>NC_069125.1:55720571-56920571 GCF_026914265.1 Mya arenaria | reverse complement strand
AAAACTCTATTGTAAGTAGTCACTCACCGAAATTTGCCGGCCGATGATTGGAAGATGCTTGGAACGATGTGTATTCATACATCATTTGAAACATATCAATCAAATTCCTTGAATACTAAAAGGCAGACCTAAGGGCTGAACAATGGATATGGAGGAAAAGGCTGACCAAAAAATGAATGAAAATATGTATGGGTCGCCGAGTTTTGAAATTTATTTAATGTACGTGGTGTGGCCTAGATCTAGATTGATACTTTTCTACAAATGATTAAAAAGTCATCCATCTTTAACTAAACGCTCTTATAAATTATACAAATATTTATAATAAATCAGGTATAATACATTCAATAGTACAAGGAAATCAAAATAACCCATAAAAATTAATTCAACAGAAATAATTCAATTTTCAATTTTCTGGCCAGCGTTTTCCCTCTTCATTTATATGGTCAGCTCTCGGGTCAGCATTTTAGCACAAGACAACGCGCACCTGCTAAGATAGTTCCAAATGGCTATGTTTTGTTGAAAGAAGCCGATCTAAATACGTTTTTCATAAAACACTAGTGTCATAAGAGAAAGGTATAACCTACAAACAATTCATGTGTAACCATTGTGTTTTTATTTAACAACGCACTGTGAATATTGTGGAGTTACAGTCGAAGAATATATTTTACAATATGAATCAGCCGCCTTTGGGCGCTACTTGACTCGCGTACTTATGAATAGCGGACAAAAGGTTTATTTTATTTGGCCGTGCACTTCCGTTTAAAACTGGTTCCTGGACGCTTCTGTTTGAGGTATGAAGCCGGGGACCAAATGATGCATGCATGTCGAAAAGTAGCATGATACCTATGAACGGCACTGCTTCGCAGTACCGTCCAAAAATGTATCAAGTTGGCTTTGATATTACATTTGATCATAATAATATCGTTTCTGTTATAAATAGTTAGTGTAATAAAAATTCAAGACAATTACAAGTATAAACTACATGTTTGGGCTTTATGATTCAGAGTTAAGCTAAAGAGTTTTAAGGAATATACGCCCGTTTAATTTGTGGTTATATTAATTTGTTTACTGGTAAATGAAAACAGTTATTACGTATACTATATAAAAGTAAACAACAATTTGTAACTGTAATTAAGTGCAATTGACATCGGCTCTACCTATCTATCAACGAGTGTTCCCAGTTAGTTCGTCATCTTACACTATTTAAAAAAACGGAAACAATTCTACATCAAGAATTCAGTCGTGTATGGATAAGTTATGGCTGTGCAACATATTGCAGAATTTTAATTACGGTGTCCTGAAAATTATAAAATGATTTGAAACTTTAAAACGATAACCAAAAAAAGGTGCAAAATTGCATGTTCACATTTAAATGAAATTAATTGCTATAGAAGCATTTTAATCTGATGTTTTGACAAAAAACAAATTCAGTATTTTGTACTGATGAAAATTGTTTATCACTTAGAACACATGACAATGAAAAAGAAAGATGGCTAAAATTCAAGGTTAATAAAGTTTGTCCCCCTACCGTTGATGGCATTTTCATCAAACAATCATGCGAGCTAAAACAAACAGTCTGTTTTATATTGATCTAATAAGAAGAAATGCTGTAAATATTCTGAAGTATAAGTACCAACGCATTATAACGAATGTTATGACGAAAAACAAATTCGTTCGGATAAATGTAATGTTGTGTCCAGACAGAATTTGGAGCCAGGTCCTTCAAATTTAATGTTCTCAATCCGAATTATGAACAAATACATTAAGGTCATTAAAAAGCCTTCATATATTATTAAGATAAAAACTTCACCTCTCTTGATAACAATGGTTAGACTAAGAGTCTCATACAAGTTCACACTTATTATTGTACTCAATTATTTAATGGATTTGAAATGAAAAAATCTTCAGTTACGGTCGGAACCAATGTCTGAATCTTTTCACGCGCGTTTCTATTAAAGGGTTAATGCGCACAAATGAATTTTAATGATAAACACAATAAAAGCTATGGTTTAGCTAGAAAATAAAATAATCGTCATCAATGTTTTTCTTTAATCAATAGCTACGTGGCCACAAATTCCCCAGTAAAAAACATCAAAATATCGCTACAATGTAATATATTTATTTTTTATTTTTACTTATTTGGTTAGTCAAATGAGTTAATGCATTAAAATTAGAATAAAAGAACTTACATCAACCTATATTGTGTGCCATTAAAACAATATCTGATCTCTGAGTCAAATTATTAAAAGGTTTGTTGACAAAATAATTATATGGCAAATGATAACTCAGAGACCAGCATTAGTTGCATGAAAAGAAATGTGGTTATTGGTTTATAGCAACAAAACAATATAATTCTAGCATGTGTAATCATGTGTTAGCACCTAACGGTATTAAAAATGAGTAACTAGAGCCTAAACCATCTAAATGTTTCAATGACTTATCGCAACATTGGTCTTTATTAAATTTTAACAAAAAAAATAGTTATTACCAGCGCCTGTTTAATTTGTCCCAACTGGCATATATACAACCCATCTATTTAAATATTCGAGTCCAGTACTGTACATGATAAATTGTCCATTTTTGAGTCAGGAATGTTTACAGTCAAGTTGTTGTTTTATCATGTAGTCGATTGTGCGTTATTGAATTCAACACGTGTTCGCACTGAACAGGCACACTAAGAAAAAATATTAATAACGAAACACAAATGTGAAATGTGTTGTACATAATTATCGTACTTTTTTCAATATTTAATGAAATAAAACTTGATGTAAAATGATGCCAATCGTCATATGATTTTTGAAAACGAATTTGTTTGGAAAAACAGTAAGTACTTTTAACATTATACGCCTTAGTATCTCTTCCAAACGACTCATTTTTACGTTAACGAGATACTTAATGCGTGCTTTAACGAGATACTAAGTCGTTTTAAAAAAACGAAGTCGTTATAACGAAATATTAAGCCGTTTCACTAGACTAAGTCGTTGTAAGGAGATACAAGACGCTAAGCTGTTATATCCAGAAACTCGTTTGAAAGAGATAATTACAATATACTTCGAGTGAAAGATGATTTTAACAGAATCTAGTTTATAAATATGTTTTAACAGTGCTAATCAGGGGTATTATGTTAACGTTGGTGTTACGTAGCGAAACAATAATTATATTGATAATGTCCCTGTATTTAAAACAAAATTGGATTGAAATGATCCAAATAAGTGTTGCTTAATTATAAGACTTATTAGGCCATGGCAAATGACAATTTCGAAAATCAAGTAATTCCGTATGATTTTTATCGGCTGTCGAACCTTGAAAATTTACCATTGTTTCTCCCGCCTTGAACGAGCTTTATTAGCTTCCATTGTATGCCGATACATGCAATTAACGCTTTCTGTAGGCAAAATAAAATGCCAACAATATTGTTAACTTGCAGCCATTTTGGAGGAGAAAGGCCGTACTTGCAAATATATTGGTTCATTCCCGAGGGACCTTTTTATCAATTTAGAGCATTAAGGAACAAATTGATTGTATCAAGTTGAATTTCTACTGGCTTCCTCAATATTAAACGAAGCCTGGAATAAATGATTCGGTACAAATCATATTTGCATAAAATTATGTTGAAAGATAATGAATATGTCATTCTGTTTTGTGTTATATCTGTATTGAATAATGCTATTATTATAATGGATATTTGCAGTTCATTTAGACATATTTTATCTTACAATATGAAAACACGAGCGCACAAATATGATTGCAGCGAAAGGCCCCAGGTCCATTATGCTTTTAAGAAAGCAAATAAAACAAGTGTCTTCAGGTTTATGAAACCGTGTCTATTTATTTACGAATTAACTATTAACTCTTAAGATGGCAGTTGCGTAACATACGAAAGTAATGTAAAATATAGGCTACCTTGTTTTATACAGATTACAAGAAAGGAAGAGATAACAGGAGATACTTTGCATTTAACTCAACATCTGCACTTTGCATTTAACTCAACATTTAACTCAACATCTGCACTTTGCATTTAACTCAACATCTGCCCGTTGCATTTAACTCAACATCTGCACTTTGCATTTAACTCAACATCTGCCCTTTGCATTTAACTCAACATCTGCCCTTTGCATTTAACTCAACATCTGCCCGTTGCATTTAACTCAACATCTGCACTTTGAATTTAACCCAACATCTGCCCTTTGCATTTAACTCAACATCTGCCCTTTGCATTTAACTCAACATCTGCCCTTTGAATTTAACTCAAAATCTGCCCTTTGCATTTAACTCAACATCTGCCCTTTGCATTTAACTCAACATCTGCCCTTTGCATTTAACTCAACATCTGCCTTCCTTTATAATGTTTTGATTAATGTTTAAATGTAGCAGGAAGTGTGTGTATGTAAAGAATGAAACTTTGATCCAATGAATTATTGTTCAGGCGAGTCTTGAATATACCGCTGAATGTTCACACTAGGTTAAACTGAGAATATGTATACCTTTTCGGATGCTATGTTCATGGCCAGTGTATTCACATATCAAAATGGAAAATTAATATTTAAGTAATTGCAAATATTGCAGGTCATTCTGCCATTTTTACTGTGTTTATTATTATTTCCTTTTGATGTTACTTCAATGATAAAATAAGCGACCGAAAGTAGAAATAACATCATTGTCGTCATTTGGTAAGCTTAGTGTTTTTGGGTGCACTCCTTAAAATTGCGATGTTAAAAAAATATTTAGGAGGATGTTTACTAGAAGCAAAAACAACTTACATACTGGTGATATCGGTATTATTACATATTTTGTATTCACTATAACCAAAGCTCATTTCTTTTTAAAATGGTTTCTTTCTGCTACTTCTATTATTCTAAGAACTATTTCTACTAAAATATTTACTAGACCACATCATTACCATGCTTGTTTATTCCCACTGGCTTCCCGCAAACATGCTTAAAAATGGTACCGTTTATCAGCACTTCAGTGCTAAGCTTTGTGTATGATGTCATTACTGTTGAGTTTGATACTGTAACAATTGTTTCAAGTTGCGAATAACTATATTATTGAACTTAAAGTCATGGTCAATATATCTATGTGTAGGCAGCCTACATTTATTGTCATTGTAATTGTTTTGAGAGCAATTGTACTTCTAAAACGAAATACCATTGGTTCTTGGTAACATATTTCTTTATTTACTTTGTTGAGCATAGGAATTCCTGAAATGTTTTGTTCTTTATTTCTTTTGGAAAGAGATATGATACCACATAGTAAGCCAAGATAACTACAAACAACAAAGCTCGGAACACAGACGGGGGTAATAGACTCATTTTGCAATAAAGTGTGAATTATACGTAAATCATTTTAAGGATCTGTCTGAACTTTGTACAACATGAAGATATAAATAAATAGAGCAGAAAGTACTTTGTAAAACTTGAAGGGTTAAAAGGTATTACTTTTACAACGTTTTATTATATTCTCCAGCGGTGGGTATTCATCACACACCTGTCGATGATGCCACTTCATCAATAGACAACATGAGTGCCATCAGCGAGGCATTAGATGGCTTTTTAAAAGTATATCAAGGAGTGCAGTTGGTGCTCCTCGCTCGTTTCAACATGTGTGGATTTACTGTTAGTCAATAACTATTTTTCAAAAGTTATCTCCAAAGATAATCTGAGGATTAAATGTGTTAATGTTTTACCTGACAGGTGAGAATGATATGTTTTCTGCCCAACGATTACCACAGTGCCGTTCCAAGAAATGCGATTTGACAGATCAGTAAATGAAAAGAGTAATGTCATAGATACAGATCTGAGGTTAAAAGGTACAAGAAGGATAGGAGATCCGTTCTTTATGACCAGGATTGTTCAGTAGACGGGTTCGAACTATTTAAAGTTTATAAAACGTTGCAAAATGGAAGAAGTTATGCAAAGAAATAAATGCCACTCATCTTTGATATTTGTGTCAAATGGTAAAGTAACGACCATGTCCAAAATACAATTTACTGAAACCAAATAAAATCAAATGTGTACATAAATCTGTCCAAACATTTACAGAGAGGATAACTGTTTGTTTCAGAAACAGATTGGAATATATTTCACCGTCTAAGAACCAAAATATGTTGTATTGAAAGAGCAACGAAAGTCGGTATATAATTGAAACATCAATCACTTAAGGCTGATTTTATCCTACTTCTTTTTTTTTTCTTATCAAATGTCTTTTCAATTTGCACCGATACCATGGCAACGGAAAAAGTATGTGGCTCTTGGATTAACAACATACCAATTTCATTATTTCCAATCTGATATTCTAGTTTCATGCTTTATAATTGTAAGTCTTCTCTGACATATATGGACATCTCCCATCATAAACGGTAACATCTATTTATAGGTCGATCTTACATTTTTTTGCAAAATGAGAGAATAAAGATATAATATATATACATGTAAGCAAAACATACTTAACGTTCGTCGTTATCGAAATTCAATGACTGCTTTTGATAATTAGCTTGTATTGTAATTCCAACCTTCTTATCATAAGCATCAAAATATTGTAACAAAACAAAATCATGAATGTTGTTCTCCGTAAACTCGAATCCACTTAGCGGCGGGATATGATATCGTTAATTCGTCTCTTTTTAATTGTATGAACATATATTGTATAGCAGACGTTATATCTCGTTGAAATGTTGTTGTTTAACTATCACTCTTGATTGATTTATGAAACACAATATTGGAATTTAGAAATTGAAAATCTCGAAGAGACTAAAATAAACGTGACTGTTTTAATACGGCCTCCTGGTGGTTTAATGAACAACATAAAATTAACCGAAAAAATCTTTTTCTTTTTTATTGCTCTTGATTACAGCCTTTCTGTTGAATCATTGATACCATTCCGACCGAGCGCCACGCCATGCTCAAGACAATGGCGTGTAGAGAGAGAGTATTTATTGGTTGTATTGGCACAGAGCGAGAGAGTTACAGCCGTTCAGTCATTTTTGCCGTCGATCCCGATGTGCCAACCGCCTATTATCTATGATAGGAGTTTTACTCTCATTGTAAACGAATTCATTCTCTTGGCGAAGAACAAGTTCTAATAAATAAATAAGAACTATCCGGGAGTGTATATTTTAGTGATAAGATGATTCATATGATTGTTGTTGCGGTGGATTGTGGTGTTAGTTTGTAAGATAAGATATCTTTCAGGTGGGTAACTGTGCATGTAAATAATATTGTAAAATATTCATTCAATAATTTCAACTTCCTGATTTTACTTTTGCTATGCAATTGCTCTGTTTGTTTGTATTTAAAGAAAATTGTAAAATAACTGTTCTTGAAAAATAGGCCCGGTGTGGGTTCGGAAAGTAACGCTAGTAGTTTTGAAGAAATAAATGTGAATTGTGTAAGTGGTGCTATAAATGCTATATAAAACTTGATCTTAATACTTTACAGATTAATTTTACATTGAAGATGCATTCTTTCATCTAAACTAAATAGATAATTTATTGTGAATATAGAGATGTTTTTCTTGGAGTGGATGTAATCGATAAAACATGATTTTGTTTAGATAGGTATAATTCATTATAAGTTTACGACTTCTTTATCCTTTCTTATACACGGGTATTAATATTTTGGAGTAAATCGGCCCATTAAGTTGGTAAAACGTTTGGAAACATGTTTTTAATATACTATAACATCATCGAACCACATTAATAGGTTGAAGTAAAAAACAGTTTAAACTTGAACCCAACATATTTAAATAATTTTCTGTGAGCGGTTGCTCTCATTATTTGTTTCAGTTATTGTATTTAAACTAACTTATGCAAGCGAGGGAATGCGCTTTTTCTTGATTTTTTTTTAATTTTGGTAACTGTCTTTTTTTTGAGTAACCGAGAAATATTTGTCAAATGTATTGTGTTTCAAATTTCATTTTAAGCTGCACTCTCACAGATTGAACGTTTTGACAACGTTTTTTATTTTTTGTCTTGGAATGAGCCATTTTTTTGCGAAAATTCATGGAAACCAGTTATATAAGACTGCAGACAAAAAATTAGATCGCAGATTTTTATATATAAGTTCAAAAATTGATGTTTTATGGATTTTTCTTAAACCGTTAGTAAATGTTTAAGGCATAAAATATTAATTTTCGAACCGAAATATGAAAATCAACGAACTGATTTTTTGTCAGCAATCTAATATCATTGGTTTGCAGATATTTACGTAAAAAATTGCTCTTTCCAAGACAAAATATAAAAAATGTAAAAAAGGTATATCTATGAGAGTGCAGCTTTAAAAGCGAGACAGACAAGTCGCACATTGTCTAGCATTTAAAGGAAACAATTAAGGAATAAAAGTTAATTTGTGTTGCGATCTGTTCGCCTTAATTAGGCCAAAAAAAAATAATTGTTTGTTAAGGGTAACCTTCCCAAATTTTCTAGGTAGGGATTTTTTTATTTTATTTTTTAAAATCTGTCGTAAATTCAGAGTGTTTTCTTGCACATGGCAGTCTTTCCTACATTACTGTCATTGCCTGACTTTGTTTTATCATATAAACAATAATTCTGATTGAAATCTGCATTTATCCGCCCTTCGTAACTCTCTATTCGCTAACGAATATTTGTTTTGCTCAGAAACGGAAAAAATAGTTAGGGTCGGCGCATGTTTATAGGTAGGTCCTTAATTAAAATCATTTTAATTCAAGTAAGAAACATTACCTATATCAATTATTCAATAGAATTCTAATCTGAAGTAAAATATATCGATATATAAAGAAGGCGCGTTTGATGCAGTTTCCATGATTAATTGTAAACATTGAGCTAACTTAATGTTTATTTTATATTTAAGCCTGTATTACCCTTGATTTTAATTCAAATCAAGAATGATGGGTAGTATAAGTCGTTATGGAGAAATATTCTGATTTGTTCCTGCGTTGTTGATGTGTTTTTTTAATATAAGCGCTTTACTCGTACATTACACATTATGGTATTTAAGTTTTACATCAAATATGTTACACTCGTTTTCTAACGAGCTAAAAACCGGTTCCTGCAAATCAAAAATGCTATAATCAGTGTATAAAGGTAACTTATGTTTCGGTAAACTATGAAAGTTAGGTGTATTAATCCTAGAGTGTATTCCCTGTACTGGATGTAACACGATGGTGGTCTCTGCAGGAAGCACTCCTTGTAATAAAGATATCAGATAAGGATTCTTTATTAATAGAGACGGAAACATGTAAAACGTCCATTTGAATGCGCTAAATACACTGAGAAATGTATGTGATTGCAGCATGCATTTTTGTAAGAAGAAATATTTAAGAGGCAAGTATTGTAAAGATCAAGGATGACACAATCTATTAAGTGTTTAATAGTATTTTAAAATGCAAACTTTGTGAAAAATGACAAACTACTCAACAATACCTTGATATAATTTTGAGCTTGAAAAACATTTACAAGTAAATATTATTTCTATTTCGTAGTCAGTCGGAAGTTTACTTTGGACGTTCCCTAGCGACTGAGATGGTTCTTTAAATACTTGATGGATAAACTTCTTTTTGTGTGGTTTCATTACTAAAAGCTATACTATTTGTCAAAGAGAATACATATAAATACTACTTTTTTAAATAGATAACGTGTATGATATTGATGTTGGCCATGTAGCAAATCATTCGACGGTGTTCGAACACTTATTTCAGTTTCACCTTCAGGTATAAGATTGATGATCACGGTATCTAAGAGCGGCATGCCGATTGTAATGAATAATCAATCACATTATATTCATTCATCATGATAACTATATACCTGTAACCAAACGTTCTAACGTTATGGTGATACTGGGACAAAAAACGGAGGCATTTGTCAAGATAATCAGTGGCTACGGTTAAAACATTGAACAACTAAATGTGTGCCATTAAAATATTGTCAAGAACAAATTTCATTTAAAGAAAACTGGTACTCGCAAGTTATCGCTTGTCGATGTACGAATTGACCAAGTTAAGCATGCGATAAAAAGAGCAGTTGATAACGCGTCTAGCTAATTTACATACGGTCAGTGGTTACTATATGAAACCCAGTTCACCAATGCCGATACACTTGGAAGTGACTTTTATTACTTTGTTTGTGATAATAAACATATAGAGGAATCTTTCCGGAGGATAACTAAGCTAACATGATCTTTTTGTCTCAAATGCGCATTTATAAAGTATTCATATACGTTTCAGAACTAAACCATAAAACTAAAACTTGAATGTATATTTGTTAACAAATACCATACATATTTGTTATAATTAATAATCTCACATTTGAATTTTGTATATAAATACAAAATTATTTTCCCACATTTAAAAACCCGTCAATATCCCAATTGACATAGCAGTTATCACACACTTATGAATAACAATCAAACATATGTTATTTTTCATCTTCCAATCATTATTGGATGTCTCATATTGAAATGTTTTTGTTCCAATAACTCAATAATTATTTTTGAGGAACGAAGACGGATGTTATATTTTGTTTTATGGTAATCACCCAAACATCAACAAACATCTTGCATATTAACTTAGGAATTTTGTTTTCGTCCAAAGTCTTATTTTAATACTGTTAGAACGTAAAGCATAAATGTTTCAACACCTTCCTCCACAAATATCTGAGAAACATATCACCTTAATTACCTACGTCACCCTGACATTAATTGTGTCCTAGACCTTTCCATTCTGTCCTAGACCTTTCCATTCTGTTCTAGACCTTTCCATTCTGTCCTAGACCTTTCCATTCTGTTCTAGACCTTTCCATTCTGTCCTAGACCTTTTCATTCTGTCCTAGACTTTCCATTCTGTCCTAGACCTTTCCATTGTGTTGAGTATTCAAGCAACCAACGCCGTTTCTTTTCATGCTTACATACAAAACAGTTCATCTAAAGTTTCTTATTACGCCATTTAAAACACAATATCACCACTTGTCTGCATTACCCGACCGTCAGGTCTGAATTATTTAGTAAATATCTATCTTCTGTGAGCTTAGGATAAGTATGCATATGTACGGATTTTAATACGTGCCAAACGCGTGGCGTTTCCACCAGCAATTTAATCGTGTAAAATACCACTTAAACGTGCTTTAGTCTTTTAATTGGCAACAGTTTACCCAATTAACCTTGTCCGCTCTATTACTATACAAAATAATCCATATCTTTAGAACAATCTTTGTAACACTGTTTATTGGCATACTATCTGGAATGCAGTTCAGTTGCCAGCCTGATCGCTTCAGTGTCTCGTATTAAATCACGCACAATCTAACTAGTACCTTTTTAAATCTCTTTCCGCACCTGATAATCCAACAATAGATACTGGATACTCTGTATTCGTTTTTATTCCATTTACTTAAGTGTAGAGGACAAAAATCGTTCTATGACCTTTAATGCGAAAACAAAGTTTTAACGATGTAACATCAGCCAGGGGCGTAGCTAGGCCGTTTCGAAGTATACACACAATTGCGGTTGCAATGGGCGGAATGCCCTTATGGGGGTCAGGAGGGCTCCGCCACCTGGAGCTCTCGGTTTTGTCATAGGTCAGAATGGTACTATATTGCAAAATAAATTTCTTAGTACAGGATCATCAGCATGTAACCAACGAATTTTCAATTCAAAAATGTTATGTCTAAAACCGCTTCGTAGGAAATTCAAAAATGGAAATTGTCTTAAATAACGAAAATGCAAATGAACGTTTGTTAAAAGGTTTTCCTAAGCTCATATAACATTTTCAACACGAAACAAACTTCTATAAACGAGGCTCTTACTGAATAAAAAGATTTTTTTTAGATCTCACATATTCAAAAAAGGCGGCCCGCGAACGCTTCACTCCCCTTACCCTTTAGTTTTAATTGCATTTTTGGCCCCAACTATTTTCTGACTTGTGCGACGAATTGTACGCACGGGCGTATTGTGCGTATCGGCAGCTACGCCACTGACAGCACCGTATCATTCCCTGTGTATTTTATACTTTCTTGAAGCATTTAAATTTGCCTCTAAAGGCAACATGACAAATTACAGTGTCATCTTAGTTACCGTCGTCCGTAGTTCTTTCGATATTATTGACATTTTACTAACACAAATAATGATTTCTTTTCGCTGTTAAACATCAACGTCGATAAAACCCGTTTGTTTTAATGTAATTGGTCATGTATAACATATTGGATTGGATAAACTAAGATCAAATTATGAAGCTAATTAATTAAACCTCACACAATGCAAATTTTCTGAGAAAATAATATCACCGATAACAGTGTGTGTATACCATGTGATAAATTGCGTCATAAATGCTACGTCGGAAGGCAATATTTTGCTTCAAATAAACACTTCGAAGAAAGATAACTCGCTATTTCTTCACCATTTTTAATGAAACATTCGATCTTTATCAGAGTTTGATTGAGAGTTCAGTTTCATAAAACACTTCGACAAACCTTTTCACAATACGACCGTCTGACGTAGCACTATCAAAACATTATTTTTGAAAAAGGTTTGTCGAAGTGTTTGATGAACTTAGTGACCTTATCAAACTTCGGTAATAAAACGAAGGCGGGGCCTTTTAAGCCGCAAAGACTGCCCTTTGTTTCATTTAAAATGGTGTATAAGAAAAGTTATCTTTGATTTAAGTCTCTATTTTAAGCAAAATAATGCCTTCCGTCGTAGCATTTATGACGTAATTTATCACGTGGTATATACACACCCTGGATTATGATATTTGGTGACATCTTCAAATGTCTTGGACTTTTGGCTTTTGTGGTCAACATTAAGAAAAAGCTTTTGCCAAATATAATGCCTGTATATAAGGTCGTTTTATATTTAGATTGATTTAATAGTTTTCTGATTATACTCTCATTGTTTCTTTTTTTGTAATGGAGTCAGAGCATTATTTCCGTTGTTCTTATAGCAAATAATTCTCACGTTTGCACTTGCGTATTTTGTTAAGAAACATTATTTTGTATTAATGTGCATGATGAAAAAAAATCAGTGAAAGAATTGAAGCACTCATGGTTAATTAATGAGAAACTGCAGTTAATGCAGCTACATTTCGATATAATCATTCGTTGTCGATCACTCATTTTCAGTGCGTGCTTATTTTTAACATGCACCACGACACATCATATAAATAATTCAATGTATGAATTCGATTAAAGTAAGCGTTGTACAGCGTTACACAGAATCCTTTGAGACATCTTTTAAGCCTGCAATAGTTTAGTTTAAAGTTGTCCGTTTTATTTATAATCAGTGTTGTCAGGTAAAATAAAACATATCGAGCAGTGTAGTAATTATTATTGAAAAAAAACAAACGCATATACAATATTAATGGATTAGTGAATGTATTTCTTTAAAGCTGCTCTCTCACAGATTGAATGTTTTGACAACTTTTTTTTTATTTTTTGTCTTGGGACGAGCCAATTTTTGCGAACATCCATGGAAACCAATCATATAAGACTGCTGACAAAAATTAGATCGCAGATTTTTATATCTAAGTTCAAAAAATGATGTTTAATGCATTCTTATATCGTTGCTTTGCAGATATTTATGCAAATTTTTGCTCTTTCCAATAATATAAGTTGTAAAAATGGTATATCTGTGAGATTGCAGCTTTAAAAGTATATGTTTATGTTTCTCCCCCCCCCCCTCTTGTAACCCTGGCAATGGGTATGTTTTTTATTAATATCTCAGTTTGCGTTTTTCCGGACTCACTTAATATATATGGTTTAAGTATAATGAGAATAAAATAAATAATGCTTTATTTCAATAAATTCAAAACCTCATGATATTATGCAATGTGTGCTTCTATAAATTCATTCGTCTGAACACTAACATTTTAAATAAATTGTGGATTACCAAGGACGATGAGAAAATGCCAAAGTTCCTGAAGTCATTATTAATATATACAAGGAACACTTTTCACTCTTTATTAACCACCGCGTATATCACAGGTGCATTTTATCCAGGAAATTGTAGCTAATGATCCCAAGAGGTGATAGACGCCATTTGTAACATGTCATCGATTAGCAGGCAAGATAATCCAGTATATGTACGGAAGTTTCCTCTAACATGGTGAATAACGTCTGATCTTAACAATGAAATATTGAGCCACTTCACCCAGTTGATCATTTCGTAAAATGTTTTCACTGAAATGCATTTACATGTGGTAACTTGTTGGCGCTGATGGCTGCTATTTGCGTATACATTTAGACGAAATTTTGATTTTAAAATGAGCTTAATTGTATAGAATAGTAAAAACTCAATGAATTTAGATTAATCTACATCGATACAAACGCCTTTTTTTACTCCAGATTACTAGTAGTAGCTTAAAATCTGTGAAGATACTAGTTGTAAACCTGCTATATTTGTGGACATAACAAGTCAAGATTTATTTCCAAAGGCGATAGGCACATGGGAAATGTAACTGCACAGTTCTTTTCTTCTTAATCGCTCGTCAGTATTCCTTTAAGGCGATAAATACGCAAACAGGTGTTACACTATCGTGATTACACTGATTACTTAACACTGCATTAAAATTTCATCAGTGAATATATTTATGTACGCACATACTATTTAAGTTTTAAAGCTGCACTTTCACAATTTGACAGATTTTACAAAAAAACAATTGTCTCAGATTCCACTGATTGTGGCCTTAATGCCTTCAATTAAATCATATATGATATGTCACTATAGAACAGATTTCTATTGTTTGGAAAACTGCCGAAAATTTTATTTTTCTTAAAGCGTTAGTAACTCTTTTAGCCATGAAACATCAATTTTTGAACGAAAGTATTACAAACTGAGATCTGATCTTTTGTCAACAGTCTTATATCACTGGTTTCCAGTTTTTGCTCAACAGATCCTTAGACAAAAAATAAAAATAATTTTCAAAATGGTCAATATGTGAGGGTGCAGCTTTAAGGGAAACAGTAACTATACATCTTTTTTACACAAAGAACCATTTAATCGTATATAAATCGCCAATAGATACGTTATATAAGGAACATTAAGCGCATTGGGGTCGTCAATGTTTGATATTTCAACGAAATGCTGAAAACAAACGCAATATATCTGGGTTCTGTTGTTTGGTTAAAAGGTATTGAACTGAGCCAAAAAATATTTCAGTATATGAGGTATGTTATTTAAAAAATATATAGCACACTATCAATTGTTTAAATGATTTGCCAACGTATATGATCAAAGTAAGCATAAGTCTGTCAACCTGTATAATATAAATTCTACAATGCCAGCAGACAACCAATTTATGAGAATATTTTCACCAGAGTGTCATTTATCTTAGCAATTAACAAAAGCTCGAATTACTAGGATAAAAAAACAACAACATTATTTGTAAGAATTTACAGTATTTTGTTCACGTGTTATGCATCGTTATTTCAACACCTTTCCCGAATCAACTTAATTCACCTTAATTTACAGCAGTTTTTTACAAGTTTAAAGTACACGAAATAATGATTATGCGGCATTATAAATGCATTTAAACGTTTTTACATCATTTTTCAGACTGCGAGGATAAAGCTGTGAGAAATATGACAACAATGGAACCCAACCCTCCTTACCTACCGGACAGCAATTACACACAAGATTTCTACCTCTACAACGAGTCCTACTACAATGAAAGTTTCGACTACGAACACTACTTACATGCACGGAGACAGGCTGCAATTTTTGACACCATGGATTTTGAACGAAGGCGTTTCGTGTATGTGTACCATGCGTTCGCCGGCTGTATTGTTCTTTTCAATCTTCTTGTCGCCGTTGCGATCTTAATTAGTCGTAAGCAACGCAAGCATTTCCACAACTGGCTTATTCTTCACATGACAATACTGCACATCCTGTATGGGGCGATTTCTTTACCTTTTTTAGCACAATTGTTTACGACAACTGGTGCCGGTCTTGGAAGCAATGCTGTGTGTAAGCTGTTAAATTTTATAACAGACGTTTTAAACTACATGGCAAATATTTCAACGGGAATTCTTGGCTTTTATCAGTGCATAACAGTCGTGTCTCCAAGACTGCTTAAGAGCGTTTCAAATGCGCTGTTGGTGTCAATCATGATTATCCTGCCATGGTTTGTGGTTTTCATGTTGACAGCTGTATTACGCCTCACAATGTCCGAGGAGCAGTATGGCCAGTGTTACATTGTGTCGGACAAAACAGCCATCATTCTATGGTTTCTATTCTCAAAAGTGCTGCCAATGACACTGATAAGTGCATGTTTTATTACCATGGTAACAATAGCTTGCTTCAAATATAATCTAAACTCCTCCACGTCACGCAACGAGAGACGTTATGATATAACAGTATTTGTGTCCATTTGTTTAGCTTTGTGTATTGCGATGCGATTGCCCTTTTACATAGTATTTTTTGAGCCCGTAACCTACAAGTGCATAACGTCGTTGGGTAACTTGTTCTGCTCTCGCGTTATCTATGGACTTGACACCGCAAACCTTGCGAGCATGGTTCTCATACCACTGGCATATTTGATTCCAAAGGAAGTTATTAAGAGGTGCAGAAAATTCAAGGCTAGACTTCTTTGCAAAACTGTTGACTGTAGCTCTAACAAAAAGAAACAGCAGACGATGGAAATGGTATCCATTCAGTCAACAGACAGATCACTATTGTAAACGGTGGAAGGTTTTTATTAATAAACACTGACCTTAATGTTATTAAGTTATTGACCTAGTTTGTAAAATAAACAAAGCACTAATCATAAAATATTATTATCTTATGAAGAGCTAAATATATTGGTTATTCTGGCAGTGTATTCTGCTCAGTAGATAATCGACGATTATTAACAGACGATACCTTTATAATACTCTTCTCTTTTTCTTTGTATGTTATTTGAATTAACAGATCCAGGTCGTTTGTAGCTTTGCTGAATACGTTTGAACATATCGATCTGTTCCTTTATGTGCACAAACTGTTTTGAGTCTAACGATCAGTTCACACGGCGAATATATCTTTTTTGTATTATCTAGGTATTGTTTTGTTAAACCTAACCATTGCCAGAAGTGTACATTGGATTCAGCTTATACGACTTAAATCGTTGGTTACGTAAGACTTGTCCATACATCAAATTGTGTTTGGGTGGTTTACCTCTCCATAGTGTAAGATCGCATATCAATTAAATGATATAAAACTAAAAAAATATGTCTAAGACAAGTTCTAGTAGGAGAAACGAAGTCAGTTATGTTAACGGCATGTTCTCAGTTACATGAAATGTGCTATGTTTAGCACAAATACACCACCAATGAATGTTTACTTAAGACGTGGAAAATAAATAATAATAAGACACAACCTCCTACAAGTTCGACAGTGAAAGAGTGTATGATCAATGGAAATAAAAACATGCTAAAACAAATGTCAAATTTATTCAGAAGGACGACTTAAATAACTCTTGCTATAGAATGAATTATTTCCTGATATATTTCAGTAACTAAGTGTATGAAAAATGACATAATCTTTGCAACAAGTATTGTACTGAAAAAACAACAGCATTTTAAGTGCAATAAGTTGAGGTGTCAGAAGAATTAATGGAAAATGGCATGGGAAATAATCGACTGTTGAAAGCAAGTCGAGATGATTTAAGTTTCTATGAAGTATTTAGACAAAAATGTCACAAATTCGGCTGACTTATTTAAAAGAATTCTAAGAATTCGTACGGAATTCACATCGACAATAACATAAAGTCATCTTTGTTTTCAGAAATCACCTTACAAATACTTATGTCAATAAAAACATGTAATCATCTTACTTTTTGTGCTTTCTCGATATGTATACATCAAAACAGTTATGTGTTTCCTATTAACGTGTTATTTATCACAATGTGTTTATATTGACGTTATTTATCTTTTCACGACGAATATAAACATCAACCGATTTGATTGTGTTTTCTTCTTTGACTAAAAGTTGTTTAGCGTTATAGCATAATTAACCGTTGTGTTTAGTGTTCTTATCAAGTATACAATTAAAATTTAGCCTTCAATACCATCATCTTAATGGGCAAAGCCTAACTCGCATATCTAGTATATTTGAAGCTAATTTCAGCCTGTCTATGTCAAGTCTAATCATTCAATAACCCCTGGAACCAAAACTCCTGTTTGAATGCACAAGGCGAATGCCTCACGGACCCTGAACCAGAAACCGCCAGCGTACAAGCAACACAGGTAGACTTTGCATGCATCCAAATATCGTTTGTCTGAAATGTTGGCTAATTTCTACAAAAAGATTTACCGGAACTGCAGCAAAAAAAACTATCGTACAAACAAATAATGGCGAATGTTTATCTTACAAGCAAGTTGTTGTGAAATCCAATTTCTTCATTTAATACAAAATTGACAAGAATGTAAATAGACACAGAAACTAAATACACATAATTATACTTGTAAAACAGCAATGTCCTTCAGCTCAGTATCATATATCAAGGGATCTATAATATTGGCATCAGATTGAAATGTTTTTTCCAATGCTTGATCGTTCATTATGAGTTTAATAATTTATTGAATTCAGCTCAAACAATACCGTTTCTAGAGAGAGTATTGAGTCATGAGTTTGTGAGTTTCAAACTGGAGCGATCAAATGATGTGATGAGGCCCGGATTGATAGTAAATTCGACACGGGCATGCTATGCGCATATATCATATAAACGATAAAAAATCCCTGACAAGTTCCAGGGGAATAGACGGAGTCAGTAATAACGACGACATGTTTTAAGTGTCATTAAATGTACGCAAAATGAAATATACCACCAATAGATATTTACTTTAGAGAAAAAGAAATCACAATAGGGCATCATATCTAACAAGTTCGAGTGTGTATGTACCGTTAAATAAAATACATGTTTTTTTTTTTATTGTAGGGACCAGTCGCCGTTGCGTTTACTATTAAAAAGATATATTGGAAAAAACATCGTGGATCTATATTTGGTATATTACTTGATAAAATTAAACTTTGAATGTAGATGCCTTCGGACCACTGTTAATTTTACTATATGTTTATATAGACACTTATCTTGATGAGTCCCAATTTAAAAGAAACAAGGTACTGGCAGCTATATAAAAACCCAAGACACTACACTTAATCACTTGAAAACATCAAATTTACCATTGACCCAGCTGTCACAATTGAGTAGTTATACATAACCCTAAGTTCATGTAGTTAATCGGCTACAAACAACCAGCTTGACATACTATGATTTGTCCAATATTTACACTGTCTATTATTGTTTTCAATGCCGTGTCAAATTATGTTCTATGCAAAAAGAGTACCTGTTTCTTGTCTTAATTTAAACTTTACTAAAATGTTTATTCTTGAACACAAGCATTATTGTCGGCATTAACACCCTGATCTTGATCACTAGGGGCTGATAACTGTGGTCTTGAGACGGATTGGTAATGTTTACGTGCTTTCATTTGATGAGTCAAAACAATATATGTTTTGCACAACATTATGTTAATACTACATGGCAAAATAAAACGTTTCGAACATTTGTCTAAAAAGATAACTACGTAATGAAAATTGCTACTTGAAAGGTAGTTATTTAGCATTGTTTTGAAATGATACATCAAAAGTAACTGTTTTAAATTTCCACAATGTGTCTACATTCGTAGAATTTCTGCACAAATGTGGGTAAAACTCTTATAATGTGTAATTTGTGGTTCAGGAAATGGAACTTCGTCTATGTGAAGTTTATAGTTAAAACACGATATGATATGAAATACATTGTGGGTATTTGGTATTATGTTCAAACGTTGTAGCGATGTTTACCTGTAATAAATTAATTGCTGCACTGCTGTTAAGTTAGGGCACATTAAATTCGTCATAAGGTGTTGTTATATTAGAATGTTCTTGACTGTGATACAATACCAACATATAACCGACAACATATAACCGACAACATATAACCGACAACATATATAACCGACAACATATAACCGACAACATATATAACCGACAACATATAACCGACAACATATATAACCGACAACATATAACCGACAACATCTAACCATATTAAATGGAATCATATTAAAGCTATGTTTTGGTTAATATATAGTGATAACCTTTAACAATTACCTAAAATTCCATTGGAATCATAATGGACTACACACTAGTACACGGTTTGTTTTGTAGAGAAAATAAAATGAAAAATATAAAGCGTTCAAAGTATCTTGCCCAGGAAATCATTTCCAATGGATTAAATCTCACGTATCGTCTATTTGAAGGTGTGTACTTTGTCTATAACAAGCCTAATAAAATAAGATTATTGTTTACGAATATATTTAAACAATAGATCGTACTGGACTCGCAGCAAAATAAATGAAAGATACATCGTGCAAGAACAAGACTAATACGTTATGATTTATTAAAGGAAATGAAAAATAAATTAACATGTAAAACAGCGGCATTCTTCAGGTCAGTAGCATTTATCAGGAAGTATATTTTGGCATCAGTTTAAATTGTGTTTACACTGTTTGATCGTTTTTTAGTATTCAATAATTTATGAGATAAGGTTATAACAGTGCCAATTCTAAATTTATTATCTTATAATATGTGATTTCAAAATAAGTTTTATCGAAGTAAGAATAGAGAATACTACTTGATGTAATTACGGTTTAGTTGTTACACTATTAAATTGACATAAAGTATAAGATGTTTACACTGATGCTGGCATGCCTCCTCAGAAAACTAAAATCAATGATAATAACAATGCGTTAAAACATAAGAAAACCGTGAGACGGAGAGTACACAATATCATGCAATAATAACCTTCTTATCTTGATTACAGTCACATTGTGGTATTTCTCAGACATGTTGTTCAAGATGTAACAGTATCTCACGTCAATACGAATTCGTACTCATTACGTTAACCAAATCAAATGTTTCAATAATATTTACATACACTTAATTTTCATCAAGTTCCTTCGGAACGAATCTACTGTTTCTTTAGGTAATTCTTTGAATTCAATTAAATGTCAAGGACATAAACACAGAGAAATACTCATTGTATGCAAATACCATAGGAGTAATATAGCATCTGCTGGTGAAATTGAGGCAATAAATCTTAATGATTTCATAAGATATTTTATGATTTAAAAGAAAAACGAAATGTCAAAAAACAGTGACTGTTCGTTTATGCGACAAATACGCTTCCGTTACGTATGATCAAGACCTTTCACAACTATTGACGTAAATTTTGATGACTTTTCAAAACCTTTATCATTTGTTCAAAAAGGAATGGTTAAAGATTTAACATTTTCAAATATAAAATTAATTTGGAAAAAGAAATACCTTCATAACTTTTGACGTACGCATTTGATTCAGGTAACGCAACGAATGAAGTGGATAAAGTAAGACTATTAAACAGAACAGAACATAATTTTATTTGATGTTTACACACAAGGTACATAGTCATTGAATATAAATACAATTGAATAACGTGAATTCAACATGTCACATAATACATATTAGATACATACAATGTTTGTAAGTATATATGAATAGTTTGTCATACGAGATTAAGACATTGTGCTCGGTTCTTTTGGTGTTTTGGAGACTTGTAGCATCGATTTTTTTAATAGCGCATATATCGATTAAACGATAAAAAACTGCAACATGTGTGGCGTCATCAGGTTTCGGTAGGAAAAACGAATCGTGTAATGTTTACTTTATGTTATTGATTCAATTAAATAAGACTCCACCTTCTTCATGTTCGAGATTGCATGTACATTGCAATAAAAATGCTCAAAAACATGATACTTTTATTCCAAAAGGACCAGTTAATAATCCGTGCTGACTAAGACATTTCTGTTGTATCTTTTTAACAAAGTGTTTGAAAAATGCTTGACAGTATCTTCTCTAGAAATTTTAAACTTGAACAAACATTATTGATGCAATTTTGCGCGGCATTAATTAAGGTACCAGACAAAATAAATGAAATTTGCATGGAGAAATATAGGTTTTCGAGGAAGTGGTTTAGACAAATATTGTTACACATCCTGCGAAGTAATCTAAAGGAATTCTAACAATGTGTAGGGGATTCACCTAAAAAATAACATTGGGACGTCTATTTTCAATTAAACTGACTAATCAAATACTCCTGTCAATTAAAAAATAATAAATGATATAGACATATGTGCAGAATAAAAACGCATTTACTCTAATAACAGTTTGAGCATTACTTGCACATATTTACCAAAACAGTTGCTTCTTTCACATACATGATTGTGTACTAGACGAGCAAGAGTTAGTTTTACATTGACTTATTTTTAAAGTTATTTCTTTACAACAAATATTACTACAACTCATTTGCAATCAATTCGATTCTGTGTCTTTAATTACTAGTAGTTTTAATTGAGATTTATATGATAAGCCTTCCGTTAGCTTATATGAGCTTATTGGCGCCGTACTTCAGTTCGTCGCCCCTACTAAATGAGATGTGATTTCTGTACAAAGGAGAAGAGCTATTTTGAAGTTGCTATTCATTGTTTGCTCTCAATGCTTTAACTATTGCAAATATGTTTTGGTTTATAAATAGAAAACTGAAAGTATATTGCATCTGTTAGTTGTTTTTGTTTAACGCACTTTTTGAGAAAAATAAACACAATTCATTTCAACAACGTCTCACTGATTGATTCATTTTCGGTTCCAACAAAATTTATTGGTGGTAGAAAATAGAACCAGTCGCTGCTGTTTTAATGTAAGAACAATACATCGTAGCTGTAATGTTTACCTGTAGTATATTTCCGGCTTCACAGTTGTAAAGTTGAGTCATTGTATGCTAGATTACGTAATTTGGTAAAATAGTATTCACTTAACTAAACATAGCAATGATCGTTTTATTTTACCACAGTTTACAGCTAAGTACTTGTGGAAACACAAATGATAGTTCTATATGGAACAGTGGATTTACGGTGATGGGTTAATGGCGACTAGTTCAAGAGAAATGATTGTTTTTGTGTGTGTTTGTTTCCTTTTATAAGATAGATAATTAGTGGGAAAAAGTGGTTAGTAAGTCATTACATTCGTATGCTTTTAACTGACGTGCTGCACGTACCAACCATTGCAAATCTAAAGAGGCATACAATATGGTGCTGTTTTAGATCTACATATATTTATAATTGGCTTAAACCAACTGCTTATGTTCATTTAATATTGTTTAGCTTTACATGTTAAGATATATTTGAATACATATTAATTGTTTCATTTATTTGTGATTCTTACTTAATACCTAGACTTACAGCATACTGGATTACAAACAATTTCACGTCGCCCTTTGATGCTTAGCATTCAAGTTTTATTTGTAAATAAGAGAAAGAACATAGGCTTGATTGAATAAGCCTCGCATACCCAGTAAGTTTATGGCTGTGAACTGTGTCTATGACATGTCCAAACATTCAAGACTGTTAACTTCTACATTAAGTTTTTAATACTAGGATTTATCTGAAGTGTAGTGCAAAAATCGGCAAACAATCGTAAACTAATTTTAAGACCAATGTTTATTTAATAAGCTGTTTTAAGGCACAATTTCTTGAAATACTTTTCTGAACTGTGAAACAACGTCATCATTTAGCTCAGTAATGTATATAAAGAGAAAAAGTCTATGTCAGTTTTAAATGCTTTTACGCTGTAAGATAATTACTTTTGAGATTTTTTCTTTGATAAGACAATGTGAAATATTTCTGACACTAATTGTGTTAAGTCAATGTGAAACAGATCTGATACTAATTTTAAAGTGATTTAAAGTAGACTGAAATAAGACTATGGAATATCATTATTTGTACTTAGCCGCTCGTAGTTGAACAATTGATTTAAGTGTAAGTAGTACATGCCTATATATGAGACATGTGGCGCCCACACAATGCTCAGTACTTTGCACGATCATATTATAAATATATATATATGTTACAAAAGTACTTTTCCCTTCAATTTGGTTTGCTACCAAGGGTGACATTATGATTGGACATGACAGGACATGACAGGATTCTTTTCCCGAAAAAGTCATAACTAGAAGAAAAATAAAATTAATGATAATAACATCGCGTAATAACATAAAAATAACCTCAGACGTAGACACACTAACACCAAATAATTGATTCCAAAAAAATCCTTGAAGAGCAGTCAACTTCTAGCACTCTACGGATTTATTTTAAGAAGTACTTCTTCGTGTGAAATATGATCGCCGTATCCAATCGAACCCGTTAAGTTAACCGAGGCAACGATGTCAGAAAAGTTTACACACGCTTGATTTTAATGAAATCCCTTCGTTTCATATTGTCACATTATAAATCCAAAGTTCATAAGACTGTTCTGATCTGTTCAAAACAAAGGATTTTAAGGAGGCGAATACTATTTTTAGAACGCGAATAATTCTTCGCTGTCGACGTCGCTATCAACCTGATACCGTATACATAAGGTATCATTGGGAACATGTTATAACTCTGGTACCGTATTCATGAAGCATCGTGGTGAACGTGCTATAAGCGAGGTATCGTATTCGTAAGACATCATGGTGAACGTGTTATAAGCGAAGTACCGTATTCGTAAGACATCATGCTGAACGTGTTATAAGCGAGGTATCGTATTCGTAAGACATCATGCTGAACGTGTTATAAGCGAGGTATCGTATTCGTAAGACATCATGGTGAACGTGTTATAAGCGAAGTACCGTATTCGTAAGACATCATGCTGAACGTGTTATAAGCGAAGTACCGTATTCATAAGACATCATGCTGAACGCTTTATAAGCGAGGTATTGTATTCGTAAGACATCACTGTGTACGTGTTATAACGAGGTATCGTATTCGTAAGACATCATGGTGAACGTGTTATAATGCCAGGTACCGTATTCGTAAGACATCATGGTGAACGTGTTATAATGCCAGGTACCGTATTCGTAAGACATCATGGTGAACGTGTTATAAGCGAAGTACCATATTCGTAAGACATCATGGTGAACGGGTTATAAGCGAGGTATCGTATTCATAAAACATCATGGTGAACGTGTTATAAGCGAGGTATCGTATTCATAAAACATCATGGTGAACGTGTTATAAGCGAAGTACCATATTCGTAAGACATCATGGTGAACGTGTTATTAGCGAGGTATCGTATTCATAAAACATCATGGTGAACGTGTTATGAGCGAGGTATCGTATTCATAAGACATAATGGTGAATGTGTTATAAGCGAGGTATCGTATTCGTAAAGCATTATGGTAATCGAGTTATAAACCTGGTACAATATTAATAAAGCATCATGGTGAACATTTCATAACCAGGTACCGGGTTCAAAAACCATCATGGTTAACATGTTATAAACCTAGCATCGTATTTATAAAGCATAATGCTTAACATGTTCAACTTAGTAAAAACATGCTTTCTTCTTAGTTGAACTGAAAGAACCATTATCTTTTACACCGAAAGTACGGAAATAAGAAAAAAGGGTCAATAAATAAATGCATTTGAGTGCCCTAGCCCTGTGCCCCTTAACAGGATTTATTTTTAATCTTTCGACTACTTGGCATGTCCCTGTATAATTCATTATGTTATTTGAAAAAAAAATGATAAAAGTTAAGGGTATTTTAAGTATTTACTGATAAATATTCGAAATTTTGCGCAATATTTAGATTGATATAATTCACTGCAATATGTTCCAATAAATACCTTAAACTATTTACATCGACATTTTTGCATTTGTGTTAAAGAAATAGCATTGTTTTTTAAGTATAATATTGTACATGTACACCTTGAGTTTAATATGTTCAATGAACAATTGAATCAATGATTCGAACATAACTTCACGTGAAACAGCAGTCAATGCAATCAATTGTAGATCTCTATCCTTTCTCGAACATACATTTGCCTTTGTGTGTTGTTTTATGTGCACCGCAACACAACTAACAAATGATTAAATGCAGACGAGTGGACACTGCGATTATCTTTAAAGAGAAAGATTCATTTCTTCAAAGCGGGTTTCCAAAATCAGGTCAGCAGGATGATTAAAGAGTGGTATTTAGTTTAAAATGCAGTGCATAAAATCGTTTCAAGTTTTAATGTGTTGCTATTTTTTTTTAAAAAGAGAAATATAACGTGCTAAAACAGTTAGCTTCTCCTATTACCTGAATGATATGTACGAATTTCTGGATACTAGAAATAATACGCCGATAATTCAATTATACTGGCCACATTACAAAACGATTTTCAGAAATGCTTTAATGATTTTTATGAATATTTTCAGAATTGGAAGCTCGAGGTCAATTTAAACAAAACAAAGGTCATGATATTTGGGAAATTTAAGTATTTAGGAATGGTTTTTATCCCAACTAGGAATTTTCATAAAACCCAAGAACATTTAGCCCAGCAAGCAAAAAACAAAAAGCAAAAAGGGCTCTTCATTTCCTATTCAGAAGGATTAATAAACTTGACTATATATATGTAACTTACACACACTCGTCGTTCAATTTTGTAGCGTGTGACTAGGTGACTAATTATTTAACGCCGAATATGACTTTTATCATTATCTGTCTATTAAGCAATCGACTGATACCAGAACAAGAGTTCTTTCGGCGATATCTGTTTAACCTCAATTTTGACCTAAATGTTCAGATAAATGATTCAAATTATAAAATGTGTTTATTGAATCATGTAAAAGGAATAAAGGAAATTAATCGTTTCAAAATGTCCCTAGATAAGTCGGCGAGTCTACGAGAGCAACTAAAAGTTTTGAAATCAAATGTTTTGGAATCTGTGTTCTATGTTTCTTGTTTGTGATTTTTTGTTTTTGTGTTCTGTGTCTTTGGCGTTACCCAGTGCCACCCAGTGCCATTAAACGGGGTTTATGTTTAAACTTTTGGCTACTGAGCTTGTTTCTGTAGTTTTTCACTTAAGTAGTCTGATTGCATTCCTTAAGCAATAACTTTCTGTGGAAACACATGAAATGTTATATTTAATTTCAAACCATTAAAACAAAAAAGCATGATGTGTTTTCAGCTATTTATCGTCAGTAAAGAAATCTGAACAAAAACAAATATTTTTTTCTCACAAATTCGATACAGTCGAATAATAATAAATCCACTGTGTTCTAATTTGTAAACAAAGCGAAGACATATCGAGCAATACTCTCCTAGAAAGAGGTATCTGATTTTAATAGTCTTCACTATTTCGCAGCCTTGCTCGGAGGTTGAACTACCTAAATATGACTTTGGAAAAGACAAACCAGTTTAGGAACGAACACATTTTCTGAAATGGTTGCCTATTCGTTCAACTATGAAAACTTCGGGCCGCGTCTAGTGAAATTGACCGGAGACGGCCGAGTAGCTGCGATTCTTAAACAGCATGTTTGTTAATGACAAAATAAAAGTTGTTTATATTATCACGGACATGTTTGTAGGTCCCAGATATTATTTACAATTAATTACAAATTGACGATTCATACGTTTTCCAGTTCGGAATTATTACTTTTGAGAAGCCAATAACTTCTAAAGGATAAACTATAAATTATAAAAATTAGCGGTTGATGATCCTAAAAATTAGATACAATCCAAAATAACTTCATTGCCTTTCATCATTGCGAGTAGTTGGATTAATGCCACCGTGAATACCATGGTGTTTACATTGTTTTGCAAATATTTCCCTATAACCATTAAAGTTACTTCTTATTTTCTATCCATATCTAAATAACTAACTACCGAAACAAGTACAGAAGTCGAAAGTTTAAACATAAACCCGTTGAATGACACAGGGTCAACGTAAAAGACATAGAATACAAAAACAAATAATCACAATCCAGGAACATGGAACAACAGCACAACATTCTTCATATATAATATATATAAAAGCTAAGCGTGTTTATCAAGGACTGTAAGGTACCACCTTGGAGCGATCAGTAAAATTTAATGTGGGTAAAACTTGACACATACCTTCTGAATGTAATTACACACATGTCAAGCAAAACTCATAACTCCGCCATTAATACTATTGAGTAAGATATTTGGGTAAAAATTTAAACATTTTTCGACCTCAGCAATACTTAGAACACTCTGATTAACTTTACCCTTATTAAACAATATGAAAATGTCAAGTTCATCTGCTTCCTCATACAATCTTGACCTTTTTCACAAATTGATCGCCGTTTATCTTTTTGAAGCATTTCTTGTCTAATCTAAGAAATTGGTTTCGAAGAAAAACAGCAACAGTAATTTTGCAAAGAATTGTGAGAGAGAAAACGCCAGAGTTTCTATAATCATAAGTAAATTCCAAGGAGACAGTTTTTTTTTTAATTTGTTTTACCACATGATAAATTGTAGGTGCAATTTATCCAGGAAGCTTTTTAAAATGATCACAAAAGCAGATGCAATTTGTAACTTGTCATTAAGAAGTAGCAAAACATTCCAGTGCAGGTGTACAGAAGTTTCCTCTGTCGCTGTTATTGTATGAATGGCGTTCTTGAAGAAAACATGGTGGTGTTCATTAGTGTGATTGTTTATTTCGGAAAAGGATTTCACTATTCGAATAGTAATGAGCTTACAAAAGTTTGCGAGATATGATGCTTGCTGTGAATGCGTGAACTAAAACTCGCTTGGGAAAAGCAAACAATGTAACGCTTCAGATTATAATTAGTTTTATTTCAAACAGTAATTTGCAAGGGCGAAGAAGAAGTCAATTGCAATAAAAGAAATATGGCGAATTTATACGATTGGGACTTGAGATTTTTTACATCGAATATTTTGTAGAATTTCCGTTTGTATTCAAGCGAATAAAGTATTTCGACAATTAAAACATGTTTGTGTGCCAAACTCAGTCAATTATGTTATGAATTCTATGGTAAAACTGGCCAAAGCGCATCAAATGCCATGGCTATTATCCCAAATTATCTCACAATAGATTGAAATATGCGCGCAATTAGCTTAGTTGTCAGAATCAATAATTAAAATACACATGGGAAATGATCTGTTGCGGCAGAAACGCCAAGTGGATTTCAATGTCATTTTTAATTTAAAAGAACCAATTAATAACTTCATGCAGAAAGAGCTTTTCTGTTGTGATTATTTTACATAGTTTTTTTTTAAATGCTTGATATAATCATCGCTAGTATTTTTAAACTACAACAAACATTCCTAATGTAATTTTCGAGGCTTTAATTGAGGTGCAAGACGAAATAAATAAAATTTGCATGGAAAAGATAGGTTTTCAAGGAAGTGGTTTAGACAAACAGTCCTACACATCCTGCGAAGAAACAGAATTCTAACAATTGGACGGGAGGTACCTTAAAATAATATTAGGTCGTCTTGTTGAAAGAAACTTATCAAAAATACATAAATATATATAAAACAACAGAAAATGATATAGTCATCGGTGCATATTTAAAATTCATTTACACTAAAACACTTACAGCAGTTGGTCATATACTGCTTATGTGCATTTATTGTTGTTAAGCTTTACATATTATTAAGATATATTTAGATACATATTGATTGTTTCATTTATTTGTGGTTCAGACTAAATACTAGACTTAGAGCATACTGGATTACAGACAATTTCACATCGCCCTTTGATGCCTTGCGTTAATGTTTTTCTTGCAGATTATAGAAAGAGCATCTAGCCTTAATTGAATAAGTCTCGCATACCCGGTAGGTTTATGGCTGTGTACTTTCTTTATAACAAGTTCAAACATTCAAGGCTGTTAACATTAAATATTAGATTTTAAAAATAGAATTTACCGTAACTGGAGTTCAAAGATCGAAAAACAATTGTATACTAACTTTAAGACAAATGTTCATGTAGTAAGCTGTTTAGAATCCAAATTTCTTTATTGAATATATTAATCTGTAAAACATGGTCATCTTGTAGCTCGGTAATATATCAAGAGACGAATTTAATGACATCAGTTTGGAATGCGTTTTCGCTGGATGATCATTCAATTTGGCTTTTTAACTTTGTAAATTCAGTGGGGAACATTTCTGATTTTAGATATAATTTAACTTAATATATCGTAATAAGACTATGGAATATCATTCTTTGTTACTATCGTCTTGTAATTGAAAAATTGAATTGACTGAAAGTAATACATGCAAATGCTGTGACACGTTGCATTCACAAAGTACTTAGTATTTTGCATTCTCATATCATAAAATTCAATTTATTGCCTAAGAAATAAATTTATTTATGATACTTTCAAGGGATCTAACTCATCACTCAGTAAATTATAAGTACCGAGTTTCCAATTTTGATAGTATTATTTAACCGTCTCGTCTCGCTGATCTCACAACGTAATAATTTCACAGATAATTTATGCAAAACCGGACTACGCAGTATTTTCACAAGCCTTTAATTTCAAGTTTATTAAGAATTGAAGGTATTAAATGATTGGTTTTTGATGGATTTCAATTGATAGATTGCTTTATCTATTACGGATATAAAACTTTGGGCAGTATCGTCCCGCTACGAACATATTTCTTTATTTCTTTGTGTGTTTACGTAACATAAACTTCGGATGTGAACAAAGACAATGGATGTTTTGATTTTGGGCGATTCCCACGTGAATAGACTTCATCGTTTCCTCCTCGAGGATGCCAGCTCGGTGGCAGATGCTTTCCGTTTGTCTCATGGTCAGTCCATTGGACTATTTGGACTCAGTGGTGGTCGCTTCACTGACAGTCGTGTGATCTGCTCCTTTGAAAGGAAGTTATCGTTATATTCACCGAGCTTTGTTATCATGATGATTGGGGGAAACGACATAATTTACCTCCAACTTTGTTTCGGACATGTATATCGTTCGTTCTCTAACGATATACGTCATTTAATGTGAATAAATGACATTTTTCAATTCCAACCGTTGTCTGTCATTTACTCGAAACAAATGAACTCAACTCTTACTTTTAAGAGAGTACTCATAAAATTCAATTTATTGCCTAAGAAATAAATTTATTTATGATACTTTCAAGGGATCTAACTCATCACTCAGTAAATTATAAGTACCGAGTTTCCAATTTTGATAGTATTATTTAACCGTCTCGTCTCGCTGATCTCACAACGTAATAATTTCACAGATAATTTATGCAAAACCGGACTACGCAGTATTTACACAAGCCTTTAATCCCACCCTACCTCACCCACTTAATAGGCCAGTTTGTTTCCACAGTTTCATACCAAATCTAGTCATATCATTTTTCGCTTACAATCCATGCCTGTTTGTGTTCATTTTACTTTCTAATTATTTTTATTCATGTTTTACATATTTTGTTTTTTACACTATCAGTCATGCCTTCTGTTTTATACTTTTGCTTTACTGTAAGCTTACTTTTTGACTTACATCATGCATTTTGTATTCTTCGATATGTTCTATTGTAGTGCGTTTAATTTACCTCCAACTTTGTTTCGGACATGTATATCGTTCGTTCTCTAACGATATACGTCATTTAATGTGAATAAATGACATTTTTCAATTCCAACCGTTGTCTGTCATTTACTCGAAACAAATGAACTCAACTCTTACTTTTAAGAGAGTACTCATAAATATATATGTTACAAAAGTTCTTTTCTCTTCAACTCCAATTGCTATCGAGGGTGACATTTGGTGTGAACATGACAGGATTAATTTCCTGAATAAGTCATAACTAGAAGTAAAATACAGTTAATGATAATAAAATTGCATAATAACATAAGAAAAACCTCAGACCGAGACAAATTTGCACAAGATATTTGATTTCCTAATTGGAGAGTAATCAAACTTATGGCACTCTCGGATTTTTCTTGTTTATAAATATCACCATGAGAAATATCATCGCCGTATTCATTCGAACTCGTTACTTTTACCGAAGCAACGATGTCAGAAATCTTTACACATGTTTGATTTTAATGAAATCCCTTCGTTTCAGATTTTCACTTTATAACTCCAATAAAATCTCAAGGGCATAAATAACTATAGGGAAATCGTTGTATGCAATTACTGTCGGAATAATATTGACATTTGCTGGTGATATTTTGATATTTATTTGTCTTAAAAAAATTATTGAAATAGTTGTCTTTTTTATGTAGTTTTTCATAGAAATAATATTGCCAGAAAATATTTTGTCCATCAGCATTTTCATGATATTATGTCAAGATAACAGAACAGATTTCGGTTCTATGTAGCTGTAGTCAAACAACATGCTTCAAGCGTGATTTGATAATGTTTCCCCTCCTTCACAATACTCTCCATCTTCAAACATTTTCCCTGACAGTACAAAGGCAGCCACGTCTTTGTTCTATATTATTTGGGTCTTTTTAAATATAAATATAATATGGGGGGGCGTCTTAATTAAGAACTTTTTTTTCAAAACTATGTTGTAATCTCTGACAACTAGTTCATCGCTCTTGTTTGCACTAAGTAAAGCTCGGGTGTCGTGTCTCTGTTTGCGCAAATATCTTATAACTAGCCAGCACATGCATGCTCAGATTGCTAAAATACCCACTGTCAACGAAGCAAAACGATAATAAAAATGGTTTTGTAGTAGTTTTCGTCAGATGCCTTTTTAAACAAATATATGTTTGATGTATTCACATATTATTTGATTTCGTATCATACTTACCAATGTCAATTTACAAAATACAGATTTTATATCATGCTTTGTATTACAATTAAAATAAAGCACACATTTTGTATGTGGATTAAGCCTAATACATACTAATTAACTGTGTTTCTGTTCACAGCGCAGTAGAAAAAAACGACGATAGGGATCACACTATTATATGTAATTGAAAAATACCAAAATAATCAGTTGTTTTGTATAAAATTCGATGCTATAAAGACTTTCCACATACAAACTAATTAACGATACTAACCTAAAATAGTTTTACCTTGTGTAAAGGTTGCTTAATGAATAAACTTTCAAGTGAATTAATGGTTATATCTGGTTTTCATTTTGTTTCTTTTCTGATTTGATGTATTCACGCTGAATAATGAACCGAACAGATTATGTTTTGAAGAACAAAAATATTACTTTGGTTTTATTTCTACTGACATTTTTGAATGTCAAACATTTTATAAAACTGTTTAAACCAAGTCTATTTCTGCAAATGGTAATTATTGTGATTATTAAAAGCTAGAAATAGATGTTGAGACAGCGACGGAGGTGACCGACTTGTTTTAAATGCGTTAAATAGGGATGAAATACTGGGAATGATTTATATAGCAGCGTGTCTGCATATCGAATCAGAACAGAACTGTTCTGTTCTGTTCTGTTTTTCTTATCAAATTAATGGGTTTTAACGAGGCAAACATAATTTGAAGGCCGCGAATAGTTCTAGGTTGTTTACACCTACGTCGCTATCAACCTGGTACCGAATTCATAAAACATAATGTGAACATGTTATTAACCTTGAACCGTTTTCATAAAACATCATGGCGTACATGTTAAAACCCTGTTACTTTATTCATTAGGCATCATGATGAACATGATGAACATGGTACCGTATTGTGAAAGCATCATTGCCAACATTTTATAAACCAGATACCGTATTCATAAAGCATCATAGTGAACATTATATAAACCTGGTACCGTATTGTGAAAGCATCATGGTCAACTTTTTAAAAAGCTGGTACAGTATTCATAAAGCATCATGGTGAACATATTATAACTAGGTACCGTATTTCAAAAGCATTATATTATGGTAAACATGTTAAAATCCTGGTAACGTATTCAAAAAGGATCATGCTAAACATGTAACCATATCCATAACGCATCATTGCGCAAATGTTACAAACCTCGTACCATATTCATAAAGCATCGTGTTAAGCATGTTATATTTACACCTCAATTTCCATTCCTGAAATTAACTTCCTTTGGGCAATTGCGTTCATCAATCGATGAACGCAACATCTTCGGATATGTTCAGATCGCAATTTATTGCATAACAATATACATGAAAAATATTTATCTTGTTATTGTTTGTACTGTGTCAAAAGTCCCGTAAAATATACTAGTAACTCAACATCTTAGAAAGTGTTAAGTTTTCAAATTTTAAATATATAGTTGCCATAACTGTTTGAATTTTACGTTTAAAAGTGATTTCAAGTGGTTGATCTTTTCCCGCGATATTGTGACGTCATTTGAAAAAATAATGCTTCCGGTTACAGTCGGGTCGTTCTATTTACAGATTGGGTAGGAAAGGGTTACTGAAAGTGGGTTTTTTAAACGAAATTAAGTATTTTTTTTAACAATTATTGAATGAAATAATGAACTATTGGTGTAAATATAAGTAATGAATTACGGGCTTGATGTCATTATCGGGGATATGAACGCAATTGGGCTGGTCAAAGTACGCGTGGAGTCCTTCGGACTCCACACACTTTGACCAGCCATATTGCGTTCATACCCCGATAATGACATCAAGCCCGCAATTCATTCCTTAAATAAATCTTGTACCGTATACACTAAGCATCATCTTGAGAATGTTACAAACCCTGTACCATATTAATAAAGCGTCATGGTGAATATGTTATAAACCTGGTTTCGTACTCATAAAGCATCATATGAACATGTTATAAACCTCGTAATCTTTAAACGGTTTCTCAGTGTGTGTCTGTCTGTCTTAGACAAGGTTGGGATGTTGTTTTGAGTGGGGTTTGATGCTTCATGTTGGCATTGGGAAGAGGATTTAAGTGATTTTTTTACATGTTTTGAAGTGCGAGGAAAAGAACAGGTTGCTGTCACGGAAGTATAAGTAGTAATAATTCTTGTACGTTAACATATTTATAAACTGGTATCGTACTGATCAATGTGAACATGTTTTAAACCTTATACAACACTGATAAATCATCATGATGAATATAAACGTAGTACCGTCTTTAAAGTATCAGGCTTTAAAAGGGGATTTTATATATTTGTTGTTAATTATGCGAGCACTTTCACAAGGGTACAAGATAGTCTTCAATGTAGGACGAAACTCGCTTCAACTTACTAGTTGTTTGACATATAACTTTTGAGTGTGTGTTTGCGCGTGTGTGTGCGTACGTTCGTACGTGCAGGCCTTTCAGATGTGTATCGTATAAAATATCTCATTTTAAGATTGTCTGCTTTGTTTCAGCATGTGATATAATGCATGCATTTGTCCATGGCACATTATCACATTATGCACATTTTGTCACAGAATTTAAAAATTCTGACAGATTATCCTGTATACACAAAGTGTAAACGGTGATCTATATTATGAAAATCGTAAATAAGTTGATATTTAACATCATAGATCAAAACATGGAATTATGAACATGCTTTTAATAAGTGATATTGTTTTTAAATATAGCCCAGTAATGCCAATACATCATGAAACGCATTTTAGAGACGTTTTTTTTTATTACACGACAGTTTGTTGCATGTAAAAGTAACGAATTACGAATTGTATATATCATCACGGACCGGGTTTTAGGAAATTATTAACAATTAAATACATTTACTCTTTTTCCAGTTCAAAACATTAATTCTGTTAAACTCGAATTTTCTAAAACATTAACTTTAAAGTAAATAAATAATGTTCTTGTATGAATGTCGTTCTAGAAGAAATCATGCTGGCGTTCATTAGAGTAATTGTTTATTTCGGAAACGGATTTCACTATTCGAATATATATTTAGTAATGAGCTAACACAAGTTCGCGATATAAGATTGTGAATGCGTGAACAAAATATCGGTTGGGGAAAGCAAAAACATGTAACGGTTCAGTTTACAATTAGTTTTATCTCCACAAGTATTTAGCAAGGGTAAAGCAAAAATCAATTTCAGTTACAGAAATATGTTGTTGTTTTTGTAAGATAATTAATTGAGTTTTTTCCTAAACCGAATATTTTGTTGAAATTCCGTTAGTCTTCAAACGCATAAAGTATTTCGACAATTAAAACACGTTTGAGTGCAAAATTGATCCAGACTATTCAGTCAATAATGTTGTGAATGCCATGGTGAAACTGCTCAAAGCACATCAAATGGCATGGATATTATACCAAATAATCTCACTATATTACATCATCCCCTACACGTTCCAAAGCTTGTATATACAATGAAATTAAAACAAACACTCGTAGAGAAAATGCCATTCTTTCCTCAAAGTAATGGATTCTTACTCACGGAACTATTTGCTGGTTTATCTATTTGAAGCCATAATCTTTGCAAGACTTTGGAAACAATAAAAAAATAAGAATGAAATATGCGCGCAATTAGCTTAGTTGTCAGAATCAATAATTAAAATACACATGGGAAACGATATGTTGTGGAAGAAACGCGAAGTGGATTTCGATGTTATTTTTATTCTAAAAGGACCAATGAATAACTTCGTGCTAACTGAGCTATTTCTATTGTGTTTATTCTATATAAATTTTAAACAATGCTTGACATAATCTTCGCTAGAATTTTAAACTACAGCAAACATTCTTAATGTAATTTTCGAGGCATTAATTGAGATGTCAGACAAAAGAAATAAAAATTGCATGCAGAAAGAAAGGTTTTCCAGGAAGTGGGTTAGACATAAAGTCTTACACATCCTGCGAAGTAATCTAACATAATTCCAACAATTTGACGGGAGGTACCTAAAAATTATATTTGTCGCCTTTGTTTAAAGAAACTTATCAAAAACACATGTCAATAAAAACAGAAAATGATGTAGTCATCGGTGCATATTTAAAACTCATTTACACTAAAACACTTAAAGCAGTTGGTCATATACTGCTTATGTTCATTTAATGTTGTTAGCCTTTACATGTAATTAAGATAAATTTAGATACATATTGATTGTTTCATTTATTTGTGGTTCTGACTTAATACTAGACTTAGAGTACACTGGATTACAGACAATTTCACGTCGCACTTTGATGCCTTGCGTTAAATGTTTTCTTGCAGATTATAGAAAGAGCATCTAGCCTTAATTGAATAAGTCTCGCATACCCGGTAAGCTTATGGCTGTGTACTTTCTCTATAACAAGTTCAAACATTCAAGGCTGTTAACATTAAACATTAGATTTTAAAAATAGGATTGACCGGAATTACAGTCCAGTGATCGGACACACACTTGAAGACCTATGTTCATTTAAGAAGCCGTTTCGTGTCCCAATTTCTTGATTGAATTTACTAAGCTATAAAACAACGTCATCTTGTAGCTTGGTAACTAATTAAGAGAAGACATTAGTTTGGAATGCTCTTTCGCTGTATTATCGTTTATGTTGACTTTTTTGCTTTTTTATTCTAAATATAATTTAACTTACAACGAAGTAAGACAATGGAATATTATACTTTGTTAATATCCTCTCGTAATGGAACAATTGAATTGACTGAAAGTAGTACATGCAAATACTGTGACACGTGGCATACACAAAACGCTCAGTATTCTGCACTCTCAGATCATAAATATATATACTACTGACGTATTTTTCTCTTCAACTCCAATTGCTATCGAGGGTGACATTAAGTGTCAACATGACAGGAAAGTTTTCCCGAATAAGTCATAACTAGAAGAAAAATATAATTAATGATAATTACATCGCGTAATAACATAAGAATAACCTCTGATGGAGACACACTAACAAAAGATAATTGATTTCCTAAAAAATGATTGAGGAGCAATCAACTTCTAGCACTCTCCGGATATTTTTTTAAGAAGCACTTCTTCATGAGAAATATGATCGTCATATTCATTCCAACTCATTATGTTAACCGAAGCAACGTTGTTAGAAAAGTTTACGCACGATTTATTTTAAAGAAATCTCTTCGTTTCATACTATCACATTATAAGTCCAATAAATTTCAACTGCATTAATAACTAGAGAAATAATCGTTGTTTGCAAATACTGTCGGATTATTAAATATTGACACTTGATTGTGATATTTTTATATTTATTTTTCTTAATAAATATTAATAAATATTTGTCTTTTATTCTGTAGTTTTTTCAGATAGATATTAAAGCCAGACAAATACTTTGTCCATCAGCATTTTCATGATATTATGTCAAGGCAATCCCTTCGTTTCATATTTTCTCAGTATATGTCCAATAAAATCTCAAGGACATTAATATTAAACTAGAGAAATCGTTGGAGGCAAGTAAATATATTTTAATATGTATTTGTCCTTATTAATATTTATGAATATTTGTATTTTATCTGTAGTTTTTCATATAAATATTAAAGCCAGAAAAGGTACTTTTTCCATCAGCATTTTCATGATATTGTATCCAGACCACAGAACAATTTTCTTTTATATGTAGCTGTAGTCAAACAGCATGCTTCAAGAGTGATTTAATAATGTTTTCCCTCCTTTACAATACCCTCCATCTTCAAACATTTTCCTGACAGTACAAATTAGAATAAAGCACCGTTGTTGGCCGGGGATCAAGTCTAATACATACTATTTAACCTGGTGTCTGTTCACAGTGCAGGAGAAATACGACAATGGGGATCACACTTTTATAATTATGTAATTAAAAAAAAGCAAAATAATTACTTTTTATGTAATATTCGGTGATATAAAGACTTTCAACAAATGGAAATTTCTGACTTGAGTTGTTCTTTGCTGATTCGTTTGACGGATAACCGTTAGATAACGAACCTAACAAATTATGTGTTAAAGAACAAATATATTACTCTTAAACAATCTTTGAATGTCAAATATTCTATTAAAGTGTTTTAACCAAGTCTATTTCTACAAAGGGTAATGATTATGATGATAAAAAGCTAGAAATAAAAGTTGAGACAGCGACAGAGGTGGCCGACTTGCTTTGAATGCGTAAAATAGGGCTCAACATATTGGGAAATGTTTTGCTATAGCTATGCTATAGCGCATCTGCATATTGAATCAGAACAGAACTGTTCCGTTTTGTTCTGGGTTTTTTATCAAAACAATGGGTTTTAAGGAGGCAAACATCATTTTAAGAACGCGAATAATTCAAGGCTGTTTACATCTACGTCGCTATCAACCTGCTACCGAATTCATAAAGCATCATGGTGAACATGTTAGTAACCTGGTACTTTATTTATGTTCGACTAAGTGAAAATATGTTGTTGTTTTTTTTCTAGTTAAACTGTAAAGAACTTATTGAATGATTTTTTACCGAAAGTACTATACTAAGAAAGAAAAGGTTATCAAAAAAGGCCTTAGAATAAATTTGATGAAAAGTACAGAACATTTTAAATATATGTTGTTAAATATGCGAACTTTTTCAAAAGGTTAAAAAATGAATATTGATATTATTCACCGCAATATGTTTGTTTAAATATCTTATTCTTTTTTGCGTCGACATCTTTGCATTTGTTTTAAAGAAACAGCAATGTTAATAAGTATATGGTACATGTCAACTTTAAGTTCAGTTTGTTCAATGAACAATTAAATCAATGATTCGTACATAACTTCAATGCAATTAAATGTTGATCTCCATCCTTTCTCTATCATTCATTTGCCTTCGTGTGTTGTCATATGTGCACCGCGACACAACTTACAAATGATTAATTAAAGACGAGTGGACATTAAGACTAAATTTTAAGTGTAGGGCTTATTATTTTTTCCTAATTGAAGTTCCAAAATCAGTTCAGCCGGATGTTTGGTATTTAATTTAAAAAAAAATGCATAGAATCGTTTCAAATTATAAAATTGTCGGGTTTTATTTATATTTCGGTAAAATGTAATGTAGATTAACAACATGAAAAATATTCTTATATAAATTTGTTATGGTGTGTAGTCTTCAATGTATGACGAAACTAACTTCTACTTAAAAGTTGTTCGACATTTAACATTTGAGTGTGTGTTTGCGCGTGTGTATGCGTACGTTCGTGCGTGAAGGCCTTTCAGATGTTTATCGTATAGTATATGTCTTTTTAAGATTGTCGGTTTTGTTTCAGCATGTGATATAATGCATGCATTTGTCCAAGGCACAAGATCACGGGGGTTCGACTTAGCAAAAAGTTTAAAAAGTTTAATGTCACAGAAACATGTAAATAGTTTTGCAGATTATCCTGATGAGTTCACATACTGTAGTGTAAACGGTCATCTATATCATAGAAATCGTGAATAATGTGATATTAAACATCGTAGATCAAAACATGGAATTAAGCACATTGTTTTTAATAAGTGAATATTTTCTTATACATAGCCATGTTGCCCAGTAATGTCAATACATCATTAAACGTAATTTAAAGACGCTTTTATTACAAGACAGTGTGTTGAATTTGAATATTACGAATTTCGAATTGTTTTATTATCACGGACCTGTTTATAGGAAATTATTAACAATTAATTACATATTGACGTTTTATCCTTTTCACAGTTCAAAAAAATTAGTTCTGTTGAACTCAAACTTTCTAAAACATAAATTCTAAAGTATGTAAATTAGCTATTGCTCATCCAAAATATGTAACATTTGAGCTTTTTAGAGAAAAAAAAAAAACATATCTTTAGCACCTTTCATCATTGTGATAAGGCAGATTAATGTCATTATGATAACCATGATGTTTACTTAGTTTTGAAAATATTTTGCTTTTACAATAAAATTTACTATATATTCATTGAAATAAAACTTCGCACACACCTTTTAAGAGTAATTACGGACATGTTTAGTACAAAATAATAACTCTCTGCCGTTAATATTTTTAGCAAGAAATTTGTGTAAAAACGAAAGATAATCCAGTTCTCCTGTCACTGTGTTTGTATGAATGGTGTTCTAGAAGAAATCATGGTGGTGTTCATATGTGTTATTGTTTATTTCCACCATTCCACCATCACCATTCGATTAGTAACGAACTTACACAAGTTGGCGGTATATGATGCTTATTGTGAAGGCGTGAATATCAAATATCGGTTGGGGAAAGCAAAAGATGCAACGTTTTAGATTATAATTTGTTTGTTTCCAAATGTACGAGATGCACTTTCACGGCCACTAAACGCCAGCTCCACCACCTGACGTTCGTGCAAAGAAAAAGAGCTGTCGACAATTCCGTGGTGGAACTGTGCCCTATGTTTACATGAACACACGTGAGTATGATTTATATTGTATTTGATAATTTCATTTAACGGGCATTTGACGGAGAATATGGTACCGTGTAAGAACACTTCTAATGCAAAACAAAACTACGCGAACTACATTAACCTTACTGAAAACTATTTCGAAAAGGCGCGTTGTTGAGGGTGTAAGATGCGTTTTTCCAGCACTGGTTACATGACCGAAAACACACGTCTGGTATGCAAGAATACCTCTCTCATAACCGGACACACATGATAGATACTTATAGTAATATGGTCAAATTAACAACACCTAGCCTTTTGTTTTCGAAATAGTTTTCAGTAAGGTTAAGGTAGTTCGCGTAGTTTCATTTCCGCAAGTAGTATGCATAACCAGCATAATACTGAATAATAAACATATCGACGTGTGTATTAATTCCAAAAGCGTGAACTTTTTATATCACTTCAAGCGCAAAACATACTGAATGGCGGCACCACTACTCGACAGCGCCACCACTAGGGCAACAGCGCCACCACTGTTATAAATATGTGCATATTTTATTTTTAGGAGTGCTTATTAGTTTGTTGTGTTCCGGCATAGGTACTATACATAACAGTTATATTTGCATGTGTCAGAAATTTTTTACGGGGTGTGTAAGCACCGAAGTGTACTTGCTATGCAAACAGATCTCAAAATATGCACAAGTCCGATTCGGGGGAAAAGCTTCTGACACCATAGTTTGCACAATATTGAAACAAAATTGTAACCAGCCTGCATTAGAAGTGTTCTTACACGATACCATATTCTCCGTCAAATGCCCGTTAAATGAAATTATCAAATAAATCATACTCACGTGTGTTCATGTAAACATAGGGCACAGTTCCACCACGGAATTGTCGACAGCTCTTTTTCTTTGCACCACCGTAAAGTTGTGGAGCTGGCGTTTAGAGGCCGTGACTTTGCAAGTGTGTACGCTATGAAATTTATATTTTTTTACATAGAATATTTGGTTGAAATGCCGTTCTGTCTAAAACGCATAAAGTCTTTTGACAATAAAACATGTTTGTGTGCCAAATTGTTCCAGACTATTTAGTCAATAATGTTATGAATGCTATAGTTAAACGGCATAAAGCACATCAAATGGCATAGCACAGTTAATTCTCATTACATTAACACATGCCAATAAATTGTATCTGCTTATTATCAGTATGCCTTTGTGGCAATAGATTCACACATGGCGAAACATTCTTGTTATGCTACTGACCTGATGCTCATTTTCCATGAATATTACACCAAATAATATTACAATTTGATATCATCTTTTACACGTTCCTAAGTTTGCCTATACAATGAAATTAGGAACGAAACGCGTAGATAAAATGTCATTAGATTCCACAAAGGACATGACAATGAATTTATACTCAAGGAACCATTTGCTGGTCATCTTTTTAACAATTGAAACCACAATTTTTGCAAGACTTTAAAAAGAATCAAATACCATTACAAATGAAATTTGCGCCATTAGCTAAGCTGTCAGGCACAATAATTAAAATACACATGGGAAATGATCTGTTCTGGCAGAAATGCCAAGTTGATTTAAGCTTTCTGCAAATATTTGTGACACTAATTGTTTAACATCCATGGAATTTAAACAATGCCATGGGAATTTTCCTAGAAAATAATAGTGTGTAATCTTAGTTTTACAGGTACTTACGAACGAAAACTTTATGTCGATAAAAGCAGAACATGTCCTGCCAATGATCAATTCCATGTTAACTTTAGTTTTTTCTCTGTATGCATTTGTGCACATTTGAACCACAGCAGCAATTAGCTTAAGTTCAATGTTTATGTATTACGTTGCATGTACATTGGATAATTTCTTTAGTGAGTGTTGTTAGGGCCAAAAGCATCCCATTGCATTATGAAATATTTGTTAACGGAAAATTACATACCTTGTAAATTTAATATATTTCTGCCATAGAATTTAATATGGGATTTCACGAAACATGAATATGATAGAAGTATCTGTTCATACTCGTTGCTTAGATGTGGTGGGTACAGTTTCTACAGAGCTATTGTGCTGAAGTTGAACCTCTCAGACTGATTTTTACTCTGGCCTAGCTCATTTTTGTCAGCGTGTGAAATGTTTGATTGTCATTTAGCGTAATGTTGTGTTTGTGGACGAGTTGACGGTATAAATGCAACATTAATCTTAGATATACTCCTTTAAAATTAATGCTATTGATGCAATATGCTGTCCTTTATAGTTGATACGTTTGCTTTAAAATTGCATTCACTCGTTCTATAGACCACTTCATGAACATATTGACCATTATGGACGCTGCCAATAGCACAAGCCGTATTCTTAAGTCGTGTTGTTCTTTATAATAGATGTATAATTTATGTTGTCAAGTATATATGACAATTTGTGGTAGGAACTAATTATAAGACTCAATATTTTGGTGAGTACACCTGTGTCAGGTAAATCGGTTATACATAAGCTTGTCACTGTAGTTTCCATTGTAGCTCAAACAGACAGTAGCCGAGGGCGTACATCTACAACTACACATCCGGATAATTAGATCTGAATAGAACATTTATTAAGCCGTTGGTCATAGACCATGAGATGGGATACTGTACAAATTATGGCAAATACATAACTAAGTGTAAAAATGGAATAGCCATGTAATCATTTTAATACTGGTTCTTAGTTATACCTTGAGACGTGTAACGTATATATTGATCACAGAAATTGCAGCTATAAATCAAAATAGTACACAAGTTATTCGAGTCCATTGTCAGCATTAATTTAAATATTTCATTTCAGTTATAAAATCTTCAAAAGGAAGATTTAAAAATATAATTTATGACATGTGGTTTTCTTGAAGCATAATACTCTATAACCGATGGTAACATATAGATGATGCTAAAACACAATTGGTAAGAGCTGTATAGTTTCAATTTAAACATACATTCTGTATTTTTGCATTTTATGTAACATACTGAACAACGTTGCATTAAGATGTTTGTGTAATATATAAGGAAATGTAATACGAATTGTAGAGGGGACTGTACGACATAGATATTAACACATAATTATTCATAGATATTGAGGTCATCGTCTTCATTCATCAGTATTCGCAAACCTAAATACAAACATAGAACAGAGCTTTTATTGTTAACTTAAACATAAACAGTTCGTCCTTGTTAAATTACCATAACACATGGCATGGCAATGACAGTTAAAGTGAAACTCTTATTCAAAATAAATACATACACGTGTATAACATACATTTTGAGGTATAAACCATTCACTACTTCCTAAATAATGCATTTATGGGAATTATTAATTACTGATAACAAGATTGTAACCTTTTATATAAATTGCAAAAAAACTATTAAATGATTGGTGAGTGCTAAAAAGTTTACTTCATCTCGTAAGGCAAAATTACCTTATTTTCTGAACATTTCCTTCAAATTTAGCTCGGTATCTAACCTTCATAAAAACAAATGTTTTGACATGTATTCATCCTTTTTGTATATTAATACAATTATATTAATTGTGGTAAATCTTATTTGGGAGTAAGAGTGCATTTTTAATTAAGTGAGTGCAATATACACATCGAAAAAAATCGAAAATCAAAAAGTTGAACACATGTCAAAATAAATAAAAGTTGACCATTATTAATCAAAGCGTTATATCTAAATTTCAAAGCATGTTTGCAATATAAAACTACTAATCTTAGTCATGCAGTATTTTCAGAAATTTATTGATTTCTATAAATTAACTTCCTTGATCGTGCACAATAACATTTATCTTTTTCTTGTGTCATTATCTTATAGACCAATCAAAACAAAATGGTGTTCATTTTCAAACATTTACGTTAATTCTTTCAAACATTTACATTTACATATTTACCTCTTTCAAAATTTAACATGTGAGATGACAATCTTAGCCTAGAAATAATGTTTCTAATTGTATAGCCATACAGTGTTAATCTATATAAGATGACACATGAACAGAAATTTTACGTTTTCTATATAACATGTGTGGCTCAGTGAGTTAAAAAAAAATATTGTGCACCAACAAAAGTCAAATAATTTAGTACTAAATATTAGAATAAAAGAATTAATAATAAAAGAATCTGGATAAAACCTACTTCTTGAATCATGCGTTTTCAAACAAATAACTCAAGTATTTAGTGTTCCTGGTGTGTATACGGGAACACTAAATACTTATTGAGTTATTTGTATTATCCTCTGCATCATATCTTAAGCTTAACAATGCATGACATAAAATTCAATGTTCTCTTTTAAATAGGTAAAGCCTAAGAAAATATGTCTTGTAACATAAAGCGGGTATCGTCCTAGTTACCCATATACTGCAGAGTTACTAGGGTTAATTTGTACAGCAAGAAGTCTTTTCAGAAATTTGCTATGGACCCTTTCTATATGTGGAGCATAACGAATTCCTGGGCTTCACTGGAATAACATAAAATAGGTGAAATAAACAGTCATGTACTGGTTGAGAAGCAGTTTCCGACGGAAAGCAGTTTCGGACAAATCACTTTTTCGCGTACCTTCCTTAGATCTTCATAAAGAAGGTACTGCAATTCAACTATATGGTAACTAGGCAATCAAAAGTTGAAATTCTTACCGAGACACATAAGAAACTTTTATTATTATTTAATGTTTAATGTTTATTTTTCATTTTGTACACAAACTTGCACGTGGGGATCTGTACGCGCAGCGTATTGCGCATGCGTGTGAACCTAATTTGCATATCTATTAATAGCTACAAGGTTTTCCTTAATTGACTTATACAAACGATGATCATTGTGTACATATTTGTGATCACTGGTGTCATGCTTGTTTCGCATCCACATTCACTTAAATGTATACAAACACAAGTTTCCATCAGAAATGAATAAAAAAAATCATTGATATTCAGTCTCTGCCTGATTTCGAGTATGAATTGAATGTCGTAAATTTTAAGGTTTAAATTTTTCGTAAATGCTGAAAAATTAAATAACATTTCTCTTATTACAGTCTTATATTTAGTTTATTAAATAAACGGAAAATAAAAACACACAACAGGCACCTTAAATATGCCCCGCATTCAAATTGTCGGAAACTGCTTCTCATCACAAGCTAATCAGAACAATGTAAGTACCCTCTTTGCGCCCCTATTAGATACACTATATGTAACGTCACACATGTAAGAAATATATCGACAATAGCAGCTTGAGCTGTAAAATTTGAACATTTTTAGTAGATATTTAAACACGTATAAATAATTCAATAAAAACGTTTAAAAACTGTCGGAAACTGCTTCTCAACCAGTAGAATAAACCCAATATTATCTAAACAGATTTTCCCCCTAAATATTCCAAATGCATTGCCCATAGCATTAAGTCCTGTATCTGCTTATGTCTGTTAATGCGTTCTTAAATGAATTTACGAAGAGGATAAAAAGACGGAACTTATCGTATTAATTCAGTACTATAAGTAACCAATTAGCTTTTCATTAACTCCGTTTACACGAATAACGATTTCAGTTTTCTTAACATTAGTTTTAAGTGTCCATATGTAAATCATTTGAAGGTCATTAAAGACATTTAACAGTCTCAGAAAACATAAAAGTATCATCTACAAAAACAATAATATATAAATGGAAAGTAAGTCTAATGTCACACCTGCGTTATTATTTTACTCTAGTATAGTTGTATTTCATTAACAAAACCGTAAAATATATAGTCCTATAGCGTTCAGATTTAACATGGATAATGTTAAACAGGCGCTTCGAGATGGCGTTAACAGTTTTGCACTCACCATACTTTGATTTTTTTCCGTAACAATCACTAGACGAGCAGAATAATATGACACATGAAGAAATAAATGCCTATACTGATAATGTTTACTGGCACTCTCAGCCTTTTCAGCTATAAGATACTAAAAAAGAGAGATGCTACAGAACTATTATCTTTTTCAATATTCTTCGCTGACATTTTGCGTGAAAATGACACTATTACGCTGCAATTATACTATCATCATCATTAGAAGAACATGAAATGTTGATGACATAGCGTAATCACATAGGAATAAAGACAGATAATTGATTTTTGTGTTCTTTTTTATTTAGTTAGAACTGTGATTTTCTTAAGATAGTTCTTAAAGAAGTTGCAACGAAAAATATCTGATCAACCACTGGAAGAGTTCGTCTGTTTTACATCTTTCTATTTAACGTGTATGATTAAAAGATATTAATAATGGCTGCCAGTCAAATTACTCGACCACATGTTTATGCAGGGCAGGAAGCCAATATGGACCTAAAACATGAAAATTGCAAATACTAACTGAAAGTATGTCGATTCAGTGTACGGATGAACGAATGAAACTCAAACGAAATGAAATAAAAACCCTCAACAGGGAGATATATATATTTGTCTATATACAGAAACACTTGAAGATATCCCCCTGAAGCCATAGTGGCCAACGTGAGGTTAGGCTTCAAAACCTCTCTTTTCCGTCCCTTTAACAACCAACCTCACAGAAAATAAGGTTGTTTTTTTAAAGATTCTAATGGAATCTCTCAGGCCCGTCTGTGATGTTTCATATAGTTACATTTTTAACCCAATAAAATCGCAGGCCATTCAAAAAAGAGATATGCTTATTTTATGCAAATCATGGCGGAGAAATGTTGATACAATAAATGGTGATGTATTTCGGTTATCCGAAGGACTTTGCGTTTCTTGAAGCTAGATTATTATGTGATCTTCCCAAAAAAACAATATTGTCTAAAATGGTATAAATATAAATATATGATAAGCATTAATTAGACAATTCAGGATCTTTGTACGTTATTGCAACTACTACTTTCCTCCACGGGTGTTTGCAACCTTCTATATTAAGTTTAAAAAGAGATGTTTGATACAGCAAGTGAGAAATCGCAACAACAACACAAAACTGCCAATGATAGTTTGTTGAGGCCCATTCTTATCATTGACAACACATGAGGTAAACTAATGACGCTATTTCATGAATTCATAATTGTTCCACTTCTGTTCGCGTTTGTGACACAAGATCAGCTGAAACTCTGGGGTTACCCTCGCCGCACGTTGTGCAAGTTGATAGAATAAAATGAATAAGCATGATCATTCATTTGATTACCATGCCAGAGAATCAGAACATTTAGATCAAGCATGCCACACATCTCGTTGTCTGTAAATTTAATATGCCGTTTCCTGATATAATTTCCTGTTCAAAACATTTTCGTGACGGTAAAGGCAAGCTACGCTTTTGACACTTTTAAAGATGCACTATTACTCCCAAATGAGATTTACCATCTTTAAAACAATTGTTTCAATTTACCAAAAAGGATTAATAAACGTCGAAAACAATGGTTCCTATGAATGATACTGTGTTTAATCAACACCCGCCGCAATTGAACAGCGCACTTCCGTTAGAAGATCTGGACATTGTATAAAGTTCGTCCATATATACGCATTTATGCAACAGCTGGGTTTATTACATATTTTTAATGATCCGTCTGTCGACAACACACTTCTAATTTAAAACTGGTACCATCAGACAAGAGTTTGAAAAACAGTATTTATACGGGCTGATTTCAGTTTTATTTCAATATTTAGGCCCATGTGGAAGCATACATTTCGTTAAAAAGAAAATGTAACATAAGTTTAAATAACAAATTTATCAAATTTGGAAATTAACAACTAACCGTTTATTAGAAAAAATGGTTATCCCATTTTTCAAACGTTTTCTTGATCTAAAATCTAAATGTTCGAACATTTGCTTTCATACCCAACTAATTGCAGACGAAAACATAAGTTCGAACATAAATAGAATGTTTTATCATCGTTCAAATGCATTTTGAACTGTTCGTCGTAATTTACATAACGATGTATAGATTTACTGTATTTTTTTACCCCATCCACGCCACAAAATTATCAACAAACTAGCGTGGTCCTCATCATTACAGAACCTGGAAATCGACCTGTCTTCAAGCAAAACAGACTAGTCTATGACAGTAAGATGACTGAATATCCATGTATCATGAAACACACTCTAAAGCTTAGAAAAATGTTTTATATCCAATGATTATCCACAATTGTTTTACTAACACACTCGACCTTTCAAATTTTCATTCAATAATATGCGGCGTAGTAATTTGGTTATGTATTCATAGCCGCTTAAAATAAAAGTGTGTTCGCTATTTTTTGAAACATAGATGCACTAATAAAACTTTATTGATTACTGTTTATAAAATCTTTTCACTAAAACGGAGCGAAAAATAACTATAAAAAAGAATATCAGAGAACCATTTCTCAACAAACCGGAAATAGAAATTTGACAGCTACGTCATCAGCTATTATATATATAGAATTTCCGTGAGGGCCGTCCCGTGGGTAGCGGTGTTAAAAACACCCTTTTCAAAAAAGAGGGTCATTATGAAAATAAATTCAAATACTAATAAAACTCCGAAAATAGGCATAAAAGAAACAGAAGGTTTGTTTATTTCAGTGTAAGAGTGTATTTCATTTCACTCGTGATCATAGAAAAACTTTGTTTCACAAGCCACTCGTGAAAAAGGTTTTTCTATGACACTCGTGAAATGAAATACGGTCTCACATTGAAATAAACAAATATCCTCTATCCACTCTTCTGCAAACAAATATACATGACCCACAATGCTGTATTTTTTTTATCTAAAACCAGCCCGTCCCTCGCACAAGAGTTCTGAATCTTCTAAAAGTGTATTAAGATTTGTATTTAAAATACTTTAATTTGCCAAAATGGTATTGCTTGTACCTCTATAATTGTCAGGACTATTTAATTCCTCCTTCTTTTTATATATGTGAATTGTTATTCCCGTTTTACAATTCTCCGGGAACAATACTAACATACAACTTTTGTAATAAGATGTTTTGAGTGTTTAAGACAAGCACATTAACAGCATTAACAATTATTGTAATAACTCCTGGAAATCTATATATTCCTGTAAAACATACTTACGTGCCACATATTTCAAACGCATTGATGGCTTCAGTTTTTAAATTTGAATCATGTTCAGTATAAAAAAATAAATCATCAGCGCTAACTCCTTTATATGCCGGGACAAATAAAGATTAATTTTACTTGGCCCAAATCATGATATAGTTTATTGAAAACATCTGTCCAATATATGTATAAATATGCCTTGTTTTTTTTATATGATAACAAGTGTTATGTTTAGTTTGATATTTTAAGTGGCAAATCAACTATTTAACCCTACTAAAACATTGTCGATAAAGTTCCTTTGTTGTTTTTGTGTTTTGTTCTCGTTTGTTATGCGAGGCATTTTGTTTTCGTTTATTTTTAGAATGTCTAGAGCGTTTTTGCCAAATGAGTAACACCTGACAATAAACGGTTTTATCGAGATATGAAGGTAATTTGGCAAACAAACACCTTTTGTCTCTTATGATTTATTGCGTATTCAGTTTGTTTTGTTTTAAAAAATAAAATATTCATCGAATATGTGAATATTAGATATTATAATGAACAAGAAACATATTTTACCAAACATGTGTTTCATTAAATGTATTTCAAGAAAATGGCAAAGAAAAGGGAATTTAATGTTTATTACTATGAGTCTGTATGTATCTGTATATCTAAATTAAATTTAAAAAAATGAAAAAATATTTTAAGATTAAAGTAAGACTACCATTCATCATTTTCTCAGTACAAATTCTAAATGTAAAATCGATGTATTTTCTGGTAAAAGCTGTAAATAAATGGGATAGTTAACATGTTATTTTATTAGATGACGTTTATGTTTTGACCTAATTTCCCTGTACCTTTGATTCCAACAAAGACTTAGTCTAGTTCTTTGTAGTTGTTTTCATAAAATATTAACGTTATTTATAAAAATATAAGTTGCCAAATATAAGTGAATTTATAAATCAATTTTACCCAGAGGGACAAGCCCAGTTGCCTACCATTTAACAAAGACCATGCTAAAAGTCACGAAGATCATGGCCAAACACAAACAAAAAGACACATTGCAACATGGAGGAAACATATTACATAAAAAATATCAAACTATTTTCATTGGTTAATGATTGATTACCACATTGGTACGGCCAGTGACTTAAAAATATAACATCGATATTCGTTCAAACCAGTAAATGAGCGCTCAACCTCAATTTTCCACATATTTAACAAACATAAATCGATTATTTTAGACGTATGAAGATTTGAAGTCTTAGAACAGATCAATCTTACTGAAACAAATGTGTTAAGGTATGCACATATTGTATTCGCGCTGATGCATTTCGACGAATAACAGTGATAACTAGTAGTAGTGCAAATAAAGATAACAATTGACTTTGTTGCGCAAAAGTGCACCATCATTTCCATTCTTCATTGGATTCTTGTTTTGTCGACTTATATACACACACAATGACAATATACATTATCATTTATACATGTTTCTGCCACATTTAAAGTAGAGTACAACAAAGTACGAAAAATATTTCATGTAAGTTTAGGCAGACACGGCGTTTAAAATGAATCACGGATTTTTTAAGACGCTGAGATAAAAGTGACTGTAGTAATTGGCCAAATTTACAACTCTCTTTTCCTTTTTACCCCGGATCAGATCACAGTTGCACTTATTATAATGACTAGACGCCATTTGAAGCTTGTCATTAATTAAGAAGAAGACAATCCAGTACATATGTACGGAAGTTTCCTCAGAAGGTGAATTCGATATGAAGTTTCAGATTGATGGCACTACAAGTACACTTTCCTGTTTGTGGTAGATATTTATGCGAAACACTTAATAATTTAGAACTGCTTAATGTTAGTTTAAAAGTGCAGACATTAAGCATAACAATCATCAGATATTTCAGATGCAAAGATTGATTGCAGATTGATTTTAGAAGAGTTAATGCTTCATCGTTAAGAACTGCACATTGAATTTGCAACTTCAATGACAATAACGCATGCAGACAATTTCCATAATCCCTATGTGCCAATATACATACATAAAGCGTGACTGTGTTTTGATATGCGCTGAATCATGTTCCAATTTATATCCCTGTTGCATTAAATGCGTATCAGACAACACGTTTTAGCTATACTTTACGACTTTCTGATTAAATAAAATTATTTCAATTACAATATGAGATGTGTTCATATCCTTAATAAAATGAACTTATTTAAAACAATAACGTCGCCAACACAAACTCTTTGAGAGAGTGCATTTATGACCGCACTGATCAATAAAGAAAATGCATATTTGAATACATTTGTTTAAAATGAATGGTTGGACATAAGCCAGTGATGTTAACGACATGTTTCCAGTGTTATTTAATGTACGCTGAATCCAATTAATCATTCCATGAACATCAGAGAGAAACAATTTCAAAATAAGACAGCATTTCCTACAAGCTTCAAAGTATATGCCCTACGAAATGAAAAACAAATAAGCGTATGGTATTCCAAAATGACATGACAATGAATTCGTGCTCACGGCATCATTCACTGGTGAATCTATTTACAATAAAGACTTGGAAATGTATGACGAACATTACTTGGTTAACAGCTAAATAACATTCATAATGACATTTGAGCGACTTTATGCGAAGTGCCAGATCCGCACGTGGAATGATTGGTTGTTACATAGATGATCCAAGGAATCCCAGAAATGATATAAGTCTTGAGAACGTGTGATAAAGATTTTAAAACGCAAATGGAAGTTGCCTCAGACATAAAAGTATGTTATATTTAGTTAAGATGCCAAACTACCAAAATAAAACTCATATGAATAAAAGCAAACAATGCTGTTTCATTTCTTCACTGCCACATTTCTTTCTTCGCACAATATTAAATAACTAAACTGATTGTAGGTTTTTACATCTTAGTTCATTGGTTAAAATGTTTTTTTGTTGAAATAAATGTCCAAACCTTCAATCTCATTTATGTTGTGATCTGTTTGTTTTTTATCTTTATATCTTCCGTTCTATATACTAACACTCCAATAAGCTTCACTTAAGTGTGTTGTACCCTAGTTTAAGATTGGCCTTGGCTTAATTTTTTCGAATAATTTAAAATTGATGTGCAGCCAATTCAATGATGTTTCTGTCTGCAACCAATTGTTGAAGGAGTTTCAAGTATTCTTCATATGAGTTAAGAAATGGATTTAGATTTCACAATCATCTCGCCGGACTAATATATTAAATGGAAAATAAGTAGAATATTTAGCAAATGTCTACCATACTATATAGGTAGCTGGATTTCAGGGTACTACAGCAAATAAGCCTTACAGAAAACTAGAATATCAATGGTTGTTCCATTGGTTGTTACGAGTCCCCATGCCACGATTGACAAAAGGTTAATAGAAATAGAAACTAAATACCTTTAGCCCTTTTTCAAAATACGAACAAGGAAACTCTTTTTACATTTTGAGACTTAACAATGTAATATATAAATTGACGTTTTACAGGAATGATATAAAAGTACACCAAAAACCGACACATGACATTACGTCCCAAATCAGCTGAAACAAATTGTGTATATCAAGAGAGCACTACAGACGTATTCAAGCAAATATATACAAGGAAACTTGATGTGATGATTTAAATATATTGAACTGGTTTAAACCCCATGAAAATTTACAGTTTACCTATTGTTACCTTTTGCTATATAAAATGTCAGTATCAGCAACATATTTTAACAACCACCGAACTATAGACGTGCGGTTTGTAAAACACCCAGTTGGGTCTTGGTGTTTAGATCACCGGGAAACTCACTCTCTAGTTTATTGTATCTCGCCAATCAACCTGTAATGTCTAGACCCATCCTTTATCGTCTCTTATACCGATATTCCAATAGCTTCTAGGGAACGGCCATTTCATTAATATGCTCCGACATTGGTTTAATATGCTGAAATCTTACATCTGCCGCATGCTCTTTAACTCTTTTAACGTTTAACACGTCTCCCCGACAGAAACCAGTGTGTCATATTTGATGCAGAATACGCAACACACCAAGTTCTATCCCCTGCATTCTTGTTGGTCAGCTAATATTACTTCTTGTTGTCTTTTTCATTCGGTGCATCCCTCTGTCTTGGCTAGTACATAACTAACCATTCACAGCTTTTGACATCTAGTTGATTCTTGTTTGATATGTTTATACAGGACTGTATTTGTTTTATCGTGAACTAGTTCCCACAGTGTTCTCAATAGTTCAGAGATTCCTAAACTACATAACATTGGCATGATACATGTATTTACCATTGATATCTATTTTCCTGCTGCAACACTTAAAGGTTGTTTGTTTGTTTGTTTGTTTGTTTTTATTAAGAATGCGTCATGTCATTTGAAGAAATAGCCTCCGATTTTAACTAATTTGCCTTTTATGAAACCGTTCCAACTGTAGGTTTCGATGGAACCTCTTTATTTCTATATATAAATCAGTCCAAAAAAGCAGTTCGGAAACATTTCTATGCGTAAAATGAAAATATTTGTAACATTTAAAAACTAGACACCTTCGCAGCTAAAATGGAAATCTGGCGAAATGAGTAACAGAATGCATTTTTTATGTTAAACTAATTTAAAGTCCGCCAGCCAAATGAGATATTTCAGCAAAACCTTGAATTGCGGTGAATATCCAAGACAGCGTCCAAAAATGCTTTGAATAAAGGATACATTGAAGTATTTTAGACAATTATGTTCAAAGTGGCGTCCAAGGCGGCGTCAAAGTTGGCAGTCAAGGTTTACCGTTAGGATGGATTTTTTTTAAATATGCGCATTACCTGTGCTGTTTTTATATAGCAGTTTGAACAATGCGAAGTTCAACATTGATATTTATGCAAAAAACTCCAGAAACAAGCTCATTAATTTTGAGACAACGATGGCAACCGAATTATACGTGAACTTATTAATATGCGTGTTGTTCAAGCTTTAAACTTTATAAAACAACACGGGGATGAATGAGTATCCATGGTAGCCCATGAACCTTTTTATACACATCTCTTTATATATCTCTGAACATGGGAACAAATGAACGAAATTAACAGACTTTGAAAAACCGGATGATTCTAGGATAGCTTTCACTTTAAAATTCAATTCTCAAAGTAAAACACGGTGTGTTAAATCTCCTTATCTCCCGATAACGTCTTACATTTGCCTCCAATTCTAAAACAAAAATGTTGGCAGGGAATTTTCACAGTTACAGAACGATAACTTTCCATCGAAACCATACACAGACTTAAAATGCAGTCATTTACACTTCCAAATATAGTTTGAAGACAAATATAGGAGCTGTAGAAAAAGTATCTTAAAACAAATAGTGTCTTCACCCTTCAATACCAAAAGAAAGCTCTAGGAGCCATGCACATTCAAATTGGATGGTATCGCTCTGTCTAAATAAAGATATATTCATTTCATCAGATTTGAAGTACTTTGCCATTAAGTCGGTGCTAGAGGGTGTTCACAGTGTTGTTCTTACAATTGTTGTCAATAAACAATCTCAATCAATCACATGCTGTTTTTTATCCATGCGTAAGATGTAAGGTGTGATTTCAAAGAATATTTTATCTAAAATGTAGAAAATTAATTAGCACCTTACATTCTACAGAACAATTTTATACAGAAGGTAAACTATACGAATAGTAATAGTGGCCAGCTTGAGCGATTTCAACACAATGCTCAGAGTTTCAAGTACTCTACGCTTTGAGTATTAAATGATATGTTACAGAATGTGTATTCTCTTTTCTCTTTCTGAAGATTTTTATCGTGAATGAGACGATATTATGATGCCATTATACTTTAAGCATAATTTCTAGAATAAAAACCTAATAACACACATACAATGTCAAACGGAGACACAATATCAAGTGAGAAGAAAAGATTAAAGAAGTGAAAATATCTAAAAATATTCTTCACAATATATAATTTTATTTAATAAATAAGTTAAATTCGTTTTCATACCGTTAAAGGCAAAAACCTCATGAACGTTTTCGTTTAGATTTTAAAGAACCCCTTTGGACCGAATGTTCTGCTTTTACGGTCCCATTTTATTACGATTAAAACAAAATTGCAAAGAAACACAGAAATATTTTATGGTATTTAAATCCCGTGTGGAAAACATAACCGTTGCATATAAACGGAAAGATCTGATAACCTATACCCGTAATGGTCAACTGTGCATAACAAACAAAAACTAGGAAATAACAATAAGTTTTATGGTGACAGATTTGCGAAAATGCGCCAAATGGCGGAATGTAAGGGCAAAAACACGAAATGGTAGAAATCAGCCACCATACAGTTTGGACAAAAAAGCAAGCGAAACAACAAAAACGGAGAAGTCAGCAAATAATAGAAAAGTTCCATATTTACACCGTTATAAAATAAAAGCGAATGACAAGCCATTCATCAAATGAAGACCGAGGATGGTTTAGTGGAATTGATGTATGCCTCTCACCCAAGAGTACGGGTTCGATCCCCACCAAGAGTACTTTTCTCAAGGTCTTTAAAATGCAATTGGTACTTGTTTTTACCCTAGGAAACGGACTCGATATATGTAAAACTTTCAAATGTACGACCTGAAATAAAACATGGTCAATGCCATTTAAATTATTTGTATTCCAGAAAAGGCGAAGATAATGAAACAGTGTAAAACCCAGTCCGATTCGGGTATCGCTAGTCCATACTCACGCTCTTGTGTGTGTTTTGTCGTTCTTGTGTTGTTGTTGTTTTCAGTTTTAAAGGGTCATATTAACAGAGTGATAGCAACAAGAGTTATAGGACTCGCTTAATATAAGTACTTCATTTGCCTGCGAAGTAAATATTTTGAACGGGTTTTAAGTTATTGGCAAGCCTATCCCAATGCCCCGACAAATTTCATTGAAATACATCATCTCAGATAACAATTTAAACGTACCAGGTTAACAAACAGAATATACCACAGAAGACTGGTAAAACTACCTTCATTAACAAACGCAAATGAAGGGAATGTTTTCAAAGACACGAACATTTTTAAAAAGACATTTACCTTTGTTTATGTCTGAATAGTATTCATGAACACCCAGAAAGGTATAAATGTTATAAACCCAACCCCATTATGAATGAAGGATACGAATTTACTCGCGAATGTCAAAAGACATATGAATATATGGTTACAACCAGATCAGATTGTGCAGGTAATAAAAACATTCCATATGTGACGATTAAAAGGAATGTGTACATTGAATAAATTTTGAAAAAAAACGTGTTGGCATCATATTTCATTATTCCAAAAGGTTAACAATTCAACATGACCGTCATACGAATCAAACGAGAATTAAAAAAATCTTCTTGTTCATGGTCATTATCAATCTTAAAATGTATAAATAAGCGAGGTAAACAGTTTCAGTATTTCAAAACGCATTTAAGCCGTGAACAGCAGTACGTGATCGATATCTGAAACAAGATTTATATATGCCGTGATAAGCGGCTCAAAACTAATACAACTACGTATAAAAATAATAAAAAATCGCCGTATCTATGTAAATACCGGTACCCAGAAGGACCAGAAATTTGTTTCTGTAATAGAATCCGAGTTGCAATATATTGCATCAAGATATAACTACCAATGTCAAATGTTGAGTTATACAAAATCCATATCGTCAAAGGACACTTACGACAAAGAACAGAAACGCTTTCACAGAGGATTCACTATAATAATTAAAAGGGGATTTATACAATTTAGAGATAAGAGACATCAAATTTAATCACAACAAAAATGATACGTTAATGTAGAATAACTTAGCACCTGACTCGACAATGAATGGCGCACCTTTTGGTACGGCTTTTGGCATCATGTTAGACGTTTGTACAATTAATTCGAGAAATATGCATTTATTTAATTTTTCAATGATTTCAACAAACAAAATCAGAGATATCAATATCTATCAAAACAAAAATGATAAATACAGAGTTATTTAGCTAAGGGTTAGACAAAGAATGACGCACATCTTGGCCAGGCTTTTGACGTCATGTCAGACGTATGTACAATTAATTTGAGTAATGTGCGTTTACCTCATTTTGCAATTATTTCTACAAGCAAAATCAATATATGCCAACAAATTGACAAAGGCCGCATGTCGTTCGGCTTATCTAGGACATGCTTCAAATTAATTGGTGTCCATAATTAGGATTCTCTTAATTCAACGATTACTTGTAGTTTGCTTAAGCTTTTCCAATCGCCAGTAACAGCTGTCACGTATCACGTTTATACGAGAAGCTTGTTAGTTTAAGGGCAGAGTGATTTTAAAAGCTTGTTTATGATTCAAGTAAAATGAAATATAAAACTTAAAAAGAGAAAATCGGGTGGTTTTGACCAATTATACTTGTGTTTTTTTTATAAGACAAACAATTTCAGGCTGTTCCTAAAACGTTTGTTGTGCAATTAAAATATATTGTGCACTTGAATATTTTGAATACGTAATCTTACATGATCATATGTATAAAATGTTATTATCAGAATGGGCAACAAATGAAAGTACAGTCAATATTGATAGAGACAGGATATTTCGTGACAGAATATGTGTCAATGCCGATCTAACTACTTTATACAGCTATATTCTGACAACGGGAACGACATCGGTCACATTCCACGATCCTGCGTTAGAAACTTCTCTCATTAATACTTGTCAACTCTGAATCAACTTTACTACCAATCCTTCTTAATGGCTTCGCATATCGTGAAGACAGTTCAATAAGTTCATTGCACAGCAATTGATCATCTAGAAAGTTTATTGTGGTTAATTTATGTACTACTATTTGTTCCATAGTCTGATAATGATATGTTTTTACTTATAAGATAAGATTGACAAATCAGTTGAAGGTGACTTTTTATGAAATTTACACAGTTAAGCTGCATTGATTAATATGCTCACCTTAACTATAAATATATCTAAGATATTACTCACCTGAAGCTAAAATGAATTGAACATAGCTCTTTAAATATTCAAAAATGCACAGTCAACAACAGCGGAGTTAAAATCAATCACAGGTGGTATAATTCATACCCTGGTCACATCCATGATACGAGCTCCTTTCGAGTAGATTTAGGTCGAAGGTTTAGAAACTCGCAAGAAGTCCATACGGACATGCTGACTCTTGCGAGCATCGTAAGAGGTTTTTGGACACAGAGGACTTGGGTACTCGGTGAAATTACATTGAGCTCTAGAGACAATGAAACATTTTGTTTAAATTTGAAAAAAAGATATTTCAGATGTAAAGATTTATTGCAAAGGAGTGTATGCTTCGTAGTAAACAACTGCACTTGCACGTGCAGCTTTAATTACAAAAACGCATCCAGAGATTTTCCATTCGTTGATTTTCATTATGCCTAGGTGGCAATAAGACACATTTGGAGTCACATTATTGTGACAATCGCTGCATAACGTTCAATTTTTAATATAGCTGCATCAAGTATAAGTATCAGTAAACGCGTTAGTTTTAAAACAAGTTTTCTTGAAATCATAACTTTATGTGGTTATGAAAATAACCTACTTAAATATTTTCATTTTCTCGCTATTAACAATATTTGTCGGCTATGCGTTACGAATTTCTGATCAAATTAGTTCATACAATAAATCAAATAACAAACATTTGAACACAGCTTAAGAACAAGAACTATTCCCAACAAGATATCTATGAGAGGGTTCTTTAGGATCGATCAATAAAGTAAACATATATAAGAACACATTTGCCAAACATGAACAGTAAGACAAACTCGAGTTATGTCATTGTTTCAGTGTTATTAAATGTATGCGGTATCCTTTTAATCACTCTATGAAAATCAAAGAGGAAACAAAACCAATGATTGATCAATAGAAATTAATATAAAAAGAGTATGGTAGTCCAAAAGGACACGACAATATTAATTCGTGCTCACGGAATCATTTGCTAGTGTCTATTTACAATCTTCGCATTATTTTGTACACAGCTAGGTTGCTGATCCACTGAGAATGGATCCCAAAAATCAAGAAACGATATAAGGTTTGAGAACGTATTTGTGACAAAAGTGGAGGGAAAGGCAAAGGGAGATGTGTGCAATATTTGAGTAAAAATGCCAACTCACAAACACAACAAACTTATATGAATAAGATCATAAAACGTCTAAGCCAACCAATAGGCAGATGAAGACTGTTTCGTTCCTTTAATGATCAAACTAATCAAATTATCGCTATCTGGTAAATGATTTCATATAAATTATACCGCTATTAGACAAAATATTTTTTTATATTTTCGGATATGTTTTGTTCATTTGAATGACCTTTTTAGTTCGCTGCAATTGGCGTAAAGTGTTGTGTAGTGTCTACAAAAACAATCCCCATACTTTCACCACAATATTTTTTATGTGTTCCTTTCTTTAAACAATCATTGTAACTAGAAGAAACGCTATGTGTTCTAGAAATAAAAGTAAATCATTTTAAGACCTTATTTTCAGGTATAAATCATTTCAAATTAGAACCCAATTTGGTTTACAGTTCTATGCGCAAAATTAAGATTTTGACAGCATTTAAATATAATCATCATCAGCCGAACAGGGAGAAGGCAAAAAAGGTAACACAATGCATTTTTTCGAGAAAATTTACTACCTAAGTCTTGTTTTCCTGTTTTAAATTTAAGTCAGACCACACCAAATTGGTATTTCGTTCCTTGGATTTACCGCTCCTATTTTTTTGAAAATGTAAAAAACATATTTTTATTTTTTTGTGCGCCCGCACCTCCATTTTGATCGCCAAGCAGATTTTTTGAGGTAATAATTTATTAAAAGGCTAAAAATAATCAAGTATAATTTTTCTACGCTAGTTCTCGTGTTTCTGTAAAGGGAAGTTACCGATGCGTAGTGTTTTTATACTGTATCTCGATCTGTTTAGCATGGGAATAAATTCAATCAAAATGGCGGCTTCCGGTATAAACAATGTGGCTCGAAGTTTGGAAATTAAATCTTAATTTTGACAATAAATATGTTTTGAGCATGCTTGAAGTCATTGTTGATCGTCTCATGCACTAAAGGATCATTATTTAAAGCAATCATTATGCAATAAAGCATGTGTATCTGAGACTGGTAGCGATTATATTGCGTAATTAGTGACTCGTTTTGAATGGAAATCGGAATGATAAACTTAGTACTATTGTGTTCAAGTCATAATACAAGGGACCAAAATATTACCTCATAACGACGATGCTGAAGATGACAGGTCAACTTAACTGGAACATGAGTCATTGTTTGGTCCAAATTGATGCATCAAGCTCATTTTTGATCAAATTCTGACAAAACAACAGTTTTGAACAAATATCTTTTCACAAATAGCGATGTAAACACTGGTCTGGATATACCCCAACATAAGTAAGCCTAAGTTTATAACCTTATATTTTGTTTTTATTTGCAGCATAATCCGGGATTGTAATGCACTTGTCAATTGTAACCACCACCCCGCCCACCCATCGCCCTTGTTCCAGGGGTATACCGGGGACAGCAGAGGCAATGGGCTGTGTTTTTACCTTTCAGGTGGCCCCGCAGTGGCTAGTGAATGTGGTTTTGTCTTTATATTGAAAATAGTCGGGAATGGGCCTCACATTGTATTCGGGGTTACGGGGCCATTTGGCAGGGATTTTACCAGCAGTGTGTCCCTGCAGGTTGGGTATTTTACCCGGGTTTTGAGAGACCGGAAGTCAAAGTCCCCGCTATTCCGGACTTGGGGGGGGGGGGGGCATATACAATTGGCTGGTGCATAAAAACATCTAAGTAACCAAAAACGTACGAAAAATACTTCTTTTTGTTTTAATAAGCACATGTCATTGCATTTCCTGTGATAATAAAAACAAAATTTAGTCTATGTTATATAGAGTCTGATGTTTGATGATGCCTGTGTAAGTGATCATTTTTTACAAATCCAAAATCAATCCTATGTTATGTCTAAATACAGTTGCATATGATGTTGAACTGATTCAGGTAGATTAATATAAGTCGTTTCAAACTATTTACTAAAAGCAGGGTTATTTATTATTATGAATGATCGTCATATTAAAGTACGTTTTAATTATATAAGAAATTAGATTTATCCATATAATGTTTGTACTAAACACGGATAAATAAATAGTATGTATTCCGACATTTTCCAATGTCCATTAGAGGATCAGTTCAAGATGGCATTAAAATGGGTTTAAGGGCAATTATTTTGAACAATCTTTCTTATTTATATTAAATATAAAGTAAATATTTTTTCGCTCTTCGCTTGCTTCGGATTTCATGAAAACTGACAGAAATTTTTTTTTATTTTTTTTTTTCGCTCGCTCTCTCCAAAATTTTTTGGCAACAATCCGAGGAACTAAACATTAATTTGGTGTGGCCTCAGCTGTGTTGTTTGTATGTCTCATAGATATTATTTACATACACAATTCTACACTAAATCGGACTATATAGCAGTTTGGACTAATGTAACCCCATATTGCATAGTTAGTCAGATTCGAAAGTTAAAAACATGATAAAACAGGATGAAATGCCAGTTTCACCGCGTAAAAATGTGTAAAAGGGACAAATCAGTAAATTCTCTTCCTCCGACAAACATTAATGGCTGGAGACTTCTCAATTATCATTCAAGTTTCCATAACCCCTAGTGAAAATACTAAAATGTTGGCAGGCTATTTTCACTTTGTCTTATAATTAAACCCTTTACACTTCCAAAAAAAGGTATAAAGAAAAAGATCTTTAAGATTTAAAAAACTATATCAACTATAAACCTACACCCTAGAATACCAAAATGAAGTTATTGTAGCCATGAACATGCAAACCGACATGTATTCCTTATTCTAAATATAAATGTACAAAATATACCTTTCCAGTTTTCTCAACAGTTCAGCAATTTATTAACCATATGACATTCGTATTATATCTGTCTATGCCATTTCTGTTTTTTTAGCAGGACATACTGTTTTTCATTAAGACAACAGCATGTAACTTCAAGTAACTTCAACCGATTTGGAGTACTTTGCTCTTAAGCCGGCGCTGGATGGTGTTGACAGTGGTGCACTTGCCATTGTTATCAATGAAAATCTTAATCAAACCGAGACTGCTGTTTCAACAGTAGGATGAATGGTATGCCTCCGAAAGATCCTTTTCCTGTAATGTATAAAACTTAAATTATTACCTAACATTCTATTAAAAAAGCAATATCATACATAACTCAAACAGTACTAATACTGTTTTTAAGGTGTCTGCTCGGTTTACTCAAAATGCTGCAAAAGCGTAATTCACTTCGCTTATATTCGAAAAACTTCTTGTGAATATGCCAATATTCTCATGCTATTATACTATGATCATCATTTAAAGAATACACATTTGTATTCAGTAAATATTACGATAATATATTGATAAGATTTATAGTTTTACAACTTAACATACGAGGAGTGCTCAAAATATTTGCAGAAAAGTACTATCGCCAAGTGCAATAACACTTTTCCATTTTGTAGATTGGATATATTACGTTTTTTGTACAAAATGTATTACCAAACATGTATTTATAGTAAACCAGCAGTCCGTATGGCAAAGTCATATTACCTTTGAAGCTAGCCGTGTCAAACTTTGCTGCATTGTGGCGCCATCACCTTACGTGATCATCGTGACGTCGTGTCAAATTTTGGCGTCATTTCACTGTAGGGCGGCCCTATTGTTTTGAACGATGCGTGAACAATGAGCGATGAACAATGATCGGTTATTAAACTAAGTGTGCTAAACATAAATCATGGATATGTTGATTAAGGCCCATGGAAATAATGCCATGAACAAAAAGACAATGAACAACGTGGTATGCACGAATTCAAGATGGACAGGAAAGTGTTACCGACGATCCAAGGAGATGTCATCCAAGTTCAAAGGCCGTGACAAACGTCTAAAACTGTTTTAAAAGAAGCTATGTGATGTAAATAGCGGTAAATTCATATTGGCTAGAATTTCAGAAATGATAAGGATGCCATGTCTATGTTAATACCAGTCGCCATACGGGATAGCAAACTTGTTTCCGGAATATAATCCAATATCCAATATATCGGATCCAGATAAAATTCCGTGGTTAAATGTAATAATAGATGTTATACAAATACCGTGTCGTCACAGGACACTTACAACATTGCACTTAAAGCTTTAACAGAACATTGACTTTAATGCTTGAAAGGTGTTTATACAGAACAAAGAAAGAGACATTAATATTTATTGCAAATAAATATAAATGAAGAGTAACTTAGCACCAGGCTCGACACTGAATGGCGCACGTTTTGTTCAGGCTTTCAACAACATGTCAGACGCCCGGAACTGTACAATTAATTTTAGTTATATTCCCGTTCAATTCATTTTGCGATGATTCAAGAAACAAATTCAATCATTTGCCAATGAATTGACAAAAACTACAACTCGTTCACCTCACGTAATACATGCTAGCAATAAATTTGTGTCCATAATAAGGATGCTCAAACTTCTGCGATTACTTGTTGTTTGCTCAAGCTTTTCCAATCTCCAGTAACAACTGCCACAGATATTTTTGAAGCGTGTTCATTAATTAAGTGTAAAACAATATGTTACCTATATTTCAAAGGGTATATCGAGTGGTTTTGACGAGCTACAGTTGCTTCTGTATCCTTAGACAAACCATTTCCGGCTGTTCCTGAAACGCTAGATTAGCAATTAAAATAGTTTTTGCCATTGACCATATTTGAATACATAAATTTACATTAACATAAGTATCGAATGTTATAATCAGAATGAGTATCGAGTAAATGTACAGTCAACAATGATAGAAACGGGGTTTTTCGTGACGTATTATGTGTCAATGCCCCGTTCTTCTTACTATTGAAAACACTAAGTACAGCCATTTTCTGACAACGGAAGAGCTATTTGTCACGTTTATCGAACCTGCGTCAGAATGTTTTCTTGTTGATTCGTGTAAGGGGATATCCGGTCATGATCTGATCTGTTTGCTGTTTGTTATCAAAATAATGTAAGTTCATTGCGAAACATTTGCTGATGATGTTTTTTTTTTTCTTTTTAGATTTATATTTACACTTCAGCTGTAATAGTTGTTTTCCAATCTTACACAGTTTAGCTGCATTGATTAATATGCTCATCATTATTATAAATATGTCTAAGATCATAATCACTGAAAACTATCAAATAATTAATAACTTGAATCTTATGAAATACATATCTTTAAAGATTCAAAGATGCATTGCCGACAATAGGGAGTTAATATCAATCTCATCCATGATACGAGCTCCAATCGAGAATATTTTTGTCGAAAATTTGCAAAATCGCACGGAGTCCGTACGGACATCATTTTGAGAGCATCGTACTTATTTTTGAACTCCTAGAACATTTCATTTCAGCTGTGATGAAAAAGCCATAAAGTGCAACTTATCAGAAGAAAAAGAAACGACAGTTATCAAAGGAAGAAAAAAATGTACGCCTGGTAGCAACGTTCGAGCCATTATTTATAACAAATGATCAGAACTTGCCTAAATCAGCTGCGTGTTGGGATTAATAACATTTTGAGAAATAGTCCGCAAATGTATCGACATAAATAGGTACTTAACATTTATAAGAATCGGACGAAGGTATCGCTAATCCTATTACATACTGTTAATCATTGTTCGGAGATATTATGCAAAAAAGCACAATTTAATGATTGTAAATGATGTCTTCAATTAAATTGCAATTTTCTTTCATTATTGATTATCAAACTAGGAATTGTTCTGTTATTTATATATCATATAATGAAATCCAATAGTGATATATAACTTCAATTAAGTTCGCACGTATGATTGCATTTATCTTATGGAATGCTTTCCAATGTGTTTAGTTTGGTAGAATACAGTGCAGTGCAATAAATACATATATGTACGAAAATTAAATACAAGTGTTTGACAATGACACATCATCACAAGAAAATATCATTAGCTATATGTGGCTTAATCTGATTTGGACAGATGAAAAATGGCGTGCAGTGCGATATTGCATACAATGGCTCTTTTCACGAGAGTTTGAAAGCGTTACTGTCGTGGAGTTTATAGTCTATAATGAAGATTGATTTTAAATATTGATATATTCTTTTAATTAAGTTCGCATGTGCGATTGCATTTATCTTAATAGGCAATGCTTTACAATTGGTTTAAAAACATACGAAATAAGCATACAAACTGTTTGATAATTACACGTCATCACAAGACAATATCTTGAAAATTACAATTGATCTTACAATGTTATAATACTGATTGCTATTTGCTAAGTTGTTTCAAGAATTTTGTTTGCACTTGAGTTGGTAAAAAAGAAATCATAGGAGGGATAATTGAAATATCCGCTGTACAGAATTTAGACGAACATTACTAGGGTTAATGTATTTTTCATTGGTTGGATAATTTGTTTTCCAGGGCGTGTTAGCTTTCGACATTATTTTATGGAACGTCTCCATCTAATGTGTTCTCTACACGACTGAATCAATCAATCTTAGTTATTTTGGAAATCCTTATAGCAATATAACTTATCACTTTTACTTTACTACCGATTGATTTTCTATACAAATGCAGGTTAGACTTCACGACTTTCATTCTACGCCCAAAACTGAGGTTTCAACAGAAAGACGGCGACTCTTTCAAATTGCATATAGTAAAAAAGATAAAATAATGAATATGATCACTTTTAATCCGTCCATTCACTTTGTTTGGTTAATACTTAATATGGGAAAACAAATCAGTATATGTATGGTCACTAAACTGCCGCTTGATACAACTGTGGAAATCTTAATTTTCTGAATAGAATATATATATATATATATGGTGATATCAAACGTGATCGGAAATGATAATCTGAATCAAGTTTCATCTACATTAAGACCAGCACAAATGAAACAAAATATTGATCACGCGAATAAAATACTCTTTAAAAAGCGTAGTGGTCATAATAATGTGCACAAACACAGGCGAATTGCCGCATCTGGACTACAATAATCTGAAAAACATTTTTAGTAAACGCAAGAAAACATTATCCAAACCATTCAAAAATATAAGTTGAGTCAAAGGTACGAAGACAGTAAAGTGAGGCTTAAAATTTATCTTCTGTTATTGCCATAGATTTTTTATAATTTTTAGTTAGCACATAGTTTTGTCAACAATAAAACTGATTAATATGTTCATCTACATAGCAGGTGCCTTTTCGCCAAGCCTGTGCATACACTTATTATCGGGTATTTCCTATTTCCTTGGTTGTCCGGTTAACGCAGTGTTTAGCGCACTCGGGTTCTATTTCCGGCGTGGCACATGTGAGTTTGGTTTGTGGTCGGAGAAGGTAGTTTCCTCCGGTTTCCAACACAAGACCTCACTTTCGCGTAAAATCGTGCCAAAGAGAGTGATTCGAAATGTTATAATAACTTGTTTTACAATTGTTGTAAAATCAATAAGTTCAAACATGTTTCCCATAGCAGTCATCAATACAGCATTGGCTCTAAAGATATGTTATTTTGTCGAAAAGACGGAAAAGTGTCTGCGTCGTTAATACTGCTGCCAAGTCCATCAATTAAGATCATATAACAAAAACAAATTAATCCTTTTGAAAATAGAAAAGATATTCAGCATATTCGATATAGTTGAAATAGAACATAACCGCGATAAGGTTTTAAACACCCACCGAACGAATATTGTTTACGGAGTACAGTGTGTTGAAGGAAAGTATTTGTTTTTTTTTCGGATATTCTTTCAGCTTCATTATGACTTGATTAAATTTTCGTTTCGAGAAAATTGATGAGCCTCAGAAAATTCATTCAATCTTGTACGAAATCGACATCATGCAATCTATTTCCAAACAATTAACTTAATTGATAATAGCTTCTCTCTATTATGAAGTCATTTTTGTTCGTTTATTGACAGGTTGATAACCAATTTCACAAAACAGACTTGATACAGCAATTTCTCAAAGTTTTTTTTTGTCAAATATCAAACTAACGACATCAGACATAACATTTTGTAATCTTCTAAACGATATAGACATGTTGATATCAAAGTTAAACGCAGTATAAGTTGGCTGTATTTCCATGAATTTATGTATGGCATTACCAGAATTAGCAAGACTCCACAGTGTCAACGTGGACAAAGAAAGCGCCTAATATTGATCGGACTTTTATGTACTTTATACAAAACGCATCTTACTACGTTAAATTTGCGAAACATTTTTGTTCCTAAAGACAAAAGGCTTGGTTCACGAAAGGGCGAAAATGGCCCGGTGTTTGTGACGTTTAACTGTTACTTTTTTTGGAAGAACAACCAATAGTATTTACAAAAAGAAATTGTGCTATTTGATCATTATTTTGGTTGCTATGGCAACAATTCATTCGATGGGTATTTTTTTCAAAACTCTTGTACAATTCACAAAATATTAAAAACTTATGGCGATATAGTGTATTTATATAGCGTAACTGCAACACAAATGAACCTGTTAATTATAAGGACAGTCTGCATGTTATTTAAATGAAGAATAAAAAATGTTACCATGGGAACGCGCCAATAAATCGTATTTTTCTTGCTATGCCTAACATATATATGATATTTTATGTAAAAACATTGTTTATTATGAATTTGATGCTAAAGTTATTACTGCACATGCTCTGATATTGAACTCCGGTTATTATCAACTAAGTTTTATGGTGGTAACTATGGTAACCAGATTACATGAAGTGTGATTATTTTTGAGGGTTTTGAAACAAGTAGGTTGATTTTTGGACCGAATTTAACTCTACTGTCATGGAAATTATGAAATATATATAGATATATACATTGAAGTCATTAAATAGGTATATGTTAAATACTCGGGACATTCCATGCTATATTACATTTAGATTAACCATGACGCAATGTCTTAATAAATGTGAAACTGCAAATAAAATAACTATGGTACAATAATAGGAAATATCACAATAGGCAGTAAAATCTACCAAGTACCAAAGCATGTCTGTATCATTTCCTAAAATTAACGTGACATTTTAAACGATTGAAATAACCTTCCGTGAACAATACGAGTTCATATAGATAAACTCTTCAATCGCTTTCAGAGTCCGAACTGTCTATCGTCGGGGGAACAACACTAGCGTCATCAAGGTAACCACACCAGTCACGGACGCCAACGTTACTTACGAAACGGTACTTTGCATAGCCAAGGTACCACATGACTGCTGCACAATGCGCGCACATCCCTACTACCCTGGACCCAGATCGGCATTCAAATACCACCCAAGAATTTCGACAGTGTTGAATTTCAACCAAAGGGTGTATTGTTTGGCTGATATGTGGCGACTTTGAAGACGTCCACTGTTTTCCTTGTGAACACGGATGTCGTGGTCGCCCTCAAGGTTCTCCTGGATATAACCAGGGCATAGTTTTAGTTGATATACACCGCATGTAAGTGTGCGTAGTGTGTCCTCTGTCAGACGCGGAAAGCCTTCCAACTCGGTGTCGTCAACCGGTACCCACACGGCTCTACCTTTCTCAAGGTTTCCCTCCTCAATCTCTGCTTGAAGAGAGTTCCCTTGTATTACCAGCTGTAGCATTTGTTGTGCTTGGCGCGCATCGTCATCGGTCGAAGACGACAGTGGTGGCAAATACTTATTACATACTGCACATATTATTTTAACAAGGTCGCCAATACATGGAACCTGGCTGTTTGGTAAGACTCTGTCACAGAACTTCCATCGCTTGAGACGGGCGTTTGCAGACTCCACCACCCATCTGATCTGAATATCATCAATACATTATGAACAATTAAATACCCCGAGTGTAGTATAAATCAGACAGCAAGTCTACGACAATAGCGAAAATAAAAGAAATCAATACCTTTGTGACTAGCCTGCTTGTGTTGGCACCCTTGGCTTGAAACTGTTTCGCACCTTTTGGTAGAAATGAAGGCATCTTGGATTGTATTCCAAGATCCTGAAAAAAAAATATATTTTACATCATGAAATATCTTAAACTAACATTGATATTTCTTTCTTTATCTCTTATAATCCATCGTTTAAGAATATGACTCGTTGATGCACTCTGTCTTCACAAGATAGTAACATAATAACAATATTTTAATTTATTAGCATAAACTTATTTAAACGCCATTGTTACCTCTAGTAGATGTAGATCTATTTAAAAGCCTCTGTCCACCACACATATGTCGCCAGGTTTAATAAAGGCTTTAATGTCCTCAACGTTTGTATTCAATATATGGTTATGGATTTTGCGTCGTTGTTATTTCCATCTGTTTAAAATTGATATTACCGGTCCGCTAAATATATATACACCTTGTATTTATGCAAAAAACTACAGAAACATGCTCAGTAGCAAAAAGTTTAAACATAACCCGGTTTAGTGGCAATGGGCAAACGCCAAAGATATAGAACACAAAATCACAAACAAGAAACATAGAACTGCACAAAACTCTACAAACAGCACAGTGCATAAATACTATATATATATATATATATATATATATATATATATATATATATATATATATATATATATATATATATATATATATATATATATAAATAATTGGTATGTTAATCAAAAATTGTTAGGTAACGCCTTGTATGTTGATATGATAACGGGTGTTATGTTTTTAGTGTCATATCAACCATTTTAACCAACTAAGACATAGTCGATAAATATAGTTTGCTTTGCTGTGGTTGTTCTTGTAACTTGTTCTTTATTGAGTCTGAGCGAGGGAGGTGCATTTTGTTTTCATTTATTTTTAGAATTTCAAAGCGTTTTTGCCTTATAAGTTATACCGACAATAAAACCGGTTTTATCAAGAAGTGAAAGACTAAACGCCTTTGTCTTTAAAGTTTTACTGTATATTTTAAATTCAGTTTCCATTAAATGTGTTTATATTAACCATAAAATGTGCTTTTTAAAAAGAAAATTGGACAGGAGAAGGAAATGTATGTTCTTTACTTTGATCATCTGTATGAGTTAATCAGATGGAGGTGGTTTTTAATAAAAATGAGATAACTAACATTTATTATTAACTTAATACAAGTTAGGTCAAGAGGTAAAATTGATGCATTTTATAATCAAGTAAATGAGCGCTTAACTTCACATTTATCCACTCATTAGCAAATTGTATATGAAAATCTACAAAAACAAGCACAGTAGACAAAAGTTTAAACATAAACCCCGTGCAATGGCGCAGGGTAAACGCCAAGACATAGAACACTGCTGACATCACAGTCAATATATACGATAAAATAGAATAGGTGTGTTTATCAAAACTCATTAATCTATTGTTGTATTGTATATCTACGAATTATTTGCTGGTCTTTCTATTTACAATCAATCATTACTTTGTATACAGCTAGGTTGTAATTCTGTATGGGGAAATATTCCAAAAGTCAACAAATGATATTAGTTTTGAGAACGTATCTATGACAAAGTTTCACAACGCAAGGAGGGGGGATCCTTGAACATAGTATTGTATAATATTTAGGTAAAGCTGCCAATTTACCAAAACAACAAGTACCTTTAAATAGAAGCAGAAAATTCCTTAGCAAAAGGTCAAACCAATATGCAGATGCAGACTGTTTCTTCTCTTCAATGACAATAATTTATTTTTCTACAAATAAACATCAAAACTTATTATCCCTTAATGGTAATCGATGTCATATAAAATGAACCGCTTTAATTTAAAATATTGTTTGTTTTTTATATGGATTTTTTCCAATGGCCATTTTACTAGATCGCTGCAATTTGCGCTTAGTGCTGTGTTTTGGCTATAACAACACTCCCAATACTTTAACCACAATATTGTTTTTAAACTGGTCATTTCCTTTTACAATACAATAATTGTACCTAGAAAAAACCGATGTGATCTAACAGTAAATCATCCAAACGCCAATACCATATTTTCATATAAATCATTTAAAAATAAAATCATGTTTGGTTTAAAGTTCTATGTGCAAAAATAAGATTTTTACATCGTTTTAAATATAGTCACACTCTCAGCTAAATCAAAAAGTTGAAGAAAATGGTAACACAATGCATTTATTTATGGATATTAACTAAAAGATCAAGCTTCCTGTTTCAAATTTAGGTCAGCGGTTTTGTGTGCATTTTAATTGTAAGCTTTAATATACACGATTCAAACTACGAAGCAGTTTGGACCAATGTGACCCCTTAATGCATTTTTTATCGAAAAAACACCAAACTCCGCTAATATTTAGAATTAAGATATTAAAACAGTTTAAAATGACATAAGCACTCTAAAGATGTGCTAATGGGCCATAACTGGAATATTAAGAAAATCCTCTACCGCCATTTATTAGAGGCTGGAAAATTCTTATTAACGTTTCCATAGTCTCTAATGAAAACACTATAATGTCAGCATCCTAATTCCATGTTTACTGACGGTGATTGACCATTAATTTTATACTATACAGAGCCTAATAATTAAATCAATTACACTTTGAGATGTAAAAAAAATCATTCGAAACCCTACACCATATAATATCCAAAACGCGTTTCGCGTGAATGTGACAGATGGTTTACTATAATCACCTTAAAAAGAACAAAAAAAAAACTGTTTGACATACGAATAACGTCAAACGGAGTCACAATATCTGAAGTTTCGTGCAATAAACTTATGGTAGCATTCCGTTAATTTGTTAAAGAAGAAAAAATATCTGAAATGTTCTTTACAATACATGATAACATTTAAAAAATAAGTTAAGTTCGTATACATACTGTTAAAGGCCACAGCTTTATGAACGTTTTCGTTCGGATTTAAATTAATCCCTATGGACAAAAGGTACTGATTCATACTGTCACATTTTAAGTTAAATTTTATCCCAAGGGCAAAGACTCGGGAAACTCATTAATGTATACACATACTGTGGTGGTAATAAAACATATGATGGTGATACTTTAAGAATATATTGGTAATTTGCTTAATGCTAGACTAGAGGGGTTTCCCGATAACAAGATACTTTAGAACGATAAAAGAATGAAGGTAGTATTTGAAGAAAGGGAATGACAGAAGATATATAGTTCTTTGATTAAGAACCTACATTTCCAGCCCATGAAATCGCCTATTGGCCTTAAATAAGAATTACATTTTATCGTTCAGATTTATTGTTGTACAACTTAACATACGAGGTGTGTACAAAAAAGTTTGAAGACAAGTGCAGTCATTTTCGCAAATTCGCAAAAAAGCAATAAAACGTATCCATTTTGAATATTGGTATATAATGCGTTTATTCAAAGAAAATGACCAAACATATATTCGTAAGTCCCTATGGTAAAATCATACAACCAATTTCCGTGTTCGATAAGCTAGCCGTGTCAAACTGCTGCACTGTGGCGTACACCTTACGTGATCAATTAGACGTCGTGCGAATTATGCGTCCCTTATGTTTTAAACGATGCGTGAAAATGAGCGTTAAATAGAGATCGGCTATTTAAATTCGTTTGCTGAAATTAAATCATGGTAAAAATTGATAAAGGGCTATGGAATTAACACTATGAAGAAGACGGCAATGTACACTATGGCACGCACTCCAAATATGCTTTCGGATTTTCAAAAGGAATAGTTGAGTAAAGGATTGCAACCATATTGTACATAACCTCATAATTGTGTTTTCCCGCCTATTGAAAAGTATACAACAACGTAGAGAATGCATTATATGAATAATAAGCATGGATTAGTTTGATTATTATTCAGAAAGTATTTCACCGAAAACTAAATGAATATTGATCCATCAAACAAACTAAATTGTATATATATATATATATATATATATATATATATATATATATATATATATATATATATATATATATATATATTATATGATGATATATATATTGCTAAAAGTTTCGAGGCAACATTTAGCCAATTAATCGCTAATATATACATCTAAATTGTACGTAAGAAAAACACCACACATTACAGAACGGTAGAAAGCATTTTTATGATAGTACAGATGTTGGCTTTGTTACCCTTAAGCTCTAGTTATCCGATATTTTAATTCAATCTGATAACTTCTATATGCCATACTTACCGTTAACCTCAATTGTCAAGTAATTGGCAGCACAACAGAAGATCAGTTGGAGCATTTACAACGAATAACAAAATAATGTCGCTCCAACGTTTCCTGGTCATAATTTTTTTGTTATGCATAATTTAACAATATATAGGTAATATGTTGTGATATATAACACACATTGCCGAACTTTGAACTTTTTTAAAAAAGTAAAAGGAAAGTGTTGAACGAAATCGCTAATGTGCAGTCATGGAGATACTGTAACAATGAAAACTGCATTTACATTACCTGAGCGTGTATATAAACAGAACAATCCGTACACCTATATCCGTAATAGTCAACTACGCATAAAAAACAAAGACGAGAAAATAAAAACAAATTTTTATAGCGACGGATTTCTTTTTTTTATCGGCAAAATTGCGACAGTGTTAAAATGAGCAAAATGGCGGACCCATTTAATTGTAGAAATCAGTCATCATAATGTGTGGAGCAAACGAAACAACAAAAACCTTGAAGTCAGCAAATATAAAGCTCATGGAAGAAAAAGCCCATGATCGCACCGTCAATGAGCAAATGACCAAGTGTGGACTAGTAGACATGATGCCTCCGTCTTACCCAAGAGGTTATGGGCTCGATCCCTACCAAAAGTGCTATTCTCAAGGCCTCTAAAATGCAATTAATACTGGTTTATTACCCAGGAAACGGAATCGAAGGAGATAATGCTAGAATTCAACAATCTTTGACGAACAACCTAAACTAAATTTGTACAGCAATTTGAATTGAAAAGGCAAAGATCAAGACACAGTGCCAAACCCAGTTCGATTTGAATATCGCTTCTCCATACCAATGCTCTTGTTGTTGTTTTCTTTGTTTTTTTCGTTCTTTTGTGTGTGTTTTTTTTCTGTTTTTAAGGTGCATCATTACAGGGTTATTGAAGCAAGAATTATAGGACACGAAATGTTAGTATTTTACTTATATACGAAGTGAATGTAAATATTTTGAACATTTTTTTTAGTTACGGGCATGCCTAAACGTATCAGAAGAAATAACTGACTACTGGGAAAATACATTTTTTGCCAAACGGAAATTAAAGGGACGGTTCAAACGACACGAACATTTCTTAAAAGACATCTTCCGTCGTTCATATCTATAAAATGTGTTTTGATTAGATAAAAAAAAATCTAAAAATGTAAACTGATAGTATCATCGATTTACCCTGCTAATAACTAAAACATCATTGCCACTTGGCTTTTGGTTTTTAATACCATTTTCTGGGTAATCGTTTGGCTAACGTTCTTGTCCCGACATTGTAGTATTCTTTAAGCTATCCAATATTCAAGAGCATTTAGACATGATCTTAAAAAATGTTTTGATTCATGGAGTCAACACATATTTGCATCATTATTCAACCGCTCGGAAAATAACTAAATTGAAAAAAAAATAAAAAAATTGTTGAAACTAATAGCAATATAGCAATATAGAATGGACGTTGGGACCATGAGTTAACTGATTTTAAAATTGCTCAATTGATAACTCATGCAAAATGTAAACACAGGATGAAAAGGAGATTACAAATACCATTTTGAATCAATCATCGTTTGTATTAACTTAAAATTTATGCTCGTGGATATACTACAATTGTATTATGTACAAAATATTTGCATCGCCTGATTAACATCCAGGAAGGTTAAATTGTTACACATTTAATAACATTATGATTGAAGGAAACGAATTTATTCGCTAATGGCAGGACGCATTTTAAGATATGATTTCAATTAGAAATTTAAAGTTTAGATAAGAAGAAGGTATAAAAAGTTGTTTAAACGTACAATACAAATATCACTGGCAAAATGAGATGTGTTATTTGTGGAGTTTTGTGCTGCTGTTCCATGTTTATTGTTTGTGATTTTTTGTTTTGTGTTTTATATCTTTGGCGTTTACCCTGTGCCACAAAACTGGCTTTATGTTAAAACCTTTGTCTTAACTGAGCTTGTTTCTGTAGTTTTTCATGAACATATTGGTAATAGAACTATTTAATTTGTACCACTTTATAGGAAAGTGTACATGGAATATATTTTGTAAAATCGTATTGCCATCAAATTGCAGTGTTCCATACTTGTCGAATACAATTACCTGTCCATGGTCTATGTCAATCTAAAAATGCATCAATGAACATTGGCGCAAGTAACAATGAAAGGACTTAAAGTATTTGATGTAAAAGAATATGGTAAAATTTAGTAATTAAATAGGATTCAGTGTGGTATACCTCGAATAAACCCGAGTCGCTGCCCGCCATATCCTTAGAAGGTATACGTAAAACAATAAGTAAAAACTATTATAAACGTTTACATATGCATAGACCAGAGCCGCAACAAAGTTATGTTAAACTTCGCACATAATTCTTCGCAAAAAACAAGTTATATTCGACTCAAACAATTTCAGTATTTGGAACGCACTGATACCACTTTAGCTTTGAAAAGAAGAACGAGATTAATATCGGAAACAACGTTTATGTAGGCCGTGATGATCGATTGAACACTATTTTTAAAGAAGTTCTGCAATGATCTGTAAATAGCAGTTATTTTATTATGGCTTGAAAGTTCAGACATAATCAAAATTGCCGTGTCTATGTAAATACCGGTCGCCAGTAGAAACTTGTTCCTTCAACAGAATTACAGTTACAATGTATTGAATCAAGATATAACTACCATGGTCAGGTATTATGTTAAACTAAACCCATATCGTCAAAGGACACTTACCAGAGAACTAAAACGCTTTCACAGAATGTTCACAATAGTTACTAGAGACATCAATATTTATCACAACAAAAATGATATGTAGAGTAATTTAGCACCAGACTCGACACTGAATGGCGCACATTTTGTTCAGGCTTTCAACATAATGTCAGACGTATGTACAATTAACTTGAGTAAAGATCGTTTACCTTATCTTGCAATGATATCAACATACAAAATCAATATATGCCAATAAATTGACAAAAGCCACATGTCGTTTGGCTCACCTACGGCATGCTTGAAATTATTTGGTGTTCACAATAAGGATTCTCTTCATTCAACGATTACTTGTTGTTTGCTAAAGCTTTTCCAATCGCCAGTAACAGCTGTCCCGTATGCCGTTTATACGGGAAGCTTGTTAGTTTGAAGGCAGAGATATTTAAAAAAAGCGTGTTCATGAATTAAGTGAAAAGAATTAGCTTACCTACATTAAGCTTAAACAGAGAATATCGAGTGGTTTTGAACAACTACTCTTGTTTCTTTATTATAAGTCGAGCAATGTAAGGCTGGTCCTGAAACGTAAGTTTCCCATTTTAAATATGTTTTGCCCTAGCCCATATTTGATTACGTAATCTTACATAAGTATGTGTTTCAAATGTTATTATCAGAATGAGTATCAAATGAATGTAAAGTCAGTATTGATAGAGACCATGCTTTTCATGACGGAATATTGTCAATGCCGTCTACCTACTGTTGCAAACACTAAATAAAGACAACGGGAGAGATATCTGGCCCTTTTTCACGATCCTGCGTCAGAAAATCATCTCATTTATAATCAAATTTACCAATCTTTCTAAATGACTTCGTCGATCGTGAAGTTAATTATGGAAGTTTCAAAACAATTGATGACATAGGTTCATGGTAGTTAATTAATTAATACACTTTTAACTTTCCCCATTATCTGCAGCTGATATTTTTTTCACGTATAAGATAAGATTGACAATTCAGTTGAAGGTGTTTGTTTTAATCTTAGACAGTTAAGCTGCATCGAAGGGGATTAACAATCAATCAATCAATCAATCACAGATAGTATTAGTCATACCATGGTCGCATCCATGAAACGACTTTCATTCGAGTAGATTTCAGTCGAAATCTTGCAATGACAAACGGAGTCCATACGACATGCTGAACTCAAGCACTCGATTAAATTGCATCGAGCTTTCCTAGCTCTATCCGAGCTTGTAGTTATTTTTAAAGTCTCAAGAAAATCCCAAACTCCCATGGTGGAGCCTCACACGGTCAACCTACGATGTCCATACAATACTACCGATACTTTACTTAATGAATGTAAATATATCAGTAGTAGGTGTTTTCACCTCAGCTGAGTAGCTAACAATGAGTGGTTTTGAGATATAACCGGTTTTATTTGTATCGTACGAATACCGTGATGACGCCGTTCGCGCGCCGTACAAACACACGTGCATCGCATCGATATCCGAACGGATATCCTAATATTGCATACTCAAAAACATCGTTCGGGGCTTTAAAACATTTGGCAAGAAGCTACAATTGTACGGAGACCGTACAGATTTAAAAAAAAATGTTTGAATCTGACAATGTTATAGATCATACAGAAAACGCAGAGATAAAATTGATTACATTTACAAAATACTCGAAAGATGATTTTCCCCGTTCCAAACTTGGTGGCCATAATGTTGTTCACAAACTCAGGAAAATCACTGGGTCTGAATGGAACAAATGAAGCACACATTTAAATACCACACAAAACATTATCCAAACTATTAACAAGCAAATGTTTAGTCGCAATATGTATATGAGAAACTACAGAAACAAGTACGAAGACAGTAAAGTAAGGCTGATAATTTATCTTGCGTTGATACATTGAATCATTTTTTTATGATTTTGTTAGCACATATGTTTGTGTATAATATGTGTTTATCTACATAGCAGGTGCGTTTTCAACAAGCCTGTCCATATATCATTTCTGGAGTATTTCCAATTGCAGACATCTAGACAGCCTTGATACTAAAGATGTGTTCGTTTGTCGATGAAACGGAAATATGTCTTCGACGTTTCCACTGCTAACAAGTCCAAGAAATAAGATCAAATAACTAAACAATGTTAATCCTTATGAAAAGGATAACGATGATTTATGATATTCGACCTAGTTCAAATAGAGCATTATCGCACGTTGCATTGATGACATTTCCAGCACTCACGGTACGAACATTGTTTCCGGAGTACAGAGTTTTGAAGGACAATACCTGTTTTATTTCGGACATTCTTTATTAAAGCTTCATTATGACTTGTTAAAAATTTGTTTCTAGAAAATGGATTGATTTAATGAATATTTTCTGAACATATATGGTATGTTATTGGCTAAAGTTGGTAATGAATTTATCAAAAATAAAAAATAAAACATTATCGTGTGTGAAAAGCGACACTTGTTGAAGTCGTCGTTGTAATCGCTTTTGTTAAAAACTTGCTGCATTCCTTACCTTACGCAATAGTAATGAAACGTCCCTTTGACCAGACACAGTGTTGCACAACCAACTGTAACACATAGAGTTTAGCACGTTTGCTTTAACATGCATGAGACCCAGACAATATATTCAATCTTGGCATCATGCAATCTATTTTCGAATAATTGATTTAGTTTAAAATTGCTTCTCTCTATTATGAAGTCGTTTCTGTCTGTTAATGGACATGTTTTTAACCAAGTTCACAAAACAAACCTGCTTAAACAATTCCTCAATGTTGATATTTTTTCCTTGCAAATATCATGACACGACATTGGATATTTTATTATCATATTTAATTATCTTCTAAACTATATAGGCATTTTGGCATCAAATCTTAACGCAGTATCAGTTGGTTATATTTCCCTAACTCTTTTATGCCATTATCAGAATTAACTAGACACTACAGAGTGTCAACGTGGACAAACATTGCGCCTGATATTGATCGAACTTTGATATGTTACTTTTACAAAGACGCAGAGTTACTTCGTTTGATTTGCGAAATGTATTTTTCTGTTACTAAATATTAAACATGAATGGCCCAACAATGTATTTATACCTGGTATGTTGACAAGATAACGGGTGCATCATTTTTTTCGGTATGTTAAGTGGCATATGAACTATTGAACCAAACTAAGACATAGTCGATACATATAGTTTGCTTGTTGTTGTTATTGCATGTTATTCTCTTTTTAATTGCGAGCGATGGAGAGTCATTTTGTTCATTTATTTTAAAGAATTTCTAAAGCGTTTGCCTCATGGGTTTACCGGAGAGAGAACGGTTTTATTAAGAGGTGAAGGTCTATTGGCAAACACACGCCTCTTATCTGTTAAGGTTTCTTGTGCATTCAAAATCAATTGTAATTTTAAAATAATAACATTTATCAAGCGTGTGTATATAAGACATAACATGTGTTAAAAATAGCAAAACAAGGAAATGTACGTTGATTTAATCTTCATCTGTTATAATTAACCAAATTAAAGTTGTTCAATTAAAGTTAGAAAACTACCACTGGCCACTTACTCGATACACGATAGGTCTAGAAGAAAAATCGATGTATTCTTCTGTAAACGCTGTGAATGAATTGGGCAGTTAACAATATTATTACCTTAATTGGTCCATTTTAATTGTCAACTACCTAAATGATATTTATGTTCTGACCTAACGTTCGTGTACCTTTGACTCCAACAAACAAAGAACACTGATGATACAGATTTTGACGTTCCTTTTAAAGTATCAAACGAGGGCAGCAAAGTGTGTTCTAAATTCAGTAGTTTACCATTTAACAAAGCTGATTTAAGAAGACACAAGGATCAAGGCTAAGCACAAAACATGCTACGATGACGACAAATATTACAGAACACTATCAAACTATAGTTATTGGTAAATGTTTGGTAGCCGCCTGGGTACGATAATATATACTGTTATAAATGTGTGAATGTATGTACATATTGCAGTCTCAGTTCTGAACTTATGAAGACTTACAATCATCACTAGAAGTGGGAGGGTAAAATTAAATGTGTGCTGTGTATCATGATTTTAATTCTTCATGGAATACTATGTATCAAGCACAATGGCAGTATACATTATCATTGAAACATGTTTTACCACATTCGAAGAAGATCACAACAAGTTAAGAAATCATTTCTTTTAAAATAAAGAAGACAAGGATGAGTTTACAATGAATCGCGGATTTTATTAGACGCTGAGTTTCTGTCGTGATTATTATTAGTCCAATATTCAGCTTTCTCTTCCTTTGTTATCCCAGATCAGATTACAGGTGCGTTGTATTTTATGATCACTAGGGGCGAAAGACGCCATTTGAAACATATAGTCGATCAGGAAGCAAGAAAATCCAGTAAATATGTATCATGGACGTTACCTTTTAGATGGTAAATAAAGTATGAAATTTCGGAATAATAAATTATGATATTTGTTTAAAAACTGGTTAGTTTCTAAAACGTTAAAGGTTCAAGTTGTTCATTAGTGATGTGATTTCATTCACAATTTCCTGTTTAATGTATAAAAAATGTCGAGCATTTAAAACTGCGTAATCATAGATGAAGTCCAGACAGTTTATTATGTTTGAATTTCCGAGAATTGGATATTCAAAATGTTAAGAGTTATTGAAAAAAATAATTCTTCATAGTAAACATTTGAATATTGCATGTGCAACTTTAATTACATTAACGCATCCAGACATTTTCCATTAGTTAATTTCCATTATGCCTTTGTGGCAATGAGACATATTGGCGTCACATTATTGTGACATGTGCTGAATAATGTTCAGTTTTTAATGCAGCTGCAATACATGCGTATCAGTAAACACATAAATACTAAAACAAGTATTCTTAAACCTATGACTGCGTGTTGTAATGGAGATAAACTACTGAAATAGTTTCATTTTCTCGCTATTGAAAAGAATTTTCGATAACGCGTTCTGATAAAATTAGTCCATATCATTAATCAAATAACAAGCATTTGACATTATTTTAAAAACAAGAAACGTCGCTAAAATGATATCTATGAGAGAGTTCCTTTAAGACCTCACATAACAATAAAGCAAAAGCAACTTGGAGCACATATGTCAAACATGAATGGTAGGACAGAATCGAGTGATGTTAAGTACAATTTTCAAGTGGCATTAAATGTGAGCGGTATCCAATTAATCATTCTATGAATATCTAGGAGAGAAAAAAACTGGGCCAATGCCGAATATATGCCCAATGAAAATAATAACAAATAAGTGTATGGAATTCTAAAAAGATACGACAAAAATGAGTTCGTGCTCACGGAATCATTTGCTGGTGTCTATTTACAATCTCCGCATTACTATGAATACAGCTTGGTTGTAGAACCACATGGGAAATTAGCCCAAAAGCCAAAAAAATGAAGTTTTGAGAAGATATTTGTGACAAAAATTTCACAACGCAAAGGGATGTTTCCTGGAATATAATATTGTGTAAAATTTGTGTAAATATACCAACGTACCAAAATAATAAACACCTAAATAAAAGCAGAAAAATGCGTTAGCCAACGAGCAAACCAATAGGAAGATGAAGACTGTTCCTTTCTTCAATGACAATATTCCCTTTGACATTTTATCATGAAATATCATTATCGCTTAATGATAAATAATGTCATATAAATTATACTGCTAAAAGACATAAGATCATTTATTACTCTGGATATAGTTTTTTTTCTTTCCAATGACCTTTTTACGAATTCGCCGCTAATTGGCGCTAAGTGTTATGTAGTGGCAATGGAAACACTCCCTATTCTTTCAAAAAATTGTTCCTTTTCTTTTACAGTCCTAAAATTGTACCAAGAAAAAACATATAGGATCTTAAAAAATATACATCATTCAAAAATCTATACCATATCTTTAGATATAAATCATTTCCAAATAAAATCCAGCTATGCGAAAAATTAAGATTTTTACAGCCTTTTAAATAAAGTCACCCTCTCGGTCGAATCGAGATGTAAGCGAAGAAGGTAACAACATCCGGTTTTAGGTAAATTTACTTAAAATCATGTATTCTGTTTAGGGTCAGCTTTTATGTTGGTTACCATAGACTCTAATGAAAATACTAGAATGTTGGCAGGCTATTTCCTAGTTGGCTGACGGTTATTGACGATATAAACTATACATAGTTATAAGTAACCCTTTAGACTATGAGATGAAAACAAATCGTCTAAATAACCTACACCTAAGGACATCAAAAATAGGTTAGTGTAGCCATGAACATGAAAGCATGTGTTCCTCGTTCTCAATATAGATATGTACAAAATGTACAAAACAGTCCAATTTTTCTCAATAGTTTAACAATTTATTAACCACATGACAGTGGTTATCTGTCTCTTCCATTTTTATCTAATATTTAGCCGGATATACTGTTTTTCCTCAAGAAGAAAGCATGTGACATCGAGTAATTTCATCCGATTTTGAGTACTTTGTTGCTGGTGCTAGAGGATGTTGACAGTGGTGTGCTTACCATTGATGTCAATAAACACTATCAATCAAGCCGATTTTGTTGTTTCAAAACATTGGATTTATGCTGTGCTTCCGATGAATCTTTTTCCGGAAATGTATAAAACTCATATCGTTTCCTACAATTGTAAAGATCAATACAATATTAGACATAGAGTAAACAGTACTAATACTTATAACGGCTCGTCTGCTCAGTTTACTCTCAATGCTCTCAGTGTTAATCGATCTGCTACAAAAGCGGGTTTTTTTCCAAAACGTTTTGCTTGACTGGTACATTATTTTGATGCTATTATACTATAATTACCCTTAAAAGAGTATACAGCTTTATAACATACGAATAACGTCCGACGGAGACTCAATATCAAGTGATAATTTTTTCATATTATTCGTGCAATAAACCTGCTCAATGGTATTTTTCCGATTATTTGTTAAAACGGAAAAGGTATCCGAAATATTCTTCTTAATAGATGATTACATTTAAATATAAGTTAAATTCGTATTCTTCTGTTAAAGGTGACATCGTCATAAACGTTTTTGTAAATCCCTTTGGGCCAAATTTACATACTGATATTGTCACATTTTGAGAACAGTTAAATCCCAAGGGCAAAGTAAAGACAAAATAATGCATGTGTTGGTGAAACTTAAGGAATATATTGCTAATGTACTTGATGCTAGACCATAAAACTTTCCTTTGTAAAGACCTTTTGTAGGACGATAAAAGAATAAATATAGTATTCGAATTAAATGAGAAAGACAGAAGATCTATAGTTCTAAGTTCTAAGAGCCTACATTTCCAGTCAATGAAATGGGCTATTGGCCTTTAATAAATATTACGTTTAATTGTTAGGATTTATAATTTTACAATCTAACAAACGAGGTGTGGTCAAAACGTTTGAGGACAAGTGCAGGTCATTGTTTTTTAAATTCGCAAAAAAGCAATAAGATGTTTCATTTTGTAGACGGGTGTGTATTTTATCTATTTTCAACAAATATGACCAAACATGTATTCATAAGAAAATATCATTGTTAAACTGTGCTGCTTTTGGCACCATAGCCTTACGTGATCAGCATGACATCGTTTTAAAATTTGTCATTTCCCTATATGGCGTCCCTATATGTTTTGAAGTATGCGTGAAATTGAGTGTTTAACAGAGATCGGCTATAAAACTTAGTGTGCTAAAATTAAATGTTGGATATGTTGATTAAGGCCTATGGAAATAACGTTATGATGAAATCGGCAATGTTCAACGCGGTACGAAAGGTTTCAAGACCGACAGGAAAGTGATACCGAAGATCCACAGAGTTGTCGCCCAAAGTCAAAAACGTCACGTCATGTGAAGAATTATGGAACTGCTTAAAAAGGAGATTGTATACAAAATGAATCCCAAATATGTTTTGTGGTATTAAAAAAAAACATTGAGTCAATGATGCCAACCAAAATGACCTAAATATCATTCACATTTAGTCGTTGGTACAAGGCGGCGTTTGCGTGTCGGGCTCGCCCATGTAATTTTCTTTGCATTGTAGTTTACTAATAAGCTAACGACTATGCAATAGCATAGAGACATGTTGATCAAGGAAAACCGATATTTTTCTAAGGGTCAATACATACTTGCATCCTTGTTCAGCCGGTCGGAAAATATTCTAAACGGAGAAGGAAATGATGATTTGTTTACGTTAAAACGAATAACAATATATAATGGTCCTTTGGGTCAAACGTAAACTAATTTTAAAATCTCTTAATTGGTAACCCATGCAAAATATGAACCCTGTGGAAAAAATAGGATTGCGAATTCCAATTTTAATAAAGCATCGTTTGTGTTATCTTGAAATATATGATGTTAAATCTGGAATATGTGTGCTTTGAACAAAATAGTTCTTTAATCCATAATGAACACCCGGAAAAGGTTAAATTGTTATAAATTTAATACCAAACTGACTGAAATATTCGATACTACTTTCTAAGCAAAGAGCACATCCAAAGGTATGATTTAAATCACAATAAATCCAATCTTTACCTTAAGTGTAGATAATAAGTATGTTAAGAATTTTAGTAAAACACACAACGTACGGTTACAATATCAGGGTTTGCAGGTTTATAAAAAACATTTCATTTCTACAACTTTATGGGAAAGTGTATATGTTTCCTTTAAACAATGATGGCATCATATTGCATTACTCCAAATGATAAAAAATATAATATTGAATGCATAAAAAACAACATTCAAATACCTGTTCAAGACCTGTTTATGAGTAGTATTGAAAGTCCAAACATAGCATCGCGAAGAATTCGTAAAAAAGGAAGGAAGATTGAAAGATTTAAAAATAAAATCCGTTCGAAAGAGGTAAAGCAGAGTAATCAGTCGCGTCGCTGTCCGCCATATTGACCATGTTTTCTTACGCGTAATATGCCATTGTTCCTTGTAGGTTTTAGTTAAACATTCTTATGAAGGTTTTACCATATATCCACCAAAAAAAGGTTATTTACGACGTAAACAATGCCATTATCTGGAACGCTCTCATACCAGTTTAGCCCTGAACAGCAGATCCGTATCGAAATCGGAATATGTGTGGTGTTTGTATTTGTGTCCGTGGTGTAAGTTTGTTATTGGTATTTGTATTTGTGTATGTGGTGTTAATATGTTTGTATCTATAATTTATTGATACCTATATTTGTCATTGTGTTAGTGAAAATGCAAATACCGACTGGTGGGTTGGGAAACGTTTTATCGCAAAAGCCTCTCAGTTGCCTTACATTGCACCGCAATATGATAACAATGGTCGAATGTTATGTTATACAAATACCAAAGCGTCACAAGACACTGAAGACGGAGCACTAAAACGCTTCAAAAGAACATCTGAACATCAACTGAACATTCGCTTAAATCATGCTATATATGGACAAAAAGAGACATTAATATTGAATACACCAAACACAACAAATGAACTGCACCAGATTGGACACTGAATGGCGCACGTTTTAGTTAGGCTTTTGACAACATGTCAGACGTCTGTACAATTAGTTTGAGTAATGTGCGTTTCATTCATTTTGCAATGAATGCAACAAACAAAATCAATCATTTGTCAATAGATTAACAAAAGCAACAGCTCGTTCTGCTCACCTTTGACATACTTAAAATTAATTAGTGTCCATAATTGGGATGTCATATTTCACCTATCAGTTGTTAATTGCTAAAGCCTTTAATTCGTTTTATCACTGCTGTGATTTGTTATTTGAAATGTATATACGTTTTAGTGGACTCTGTATAAAGTAAGGGGAAAATGATATTTACAAAAATTAAACTGAAACGAGGACACCTCCTGGTAATGATCAAGTACGTTTGTTTCGTAATCCTTAGTCAAACAAGTTCAAACTAATCAATAGATATAAGCTGCGCAATTTAAATCTTTTGTGCCATTGACCTTATTTTAATACGTTCTTTTATGTGTATATGTCCTAATCAAGTCCTACTATAAGAATAAATGTCAAATAAAAGTACAGTCAATATTGATAGGAACAGGGTCTTTTAATGACGGAATATCTGTCACGTTTCACGATCCTACGTCACAATGTCCTCTTGTTATATATGTTCGTGGTTTTCTTGCCGTGATCCCCCATTACAACCAATCGTTCTGTATGGCTTCGTCGCTCGTGAAATAAAACTGTTGATGGTCATTCGGTAAGAACATTGCAAATAATGAAACATTCAAAAACGTATATTTTATGGATAGAGTGTGTAATACTATTTGTTGCTATCGGTTGCCGTTGATTTTGTTTACTTATTCACTACGGCTGACAAATCAGTTTAAGGTTCATCAAACCTTATACAATTTATCAACATGTCGATTACTAATCTTTATCATATTAAAGTATATCTCAGATCATACTCACTTAAAGCTAAAAATACATATATCAATAACCCGAATATTAAACAGAACAGAACAGAACAGATGTTTATTCACGTAAACTATATAGTTTCTTTGACGTATAAATACATTTAAACAAATCAAACTATAAGACATAAGGTAATAACACATAGGATGGATCTTAAAAGGAATATGTATGTTTCACCATATAAAGGATATAAAGCATGTTCACTATACAAATAAAATTGGCAAATAGTGTTTAGTTCAAAATATGGTGAATAGAAGAATAATGAGAATAGTGGTATAAATCTATCTTAAATACAATATCTCATTGAATTAAATGTACTGAACGTGCCTTTGAAGCTTCGTTTATATATTTACTTAACATAAATAGTTCAGATTTATTTTTTGATGACAGTTACTGTACAAGTTTAAACATGCTAGGCCGTAGTCTATATTAACGCTTTATATATTTCACTCTAGTTTATTGGAAAAAAGTACAAATAAGGATAAAATGGAATTCATCTTCGATAACATTTACGTTACAAATCTGGCATAAACGTAAATGTCTCTCTATTCTATTTTGGCTATACCTTCCTGTATGGACTCTGAGACTATGAGCAGACACGCGTAGTTTGGTAAGGGCAACTCTAAGGTGTCTTGAAATAATATTTTCTAAATACGGTTCAATAGCAAGTGAACTTTGACATGGACATATAAGGTCAGTACACCGTTGTCATTTAATACTTCATGCCACTTTTGCAAAAATTCATCAATTACTCTTTGTTTAAACAAAGCAATAAAAATATCAGCATCAACATTGACAAGATTTCCATAGACTTCTAAAAATCCATACCGTGATTCCATTTGCTTTACGTTAGCAAACCAGTTTGGTCTATTATTTTTAACACTCAAATGTCATTTGATAACATAGCCTTTAAAATAATGTTGTCCGTTTAATACAACTTGAACCAAAACTTAATAATTTTATATATCTATATAAATACAGTGGAAAACGCTCTAGCTCTCCGTAAACAGCAACGTTAGTAGTGGATTGTCTAACACCAAGTAATGTTTTACAAATTTTAAGATGAATATTTTCTGAAAGTTTAGACTTACTAAAGCCCCAAACTTCACAACCATATGAAACAATTGGGGAAAGAAACTCATCGAATAACTGTTATGCTACTTTTGGCATAGTCTCGTATTGCTTAAGCTTGCTTTACAACGTATTTATTGCTTTCAATACCTATCAATGAAAAGCCTGTATATAAAGATCCAAATTACCTGTACAATTTAACGTGACCCTTAGAAAATTTATTTCATTTACGACGTCGACGGTTTCAGTACAATTTGTCCATAACTCATTTCTTTTTAATTCACCCCTTTTTATAAATACTACTATTTTCGTCTTAGCAACGTTTACTTCTAAGCCCCAGTTTGTACACTATTCAAAAAGTCTACCTAACGAGGTTTGTTGATCTTGTGGTGTCACGCCTAGTATACACATATCGTCTGCAAACAATAACAGTATAAGACATACATCATTAATGTCTATGCCACAATTTATTCTATTTTTGAAGTATAGCTCTAGGTCCCCGATGTACAATGAAACCATTATCGGAGAAATTATCTCCCCCTGCCTTAATTCTAATGTTATGTCAAAGTATTCTGAGCATCCATCACATCCTTTGTCACATGATTTGACATATTGATACATATAACGTATGATTCTCAATATTTTACCATTGAGGCCAAATTTATTTAGCTTAAACATAAACGCATTTCTATATATCGAGTCAAAACAGCGTTTCAAATCAATAAAACAAGAATACAAACGTTTATTTGCATTTAAATAGTTTTATACTTTATAGTAAATAGTTTAAATCGACAGTGGACCATCCTTTCCTAAATCCAAACTGCTCATCAGATATGGTATTATTCTCCTCTCACCAGGCAGTTATCCTCTGGTTTAGAACACAAGTAAATAGTTTCACAAGTTACTCAACAAAGTTATCCTTCTTCGCTACATCATTTCTATCTCATTTTGTATGTATAGTAATAATAATGCCTTTTGTCCATGCTTCAGTGAACACTCCACAATATTAAACATAGTTCTTAAAAGATTCGACAATAGTGCAGCTATGAACAATTATAGAAATTGATTAAGGATGGGGAAACGGTGAGGTCATGATATTTGGTGATGTCGCACGTGATAAAAATTAATAAAGTCATTCAAATTGAATCGTCAATAGCGTGAACAACTTCAGAACTGTTGACAGAAAGAACAGAAAAGATCAATTAAGATTAAGACGGGTTCATTTATTCGAAACAGTGCCATTTCGTTGGACTCATTTGTCTTGGCAGCCCTACTGAATGCTTCGTGTTCTCACTTACAAATTCTATTTTGAACAATTTATGTTGAGTGTCTTTTATCTTAAATATAGTTAAACTATTTTAGAGGGAATACAACATTTGCACGAGATATTAGGATAATTAACGTGTTGACTAATCAACGCCACCAATTCAGACATACCTGTCTACATTCGAGAAATTCAACGATAATAGACAAATCTCCATCGTCTCTGAATGTGATTAGTATTTCAAAAGGTATTCAGCTTGAAACTGTTTTAACATGAAATAATTTAAGATATCAAAAGTAATTCACTGTTCTTAACATTCTAATTATTTATATAAAAAATATTTATAATCATGTTGGTATTAATTCCGGATATTGAATGAGTGCGCAACACAAATGTAGACGTGTGTTTGTTTGTATTTCTTTAAACTTTGCTTTCAAGGATAATCGGAAAGTGCAAGCACTTACTTCCAACGGGGTCCTTTGTTTTTGTTGAAGGGACAGCACGCGATAGAGACAGTGGTGGGATACAATGAAACCCGGGTGCGATACCCTAGCTCTTTCGAACAGACCCCTTTTTTCTTTTACGTGCTCGGTGTAAAGCATCGATACACGTGGTACAACTTTCCTGGATTAAACCAGTACTGAGTACACCACTTTTCCAAGAACTACCCTTTAACTGCCGAGCGCCAGGCAAGGGAGCTACTTGTACCAATTTTTAACGTCTTTCGGTATGCGTGACGCGGCCAGGGATCGAACCCACGACCTCCCGCTCCGTAGGCGGACGCCTTAATCACTAGGCCACGGAGACATGTTAAGACCATCGAAACAGAAATAGCTATATCACATCAACTTAATCATTATACGGTAAAAAAATATGTAATATTCAATGACGATACCCAGAAAATAAAACGTGCATAATTAAAATATCATCTCTAGCTTCATACTTATTCCATCTGATGGATAACCTGACATAAAATCCACGGAATATTTATGCACCAGCATGAAGGGCAACTGAGAAGAACCAGATCGCCTCGACCTCCACAAGATCCAGGACAATTGGACTTCAAGGAGATAGTTGACGAAGTGCATGAGACAGCGTGTCGAAGCTTTTAAATATTAAGCAAATGGCTACACTCCAAATATTCCAATTTTCTAATGGCATGTGACAACACGAAGGAAATGGCATAATTAAACTTATGGAAATACGAAATCCAAGTACATATACACGAATGGCTAAAATAATGTTTATTTAACAATTACCAGTTTTTAACAATAAAAAGAAACACCTAAAGATAGGAGCAAGTCAAATGAGAAATGCCCAAAAGGGAGTATTGTAAGCCCTGTTCAATTCCTGATTAATATAATAACCTGCTACAATATTTATGCGAAACGCTACAGAAACAAGCTCAGAAGCAATCAGTTTAAACATAAACCCGGTTATATGGCACTGGGCAAACGCCAAAGACATAGAACATTAAAACAAAAAACTACAAACAAGAAACATTGAAGAACAGCACAAAACTCCACAAACAGCACAGTGTATACTTTATATAAAAAAAACTAGGTATGTTTATCAAGGATTGTTAGGTACCGCCTTGGAACGGTCAGTAAAATATAAATTTACTCCGGGGTTAAACCAGTTAAAGTGCACAATATTTATGCGAAAATCTACAGAAACATGCTCAGTAGCAAAACGTTTAAACATAAACGCCAAAGACATAGAACATAAAAACAAAAAACTACAAACAAGATACATTGAAGAACAACACAAAACTCCACAAACAGCACAGTGTACACTTTATATAAAAAAAACTAGGTATGTTTATCAAGGATTGTTAGGTACCGCCTTGGAACGGTCAGTAAAATATAAATTTACTCCGGGGTTAAACCAGTTAAAGTGCACAATATTTATGCGAAAATCTACAGAAACATGCTCAGTAGCGAAACGTTTAAACATAAACCCGGTTTAACGCACTGGGTAAACGCCAAAGACAAAGAACATAAAATCACAAACAAGAAACATGACCTCACTCTTATCCCAACAATCCTAAATAGAGAAAACACGCAAAATGTTAATCTATTCAAAGTATGCATTAACTTGAGGAAACTTAAGAATACAACAAATAATAATGAAGTTATAGGTAAACCCACAGTACTTCTATGAAATAAAAGATCCCAACTCTGTCTGCAGACGGAGGAATACAATTCAGAGCACCAAATGCAAGAACTTTTCAATAATGATTATGATGTTTATATTTGAAAAATTAATTTCATGTATTTGCACATCATCTTTATATATATATAATATTTCTGGATAGCATCCAATTGCAGCATATAGGCCTTTAACACAAGAGTAAAGAACCTGCCTATCAGTAATGTTAATTTAAATAAAAATAATACATGGAAATTCAATTTCTAAATTTTGTCTATTCCGTGAACAGCCCAACGGTTGTTGAAAGAAAAACATGGCAATTAAAGCTTTTCACATTTATGACAATCTTTAAAGTTGGATCTGTAATATTAAACTGAAAACAAGTATAGAAAACATATTAAAACAAATATCCTACCCATTCAATAAACGAAAGATACGATGTATGACCTTTTTTATATTTTTTTTAATTTTAAATCTATTTATTTACATAGCAGTTGCCTTTTTACCAATCCTGTGCATACACTGTTTCTGGAGTATATCCTATTGCTGACATCAAAACAGCCTTGACACTAAAGATATGTTATGTTGTCGATGAGACGGAAATATGTCTGCGCGGTTTCCACTTCTTCAAAGTCCATGGTTTAAGATCAAATAACCAAACAAAATTAATCCTTATGAAAATAGTAATAATGATTTATGATATTGGATCTAGTTGAAATAGAATATTATCGTATATTGTATTGATAAGATTGTAAAAACTCTCAGCACGAACATTGATTACGGAGTACAGGCCTTTGAACGACAGTACCTGTTTTATTTCTGAAATTGTTCACGCTTCGATAATCACTTGATCAAAATTTTGTTTTGAGAAAATTGGTTGATATCATAAACCTTTTCAGAATATATTGTATTTCAACGGGTGAATTGGTAATCAATTGATCAGAAATAAAAACATATTATCATAAACAGGTAAAAAAGCGAATATTGTTGTTGTCGTCCTCATCGCCTTTGTTTACAAGGTAAAATTAATCTGGATGCATTTGTAAGCTAACGCATTATAAACGAAACGTCTCTTTCATCAAACACATTGTTTGACTACTGTTATTCTTATGTGAAAAATGTGTACGACATATCCCAACGGTTTCGTATATCGATTGGCACGTTTGCTTTTAACAAGCATGAGACTCAGACAATATATTCAATCTTAAGCGAAATTGACATCATGCAATCTATTTCCGAACAATTAACTTAATTTATAATAGCTTCTCTCTATTATGAAGTCATTTCTGTTCGTTTATTGACAGGTTGATAACCAATTTTATAAAACAGAGCTGCTACAACAATTCCTCAAGGTTTTTTTTCTGGCAAATATCAAGCTCACATCAGAGATTACATTCTTTAATCTTCTAAGCGAAATAGACATTTTGGCATCAAGTTTCAAATCAGTAAAAGCTGGCTTTACTTCTAATAACTTATTTATGGCATTGTCAGAATTAACTAGACACCATACAGTGTCAACATGGACAAATAAAGCGCCTGATATTGATCGGACTTTGATATATTACTTTGAACGAAGGCGCACTTATACTATATTGGTTTTGCAAATATGTTTAAGGTGTTACCTTTTTCTCCAAATTTACAAGGGAATGTTTTAACAGCTTTTCTTTCTGTTTGTAAGAAAAACATAAACAATTGCAAACACATATTTGGAAACATGTAACTTTTGCAAATCAATAACACTCATAGTTAAAAAACCTTACGAAATCATGGTATAGTGTTATGATAACTGATTTTGATAACACAACAACAGCGCTGTATTTGTATTTGATAGCTTAACAGCGAAGGAACGGCATGTACATCACTCTGCCTGTGTCGTTGTCGAAGCCAAGCAATTGCCTATCCCTCCATACACCGGTGTCCGTTAAGTGTTTGGTAAGATCGTTTGAAAGATGGTGCTATGGATGATGTTTTGTGTTCCGTCAATATAGTATTTGGCTAATAAAAGGCACATTTTCGGAACGTCAGGTGACAGTTACGACCAGAGAAGGTGATGACTATCAATATGCAGAGTTGTTTACATTAACAAAAGGTATCTACTGGCGTTTTCAACCATCGCCAAGTAAACTTGAATTTTTCAAGGGATAAAAGCATTGATCTTTGTCCAATTCGATTAGAATTATGTCCAGTAAAAGCTGTTTGGGTGTCTAACACCTCATTTACCATTGGTAGGATTTGCTTTTAAAGACCATCAGCTACTATATGTTTTTGATCATAAAGGCGGGAAAGTGTGCTGATTCAATTTTGACTAGAACTATGGCCTTTGTTATCTATTTCTCGAACGAGTTTAGCGAACTCCTCATATACGTGATGTATCTGATTAAATTTTTCTTGGATGGTCAGGCATCTAATGCAGATTACCGTTAAATGAATTATTTATGTTGTGTCCATAATTATGGCCCTTTGCTATACTGTCATGTACAATGTATACTAGTAAACAATGTGTCAAACTCATCATATACTTTCAAAAAGATTTTATTAAATCCTCCACAAATGATAAGGAAGGAAGCGCAGATGCTACAAAATGATGCTGGGTTTTGTGCTTTGTCCATTTTGATTAAAATTATGGCCCTTTGTTAACTGTTCTTGAGTTCTGTATAGTGAAGACCCATGTAATGTAGACATAAGTTATTATGTAATGGAATCTTAAGGTGAACACACCCACTGTCATCTTGTCTAATGGCACAAGGATCGAATGTCAATAAGAAAAACATACAGTAATACAGTACATTACTGTTTCAAATAACCTTTTGGGGCTACCCAGTCAGCTGATAAAAGGCAGTTTTCAAATAAAACATTGTTATGGGGATTTAATCTTAATAATTGAAGAGAATACTTATATAAGCATGAATTATACATTCGTTTTTGTTAGATTTAAGTATACTTCGAAGTGCAAATTGGGGTAATACCCTCAATGAACGGCGACGGCTCTTGCTATAATTTGACCACTGACCTTTTTTGTGGAATTCATTTCCAGGGACTAGATGTCTGCAAAACTTACCAGCTTCACACATTTGGTGTCTAAGGATTATTGCGTGTCATGCATGTATAATATGTTTTAATGTTCAGGCGTGTTTCATAATTCTTATGACATGTCTTTTGATTATGCTGTTTTCAGTGACTGGTCCAAAGTGGTAATCCAAACATTAATTGACAACAATTTGTTTCACTGACCTCTCGAATGTGGTTACCGAAACGTTTATTTTTGCAATTATTTTCACTGAAAGTTCTGTACGAATACACATATACTAAATGGTACTGATATTTTTATAACATTGACTGATATTATTTCCTTGTTTTTTTTCATAGTAAAGACAATTTTATTATGAACAAAACTTTCCAACTGTGGTGGATGGTTGTTGATATTGTTGTTGTTGGTGTTGTTGTTTTGTTGTGTTTATTGTTGTTATTTTGGATGTTTTTAAATTTCAAAACATGACTAATTTTTTTTAATTCATAAAGTTGAAAAATATATGAATTCATCATACCCCCAAACAGCTTTTTAACGACATATTTAAAGAATACGAAAATCATCAAAGTGATGCTTAACCGTTTTTTGTTTTCGTTGTTATAGTCACGAACATTGGTGATACGAAAGGATAAAAGATAATCGAAACAGCGTTAAGCATATTTTCAATCACAGAAACAGGCCCACTTTGTACAAAATCACAGACGATGTAATCACCTTCAAGACAATGCAATGTTGTTTTATTGAAAACACTTTGCTGATCTCATGAGTTATAAGGTCTTTATGTCGAATGATTCGCAGACTAGAAATATTATCTGTCAAAAAAGCCCTCTAGGGTTCGTTGAAAGAATTATTACTAACGTCTTTCCCTAATTCTAAGACAGACAAGCGATATATATTGGAAAGTGGTAAGATGTAGGGTTTGGTCGGAATTACCAATATGAAAACATCATACATAAAGTTAACACATATGGATACATATTCTTTAGTTTATACAGTAAAACTAAACAATGAAGAAAAAAGTCACATCATATTAAAAATGGAAAATATAATTATGCATTACTTTGTGTTGCTTTGACGGAAAAAAGTGTCCCTATGTTAAGAAGGAATCTTAACTGCATAAATGTCATTATTTCACCGTCAAAACACCATTCAAAGGGTTTGATGTTCTTTTCATCAGGAGCATCAACTCTACTGCGTATGCATAATAGTGAAATACATTGTTTGCTTTAATACATGTTTTGCCCATCCAAAATGAAACCTTAATATAAAGTCGATTTGTCCTAAACAGTACTGAGATTACTTTTATACGTTACTGAACAAGATTCATGCAATGTTATAATTCATCATAACTTCCACATTTCTATAAAAAAAATATAGAATGTAAGAACACTTCCTTTTAATGGAGATACATTCATCGAACATTATTTTAAAGATAAACACGGATATCATGTGGCTCTTTGTTTTTTATTGGTATCACTGACTATTGTTGACCTAAATTTTACATTCAAATTAATATAATTATTAAAATATAAAACGAGGTCTAAAGCTTCATCGGTTTTGAAATGAAAACGTGTGTAAGTGTTCATTATTAAATAACGTCTTCTTTGTCTGGTTTTGCAAATCATGTGATTTATTGAAATATTTGTGTAAATTCATTTTCATAATTTAAGACTTAATAATTTTCGAGATGAATAAGGAAATCATATGTACCCTCTACTTCATAGTTAAACGCCATCATGATGACAATAACATTTTTTCATAAGTGAGCACAACGGAATGATAAGGCAGAATCAGTATGAAAAGACAGACCAACGAATAGCTCCAAGGAAAATTCATAAAGTCATATCTTACATATTTGAATTCAAGGTAATGTAAACTGTAAATATAATATTCCATAAATCTGCAATACAAATAACTGGAGTTGTATATCCCATTTACATTATTTATAGCCTTTAAGGAATGTAGTTGCCAAGATAACAATTTAATACGCGCACTCTTAAAATAAACAAATAACATAACTGATATAATCAAATAAACATTATTACAATATATCGCATTTTATCTCGTTCTGTACCTTGTTTTCAGTTCCATATATCTGACAAGTATAACGTACATGTGTAATATAACAATTACACTCCGCATGTTTGTGAACAATGCAGTTGAAAACAACTATTGCTTAATTGGTAAGATTTCAGCAAGTCATACCTTTTTTTTTTAACTTAAAATTAGGTGTTTTGAAAACGAGGCCATTTGTTGTTAAAAGATTGGATCGTATTTTATTTCACGAGTGTCAAATAACACTTTCTTTCACAAGAAGCGAGTTTCTTTTATGCTTTTTTTAGAGATTTAGTGGTATTTTAATTTATCTTTTAGAAATACACCAATTTTGGAATATCTCTTTGCTAACCGTGTAACGCGAATACGTTTTGATAGCTGATAACGTAGGTTGTCGTTCGTAATTCGGTTTTTGGAAAAATAGTTCTCCAAATGGTGTGCTTAAGTTTTTTTTCATTTCAAACATTTCATAAACATTTATCAATGACTTTTAATTCCTGAATGTGTGCAGCGGAAAACAACATTTAATTTACTATTGTCTTTAAACAGGGCATGAAAACGTTGACCAAATAATACTGGTCACCATGTACTGACTGAATATTTGACAGGTCAAAAGTATCAGCAACGGTGGAGTATTTGAGTTAAGGGCACATTACACCAAGAAAAAAGCCTCTACTAATTTTAAAATGCCTTGTGTCTTTTAATTGATACATGACACTGAATCACAGCATGGTTATACCATCTCAAATCGATGGCTACGTTTTATATTTAAAAGTTTCGAAACTGAATGGTTTGTGATTTCAAAATGAGATTGAATATGCTGGACTCCTTTGACCTACTTTTTTGTTTACCTTTTCACCGCATTGTTTGCACACATACGCCGGAATTGGTCACTTTATCGGGAACTTTTTTCTAACGTGTGCTGCTTGATGTTTAGTTCACAGGTGGAACTTTCTCCCCATTATGGTCTTGGGGGTCGCGTCACACTTTAAAAGCAGTGTTATTTCGCATGCAAATTAGTCAATTGTCTAAAGAATATATAGGGAATTTATTAAGTAGTTTGTGACCTTTATTTATCATATAATTAATGTGTAAATTATCCGGGAAGTTTATATCACAAAGTCAGATAGTTTGAAAATAAACTTGATATATGGTAAAACATCAACTTATGTTCGAGCATTTGTTTTGTCTGTAATGTTTTGTATAAAAGCATATGGTCGAACATTCAGCTTCATAACACGAATTAGGAAAATCGTTTCCCTAATAAACGGTATGTTTATTTCCTTAAAAAATCTTTTATATACTATCAAATATTTTTGAGCTTAATTTACTGGTTCAAATATGAGAAACTGCGTTTTTTTATCCAGGAGGCGTTACTATAATTGGTTTTAAATGAAGTTCCATATTTAAGTTCATATTTTTACTCCTTAGTTTGGACTGAAAACGTCAAATTGACATTTTCACTGTTATTATAATACTGATTAAACTCAATAAAAAGCATAAAAAATGAAGCACATTCTTAGTACCTTTAAAGATTCAATCCATGTATGAAAACATGACCAAACGATTACAAAGTTATGATGTCATATAACCGGGTTTGACGGCAACATTCGTAACAATGCAAAATTTTGTTAAAACAATAGTGTTTATGTTGTGCTATCATCTCAGTATTCATTTTACTTATACACGGAATTGAAATGGTTTGATATATATTTTGTTTTTATCTATTCCGGGAATTGCATTTCATGTAGCGCGGGAGATGACATTTGTCGAGAAAGTGGTGCCAAGACTACACCTACGCCACCCCCGCACTCACACACATACACACTATTAAATGTAAAAGTTTAGAAACATTATTTTGATGGATCGTACCAAAGAAATGGTTGTCTGTTACCAATCTACTAAACGATTGTTGCGAGTTAAGCGTCTCGTGATATGATGATGTTTACATAACGCGAAAATTGAAAGTGTCAAAAAAGAAAATAGACGATTATTTGGAATTAACAATTGTATAGGGTGAATCATATAATACATCGTCTTATTAAAATGACTCTTAAAGTGTCCCAAAACGTAAACATGATCACTCTGATCTTGGTAAATCGATCTTGGTGAGTTGAAAAGTAATGATCATAATGATGATATCCGTTTAGATATTCTCGCATCAAGGCGATGGTGACGAAAAGGCAAACCAATACCTGACCCCCACATCACGGTTAGAATTCATAGTTTCACCTGTCGCACATCTGATCACATTGTTAGTGGCACTGTGACTCTTACCAACTTCTTCAGATGAAATGGTTTTCGTTGATCTGTACGATTTGTAAAAATGTAGCAAAACACGTAAATTAATCAAAAACTCTTATTTGATTTCAGGCTGTTGACTGTGACCTATTCGAAGCCGTTGGGGAGACCATGGTTTTTGCGGAACGAGAGGACGACATGGAGTAGGAGACATTGTATGGCAAAGTATTTGTTTCCATTATGAGTCCCGTATACCACGTCAGGATCGGAGTCAACAGCACAGAGAGAGCTAGCCGGCCAAAGCTCCATCTGTCTTCCTTAAGGTACCTTTTGATGCAACATTTGTAACATACAACGCCGACATTTACCAATTCTTTAAAGTGTTTGTGGAGAAAATAAGCCGCTAGCAGGTATGGCGCCTACACGTATTATGTAACTGTTATAAAAATATTTCAGGAACAAGCCAAAAAGTGCACAATATAAATTCATGGAAGTGCTAAGAGACAGAAAGTAACAATATATGACCAACCCCATATTTAAATGGTACAGCGTTTGCGGGAGGTCGAGGGTTCAAATCCGGGCCGCGTCAAACCGAAAAAGGTTAAAATATTGTACGGAGGTTGCTCCTTTGCCTAGCGCTCTACATTACAAGCGTAGCACTGTGAATGCTGGTATACTCAATCCTTTTTTAAACCAAACAGGTTGCATACTTCTAATGTCATGTCACTTATGGCAATTTAACAAGACTTTAGTCGTGGTGGCCTCAACACAAAACCACTACTCGTATTGGCAATACAGAAATATTGAAAACACTTTTACACACACGGAGGTTCGCCAATGTGTCTGCTGGGGATGTTGCCGCTCGCCAAAAGAGAATTGTATCCTGCAGTACAGACACTGCTAACATGTTGACGATGTCGTCAACGTCTGCAACCGCATAACGCTTATTCAGCGTCATGCTCAAGTAAAGAAATACCTAAGATTCCCGCATGAGACCACAACGTTGATACTTCGTCGATTATTAACAAGGTGGCGGCAAACAAATCCCGCTATTTTCAGTTTATTTAGACCGATGCAAGCCTACTACTGTAACACCTCATTATTTGATATGAACAATTAAACAATTTATGTTCAGTGTTATAACGAATCAGTGGTGTTATAAAAGTTGTAAATTGTGTTGTATTGATTTGGATCAATCTAAAGATTTCATTTGTTCTCAGTTTGAAGCTGATTTTCCTTTTGGCTATTCGCAAAAACGCACTATTTGCAATCTATGCGTTCTTAACCCATCTTCTTGTTCCTAGACCTCAAACATGCTCTAGCTTCGCCCCTGTTTCTGATATATTATGCAAACAACTGCAGTTTGTTGTGTTTTAAGGAACCCTTTCATAGTTCGGCATATAGTAAATTTTGGAGTAAAGATTTCCTTGATCGAATGCAGGTATTGCAAAACGTCAAATATTTGAAACTTGTGCCATGAAGAAAATGTTTTAAAGTGTTCATTTTTTTTTTGTATTGTCATCTTTGTAAGTAACACGGTATAAATAAAATAGAATAGCCAAGCATGCGCAGCTGACAGACACACCTCGCTGCTAATAGTATCACGTGACACAATACTGCTAGAACCCACGTTAAGTATCAGTTTGCTGAAATATTGGTATACTTTTGCCCAAATCAACACTACTTGTTTTGGAAAATACACAATAAAATATTTTTTGAAATTGTTTGAATGTTATTTGAATGAATGAATAATGTTTGTGCCAACGGATCTTTATATGATGACATCGAAAATATCAGAATTTCGAATAGATTGTACGACCTATTGAATTAATATATAGATTGTCATGTTTTTTTTCGCACGTTGTAATAATTGTTTTGTTTCCATGTTATTTTTGTCTTAATTGTCTAATGTGCTTAAAAAAACATTCAAACAAAGTCGATATGTATAAAAGGATAATGGGGACATTAACTTATAATCGAAATAGAAACAAAAGCACGAGAAAAATGTTTAGTTAAAAGACAGAAAGGTTATCCAAAAGACCTATCCTCATGTTTAGGTAAGGTGGGCACAGACGAAACGATATGCTTCTTCCATTTCCTTGTTCTTGCAAATTCGGACTTTCTACCATATGTTTAGACAGCAAGAATGAAGAATTCGATAATATTTCTACAATGCTTTAACAGGAATCATAGAGATTCGTATAAACGGGCTGTGTGTTTTTCCTCAATATATTTAGATATTCTTAATATCAATTTCCCATAAATGTCCGATCAAAAAACTTATTTCGAATAGCGATAAAATAATCCCACTGTGATTAAGTATAGAAACTAGTTAATTATATACTGTTTCAGTAATTGGTATTACAATTATCTGGGGAAAGTATATTCCCCTGAGCACGCTTAAACAACACTTGCAATCACTCGGTTTTACGATATATTTGTTTATTTTATTGCTGCACTTTGATTGGACACGCTATACGTCATCTGATCAATGGTTTACGACGTTTTAAATATTGGCCGTTCTGTTTCAAAAGCGTTTAAGGACGATAACCTCTTTCTTTCATTAATTTTAAACGGAATGCTGTCAAATTTTAGGCAATTAAAACTTAAAGTTGAAAAGATAATTAAAAGGGTTTGAAGAACGGAAGAAAAACATGAAAAATAGGAATCAATACTATAAGGAGTTATTTTGCTGTATTTTTATATTCGATTCCATAGGAATAATGTGGCGTTTGAATAATTTTAATGGAAACGCCCCGTGTCCGAAAGGGTCTTTATGATTTGTTTTTCCATTTTCTTCTGATAAATACAGTTATTTTCGAATCACGCATGATACATAGTCATATCGATTGCGATCCCATACATTGGAAATATATTTGCGGCACATTTATAATGCAAATATTGACGACTGATTTTTTGTTTACCCTTTTAATGGTTACCGTACTGTTATGTTCCTAACTTCGAACCCATTTGAAAGAAAATCTATGTCATAACATTTTTACGCGAATGTCTGTTTTAGATTTAAGATCATTTCAACTACCTTCAAAACATTATGAATGGGTCAAGAAACGGTTCTCCCTTGATTATGTTCTACCGATTTACACATACTACTTGTTAACTTATAAGAAAATGGTATTAACTCGATTATTCCCTGGAATAACAAACTGGATTTGTCTGACATATTGTTGGAATGCGATATAGCACAATTTGTCCGCCATAGACAGCAACAGTAAAGCCTTGCAAAAGATATTTATTATGACGCACTAACGTCTAAATATCTCAAAAGAAAATGCGAAGTTGCTATTGAAAGAGAAATCGAGAAGTCAGCAGGGATTATTTCTTGACGATCTAATCGTATTATGTGTAGCCCTTTTGTCAATAACAAAAAATGAACATTTGAAATTATGGTGTGTTATGTTATTCGTTTTCCAAGAATATTTCCATATAAAGTGTATTGGCCTTACAAATGAAAGCTTGTATTTCTTCTGTTAAACCTTCTGTAAAAATGTTACACTTTATATAGAGCTTTGTCCATAAAACTGCAATTTTGGTAGCATTCGCAATCATTTTTCCATATGTACAAATGGAAAATATAAGATTCTATATTTGCTTTTTATAATTCAATTTAACCCATGTTATTCTTTCTTTCCGGTATAATAAAAGCATCAATAAATTTCTGTCAGAAACTTTATTACTCCCTTGTTACTGTTTTTGAACAATTAAATTGAAAACATTTTGCTTGTGTTTTTTTTAATTTTCCAGCAAGTCATACGTTTATTTCGCATTGTTTTAAAGATAGAGATGTGTTTCAATTAAATAGTTTCCATTTACATTTTGAGAGATTTACGTTTTATTTCCGCTGATTACATACAAAACAGGCAACATAAAAATAATCTGTTCGGTTTTTTTTAGCCTTTAGTGAATAATTAAATATTGTTATAGCTACATGGTTAGAAAGCATGTTAAATTAAAGATACTGCACACAGCTCATTAGTGTGTAAATCGCATTACGCACTGAGATATTACAACTGCTCGACATCCTTCGAAAATGAGTACAGAATTAACGAATCTATTCAGAGAGTTTGGTTAAACCAAAAATAGATAACGTCTAATCATCAAGGGAATAAAATGTGTGTTACATATCATTATTCATACGGTTTTAACCGTTTGCCAAAATTCTCTGCCGTCGGTTTCTCATGGCTCTCTTGGTACTTTCATGCATCAACGTGAAATGAAAAAGGACTTTTCTTGCATTAAGACATTTTTTCTCACAACAGATTGAACTCGTTTCTATCAAATGCTTATACGCTTTCGTCGTACTTAGCAAAAATATCGCACAAGAAGTATTGTTTCCTTCGAAACATGGGAAACCAACCACTAGTACATAATAAATGCAATGTCAAATTTGTTCATTTTCATAACGAATGTGCGGTTATCTCAACCTTTAACCAGATAACTAGTGTTCCGATGTGAACAAAATGAAACAAAGGCTTATCATGAAATAAATATTAGCATGCATGTCTTTGTAATGAATTGGCATGTTGTTGCATTACTTCGGAAAGGAAAATCTATTCACTAAAGAAGTATTACATCAACTATATTAGATACGAGGTTGATATCTGGGGACCCGGTTTAACCCGGGATGAATGCCTGTTTCTTACTTACCGTTATAATGCGCTTAACCTAAAAATATTTGATAACAATTCTTTGATATGTAGGTAATTTGTAGTAGTTTTCTGGAAATTGCGTGTCGCCTGTAGATTTTCTGTAAGACATGGACCATAGTTAAATGGTTTGGTACTGGACTCTGGTCTAGATACCACATGTTCTTTTCTGTCTACATGAAAAACATGGTAATTGTATTAATATTTATTTTCAAATTCGATTATTGGCCAGATTGAATCAGAAAGTAACTCACTAGGTCACTTGTTCAAAAATACATAAAATGATTACTATGGTGTCACATATCTTCACATATAATCTTCAAAACTCTTGGCAAGAATTAAACATTCAAAGGGAACAACTCATTTACATAAGTTCATTTAAAATTGCACAGATATAATAAAAAATAAGGGCATTTAAATTAACAATTCATTCATCCGACAGAGTGAAATATAGTTTCTAATATAGTTTTGTATTATGAATGTTTCAAATTCTGCACGCGGTCTAGACACAATAAGCAACTCCAAATGATCGTATGCAAAGGAAATACTAGTGAGACAGTCTTTATCCGTGTCTAACATAGTATTGTAGAACATGGCCTCTGGCACACAATACAATTATCAGAGAATTACACAATAGTTGTGACACGTTTTCCATGAACAATTCATATATGATGTAAATACATATTTTATATATAGTAGTCTGTTTGTCATATATCGGTCACACATTCATTCGTTTAGAATAACAAAAGGCTGCCATTTAAATGTTTGCAAAGGACATGACATTGTGTGTATATGAAACTGACATAACTTTTATAAGATGCTCATGAAAGCATATTTGTCTTCCATCATCGTTCAATGGACAAAGCAATATAAATAGATATTCATCGTATATTTGCTTCAAGGTTGAAAGAAAGTCTCTTATTAATAATATTGGAACTTTTTGCAAATTAGAATTTTCAACCTAATAATCAAATCAAATGTCGTTAACCCTGGAAAGAAATGTTGTTATCTCCTGACAGATTAGTTTTATAGAATATAACCAAATTCATCCGTGATGAACAACAACATTTATGCCTGGTATAAGTTGTTCGTCATGACGCCATAATGTCTAAATCTCTCAAAGAACAGGCATAGTGGCATTTGAAAGGGGAATCGAGAAATCAGCTGGGACAGCCGAATCTAAATTGTCTCTGGAAGACAGCTTTTAATTCTCAGTAGCTCGTTTGTATAAAATCCATGACTTCAGATATGAACGTTATTATGTTTTGTGTTACAGAATTATACACTTGTTTTTTGACAGATGGATGCAACCTAGTCAACTGCATCGAAAGCTTATATGACCCTTTGATGTAAAGCAACCTATAATGCCGAGCGCCAGGGGTTCAAATTCATACTTCTAAACGTTCGGTGTAGTTCGATTAGTGTATTAATTGGTTACATTGTATATACATGTGTGTATTATATGTAGTTGTGTTTAATATAAAATAGGTAAGATTATTATCGCATGGAATGATTTAAAATAAATATTATTTTTGTTCTTCCGTTATACGATTTTTATATAGCTTTGTAATGCTTTTAAAATTGAATAACTGCCAGAATTCAGTTTCAAAACTATTTCGTGTTTCTTTAATATTTTAAGCCTTTTGCCGTATTAATTTACTTTTCAAATAGATTTTGTTTATAAAAGTAAATGTCGTCAACTGGATAAAATGCAAAACCACCAACAAAGAAAATGTTCAGACATTTCAATTATCCAAATCAGTAAACATCATGTCTATTGCGTTGCATCATTGCCAAAACATATCACATATATATTTTTACACAACGAACAGAGTTCGTCATATTTTGAAGACCAGTATTTTATAAAGTTCTCCTTTTACTTTGTTAAGCACAATAGCTGATACTTCATTACCACATGCGAAGAAAAGTTTCGTGTGTCTTACCAGGCATACAAATTCTACTGATAAGAAGCCAATTCTCGAGTCTTGTTTTCTTACAGTAATTGTTTTCATCCTCTCTATTCATTTCCGCTGTGGTAAGAATTAATAGAGCCATTTATTGACATAATTGACCCATTCGTTTTACTAATTATCAAAGGCCTTTCTTGCTGTTTCATGTGCTTTCGGCTTACGGCCTTCTTTAATGTTCAAACGAGACATTTTATAAAAAAAATTGGTAAGGAACCCCTCAAACAAAAGTGTCCCAATCTGACCAAAGAAGCTTATTAGAAAAACGTAAGGAAATAATGCATTCAATCTATCTATTATGTTTATGTAGAATATACAAAAGAGTTTTTTATCGCTACACAAGAGTGAATGATTAACAAAAATGGATAAACTAATTTGATTTTTTGTTTAAACTTTCGGCTACTGAGCTTTTCTCTGTTGATTTCACATAAATATGTAAAGCAATGCTCGGCAAATCTTTCAAAATAATCAATAAAACAGCATTCAAATAATGGCCTTAAGGGCGTGGCATTTCTTAAAAAATATATCAATCCATGCTAAAATATCATGAATTTAAGTTACCATGCTATTAAATGCCTGTTTAATGCCTGTTTTTTTTCTGTATTTCCACAAAAGAGGCTTTATGGTACTGTAGCAATATATTTTTAAGGTTATATAAACCTGAGCAATATACATTCTGGTTATGGTGCTTAACTTTAAATCAATTTTAGATATTCCCTCGATAAATGCGCACTTTCATCTTTCAAGTACATATATCGTATATGCAAAAAAGTTTTCTTGATTTACACATATTTCGATAACTTTGGCAATAATACTAGAGCAAATTTGCCAGATAGTATACTCCTAAGAAATGTATAAGTATGATATTTAAGACATTTATGTCGCTTCTACTAAAAATATCGCAATGATTTATATAAGAACAAGGTTGCACAATTTTAAGATTTTTGCACCACTGTGACGTCATTTCAACAAGCCGCACTTTTGATTTTTTCGACTGGCGAAATCAAAATTACATCAGCCATTTACGTAACGTTTGATTGATAGGAGAGTATTTGTTAATAACTATCAAAACATGAAGCTATTCAAAATGGTCATGATGGCTCTGTAAAACAAGAAGGTAAAGAATAATATTAATAAAGCGCACGGTGTTGTTAAAAATAGACCTCTTCCATGTTATTAATCCACCCTTGTGTCGCTAGGAACATGCATCAATCACAGTTTTAAGTCTGTAAAGCAGTTTTTTTCAGACGGACCAAAGGGGTTTTGTGTCGTATCAAACTGGATTTAAACTATTGATCTTATGTCACATTTCGCTTGCCAAGCATTTCCGTCAATTTTGAGTCTTTTCAACATACATGTTGTTACAGTATCTTTTATAGCTAGATGCTTATAAAGGTCTCATAACCAGAAACTAACAGACATTAACGTTGTTCACCAAAGTCCCGAATGCAATGCGTGGTGTTGTTTCACTTTGCCATTGCGTTTAAGCTGTTGACACGTCATGGACGTGACCTTGACTGTAATAAATATATTGTTATTAATATCATTATTGTTTCATACACTCAAGAAATGTTATTACAGAAAATTAAGATACACAAATTCATCAGTAACACCGAGTAGCAGATGATCAGTCTTTTTAAGTGTGTTTAAATATGTTGTTTAAAACCTTTAAGGTTTCTTGTTTCTTGTTTGTGATTTTTTGTTACTGTGTTATATGTCTTGGGCGTTTACCCTGTGCCATTAACGGGGTTTATGTTTAAACTTTTGGCTTCTGAGCTTGTTTCTGTAATTTTTCATATTCATACAGAAGATAACTTTAACACCATTTTCCAAAGATGGAAATAACGTTGTTATATAAAACCAAATAACAAAAAAATAACAAAAATAAAAAGCCTACCAACCTTGCCTGTTTTTAAAAGGATGTAACCCTAACCAAACCATTTTTAGGGGGCCAAATCATGTTTTTTAAATGGAAACTGAGTATATATATAACAGTTGCACTAGATGCGCAATTTAAGAGGAAAAACAGAGACTAACTACAGTACCATTCCGATCGATTAACAAGTGATTAGAATCAGCAGCAGCTTCGTGCAGTAAATCCAACAAACAAAATGCGAAATTAAGATTGAGATTATATAAAGAATAACAAGAATAAAAAGGTATACGAACATATTTTGGCACGAACTCTACACATGAGAGCAAGGTTAATCACAACTTTCTATATCAGCATACAGACCAACAAAGCACTCTTAATATCTCATGTTCACAGTAAAACAACACTTTATTCAATTACTGCATTTTGGAGTATCTCAATATCATTTAAATAGCTTATGGTGTTAAGATTTTTCCTGAAGTGCAAAAGCACATTATTGGAAAACAATAAAGTTACAATCACTTTAAGTTTCCTTTTAAAATGTCATTTCCTGATAGTTTGCGGATTTTACGTGACAAATCAGAAATGAAATATGTCATCTGCACTTGTTATATCCGATTTCAGCTGCATAAGATGGAACCAACGCGTTTTTAAATATAAAAAAGCAGAATGGAATACAAGTAACAAAAACATTTATGATGCACTTCGTAATCAAGGGGTTTTAATGTATTACTCAAACAATGACATACTGTATGGAGGTGTAATGTGGATGTGTATATATAGTCTTGGTGACATCTGGAAGTAATACTGACCGAGAATAAAGTTAAAGCTGATTAATGTGATGTTAGTGCTTTTAAATGTATCCCTGTAGTTGGCATTCCATTATTTAAGACGGAATTAATTACTATGGTTACGAGACGAATTGTTGACAAAACACTATGACAGAGATCGTTTGTATTTCAATGCAAAAATCTAAAGATAAGTTTGAAAGAATATTTTATTATTTTTATGTGTCTTGTCAAGAAACTGTTTTCCGTAGAATTGGGAGTAATGTTATTGTTTTATGCAACAAAAGTATTTGTTTTGATCTTGTTAGAAATTTGTTAGCTTGTTGTTATAATTTTAAAAAAGAAGAAGGCCTATAAGATCTTAAATATATAATTGTCTATCATAGTCTGATAACGTAGGATCAGAAGAGAGCTCAGCTCGGACAACAGAATATGTCTTATAACAAAAACCGAGTTCCTATTTCATCTCAACTAAGGTAATTATCTTAAGTGTTTATAAGAAGACTGCAATCAAAACAATGCAATTCAATTCATTGATACATATTGTAGGATCCACAACTGTGTCTTTATCCAGGTTATGATAATACCTTAATTATTAAAACATCGAATTCATGCTATTCAAATTTGTAAAGGTATGTCTGTTTCCGACCCCAAAGTTCAGGATTACAGATATTTACCTGATTACCTGAAAATCGTTTTACCAAGATTTAGGCGATTTCATTCAAACTAGCAAATAATTAAAACAATAAATCGATATTGATAATGATTCCTGAAAGTCAATCAATGGATATTTTTAAATAATATTAGTAAATATTTGAATACATTTCGAGATTTCTATTAAGAGGAGTTGCAAAACATATAGAGGGCTCTTTTTCATCGTGTTTGAACGTATTACATACGTTTATATCCCGCAATACAATCAAATCAAGTTTACCCAGTGCTATTAAACCGGGTTTATGTTTAAACTTTTTGCTACTGAGCATGTTTTTGTAGTTTTTCATATAAGTAAGTATTCACTTTTTCATGGGAATACAAACTAGATTTTTCCGACACCTGCGATATAACAGCATTTATTTATCCCTGAAGGACAGCAACAAAAATGCCTTGCTTTTTTGTCATGACGCCCTAAGATCTATACCTCTCTAAAGACCTAGCTGCAAAAAAAAAGAGAATTTAGCCGAGTCAGTCAAATTAATTTGTTTTTGAGACTTTTTTTCTCAATTACAGAAACCTCTAACCTCAGGCTTTAAAGTTATTATGTGTTATGTAATGTGTTTCCGAATGTTATTACGGATCGCGAATGTACTGTAGAAATTTGACAACAAATTAGTTCCTTCTTTTCTGAGAGTATTCCGTGTTTAAGGAACCTGCAGGTATTAACAGACCGTCGATTATCTATAGTAAATAATTAAACGAATTCTCCCTTGAAGCAATAGTCCGCTTCTGTTTGTACTAAAGTATCAAGGCTGTGTTGTATGACCTTGATCACCCGGACTTTTTCTTGAAAGAATAAACATCTGGAGAGACTGGTATTTATGTAATCCAAACGTTAACCGATTATCAAGAGACAAAATATACATGCTATCATTATATGGACTAAATTAACAATGGTTTCTCATTGTTTTTCTTTCTATTTTACCAATGATTTTCAATAAAATATTTTAAGGTCTAATTAATTAATGTGAGTTTGTTTTGTCAACAATATATCTTTATTGACAAGTTCAACTGAACAAGGTGCTTTTATCGCAGTCTTCAAATGCTTAAACGTGCGTGAGCAGTGCGTGTGCGTGTGTGAGTGAAATACTTTACGATTGACTCTAAACTTATGTGAAAAACTACAGAAACAAGCTCAGTAGCAAAAAGTTTAAACATAGACCCGGCACGGGTAAACGCCATATACATAGAAAAAAAAACAATCACAAATAAGAAACATTGAAGAACAGCACAAAACTCCACAAACAGCACAGTGCATACATACTTTTTATAAAAAAAAAACTAGGTATGTTTATCAAGGATTGTTAGATACCGCCTTGGAACGGTCAGTAAAATGTAAAGAAATAACGTAAATGGTTGAACTTTAATTTCCAGGTGTTTCTTAAACATATGCCGTTCTAGGTTTTGCAATAATTTCGTTTAAAAATTTATTTTTTTTATTTTCCATTCATAATTTTTTTTCCGTAGAAAAGGTCTGTCAAAACTAGTATCTCCTTTTCAACTAAAAAGTGGTTTCAGGCCAAAAAACCCGTGTCTGGTAACTTATAAAATGTAAAAACACTAGGGGTGTTTTTTCAAGGATTGTTAGGTACCGCCTTGGAACGGTCAGTAGAATGTAAATTTACTGGGGGGTTTAAACCAGTTTACGTGCACAAACCTCACTCTTATCCCAACAATCATAAATAAAGAAAAAACGTAAAAGGTAAATCTTATCAAAATATGCATTATCTTTAGGAAACTTAATAATAAATCAAATAATAATAAACTTGTAGGTAAACCCCAAGTACTTCAATGATAAGAGATCCCAACTATATCTGCAGACGGAGGAATACAATTTAGAGCACCTAAGAATCGCCGTATATTAAATATGAATATATATCCACAGTATTTTGTGAGCTATAACGGTGTCGTCTGAGATCGACTTCATTAAGTTCATTAAAGAATAAACAATTGAAACATCTGTCATGCTCCGGTCACAGAATGTACTTTCCATCACATGATGGAGTTAATAGGATTCATCGCTTGGACACTACTTTGGTCGTTGGTTCCTTATCAACGCGTTATCTAAGATGTATTGCTACAACTCTATTCATTTTTTCACGATCGTCAAATTTGCGTGATGTCAATAAAACAGGAGTTCCATACTGGTATCTATTTTATCTTTGCCCGTGTGATTGATTGCGCTTTATTGAAATGGCATAATATAGTTTTCATAAACCATACAATAATAGAAATGAGAAGTGGCGCGTTGTTGCGCGTGACTCATCTTACATGGGAGGTGTAAGACGGGTTTTTGCCAGCACTGGTCACATGACCGGAAACACACGTCCGGTGTGCAAGAAAGGCTCTTATTAATCATGTTGGAAATTTTTGCAAATTTAAATTTTAAAGGAAATAATCAAATCAAATGTCCTTTACCCTGGAAAGAAATGTTGTTATTTTCCGACAGATTAGTTTCATGGAACATAACCAAATTCACCCGTGATGAACAGCAACATTAATGCTTGGTAAAAGTCGTTCGTCATGACGCCCTTATGTCTAAATCTCTCAAAAGAACAGGCATAGTGCATGAAGGAAGGGGAATTGAGAAATCAGCTGGGACAGCCGAATTAGAATTGTCTCTGGAAGACAGCTTTAATTCTCAGTAGCTCGTTTGTATATAACCCGTGACTTCAGATATGAGCGTTATATTGACTAACCTAATTTACAAGAGAAATGATCATGGATTTAGTTTATTCGCCTATTTAAATACATGTTTTCTCTATCTTTTGAAAACTTTATGCATATACGAAATGCTTAAAGAAAACCACATTTATTAGTTTTCATTCACTTATAATGTTGGTTTCATTAAACATGTTAACTTATACCTTTTGGTTTCAAGCAAAAGAAAACATTATGTTACAAGATTGACTTAAATAAGTCTGCCTGTAAACTCGAAAGCGCACTCTTGGTCATGGGGTTTACTAAAAGTACAAGCTATCCATCCGGAGTAGCGATTTCTCTTACTGTTACTTTATATAAAATAGTTATGTTGCTGGAATGTGCTGGAATGTGTGAATAAATTTCTTTCTCAGAATAATACACCTTTTTATTTTTTATAGATGACTACACGCTAGTCAACTGTACCGATATCATATGGAACCCTTTGAGGTAAAGCACCCTATAATGCCGAGCGCAAGGGGTTGAAATTCATATTTCTAGGCGTTCGGGGTAGTTCGATTAGAAGTTGAATTCATTGGCTACTTTGCATATTATATACATGCGTGTATTATATGTACCTTTGCTTAATATGAATCAGGTAACAGATTATTATCTCATGTAATGATTTAAAATAAATTTTATTTTCGTTCTCCCTTCTACCATTATTATATAGCTTTGTAATGCTTTTTAAATTGAATTAACCCCACAATTAAGTTTTAAAACCAGTTTGTGTATAAAGCCATTTGCAGTATTCATTTGCTGTTTATTTCAAATATTGTTAAATGTCCTTAACTGGATACAACACGAATCCACCATAACCATGTTCGTATATTTCAATTATCCAAATCAGCAACCATTTTGTCTATTACTTTGCATCATTGCCAAAACATGTCACATATTGACATCGAGGCTTCGTATATAAATCCACGTTTTCATTTCAGAGAGTTTTCCTTTAACTTCGTAGAGCAGAATAGCAGATACTTCGTTACCACATGCGAATAAAAGTTTGGTGTGGCTTACATGGCATACAATTTTTACTGATTACTAGCCGATTCCCGAACTTAGCACAACTTGCATTGTTTTCGTTCTCTGTATTCATTTCCGCGTAAGAAATAATAGCGTCATCTATTGACATAATTGATCCATTCGTTTTACTGATTATCAAGTGCCTATCTTGCTGTTTCATACCATTTGTTATTGGCTTACGGCCTACTTTTATGTCCAAACGAGACGTTTTATGAACATTATTATGAGGAACCATTAAAAAAACAGTGTATACTTATATCTTTAGTAAGAAAAAACAAATAGTAGCTGCTAATCGACTCTATGACATAATTTAGATAACGTTAGAGAATAAGACTATAAAAGGAATTCCGAATAAACTGTATTATACTAGATGTTATATATAAACACAATTTCGGAAAGTAACTCTTATCCCAATCCGACCAAAGCAGCTTATTTGAATAACGTAAGGAAATAATGCATTCAATATATCTATCAAGTAAATGTATAATATACAAAAGAGGAGTTTTTCGCTACACAAGGGAGAGTGAATATAAACAATGGATGAACTAATTTGATTGAAGTTTTACAGAAATGCTCGGCAAATCTTTCAAAAAGATTACAAAAACATCATACATATAATGACCAATCAAACAATTTCAGCTCGTCTTCAAGATCGTGACATTGATTAAAAACCTTTTTATCCCATCAAAAAATATCATATCTTTTAGCTACCATGCTTTTTAGGGCCTGTTGTTTTCTGTGTTTCCACAAAAGAGGCCATATGGTACTGTAGCAATTTAATTTTTAAATTATTTAAATCCAATTTAGATATTCCGTAGATAAATCCACACTTTCAACTTTCAAGAACATTTATCGTTATATGCATAACAGTTTTTTTTAATTTGCATTTTAGAGCTTCAAAACACATATTTTGGTAAATTTGGCAATAATACTGAACAATTTGCCAGATGACTTGCTTATTCTGGTCGCTTCTCAGACATTTGAAATAAAACATATTGCAATTATTTATACAAGAACATTGAAGAACAATTACAAGTTGTTTGCACCACTGTTACGTCATTTTAACAAGCCTTAATTTTGACCATTTTGACTGGCGGGAACTATGAAATCTAAATTACATCAGCCATTTACGTGACGTTTGATTGATGGTAGAGTAGTTGTAAATAATTATCAAAACATTAAACAATTCATTATGTCTCTGAACAACAAAGAAATAGATAATGATATTAATAAAGCGCACGGTGTTGTTAAAACATTACCTATTCCAGGTTATAAGTCCGCTCTTGTGTCGCAAGGAACATGCATTATTCATAGTTTTAAGTTTGATAAGCAGTTCTTCAGACGGACCAAAGGGGTTTTGTGTCGTATCATACTGCATTTAAACTATTGATCCAAGGTCACATTCCTCTTGCCAAGCATTTCCGACAATTTTGAGACTTTGCAACATACATGACCGTTGTTACAGTACCTTTTATAGCCAGTATTTGCTTATAAACGTCTAGTAACCAGATACTAACAGGCATTAAGGTCGTTCGCCAAATTCTCGAATGCAATGCGTGATGTTGTTTAACTTTGCCATAGCGTTTTAGCTGTTGACACGTCATGGACGTGACCTTGACTATAATTAATAGATTTATGTTTAATGTTCGACGTGTACGTTCAGTGGGATTGTGTTTAGACATTAGCATAAGCAAACATTGGCTCTTAATTTTCCATTTTCATTCCTATGACTTTAAGAGCAAATAGCATATGTCTCGAATACAATGCGTGGTGTTGTTTCACTTCGCCATTGCGTCTTAGCTGTTGACACGTCATGGACGTGATCTTGACTGTAATCAATAGATTGATGTGTAATGTTCGACGTGTACCTTCAGTGCGAGTTTGTTTGAACTTTATCAAACATTGCCTCCGGATTTTTCATTTTCTATCCTATTGACTTTAAAAGCAATAGCATATGTTAATATTTTTGATCAACAACTTTGAAATGCCTTGCATATTAACCTACTTATATTATCACTGCATGCGATGATAACAAGACAAACTGAAGTATTATAGAAGAATAAGGACCTACAGGTTTGGACGATCCACACATTTATAAAGATAAGCATAATATCGGATCATTTGTGTACACTGGCTATGATCCAGTCGAGTAAACGGTAATAGAGCCGCGCTTAAATGCGCAAATTACCATTTAATTAACAGATTTCACTAATTACTAAACGTGTTATCTTAATATCATATAAATCGCTTATTACAACAAAGCATAGGCTAAAAACGATTGAGTCAGAGACTGGATGGATTCTGAACTAATTGACGTGACTTTAGCATTCTTTCTCTAGCGACGGTCACCATTCATTCCATATGCCAACACTATCTGCGATCAGACGGATACTTAAGGACTCTTGGTACGTCTGTACTTCTGTATACAGACAGAAAAAAACTTTCGACGAATGAAATCTTAACCTCAGGGACATAGCAGGAACATATACGATGATGTTTCAATCAATTTTGAGACCCGAAGGCGACGTTCAGGCCCAATGAAGCACAGTCAGAAACTCTAGCATATCGATACAAATGTAAATGTAACACATGCAAGTTAATCCGAACAGCTACGGAAGACACTACTCCACTTTGTGTTGACACAAGCATTCCCACTTGCTCTTCTGATCATCAAAATACATGAATAGACATAGATTAAAATAATTATGCTCAAGGTTACGGGTTGTCGTTTTTTAGGCTGTAGTACCGCAATTCGAAATTAGGTTACGTCAAATCTTCTTTTGGCATAACATGTTATGATCATTATTGCGCCGGCGTTAAAAGATGGACGTATACCGTTTTGCTGTTAAAATAGCGCAAAAAAAAACAAAAAAAAAACGTTTTATTTTAATACGTTCATAAGAATGCAACGTGAATGTGAATTTGAAAGCAAGCCGAAATATCTTTAAAGTGACACTCTTATTCAAAATCAATACAAACACATGTATAATAAACATTAATTTTGACTGATAAACCTTTAACTCCTTACTAAATAAGGCATTCATGAACAAAATTAATTACTGATAACAATATTGTAAACTTGTATTTAATAGCAAAAAGCGCAAAAATATTAAATGATTGGTGAATGCTAAAAGTTTTACTGTGGTCAACTTTAGTCTCATAAGGTAGAAATACCGTGTTTTATGCCCATTTCTTTAAGATTAAACCCGGTACCCTACATAAGAACCATTGTTCCTTTTTCGGATATTAGAATAATATAATTAGTTGTGGTAAATCTTATTCGGGACTAAGAGTGAATCTTTAATAGTTATTTCCGAGGAACCGAGGGAAGCTATTTGATACTGTTCATAAATTCATACAAGATTCGAGCCGTTTCTGATCATTACCTGACTGGCAAAGTTTCCCCAATATGGTATGTACCCAACTTCGATATATACATATACTTTTATATATACGCATTTTTCTTGTAAATGAGTAATGCAATTCCTATGAAGAAGAAATCTATAAGCTATGCTTTCTTTCCAATCCATTTCAATATTATGGACAACTTGTTTGTGTGCATATTTTGTGAAGTTTGTTTGTATGTGTTGAATAAAATATGTTTAAATCAATTTACAGAATGAAAATTTGAAGGGGAGAACGTTTTAGCAAAACAATTTGGAATAATCATTGGATAGATTTAGGTTTACTGAGTTAAAGAGTTGGTTTCATGATACATGAACTTGAAGACATGTCGTTTTACAGTTAAGAAGTGAAGACACCGCTAGGATTTTCCGTGAAGTTTGTATTACGTATTTGCCGTCGAAAAGTGCGTTATCAAAAAACAGTAAGTTCAATTGTCCAGATACAATCATGGTACACGCGAGCGATATAGAACCTCGCTGTCATTCTTCGTCGTATGTTCCTAATCTCACAGATCACATCAATCGGCAGGTAGTTCATATACACTTAAAATCATTTCAGAAATGTATTTCTTCCTTATCCTACAGAATATGTAACAGTTATTACGTAAAAAAGACGCATTCCGTGGTAACATTGTTTTTAACATGTGAGAATAACATACCAAATTAATTTCGCTGAAGCCGATTCTAGAAAATAATTTTCTTCATATATTTGTTTTAATTTTCTCCATTTACTTCTGGTAATAAAGGGACTCATAGCGCCATCGATTTCACAATCTTGCATACTTTGTTGGAGGTTTGTATGCGTATTCTACGTGTTCATTATGTGTTATTATTCATATACTCAAGAAATGTTGTTTAAGAAATTTAAGAGGCACAAATTCATCAGTAACACTGAGTGGCAGATGCTAAGGTTGTTTAAGTGTGTTTAACATGTTGTTTAAAACCTTTAAGGTTTCATGTTTCTTGTTTGTGATTTGTTTTGTGTTCTTTTTCTTTAGCGTTTACCCTGTGTCATAAAACGGGGTTATGTTTAAACTTTTTGCTACTGAATATGTTTCTGTAGTTTTTCATATAAATAGTCACTCAGAAGATTACTTTAACACCATCCTCCAATGATGAAAATAACGTAAACGTATATAAATCCTAAAAACAAAATAAATATAACAATAGAGCCATGATGGCCCTTTAACACTCACCTAAGCAAAGGCCCACAACTCTGTGATAAAGCAAAAATAAAAATGTTGCAATTTAAACATATCTTTACTGATGACGATGCCTTGTTTTATATTTGTAAATAGTCATGCAATGAATCTACCTGTAAAGTTTCATTAAATTTGGCCTGGTAGTTTCAGAGATTTGTTTTAATTAAAAACAGTAAGTCGGCCATTTTGTTGTTGTTGTTGATCAATCTCAATGCCTTGTTTTATTTATGTAGAGGGTTATGCAATAAAGCTTCCTGTAAAGTTTCATTGAATTTGGCCTGGTAGTTTCAGAGGAGATGGGGGGTTTTAAGCAAAACAGGAAGTTGGCAATTTTGTTGTTGTTGTTCTTGTTGTTGAGCTTCCTGTAAAGTTTCTTGAATTTGGACTGGTAGTTTCAGAGGAGATTTTTGTTAAAGCAAAACTGAAAGTCGGCCATTTTGTTGTTGTTGTTTTTTGATCAATCAAGACCTCTTGTAGTATTTTTGTAGAGGGTCACCGAAGAAAGCTTCCTGTAAAGTTTAATTGAATTTGGACTGGTAGTTTCAGAGATGTTTTTTAAGCAATTGTTGACGGACAGACGGACTGACGGACTGACGGACGTACGACTTACAAAGACAGATAATAATAGCTCACCTTGAGCACTTTGTGCCCCGGGGAGCTAAAAACGGCTTTCAACCCTACCTTTTTCTGAAAAGTATGTAACCCTAACCAAACCATTTTTGAGGGGTCTAATCAATTTTAAAACAATGATAACTGGGTATATTAAAGTTGCATTAGATGCGCAATTTACGAGGAAAATCAGAAACTAATTACAGTACAATTGCGATCGAGCAACAAGTGATTAGAATCAGCAGAAGCTTCTTGGAGTAAAACCAACAAACAAAATGCGAAATTGATATTGAGATTATGTAAAGAATAACAAGAATAAAAAGGTATACGAACATATTTTGGCACGAACTCTACGCATGAGAGCAAGGTTAATTACAACTTTTTCTATATCAGCATATACACCAACAAAGCACACATTACATCTCGTGTTCAGGGTAAAACAAGACCTTATTCAATAACTGCATTTTCGGAAGAAGTCAATAACATTTAAATAGCTTATGGTGTTTAGACTTTGCCTGATGTGCAAAGGCACATTATTGGAAAACAATAAAGTATGATCACTTTAAGTTTCCTTTTAAAATGCCATTTCCTGATTGTTTGCGGATTTTACGTGACAAATCAGAAATGAAATATGTCAAATGCACTCGTTATATCAGATTTCAGATGCATAAGATGGAACCAAAGCGTTTTTAAATGTAAAAAATAAAGAACTTGAAGAATGGAATTCAAGTGACAAAACATTAATGATGCACTCTGTAGCCAATAGGTTTTAATGTATTACTTAAAATGTGACATACTGTATGGATATGTATGTGGATGTGTCTTGGTGACATCTGGAAGTAATACTGACCGAGAATAAAGTTAAAGCTGATTAATGTTAGTTTGTGCTTTTAAATTTATCCCTGTAGTTGGCATACCATTTTTTAAGACTGAACCAATTACTTTGGTTACGAAACGAATTGTTAAAATAACACTCTGACAAAGAATTTAATGCACACAAAAATAATCTAAAGATACAAGTTTGATAGAATATTTTATTATATTTATGTGTCTTGTCAAGGAACTGTTTTCATAGAATCGTAAGTAATAATATGGTTTTATGCAACAAAATTATATATTTTTTTAATCTTGTTAGAGATTAAAGTTATCTTGTTGTTATAAATTTAAAAAGAAGAAACTATTTCTATAAGATCCTAAATATAAAATTGTCTGTCATAGTCTGATAATGTAGGGTCGGAAGAGAGCTCAGGTCGGACAACTGAATCTGTCTTGTAACGAAAATAGAGCTCTTATATCATCGGTTGAACTAATAGGTAATTATCTAAAGTGTTTTATAAGAGGACTGCAATCAAAACAATGCAATTCAATTCATTGATACATATTGTAGGATCCAAAACTGTGTCTTTATCCAGGTTATAATGATACCTGAATTATTAAAACATCAAATTTATACGATTCAAATTTGTGAAATGAAGTCTGTTTCTTAGAGCTTACTGACCGCAAGGTTCAAGGATACTTACCTGAAAAATACGTTTTAACAAAGATGTATGCGATTTCCTTCAATCTAGCAAATAATTCAAAAGAACAATCGATACTGTATTAGAATGATTACTAAAAGTCAATGTATGCATACTTTTAAATAAAATAGTAAATATTTGAATATATGATGAAACTTCTATTAAGAGCATTTGCAAAATAAATAAAGGTTCTTTTTCATCGTGTTTCAACATTTTACACACGTATATATCCCGCAAAATAATCAAATCAGCTTCACTTTTTCATGGGAATAAGAATTTCCGACACATGCGATATAACAGCATTTATTTATCCCTGAAGGACAGCAACATAAATGCCTTGCTTTTATGTCATGACGCCCTTAGGTCTTAACCTCTCAAAAGACGTAGCTTCAAAACACGGATCAGTCAAATTAATTTGTTTTTAGACATTTTTTTAATAGCTAAAACCTCTGACTTGAAAGTTATTATGTGTTATGTAATGAGTTTCCGAATGTTATTACCACGAATGTATTGTAGATATTTGACAACAAATTAGTTCCTCCTTTTCTGGTAGTTTTCTGTGTTTAAGGGACCTGCAAGCATTAACATCCGTCGATTATTACTTGTAATTAGTAAAAAAATAAATGAATTATCCCCTGAAGTATTATTCCGTTTCTGTTTGTAAGTTTTAAAGTATCAAGGCTGTGTTGTATGACCTTGATCACACGAACTTTTTTCATGGAAGAATATCCATATGAGGAGAATGGTATTTTAGAAATCCAAACGTAAACCGATTATCGAAAAGACAATAGATGCATGTTGTCATCTCATGTACTAAATTAGCATTGGCTTCTCATTGTTTTTCGCTCTAATTTACCAATGATTGTCCATATTACATATCAAGGTCCAATTATTTTATGTGAGTGTGTTTTGTCAACAATACCTCTTTAGTGACAAGTTCAACTGAACAAGATGCTTTTATCGCAGTCTTCAAATGTTTAACCGTGCATGAACTGTACGAAATGACACATGTATTGTGCATGATAAATGTTGAATAGTAAAAAATAACTTTCTGAAGATACTTCATCAGTATATAAGCCTTTTGTGAAGCTGTTGTCTAAAATGTCTTGTGTCAGACATAACGAGTTTTGAAAGATAATCATTTGTTATGTCGAGCTAGACACGGATGAACGTCAAGGCAGGGAAATTCAAACCTCGGGGGCATAACTAGAACAAAAAGTTGAGGAATCAATCAAGTGTAAGGCCCGGAGGCGCCGCTTATACTCAAGGATCAGGAATTAAACTGTCAGTTTATATGAGTACTAGTAAGTGTTTAGAACAATAAGGTATATAGACTGACAAAGGGGGAAAATTTAAAGAATTTCAAGAATATTCAGGTGGATTGTTTAAAAAGAAATACAGAGTACAAATGTTTGAAATACTTCTATTTTGGTTGATGTTCCATACATTTACATAATTGTGACATTTATTTTGGAAATCGGCATAAATATTCATATATCATATATTGACGATTTAAAATTGCATAATTTTATTAACTATAGTTGTTTTTCTTTGTGAAAATATAGAAGATCAAATATGCTATTCAATATGTATGGTCCATATATGCTATAAAATGTTATTCAATGGAGAAGACCCATACATCAGACATTACAAATATATGTTGTTGTTTTCATTTGTATGAGTGTTTGTTCTTAAATTTAAAGATGATTCTTTCAAACTTCACATCCCTAAGCACAAATGCTTTGTATTGCAATGTTATTTAAACAAATGGACCATTCTGATTTTCCTATTTAAAGCTAGCTGTTGAACCATGTTATACTGCATGCATGCATTCAAATGTATCAAAGGAACTCTGCCTACTCAAAGTAACTTAGACCATAGCACCAACTTAAAAAAGCTTAATGCATCCAATCTCCTTTAAAATAGCTTATGACATTCCACCTACTCAAACAAGTGATATCACTCCACCCATATAAAGAAGCTTATGGCAATCCATCTTCTCAAAATATCTTAAAGCAGCCCACCTACGGGTAAAAGATTATAACCCCCAACCTTCTCAAAATAGCTTATAATTTCTCCGTCCACTTAAAGTAGCTTATAACGCTCCACAAACTAAAACAAGCTTATGTCACTCAACTTACTCAAAGAAGCTTATATAATTCGACCTACTCAAAAAACCTCATATCACTTCATCTAAACAAAGTAGCTAATGGTACTCCACCTTCTCAAAATACCTTATGGTAACGCACCAACATAAAGGATCTTCTACTCAAAAAAAGCTACAGGCTCTCAAGCTTCTGTGGATACTGTTTAAACGTGAAATAGTTATATTCAAAAGATGCTGGATAGAGAAATGTGTCCAAAATTATGCTTTAATAATTTTATCTATTTTAAGATATACGTATTATATCTTTTGTGCTAATGAAGACTGTCATTTTAAAAGCATTGCATTTAACAAACAATTGTTGCTTATCTCTTTAACACTATAAGTCTTGTTTGATAAGTAAAGGGTACTTTCCTCTTGTGCTATGTAATAATCTAATTATTGTTTGTGCATGAAACAACGTCAATGATTTCAAAAAAAAACAGGAAATGCTCGGACATTTCGAATATTCAAATTATCAATGTGCGATGTATTAAGTTCATGATAAAATATAAAAGAAACTAAACTAAACACCGAATAATGTACTTATTTATAGATACTTAACAAAACAATAATATTGCATACTAAATTTCTGCTGAGATACATTCTCCTTAACATAGCACACTCGTTTTGACATATGTATAACGTCACATATTTCTGATCAACAGAAAAGGTCAAACGGCGGTTGACTCATATCTGCGTTAGAGATTTATTTTTTCCCAGCAAGTATTTTATCGTGACCGGTGCTCTGGACAGCCTTTTCGAATGTGTTTTCTTTTAATACCAAACCAATTCCGCTGAATGCAATTTTGGAAATAAGTTTTTGGTAATTAGTGTTTTCCCCTCTCTCTTTATTTCTGATAAAGCATGCATTAAAAGCGACATTGATTGCACATAAAAGACTGATTATTTGAGGAATGCGGATTTCTTGTAATTATGCTATAATTTGTTGTCATCGCACGGTCTTATTTAAGGCATTTTGGGGTTCATTATCCAATTTAAAACGAAATATAAGATACACAAATGCATAACGGAATGCATAAGTAACATTAAGAAGCGGGTGTTAATCAATTCGGATACATAAAAAAGATACACGTTATAATAATGGAAACTTAATAAAGAATAAGTGCACTAGAGGCCCAGCTAAAGAACAAAGTTACAAAAGGAATTTCAGGAACGACCCGATCTGATCGAAAATCAACTGATGAAAACCATAATGAAACATGTGTTATTGGAAAAAAACTAACAAACAAAACAAAAGAAAGATGCAATCGATATGGAAGGAGATAATACAAAACCTAACAAGAATATAATTAGAGTTTGTATCTAGCAATAAAAGCTTGTTTTGCACAATATACACGAACGAGAATGTAGGCACAACATTAAATATCAGCATAAAGATGAGACAATAATTGACATTCAAATAAAACATATTTCCTCCAAATTTTATGCTTATACACCAGCATTTACAAAGACAACCTGGTATATTCAACTCTAGTGACATTTAATACAACTGAAATTGAATATAATATGTGCATGTCGCATATTTTATTTCAAAACAAATGCAGAATCCTGTCAAAATTCCTGCTAGGCCATTTCTCATTATTGTTTTCCGATGCTATTCATATTCATATCCATAAAAGGGCTATTAAAATGGCACATTATTGGCATACTCTCAACATGGAAATATGAAATAAGTTGTTGTTTTTCTCTGGAAATGTACCTTTATAAACTTCTAAAAAGAAACATAACTGTTTGAATAAGACAAAATACAACATGAACCAAAACAAAATGTCAAACTTTATACCGGATCTAAACAAAGCAGAAGGTTTATTACATATTAATGTCATTCCGTAGATGTTTGCAAATATAATTTCTAGAGGTAAACTCAAGTTACAAAACACTTATGTTCGAACCAATTAATATTACACTATGGCAGTTATTAAAAACGTGGCCTGTTGCCACGAACGCTGTTGTTGGTGAAAGTCAAACACTTCGAGTTGTAAAATTTGTACAATCTTTGTGCAATATAGAATCTAGCAGAGGGTTTGACACGTACAAGATGTTAAGACGTTTTTATTGTTATAAATACACTTTCACAAAAGATCATACTACATTAACTATTTTCTTCCAATACAAACGTTGATAAAATTGATGGATTGAAACTTTTAAAACAGATTTACAGTGCTGAACGTGAGAACGAGTTGACTTAAACGCTCATTGACAGGTTTGTATATGAATCGATCTCTTGACTTGCAATGTGTTCGGACAAAACATTCCGCATTTTTTAAACGGTGAATCATTCCGCACTGTTTAAAAAAATATAATGTTTTTGCCGATTTCGTATGCTTTACGATGAAATATGGGGTTTAAACAGTGAAATAACAACAGACAAAATAAGGTGTGAAAATATCAACTTTCTGAACTACTTTTAAATTCCTTTGTAGTTACTTGCCTTGATCAAAACAGAACACTGGACCTTGAACCAGTAAATGTTGCCAAAAAATGTTTAAAAATTAACGAAATGTTTTATAAATTTAAATGAATATATATTTGGAAATTAGTAACTTACCGTTTATAACCGGTTATCCCGTTTTTCAACATTTTCCTGATGGTTGAGGCTGAATGTTCGAACATTTGCTTTCTTAACAAACAAATTACAGACAAAAACAACTGTTCGAACATATATAGAATTTTATATCATCGTTCAAATGTATTTTGAACTGTTTGCCGTTGTAGTACGTAAAATGAGCTTCCTGGAAAATTCACACAACAATTTACAGATAATCCGATATTTTTTACCCCACCCACACCTCAAAATCTGTCAACAAACTAGCGTGGCATTCACTCTTTATCTGGAAAACAAACCTGTTTTCAAGCGAAACAGACTGGTCTCTGACAGTAAGATGACTGAATATTAATTTACTATGAAACACATGCAGTCTTGAAATAAGAAGAATATTTAAAATCCAATGAGTGTCCGCATTTGTTTTGCTAACACATTAGACCATCCAAATTTTCATTCATTAAATAGCGGCGTAGTAATTTGGTTATGTATTCATGCCCAACTTAAAATAATAGTGTTTTCATTATTTTTTGAAACATATGTGCACTTATAAAACTTCATTGTTTACTGTTCATAAAACAGGCGCCCCACTGGTAGCGGCGTAAAAACCACCCTTTTCAAAAAAGTGGCTAATTCAGAAATAAATAAAAAAAACTAATAAAACTCCGAAAATAAGCATAAAAGAAAAAGAAAATTTGTTTATTTCAGTATAAGATCATATTTGTTGTTGATCGTATTTTATTTCGACTCGTGGTCATAGAAAAACTACATTTTCACTCGTGGCTAAGCCACTCGTGAAAATATGTTTTTCTATGACACTCGTGAAATAAAATACGATCTTACACTGAAATAAACAAATATCCTCTAATCTTGTGTCTACTCAGTTTAAGGTCACTTATTAATAAGTAAGATTTTTAGTGACCAGCAGACATTAACAGTCGATATCTTCCAATAAGCATTTTTTTCTGTTTGTAAGTATTAATTCGTAGGTTGGTCATTAAGAAAATTTAAATAGAATGGCTTGTCAGTATTATAAACTAATGGCCCGATGGTACAGATATTTTTTTAAAAATCAACAACGTGAAAAACGACATCCTATTTCATTTTTAATGATGAATGTTTAACGATGTGCTCATTTATTTAAACAAATACAGATGAAACAGTTACCTCTTTTTAAAAATATTTCAACTAATAGTGTGTCCGTGAAATTTCCAAAGCACTACATATTCAAAAGTTAACAACGATGGCATTTACAACGTTGTCAAATTATACAAAGTTCTCAACAATCAGTTCCGTGTCACTTAAGTAAATGTGCGGGGTTATTTTTGCAACTAGTTCTCTTTGCTGACAGTTTCAATTGATTAGGGTAGTCTTCAAAATGCATGCCTTTATCATTGTGGAGTAGCCAATTGTTTAACAAAGACCCAGTTTAATGGAGCATAGATGAGATCTCGCATACACTGATAAAGTGAAACACAAATATTATAAACCACACCGATAGAATGCTGTGATACCTAATGTTATTATGTGTTATTTGCTTTTGAAGGATGGAGAGAGCATATACTATAAACTAATTTCTTCTATATTAAAGCTCGTATTACTACCAATTCCTTTAAAAATTGCCGGATATTTACATTCTGTATCTCGTGCATAACCTCATAGCTACTTTCCATATAAATTTTCATGCTTGCTAAGTCATTAAGAATGTAAAGAAAATATTCGGTTCGTTTTAGTTCGACTTACACGCCCTGTAAACATTCGCTCCAAAACCAAAAGTTAGGATGATGAAGTAACACAGAAAACACAGTTTCATATTTTAAACATAAAAATTATTTCGCTATAACTTTTCTTCTGGCGAACAATGTTAAAATATTTTCAACGAAATTATCATTATGCAACAACAAGCAATGTGTCAAACTTTATATTGGATCAGAAAAAAGTACCGATCGGCAACTAATTTGATTTTGATATGACGGAAACTAATGTTAAAATACAGTAGTGTTTGAATCGAATAAAACCCTCTGGTAAATATATTAGTCTTGAACATTATTGAAGAAGTAGCCTGCCATCATAACAGTTCTTTGAAGTAATACATCTTTCTTACAAATGTTCATACTTTTTTTTAAACATATTATCAAAGGTTATTTTTGGAACGTTTTAATGTATTTCCACGAAACGTTCAGAACATTATGTATGAACAAAGGAAAGACACTCTTTTTATAATGTTCGACAGTTTTACACATTGTACTTTTTGGATAATAGGAAAATGGAATTTACTTGATTATTTCATGGAAACACAAAATGGATTTTCTGACACATTGGTTTTGTGCGATGTAACACAATTCATCCGTGATGGAGAGCAACATTAATACGTTGCAAAAGTTGTTCGTCATGACGCCCTTAAGACTAAATCTCTGAAAAGTACAGACGCAGTTCCTATTGAAGTAGAAAATGAAACGTCAGCCTGGAAAGGCGATACGTTACTTTTTCAGATGTCGCTTTGAATTCGTGGTAGCGCTTTCCCAACAGGAAACCTCTGACTTCAAACTTGAACGTTATCTTAAGTAGACAAAATAAAGTTTAAGGTACGCATGAAAACGTGTCATGCATGTGTTGTTCAGTGCGGATCGAATAATCCGACCCTCTTGCCCTTTGTGGGGCTAATAATTCAGCCAGCATCTTTGTCTTAACATTGCTATTTCTCTTAATTACGTATCATTATCCATTAAAACATTTCTCCGATATGCCGCGTTGTACAACATGAGTGATTTATTTCAGGGCTTAAAACAACGAAACACATGTATGTTATGAGAGAATATTAGAAACTCAGTTACTCACTGCTCGACTGCTCGATATATTTTGTGAAAGCACATTGAAATGTATGATTTGATAAGGCCGTCTTGTGTATATCGAGATGCTTATGCTACAACAGTATGGCTTTACGGTGTTGCTAAATACTTTTGCCATCGGCACTTCTAATGCATCGACGTCAATTTAAAAAATGACTTTCTCTGCTATGAGATGTTTTTGCTGACAGTGTTTGATTGCCAACTTTCCCAAGCCGTCAACTTTACGCCTAAGTATTTGTAAACGATGCCCAGAGATACATATGCATCAGTACAATCAAGTAGCAGCTGGAAAAAAAATGAAAATTCATTACAGGTACATCAAGATCTGATCGAAGATCAGATAAACAACAGCCTTTTGGAATAATAGCAACAAACCAAACTTGCAAATGATGGTGTGGGAGATAATGCAAGCATTAAGAAAAACAAAGTTGAAGTAAAAACATATGTTGGCGCATAATCCACACGTAGGAGCAAGTACACTCTTCAATATCAGAATACAGATAAGCAATTTTGCAATCAATCAAAACACGTTTACTCCAGATATTACTTTTGTTATTCCGCCTTTAAAAATACAACCTGGTATAGCTCGTGCTTTAAACTCCCCTAAAGGCGATTATCCTTTATTTTTCTGATTGAAGTCCCTTTCAAATCAGGCATTTTTAAAACATCATATTAAAATGACAAAATATTGGCTCCTTTTCAAACTCAAATTATTGAATAGCTTTAAATTATATTTTTATATTAAAAAGTAATTTTGGATTGATAGAAAATCACATGAAACAACAAGGAATGTGTCAAACTTTATTTTTGATCTAAAAAGAACTGAACGAATCTCTAATTGTCATATAATGTTATTGTTACAAGACGGAAAGTAATGTAACAAAACACTAACGTTTGAATCAAATAATACCCTCTAATAACTATTATAATCTTGGCAGTTATTCGAGAATTAGCCTGTCTTCACATCAGTTGTTTCAAGTAATACATTTTTATACAAAATTTCATATTTATTTTGAAAGGCTAGAACGTGTATGAGATATGCTCTATTGATTTTGGAACATTAAACACATATGTATTTCCATGAAACGTTCAGAACATCAGGTATGGACCAAGGAAATGCATTCCATTTATCATGTTCGACGGTTTTACACGTTGTTCTTCTTAAATTAAAGGAAATGTAATTAACTTGATTATTTCCTGGAAAACAAATTTGGATTTTTCTGACACATTGGTTTAATGCGATGTAACACTATTCATCCGTTGTGGTCAGCAACATGAATACGTTGTAAAAGTTGTTTGTCATGACGCCCTAACGCCTGAATCTCTGAAAAGAACTGGCGTACTTGCTAATGAAGGAGAAAATGATAAGTCAGCCGTGGCAGTCGATGATTATTATTTTATAACTTGTTTTTTTAGTAAGAAGACGAGGGGTGCAAACTAAAGAAGCATCTCAAAGTCAAATTGTAACTTTTTATTAAAACTAAATCATTTCATCAACCGTTTTATTTCACCGATATATAGTGATAAGCATAATGTATATTCTGAAATAAAACATAAAAATTTAAAACATTAAGCACTCATTTTTAGAAGAAATATAACAATTAAAAACATACACTCAAGTTAAAATATTTTAAGATATTATTAAAATGCTTCTGTAATACGGCCCCGGCAGTTGGGCCATAGTGTTAAGTCTTATAAACTGGTTTCTTCTTTGGTAAAACTTGTCTTTGGATCGCATGATATACTCCATCGGTTGTCCATAATCTCATTTCGGTTACCCCATATAAGTTTGTCATCATTTGTATAATTTTGAGGAGTGCCTCAAACTTTAATTTTAGTAAACTTCAATACCCACAGTAAAAGGAAGTCAACATTTAATAGTTTTCAATGTTGTCGACTTAAGGTTTGTAAAATAGCATGTAAAATTATATTTAATAAATATATCTACACCGTGTTCTTTTCAGTACTATTCTTTTAACCGCGTAACATTCTTCATTATAATATTTCTCTGCGATGCCGCATTGTTGCACAGGGCGGAAAAGACAGAGATTTCCTGGTCGTTAAACGTGGAAACGCATATGTTTTATACGAGAATAATGAAAATTCAATAGTTCAAAGAATTCTAAGGATGTCTAGACCGCACGACTGCCCGATGAATTTTGTGAAAGCGCATTGAAATGAATTATTTGATAAATGCGTCTAGAGAATATCGAGAAGCTAATGCAACAACAATATATGTCTTCCCACATGCTGATATAAATGGTGTAACCTTTTTGCTAAATACTTTTGCCATCGGCACTTCTAATGCATCTTGTTTGCACAGCCGTCACATATACGCCTTAGCACTTTTAAGCGTTACCTGCATACAGAGAAATAATCGTTAGTAACATCAGGTAGCATCTGTAACTTAATCATTTCTATGACATAATAAAGACAGACAACAGACGGTATCACACCTGCAAATAACTATAATAATATATATAAGGCTCACTAGATACTTAAAACATTTCAAAAACAACTATTAACCCGGAAGTCAGATCGGTGATCAACATATTAGCAACAGCTTCTTAAGGTAAAAACAATATACAAAAAGGCCTTATTACCAGGAATTAGATTGTTTACAATGTCGAATATCAAAACAGCTATAACACTTAAAAAGAAGAGATGATTAGAATTTAAGGGGCTAGATAACTTCATTCGTTTTTACTGAAATACTTAAAAGTATACAGGTGAGCATATTACAAGCATTCAAAAACATGTGAATTTTATTTCTCATGGCGCATAAAAGCTTAAAAAATCATTATCACTTTTTAATATTATGGACTGTTGACTGAAACATCTGACTTAAGGCTTGAACCTCATTAACCCTTATTTAGTGTTGCTTCATACAGATATGAGTGTGGTTGAAATGTAGACATTTTTCTGATACGAACTATTAATTGACATCAAGATATAATCGGTCCATCTAGTGTCTGGAATTTAAGGACATCACACCAGCTCATCGGAAGGTATGTTCCACGCAAATTCTATCAGTACAATTAGTTTATTTACACACTCCGCTTTGGTCAATATATTTGTTTAGATTCACGAACAATTAAGCAAATAAGGTCTCATAAACGTTTCTAATCAGACTTCTGCCTGATTGCGAAATCTGTTGACCAAAAATCATATTTAGTTTGAACAAATCTACACTTGACCCATAAAGCATAAACATAAATTTTAAAATGTTTACAACGTTTGCTGACTATTCCCGTTAAAATCATGAATTGTGTGTTGGACATGTGTTGTCTTAATGGTCTTAACGAGGTCCTGTCAAAAAAAGTTGAAAAGTTGCCACACAATGAATGTAATTTGAAAGTTGTGGATTACTTCATTGCCTTGGTACTGTGATTTATTACATAGGTAGTTTTGCTTTCAACCGCTAAAAACTAGCTGATAAAGCCTTACAGATTCTTAATGAACTTTTTACAAATGATAAAAATGAGTCGCTCAAACACAGAACGATAGGCCACTTTTTTAGTACTTGTATGATCTCTCGCTCAAGTTTGTCAACAAAATCATTTATACCAATTTCGTCTATTTCAATGTTACCGAGGTCATTAGAGAAAGTTATGTGTTAATTTCCCGAAAGTTCCTACTGGATACAGTTTTGCTTGTTATACTTCCTTTTTTGATTCTAAAAACTATCTTTACTACACAATGATTTGTGATATATGGACCAGGTTCACATGAATGAACCTCAACACCTTGAAAATTGAATGACATTTTCTATTTCATACACAAAAGATATTTGGATTCTACGAGGACTTTATCACTTGAATCCAAACCTGGTATTAAAATGCTTCTTATATATTTCCGATAATGGATGGAAATCAAATCTGGTATTCCCTGTAAGAGGTATACGCCAGGGATGTCCACTTTCTTCCTTACTTTCCATTCTAGCTGCAGACATTATGGCCCTTATAATCAGATCAAGTTGCATTGTAAAAGGTATTAAGGTCACAGTATACAATATTACAGATCCACTCAAGATGCAAACTCTGCACATCATATTGAAAATGCACTACAAGTGACTGAAGAATATGGTAATATGTCCGAACTAAGGTTAAATAAAACTAAAACGGAAGGTATGTGGATAGGAAAAGCCAAGGAATATTCTTTTAAACCTGGTAATATCAACTGCTCAAATAAACCAATAAAAGCACTTGGGATTTATTTTGGTCTCAACCCAAAGGTGTGCGCATCATTAAATTGGGATAGTAAAGTAGAAAAATGCAAAGAGTTGGTCAAAAAGAAAATTAACGTTTTATGGAAAAATACAAGTCATGTAAACGCTACTTATTCCGAAATTCACGTATGCCTTTCAGACGTTAGGGCGTTATGATAACATTTTCCATGCTATAAATATTATTATTTTTGTTAAAAAAAAGTGGGGTATGATCGACTCATCAAACTGCAATATGTGCAATACATGTGAGATATATGAACGTGTTTTCATAGATTGTTTATCAGTCAGTCAACTCTGTTTGGCAGATCATTTCAAATGCCTTCTCAAAATACGGGATAAACATGAATATAAGAAAGATTTTATATATTGTTACAGTACTAAAATATAAAATTACTAATCCTGAATATGTTTTATTTAAACCTTACATTTGCCACGCTAGGTTATAGCATATATAAAGCATATTGCATCAGAGATAGTAGACGAGAACATGTCGATATTATGCTTACCCTTTCAAATAAATTGTTCATTCTATTTTCATCTAATAAAAAGCATAAAGTCTCAAACATTAGTTTTGCCGAATATTTTGGCATAATATAATGATTTTGTGCATGCAATGGATTAAATAATAGTTGTTTTATTATATGTGTTGAATTAAATTTGAAAACGAAATAAAAAACACCATTCATTGTTTCCGTAATGTGCAAATCTACGCAGTTTCCCACAGTGTGCGTACTGAAGTCGACGTGTTGATCTAGTCCCATAGCAAATAGAGAGTTTGTGATATCATTTATCGCATTGCTGTCATCATTCAAATGGAGATTAAAATCTCGCGTGATTAACAGGTTGGAATAGTTTGGCATAGTTTGTTCAGTAAAATCAAACAGGTCTACGTGAACTGGCCGTATTTTAAATTGATGGGAGGCCTGTATAGACCAATTAGATTTAGTGTGATGTGATATGCCATATTCCATATTCAAAAGATTTTGCAGCACCACGAGAAAATTTTGAAATTTTAATGATTTTTCTATATGCCATCGCAATGCTGCCGCCTTTCTTCTTTTGTCGATTTACAATGTTCACTCAACTTGGCCGAATTGGTTCAGGTCTGATCTTTCAAGTTGGTGTTGTTCCTCATCCAAAAACCATGTTTCAGTCAATAAAGCAAAACCATTATATTCATCTCGTAGGTATTGTCCAACAACAGCATCTTTAAAATCAAAAGGTTCTGAGGGGTACAACATATACACTACATGTAAGTGTGAAAAATGATAAGATAATTCTTATGTATCTATTGTTCTCCATTGAATATTTGATATTTTTAACATTTTAAGGTTTCCATTTCCAGAAAGTTATAAATGTTTATTAAAGTCTTAATGATTTAACATTTTTAAAAACTATATTACAAGTTAAGGTTTTAATTTTTTACCAGATGTTTCATTGAAAAAGCAAGTGTTCGTAGAAGTTCCGAATTATGATTTGTTTTTCTCATCAATCTGTATTTTTATTCGTTCTGATAGTAGTTCATACGGATACATTTCTTGAAAAAAGTCTTGGCATGATAAATATAATCAAATTCGTCACCGATATCTCCATCAAAGTAAGTACATTTCCTTAGATAAGATCAATATTTGTGTGTATTCTTGTTTTTAACTAGAAACTCTAAGTGAAATCACAGATGGTTCATAAGATAATTAAAACTGACCATATCATTTTACTTTTAATTATCTAAATGTACATGTATCTAATGTACAATAATGTAAAATGTCGATGCCTTGTGACCCATAATATTTTGGTATCATTTGAAAGGGTTTAGTACACGAATAAACATTTTTTCCGATAAAAATATTCCGACCTTTTAAGACCTTCGATTTCAGTCGAAATACAGTATTTTGGAATATAAGTAATGAGTAAACTACCCCCTTCCAAATAAAAACCAAATACCATTGTGTCACCAGGAAATTAAATAAAATGCTTATTTGTACGTGGTATCCCTTAATACGTAATAACCATTTAAAACTTTAACAGAAAATATTTCGCCAGCAGCTTATAACCATCTACCTTTAATTACTTTTTGTTATTTAAATAAACAGATTAGTAGTGTTCATATGCTGAATCAAGAAATGTCATTGTACTTTTGCAAGTTTCTTTAAACTATATCATGATATCAATATTTTATGTTGTTATGTATCAGGGTGAGAAATCATGTGACTTCAACGGGGTTCTCACATGTGTCACCACGGTTCAAAACCGATGTAAACAAGCAAGAAAGTGACAGTAATTCCTAAAAAAAAAATAGAGGAAAGATAGGAAAATACCTCTTAGCCTATAAAAGACGTGTTAAATATCTTAGATTTGCTGTATTTTAACGATGCAATCCTTGGCCAAAATTTCAACTCGATGGAATTTTGTAGAACGATGCAACGCTGTGTGTGTCGTGATTCTTTGTTTTGTACATATTTCTTATTTATTAGTAATAGTTGATAAATCAGACATGCGTTGAAATGTTAGTTTGGGTCATTACTTTCATAAAACGAATTGGTCGTGAAATGTTTTTATAGTTTTTTTAATAAATATCGAGTTTTCAAAATATGCTGTTGTAAACGTGAATGTTATATGTGCTGCCGTTAACGTAAACTTCCTCTCATCTAAATGAAGCCGACTATGTTTAATCGGTATACTTAACAAACGTATCATAACATGCTTATTTTATTCTGTTGTATACTCTCTTAATTGTGACGAGAATGTATACAAGCCAAAACTCTTATTCATGGTATGAATTTACATCAGTTTAATCGATTTCAAAATGTTCAATGTTTATGTTGCCTGAAGGCCCTCAAAGAGAAAATTCCAAGTACTCATTTTGTAGTTTCACCAATTTTTTACAAAGATAAATGGATGAAGTAATAAATACAATAAAATGGAAGGAAAAATACACCTTGAACAGCCAAACCCGTCCCATGTACGTTCCAAAGTGAAAGAAATTCAACAGCCAAGAAATGATTACATTTAATACCAAAATCGCCATTCCTAAGATTAATTATAAAACTGCCCACACTCCAGTTAACTCCCCTGCTTCGAATATGGTCAAAATATCTTTATCCAGAAGAAATCAGGAAATAATTAGAAGCGCTGACAAAGAAATTAACTACAATGAAAATTACCTTCCCTCCATAGATGATAATTTGTATCTTGCATGGTTTTCGTGTAAGAAAGGTTCATCCCAGCCCGAGCCTAGTGTGTTATGCGGAAACAGGGTATATATTAACAGCACACAAGAATGGCTGCAACTTACAGTCTGTCAACAATACAAACGTTTTTGCTGTAGATGAATTATAAAATTCAGCAAACCATTTTTGTACATTTTTAGTCTCTGTTACAGTTCACATATAAATATATTTTAAAATCACCAACACTTTGAAATAACCATACATCATAACATTCTAGTGATTATAATATATCTATACTAAATTTTGCCCATGACTATCAATTTGGCAATCTTTCTAAATCTGTATGCTTAAGCATATTTAATATCATCGCATTGTATCATTGTAATTTTTAACAAATAATTAATCACATTTACAATTCCTATATTTAGCAACTGTATTCTACCAAGTTCTCCATACACAAAATTGTTCTGAGTTTGGGTTCTAACACCCAGTTTTCTCAACAAAATCTGGAACAAACTCTTTCTAACTTAATGCTATCTTGTAGACCCAAAACTTCACAACCATAGTTTAAAACACGATATGCTTATTTATCAAACAAAGATTAATAATGGCATGTTGCTATACCAGGAAATTTTACAAGGTCTGAATTAAGCTTGTACAAAGTCTTCATAGCTTGACCTGACCAAGTGTCAAACGTTGTGCTCAATGACCCACCAGTGCTAAATACTATTCCTAGATAAGTAAATTTATTCAAAATTTCAAACTCAAGCCCTTGATACAAAAATAATGAATTTCGCCTAATGTTTCAGCCTTTTTTTAAAAAAATACTTTTGTTTTATTTGCAATTACTTTAATATTTACGCGATAAACGTTCTATCTATAACAGTTATCTTTTTAACAACAACAGGTCATTTTGTAAGTCACTTTCAGATTATGATAAAATAGACTGCCCTAAATACGTTTCCTTTTTGAAACAAAAAACTACACCTATTTTAAAAACTCAGATAGTTTTGTCATTTGTGTACACATTTCCGATGTATAATGTTTTCAAAGTAGAACGAAGGCCGTGCCAAACAACAATGGTATATGATTATATTTATGTAAACAACAAAATGACTTTATTTATGTAATATACAAACATATATCAAAGAAATTGTTATTGCATCCACTACATTCATAACTTAAAAGGGTTGATTTTTACATTATTAGCGCGGCGTTTTGAATCATTTCACTTTAAGGGTTTTGCTTATATCATGAAAAACAAATCAGTAAGTTATAATGACGTCACATACAAATAAAACACATGGAACGGAGTTGGCTGGAGTATATCTTGTCTTCCATTTGCATGTACTCAACACTGCATCAATTTAATTAATCCATCTTTTGTCAACATTTGGTGAAACATATGAGGATTGACACCGTCTTTTACAAAGGGACAACAGATAATTTGGACGTATCACAATGACGGCTTACCTAGAACATAAATTTAACATTTTAAAACCGATCAAATGGATGGACATACATTCATTTCAAGAAAGAAATATCATTTGGAATAATAGTTCACTTTTAAATGCACAATCGCCACAATTGAGAGAGTATTTCAAACTACTTATTGAATAAAATAAGCATGTTATGAGAAGAATTCACGTTTACAGCAGCAAATATAAAATTCACGTTTACAACAGCCTTTCTTGAACTATCGATATTCATTAAAAGAACTAAAATATTTTTTACAAACAATTCGTTTAATGAATGAAATGAGTCAAATTAACATTTTAACACATGTATGAGTTCTTAAATATTACTAATTACAAAGAAATGTATACAAAACAAAGACTCACGGCGCACACAGCGTTGCATCGTTCTTTAAAATCCCGTCGAATTGAAGTTTTGGCCAAGGATTCCATCGTTAAAATACAAGCAAATCCAATGTATTTAACACTTGTAGAAGCAGAAAATAGCATAGCCTTTTATAGGCTAAGAAATATTTTCTTATATTTTCTCTCAAAAAAGTTATTTAGAAATTACTGTCACTTTCTTGCTTGTTTACATCGGTTTTGAACCGTGGTGACACATGTGAGAACCCCGTTGAAGTCGCGTGATTCCTCACCCTGTGTATGCAAAAGGAGGCACTGCTTACTGAAATCCACTCTTTCCAGGTTAAACTCTCGTTTACTGATCTAAGGAGATATTGAGATTTTGGTTTAATATGAATTATCAAAATATCTTTTGTAGTGTATTTATTAGCTTTTTAAGGGACTATGCACCAGATTGGCACCAAAAAAATAATAATTCTGTAACGAATCTCAGGACAATTATTTAATAAAATGTTTTACTCTTTGATATCATAATTGTTAAAAAATACCAAAATGTAAGCAAAAATCGAGTCGGAGACCGGGTTCGAATCGGTGTCGCCAAAATTGCAGTCCAGTGTTGTATCCACTGTGCTACGAAGGCTTACTCTAAACGTCTTGAATATTTAAGTTATATACCTAACTTGATAATATCACGTGATAACATTGACTAGCCAATCACGCATAAGAATGAACTGTACTAGGTGTACATACCTAGTAATCCGTTTAATGGAAAAATACGAAAACAAACTGCGAAAATAAATTAATTGTAAACTATGTGGTACTTCAGTTAGTTAGTTTTTCGCTATTTCGGTGTAGAGCCCCTTTAAATTGACTTGTTCATTATACGTTTATTGTTTCTGTTTGTACTTATATTATTTGTGTATTCAAACACGTTCTAAATTTTAGAATGTTATATCAGATTTGTGATCCTCTAAGATCATGTCTGTTTTGCTGTAACATATGTAAAGATAAACTTCCACCATTAAATACTTTATATTAAGCTTCTTAATAGAAACACAAGCAAGGTTAACAATATGCATCGAGAATACCTTCAGCTCAGAAATGTTGTTTCTTCCATACCGGACGTGTGTTTCCGGTCATGTGACCAGTGCTGGAAAAAACCCATCTTACATACCCCATGTAAGATGAGTCACGCGCAACAACGCGCCACTTCTTATTTCATTAACTGTATGGTTTATGAAAAATATATTATGCAATTTCAATAAAGCGCAATCAAATATATATGTTTGCAAGACTTTTAATTAAAATTGAAAATAAATAATCGTATAAAAACGCTATTTTTAGTTATTCAAAATTACTGCGCTCTATAACGTCAGTAAACAACGTCGCATGCGCTTTTTGGTGTAATTGTACAAAAGTTCGTTTTCAACGTCATTTTTTAACAAATTGATCAATTTAGATATGCAAGAAAAAATATCAATCATGTTTTTACGGTCTGGATCGAAAAATCCGACCCTCGGGCACGCTGCGTAGCCGGTAACTCGGCAAGCCTCGTTGCCGGCTTATGCACGTGTCATCGGGTCGGATTTTTCTATCCGTACCGGAAACACATGATAGATACTTATAATCCTTTGCATAGCACATACGGATGGACAGATTACGTCATCATTGATTTAAGATCTTTCTTTACATATAGCAAATATTGCATTACGACCAACGTTGTTCATCTTTTTCTCATGTGAATCCTTTACATACCAAACTAATTCCACTCAAGCCGATTCTTGAAATGAGTTTTCTTGAAAAAATTGTTTTCACCCTCTCTATTTATTTCTCTATAGAAGGGAATGATAGCGCCATCGATTGTATAGAATTGACCCATTTGTTCAAGCGTTCAACAATTTGTTATCATGGCACTTACAAGAATATTTGAGCTATTTTATTAACAAAATATGACGCACACGAATCTTTAATGATTCGGTAACACTAAAAAACATATGCTAATCAATTTGTAGAATAGTGCATTAGATAAACAATTTAAGAAAAAGAATACATACCAATTACAGATACATCCAAAGCAGCTTCTTGGAATAATAGAAAACAAACCAAAATTGCAAATGATAGTGTAGGAGATAATGCGAAGTAAAACAAATTTTGGCGCATAATCTACACGGAGGAGCAAGTACACTTTTCAAAATCAGTATACATATCAGCAAATTTGCAATCAATAAAAATACATCTTCAGAATGTATTTTTTTCTTCCGCCTTGACAAAGACAACCTGGTATAGCTTGGGCTCAAAACGCCCCTTTAAAAGGATCATCACTTTGTATTTTTGTATTTTTTTTCTGATACTATTTCTTTTTACGCTAGCGAATTAAAAGAACATCATAAGCTATTAAAATGACGAAATATTGACTCCTTTCCACCTGGAATTATTGAATAAAATATCTGAATGATATGTACATATAAATACCAAAACGTAATTTGGAACCAAAACGCTTAATTTTGGATTGCTAGAAAATCACAAGCAACAACTAGGAATTTATCAAACGGTTATCGGATAAAGAACGTGGACGTGATATGCTCTTTCTTCTTTTAAACGTTTTACACTAATAAATATCAACGAAACGTTTATAACATTAGTATTGAGCAAAAGAAAGGCATTCCATGTTTTATGTTCAACAGTTTTACACATTGTTATGGATAAATAGTAAGAAAATGGCATTAACTTAATGATTTCCTGGAAATGCAAACTGGCCTTTTCCGACTCATTGGTTTTATGCGATATAACACAAATCATCCGTGATTGACAGCAACATTAATACGTTGCAAAGGTTGTTGTCATGACGCCCTAACGTCTAAATGTCTGAAAAGAACAGGCGTACTTGCAAATGAAGGAGAAAATGAGAACTTAGCCGGGAAAGTCCATGTTTTGTTTATGCAACTTGTTTCTCTAGTAAAAAGACCAGTGGTGCCGTATTAAGGAAGCATCTCAAGTTAAAATTGCACCTTTTCATTAAAATATATCATTTCTTTAATTGTTTTATTTCACTGATAGAAAGTAATATGCTGACTGTAAATATTAAAATTAAAATATAAAATACATTAAAGCACCCCTCTAAAGCATTACTTTTTAAAGAAATTTAACAAATCAAAACTCATCAAGTTTAATTATTTTAAAATATTCTTAAGATAGCACTTGGGCTATAGTGTTAAGTCATTTTTAAATAATCGGATTTTAACCTTCTGAAAAATCTTCTTCGGATCCCATGATATAGTCCAGCTGTGGTCCATACTCTCCTTTCTTTTACACCATATACGTTTTGGTATTATTTCTAAAGTTTTAGGAGTACCTAAGAGTACCATAACGCACAGCTAATTTAAGTCAACGTTTCATAGTTCCCTATGTTGTCGACAAAGGTTTTTAGTCTATCATGTTATAATATTTTTATAAAAATATTTTGACCTTGACCTTAACAACACCATACATTTAATCGCGTAGTTCATTAAAATATTTCGCCGCTATGCCGCGTTGTTGCGAGTGATATGTCTTACCCCGGGCGGAGAAGAAGATTTCCAGGCAGTAAAACGCAAAAACGCAAAAACGCATGTGTGGTATGCAAGAGTAATGAAATTATTCTAGATAACACGTATAAGGCTGTGAGTTTGGTTTGTGGTTACCAAGCCGGACAAGTGGGTTTCCTCCGGATACTCTGGTTTAACCCACAACAAAAGACCAGACTCCCGCATTAAATCGCATCAACGAGAGTGATTAGTGTTTGTTTAACTTGTTTCACACTCATTTAAAATAATATATAAAGTTAAAGCTAAATAATGAACATTTAACCATTTGTAGAACTCTTACGATGACTCCACCGCTTGACTGCTCGATGTACTTTGTGGAACTGCATTGAACTGAATGTTTTCATAAATGCGTCTTGAGTTTATCGTGATGCTCAAACCACAACAATATATTGTCTTGCCACATGCTAAATTAAGTGTTGTAATATTTTTGCTAAATAATTTTGCTATCGGCACTTCTAATGCATCAACGTCAATTAAAAACCAAGTTGTATTTTTGCTTCTGTACGGCGACAGTGTTTCATTGCAAATTTTCCACAGCCGGCAAATTTACGCCCTAAGAGAAATAATCGTCAGTAAAATCAAGTAGCAGCTGCAATTTAATCCCTTCTATGACATGAATTAGATAAACAATAGACGTTATAAGACATGCAAATAACAAAAATAATATAGATTAGGTGCACAAGATGCGCAATATTAAAGTATTTCTAAATCAACTATTATCCCCGAAGTAAGATCCAAGATCAACTTATTAGCAACCGCTTTTTGGAGTTAAAATAATATATAGAAAAAAAACCTTTTTACCAAGAATTAAATTGTTGACATTGTAGAATAACAGACCGGGGTAACACTTAAACAGAAGAGATGGTTGAAACTTACTGGTGAGCATAAAGCAAGCATTCAAAACATGTGAATTTCATATATCATGCAAATTAAGTATCGATAACCACTTTTTGATATCATTGACTGTTGACTGAAACATTCAACTAAGACTTGAACGTTTTTAACCTTTATTAAGTGTTGTTTCCACCAGATATGAATGCGACCGAAATGTAGACATTTGACTGATGCGATTTATTAATAGACAGCAAGATATAAGCGGTCCATCTCGAATCTGCAATTCAAGGACATCACACAATCTCATCAGAATGTATGTTTCACATATGGTTATATCAGTATAATTTTGTGGTTCCTTCACAATCTCGGCTCTGGTTAGTATATTTGTTAAAATTCATGAACAATTAAGCAAATGAGGCCTTATGAACGCTTCTAATCAAACTTTTGTTCGAATGATAATATTGTATTACATGTGAAAAACATATGTTTTGTAATTACTTGATCATTGTGTTAAATGGTAAATAGTGTAATGCATTAAGATTCAAAGCCGCATTTTTTCAGAAACCAAATGGTTACCAGGTATGGCCCGCAAATTAGAATAATCACTCCAAAACAGTTCGTTCCGCAAAATGTAATGCCATAATGGCCAATGCCGGCAATGGTACGGTTTTCAGATACACATTGATCGAAAACGAACATATCACGCACTATCACAATACACTTTGTTGCTGTGTAAACTGTTGAGTTGTGATCAGGCAAAACTAGACAATGACACTCATAATCAATCATATTGTGATAAACATAAACAACATTTCTTTTTTCTTACATTTTTCAAAAGAATTATATGTATTTGTTTCTACCTTTTTTAGTTTATATATAAGTACACACAAATTTATTTCACAAATGACTTTACAACAGCTAAAAATTAAAATTATCTTTTAAACTATTCAGCAAATATGTGTTAATCCCATGCAAGTTACCAAATTTGAAAATTCTCAAACTCCAATGTTTCCACCTATATTTTAATTAAGAAAACAGGATTAAAGAATGAATTTAATCAATATACATCTTTCGCACACCATGAATTGGTTTCTTACAAAAGAAATTATTTGTTTCAGTTTGTTATACACTTCAGGTAAATGTTATGTAATATATTGATTTGTTGGTTCAGAATTACAATATATTCAGTATTCAGTATTTTCTGACGGGTAAAGTGTGACGATATTTTCTTATATTCATCAATCTGAATAATAAAAACATTCTTAGCCGTAAAAATGATGCAAATTTTGTAGCATTAATATGCATAGGCTGATTTTCAACTCACATGTGCTAATTTATCTTAGTGATATCTTATAATTCTTTTATGGCATTTTAAATAAATGCTCATTTTCAATCAATTGTATTTATTTGTTTTCCCCTTCATCCATATGAATACAAGATGGTCTATGACTTTGCGACCATGACCTAGGACAAAACATGAATATAATACACTTCAATTCAATAAATGTGATCTGGCAATGCTTAGTATAAATGTCAAATGAACAAGAAAGCAATTTAAGTGATGTGTTGGGGACCCAAGTATATATAATCATGAGCATATGTATTTGTGTATATGCAGTGGGTGAAAGGCAGTCTTCTTCTATTCCTTCTAGAACACAGAGAAGAATTGATAGTTTCCATATTTGAAGGTATCAATTTTCAGAAAATGATATATGCTTATTGGAGTCTTAATGTTTTAGCATTTTCAAAATCATATCTCAAAATATAATGTTATTTTGAATTTATATACGAGATGTTTGATAAAAAAGCAAATGTTCGTAGAATTTCAAACGTGTTTTTTTTTCATTAAATCTTTATTCTTTTATAAATAACATCTGGGAGTTTAAAGTAGCTCATAGGAATTTTACGATGAACAATGAATTCTGGGCAGACAAAATATAATGAAACCCACCATCGGTATTTCTGTTATTGTAATTACATTTCCTTATATAAAATAAATAGTTGTGTATCTTTCTGGGTTTTGGTATCATTTGAAAGGGGTCGAATTTGTAAATATATTCACAATATAAATATTCCAACCTTTAACACTTCCTATTTCAGTCGTAAAAAAAGATCAAAAATACAAACTGCTATAACTGTATTTTCCGTCATTTATTTTATATATTATTTATAAGTAACCAACATCCTTTCACACGATACAAAAATTTCACTGTGTCACCAGGTCATCATATAAAAAGCTTATTTTCAAACGGGATACCTCAATACTTTAACGACATCGTCACCATTAAGCCCTTGAACAGTGAATAATTAAAATATTACAAACACTTGGAAAATGATAGTGTTGGAGATAATGCAATTATGATCAAAAACAAAACAAATTTTTTGCGTATAATCTACATGGAAGATCAAGTACGCTCTTTAATATTAACAAAAAGATCAACAAATTTGCAATCAATTAAAACGCATCTTCTCCTGAATGTACGTTTATTATTCCGCATTCACATAGACAATACAGTATAGCTCGCGCTTATCGAATTTACGCTGCTGAATCTCGGATATAATGGGTGTATGTCACACGTTTTACTACAAGAACATCAGAAAAATGAGTATTCTTTATTGTTTTTTTGATAATGTACCTTATCACATCAGGCAATTTTAAAATATCATAAGCTATTAAAATGACAAATATAGAACCAAAGGCTTTTTTTGGGATTGATAGAAAAGTAATCACGTCCAACAACAAGGAATGTGTCAAACTTTATATCGGATCTAAAAGGAACCGCACCACTTTCGTACGGAAATGTACTTTAATGGTTACAAGACGAAAACTAATTTTACAAAACACTAATATTTGAATTGAAGAATACCTTCTGATAACTATTATAATGTTGGCAGTTACTAAAGCAGTAGCCGGTAACCACAACGGTTGTTTGAAGTAATACATTTTTATACAAACTTGCATACGTTAGAGCGTGTACGATATATGCTCTATTTGATTTTCGAACGTTTAACACGGATGTATTTCCACGAACCGTTCAGAACATTAGGTATGAACAGATAAAAGGCATTCCATTTAATTTGTTCGACGGTTTTACACATACATTGTTTTTGTTAGAAAATAGGGAAATAGAATTTACTTGATTAATTTCTGTAAACACAAATGGATTTGTCTGACACATTGGTTTAACGCGATATAACAGAATTCATCCGTGATGGACAGCAACATTAATACGTTGCAAAAGGGTGTTGTCATGACGCCATAACGTCTAAATCTCTGAAAAGAACAGGCGTACTTGTTATTGAAGGACAAAACGAGAAATCAGCCGGTGCAGTCGAGGAGTATGTCTTTGGAACCTGTTTTTCAAGTAAGGAGACCATTGGTGTGGTATAACAGATGCATCTTAGGTTTACTTGTACCTATTCATTAAAATCAATAATAATCAGAATGTGTTATGCTTAATGGATATTCTGAAATTAAAAAATAAAAACGTATGGTTATAAAAAATAAAAAAACACCCTTTCAAAGCATTATTTTTAGAAGAATTATAACAATTCAAAACCTACTAATTCAGTTACAATGTTTTAACATATTCTTAAAATGCTTCTTTAATACGTCCCCTGGCAGTTGGGCCGAAGTGTTAAGTTTTTTTAATTAGACTAATTTCTTCTTTGGTAACACTTGTATTCGGATCTCATGATATTAGTACCCATTTTCTTGCCAATAATCTCAGTTCGGTAACCCAATATATGTTATGTATCACTTGTTGAAATTTTAGGAGTACCTAAAACCTTTTTTAAACTACATTAAGCACCTGAAATCGCATATCGTTATTAATTATGATATTTCTATTTCAAGACGCGTTGATGCATAGGGCGGACAGGACAGAGATTTACAGGACGTTGAATGTGGAAACGCTTGTGCTTTATGCGATAATAATAAAAATTAAATTTTTCTCAGAATTCTCACGATGTCTAGACCGCTCGTCTGTTCGATGTGTTTGGTGAAAGCGCACTGAACTGAATGATTTGATAGATGCGTCTAGAGTATATTAAGATGCTAGTGCCACAACAATATATTGTCTTGCCACATCCTGAAGTAAATTGTGTACCTTTTTTGCTAAACGCTTTTGCCATCGGCACTTCTTATGCATCATCGTCAATTTAAAAACAAGTCTCTTTGCTACAATATATCCCGGCCGACAGTGTTTGATTGCAAATTTTCCATAGCCCTACATTAACGCTTTAGCACTTTAAGGCGTTGCCTGAAGAGAAATAATCGTCCATAAAATCAGGTAACAGCTGTTATTAAATCATTTCTATGACATAAAATAGATAGACAGTATAACACCTGCAATTAACTAAAATAATATAGATTTGGTGCACTAGATGCGCAATCTTAAAATATTTCAAAAACAACTATTATCCCCGAAGTAAGATCGAAGATCAACTAATTAGCAATAGCTTCTTGGAATAAAAACAATATATAGAAAAAATCCTTATTAAGAAGAATCAAATTGTTGACATTGTTGAGTATAAAAACAGGTGTAACACTTAAACAGAAGAGACGATTGAAACTTACTGCAACTAGATTACCACATTATTTTTACTAAAAGACTAAAACGTATACAGGTGAGCATGTATCAAGCATTCGAAAACATGTGAATTTCATATATCATGCTGCATAAACGCATAAACAAATTCATTATCGATGACCAATTTTTGATATCATTGACTGTTGACTGATACATCCGACTAAGACTTGAACGTGTTTAATCTTTATTAAGTGATGTTTCCAATTGATATGACTGCGGCCGAAATGGGCATATTTTATTGATACGAACTATTTATAGTCAGCAAGATATCTCGTGTCTTAAATTTAAGGACATCACACAATCTGATCGGAATGTATGTTTCACACATGTTTGTATCAGTATAATAAAGTAGTTTCGTCACACTCTCGGTTTTGTCAATATATTTGTTTAGATTCACGAACAATGCCTTAAAAAGAAATGAGTTGACCAAAAATCATACTTTGTTAGAACAAATCTACACTTCACCTATCAAACATTAACATAAACATTTACATGTTTGCTGCACCGTTGACTAATTCCGTTATGATTTGTGTGTACAATTGAAACTAAGTCCTGTAAAACGAGTTGAAAAGTTGCCACACAAAATACTGTGATTTGAAGTTGTTCATTATTTAAAATACCTTGACACTGTTAATGTGTACTTCTCACAAATTTTAAGGATAAGCCACTGTATCCAAGTACGATATGCCAATAGTTTGCGCATTGTATCACCTTTGGTTGTGAAATATGGGCTTTTGGAAACAAGAAAAGAAATTTGAATGAGTTAATTTCAAGTTTTAAAAGCCATACTGCATGTTTATCAGTCCATACGATGAAACTTGTCGGTATACTGTACGATATACAAGAAAAAAGATGTGTATTAAAGAATTTTCTAATTAAGTTAGTATATTGAAAACGTTGCTGGATACAGCTGTTTTTTAATATGTTTGGATACATTCTAACAGTGTCGATTTGAAATCTTCTTTCAAAATTCTCTTTGTATTTCGAAATATCGAATTCCTTTAACTAAACTGATACTTCCGTCTCTCCAGTTACGTATTCGGTATAACAGGTCGTTATGTTAACAATAAAGTTACTTATATCCAATGACATTGCACCATTTGAATAATGATAGTTTAAAAGTTGAATTTTATTTCATTTGTGTTCTTAAATTATTTGTCGATCTACGTAGAAATTGGTGAAATAGAAAATACTTAATAAGGCATAATGGCATAATATATAATTATCATATATGTGTTTGATAGTCCATCCTCGTTGTTCATATATATGAATTTAAGCTCAATATAAATTCAGTATTAGAATTACTGTTTTTATTGCTACTATTATAAAGAATTTAGTTTTTATTTCATACCAGTCATGTTACCATTGTTTGTATGATTATATTGTATAACAATTACTATTAAGAGAAAAACCTATGTATTTAAATCACTGAATGAAGGTGTTGTATCTTCAATATTGCATTTTTCTGAAACCAGGTGGTTACTAAATTTTGCTCGCAAATAATGATAATCACTCTAAACCAGTTCATTCCGCAAAATGTAAAACCATAATGACTAATGCCGGCAATTGAACGTTATGTAAATGCACGTGGATCGAAAACCAACATGACTCTTTGATAGTGTGTAAAATTTACTTGAGTTGTGATCAGGCATAGACAAACAATGATACGGTAAGTACTACCTAGTATCTATCATATTGTGATGAACATATACAACTTTTTTTTCTGACGTTTGAAAATATACATATAAGTATTTGTTTCTCGTTTTTCAGGTTATATATATAAGTTCAAACAAACTTACGCATTTCACTAATGACAAATAATGTTATTGAAGGTAGAAAAGCCATTTGTTTCCATTTAGTTCACTATTGTTCAACAATATCCGAACATAATCTTTTTAAACTATTTAGAAAGTTTTAGATTTAATCTGATTCCTTTTAATTCAGTTCCAATTTGTCGCCATGTTTTGGCATGTTGTTTCAAAAGTTCAGACTTTTCTTTATGTCTTTTTAAGTACAAATGGCTAAAATGGTATTATTTTTAGTGAAGTGTAATCCTAAAAGTGTACGAACGACAGACATAAATTATCTCGTAAGCCATTTTCTTTACACCATTTTAGTTTGGGTAAAACCCATGCAAGTAAACAAATTTAAAAATTCTCAAACTCCAATGCTTCCAGCTATGTTTGATTTTATTTTCTAGATTTAAGAACGAATATAATCGATCTTTGCTACACTATGAGTTGCTTTGTTACAAAATGAATTATTTGTTTCACTTTGTTTTACAGGTAGATGTAATATAATATATTGATTTGATGGTTCCAAATTGCAATATTTTTTCAGCTTTCAGTTTTTACTGGCGGGTAAAATTTGTCAGTTTGTTCATATAATCCTCAATATGCATGATTATAATATTCTGAGCCGTAAAAATGTTGCCAATTTTGAAATTTTAATATGCTTAGGCTCATTTTCACCCATATATGCTCATTTTACTTAGTGATATGTTATAATACGTTTATGGTATTTTAAATAAATGCTCAGTTTCAATCAACGCGATGTGTTTGTTTTTCCCTGCATTCATATGAATTCAACTTGGTCTATGACCTTGCGACCTTGACCACCGACATAACATCAACATACATACGTATTATACATACCACTCTTTTATTCAATGTTCGTGACATGGCAATATTAAGTATAAATGTCAAATACACAAGCATGCAATTACAAGGTTGTCGGGGCAAAAGTATTAGAAATCATAAGAATATTTCTAAATATGTCTGCAGTGGGTGAAAAGCAGTCTTCTTTTATTTTTCTCTAAACACAGAGAATATTTGATATTTTCCACATTAGAAGGTAACTATTTCAGAAACTTATATTTGTTTATTTGAGTCTTCATAGTTTAACATTTTCAAAATCATATTTCAAAAAAAAGTAATGTTGTTTTTTGTTGTTGGGTTTTTTGTGTTTTTTTTGTTTGTTTTTTTATGTACGAGATGTTTGATCAAAAAGCAGGTATTCGTAGAAAAATGTTTTTGCACTAAATCTTAATTCTTATATAAATAACATCTGGGAGTTTTGAGTAGTTCATAGGGATTAATTTCTTATAACAATAAATATTGTGCATGACAACAAATAATGAAATTCGTAATCGATATTTCTTTAGTAATTATATTTCCTTAGATAAGACTAATATTTGTGTATCTTTCTGTTTTTACTAGACACTTAATGTGAAATCGTAAATTAGAGCCAAGGATGGATCACAAAAAGGTAAAAACTGATCATACCATTTTATTTACATCCATATATACGTGTATCTGATTTCAGTAATGTGAACTTTCAACTAGTTTGGTATCCTTTAAAAGGTCGCATAGTGCAGAGGACGAATATGTAAATATTTTTCCGGATAAAAATATTCCTACCTTTAAACACTTTCGATTTCAGTCGAAATAAAGTTTAAAAACACAAACTGCAATACTTATATCTGTTATATTGGTATATCAGAATTGCATTGTGTCGTCAGGTAATGATATAAAAATCTTATTTGTACATGGGATACCTTTATGCCTAAATGACGTCTGCACAATCAAACTCTTGAACAGTTAATAATTCCGTAGTCGCTTATAACCATCAACCTATGATTACTGATATTCAGTAAATTACACATACTTGTATTCGACATAAGCAGAAACAAGAAAGGTTTACTTCTTTTACTCATGTTTAGACAAAAAAAAACATGTTGGTATGCATGCAAGAAGGAGGCTCTGTTTAAACAAATTACTGAAATCAACGGTTTTTTCTAGGTTTAACTCTTATTTAATGCAAAATGGAGACATTGACTTTTTGATTTGATATAAATTGTCAAACTCAGTTTTGTAAGTGTATTTATTTGCCTTTAAATCAAATTGTTTATCATTCGTTTTATTTTTTATTTTTACGTTCTCAATGCCATTTCAGAGTTGTGATCGTCTTAGATTATTCCTGTTTTGCTGAAACAGAACTTAAAGGAAAAATTAACGGAACAATGCATTTGTATATATCTTCTAAATAGAAACATATCAATGCATTTCCATCAAGAAAATTTCAGCTGAGATACTCTGTATCCATAACATGGCAACACTCAGGGACAGATTACGTCATAGATTTTGATCCAAGCAAAACGGCAATTTATATTTTATATTAACATCAACTCCTTTAAGATATTTCTTGTCTCATAGAAACTATTTTATTACGACCGACGCTGGACATTTTTTCTCATGTGTATGATTTACATAACAAACTAATTCCTCTGAAGCCGATTCTCGAAATGAGTTTTCTTGCAATGATTGTTTTCACCCTCTCTATTAATTTTTCGTATAAAAGGGAATGGTAGCGCCATCGATTGTACAGAATTGACCCTTTTGCTTAAGTATTGCTGATTTGTTTTCCATAATTTATTATCATGACCCTTACAAGCACATGTCAGTTATTTTATAAACGAAATATGAGACACACAAATCAATACTTAAATAGATCAGTCACACAAAGAAGCAGATGCTAATCAATTTTAGAATAAAGAACTAGATGCGCAATTTGTGAAAAAAATTGTTAACCAATTACAGGTACATCCCGTTCTGTTCAAAGATCAGATAGGACATGCAAATATTAACAAAATCAAAGTTGAAGTTAAAACATATGTTGGCGCATTTACTACACGGAGGAGCAAGAACACTATTCAATAGCAGTATACAAACAGCAAATTGCCATCTTCTTCAGAATGTAATTTCATTATTGCGCATTTACAAAGGCAACCTGGTATATTTCAAGCTTATGGCTTATAGGGACAGTCAAAGCGATTATCCGTTATTGTTTTCTAAGCATGCAATTTTTAAACATCATAAGCTATTAAAATGACAATATATAGGCTTTTCTTCGACCTGGAATTATTGAATAAACTGTTGAATTGTATGGCCATATAAATCCAAAAACGTAAAGTGGAACCAAAATGATTTATTTTTTAGATTGATAGGAAAATAATTACATGCAACAACAAGGAAGATGTCAAAATTGATTCGGATCTAAAAAGAACCGAACGGCTCTCTTACCGTCATGCAATTTGATTGTTATCAGTATCCAGTATAAATAATGTTACAAAACCTTAATGTTTGAATCAAATAATTCCCACTGATGACAATTTATGATGTTGGCTGTTATCAAAGAAGTAGCCAGTTATCACAACGGTTGTTTGAAGTTATACAATTTTTATACCAAATTTCATACTTCTTTTTAAGACATATACTGTATATACTGTGTATACTGTATATCAATGGTTAGAACGCGTACGAGATATGCTCTATTTGACCTTCGAACGTTTTACATAAATGTATTTCAACTTCACATGGTCGACTATTTTAAACATTGTTATTGTAAGATTATTAGAAAATGGAATTAACTTGATTATTTCCTGGAAGTACAATATGTATTTTTTCTGACACATTGGTTTTATGCGATCTAACACAAGGCATCCCTGATGGACAGCAACATTAATAAGCTGCAAAAGTTGTTTGTCATGACGCCCTAACGTCTAACTCTCTGAAAAGAACAGGCATACTTGGTATTGAAGGAGAAAACGAGAGGTCAGCCAGGGCAGTCGATAATTATGTGTTTGAAGCTTGTTTTCCTAGTAAAGAGACCAGTGGTGCCTTATTAAAGAAACATTTCAAGTAAAAAGTGTACCTTTCAATTAAAATCAATCATTTCCTTCACTGTTTTATTTCAATAAAAATGTGATATGCTGAATTTATATTCTGAAATTAAAATATAAAACATTCAGCTTAAAAAAATTAAAACACCCTTTAATGCATTATTTTTAGAAAATAAATATAGCATTTTCAAAACTTAAAATATTTTAAAATATTCTTAAGATGCTTCAGTAATACGGCCGTTGGCAGCTGGGCTGGAGTGTTAAATCTTTTTTGTAAATAAACTGACTTTCTTCTTTTTTTAAACTCGCTTTCGGATCGCATGATAAAAGTACTCTATATGTGGTCCATAATCTCCTTTAGGTTACCCCATATAAGGTTGGTATTTTTTGTAGAATTTAAGGTGTACCTTAAACTTTAATTTCAGTAAACTTTATCACGCACAAAAAAACTGAAGGCAATTAGTTTAATAGTTCCCAATGTTGTCGACTTAAGGTTTGTAAATAACAATGTTATAATGTGTTTTATAAAAATATTTTGACCGTGCCCTTTACATCAACATTCTTTTAATCGCGTAGAATTATCCATTAAAATATTTCTAAAATGTTGCGCGTTGTTTCACGTGATGTGACTTACCGAGGACGAAGAAGATTTCCAGTCTTAAAACGCGGAAACGCATGTGTGTTTTGCAAAAATTATAAAATTATAATGGATATCGCGGAAACACATGTGAGTTTGATTTGTGGTCACCAAGCCGGATAAGTTGTTTTTCTCCCGGGTATTCCGGTCCTAACAAAACAAGACCACACTCTCGCGTAAAATCGTTCCAAAGCGAGTGATTAATATAATGTTGTAATAACTTGTTTCACAATCGTTGTTAAATATATAAGTTTAAACTAAATAATGAAAATTCAATTATTCTCACGATGTCTCGACTGATCGATGTTCTTTGTGAAAGTGCATAGAACTGAATGATTTGATAAATGCGTCTATAGTGTATCGAGGTGCTAATGCCACAACAATATATCACTTGGCATATGCTGAAGTAAATGGTGTTACCAACTAAGCTAAATACTTTTGACATCGGCACTTCTAAGACATCAACGTAAATTTAAAAACAAGTATCTATTTACTAAGATGTCCTATCTGACAGTGATTGATTGCAAATTTTTCACAACCGTCAAATTTACGTCTTTGCACTAGTAACCATTGCCCAAGGAGATAAAATCACCACGGTATTACACCTGCAAATATCTAAAAGAATATAGGCTAGGTGAGCAATCATAAAACATACTGTTATCAGTTGAAAGATCACCATTTAGCAGCAGTTTCTTGGATTAAAAACATAATGAAGATAAAAGCCTTATTACCAAGAATTTAATTGTTGTCATCAAACAGGTGCTATACTTAAGAGGAAGAGATGATTGGTACTAGATTGTCTCATTCTGTTTTGCTAAGAGACCAATCAGTATACAGGTGTCCATATAGAAAGGATTCAAAAACATGTGAATTGTATTCACCATGGCGCATGAACGCTTTTCGTTTAACGATTTTAAGCAAATGGCAGTAAGTTACGCTTTTCAAAAAGAAATTATAAGCAACGAAATAGCACATAACATTTTTTTTTTATCGAAGACCAATTCTTTTTAATATAATTGACTGTTGACTGATTCATCTTGCATAAGACTTATTAAGCGTTATATGTGAGGGGTTTTTTTGGTCACCACGCCGGACAATTGGATTTCCTGCGGGAACTCCGTTTTCCCCCACAACACAAGACCACACTCAAGCATAACATCGTGCAAACGAGAGTTATACATATAATAATGTAATTACTTGTTTCATAAACGTTTCATAAACGTTGTAAACAAAATAAGTTTAAACTAGCATATATGTGTATTTAAACTCAATCTTAACTTAAGAATGAGAAGTACTTTTTGTATTCATACCATTATCAAGAAAATAGTTCCAAATTCATACCAATACTGTATTATTATCATTGTACGTATGTCTAAATCGTATAACAATTTATATTATGAGAAACAGATAAATAGCTAAATTATTCAATGGATGTGATGTATCTTAAATAGTATAAGGCATCAAGGTTCGAGGCCGCATTTTTTCCGAAAGCAAATGGTTAATAGGAATTGCTCTCAACTTAAGGCAATGACTCCAAACCTGATCGTTCCGCAAAATTATAAAGCAATCATGACCAATGCCGGCAATGGAATGTGACTTAAGAACACATGGATCGAAAACGAAAATGGCAGGCACTAGCACTTTCACTTTGATAGTGTGTACTTGGTTTGTGATCAGTCACACATACCAAGAAGTGTTCGCATTGTGATGAACATGAACTACTTTTTTCTAATGTTTTGATATAAATCCATATATATATATATATATATATATATACGTATTTGTTTTGGTTTGTTTAGTTTGGATGTTAGACCAACAAACTTACGTTATTGACATTACAGCATCTGAAGACTTGTTTTCAATGTCTGCTAATTTTATTGAATGTAAAAAAGACTTTTTTTCCAATCAGTTCACACTTTTTGGCTCAAATCCGTAAATTATGTTTTTAAGCTATCAACAAAATATTTTTAGAATTAAATTGATACGTTTTAATAAAGTGCCACTACTTTTCCAATAGTTAAGACTTTTCTTAATGTCTCTTTAAGTACAAATGTTTAAAAAGTGTTTTATACATGAACATAAAAAAATGTATGACTTGTACAAATAACTATTATTTTTAGTGGAGTTAAAGTGAACGAGAATTGACGAAAGAGATAAATTATCTTGTCAGCCATTCATTTTACATCATCTTTAGCGTGTGTACAACCCATGTAAGTTACTTACTAAAGTTAAAAACACTCATAAGCCTCTTCCTATAATTTAAATTATTTAAGCTAGAGAATGAATTTAATCGATCTACATCTGTGCTGAACTATGTATTGTTTTTACATATAAAATGATTTGTTTCAGTTTGTTTTACAGGCAAATGCAATATAATATATTGATTTGTTGATTCCAAATTGCTATATATTTAGTCTTGTCTGTTTGGTACAAATTGGTCGATTTTTTCATAAATTACTAAATCTGCGTAATTTAAATATTCTTAGGCGTAAAAATGTTGCCAATATTGTTACATTACTATGCATAGGCTGATTTTATCACCTAGATATGTGAATTTCCCTCAGTGATATCTTATAACATTATTCTATGGTATGTTAAATAAATGCTCATTTTTCATTCATGTGTTGTTTTACCTTTTATTCATATGAATTCATTATTGTCTCTGACTTTGCGACCTTGACCTTGGACAAAACATAAATAAACTACACATCAAGTCAATGTACGTGATATGGCAATGTTAAGTATAAGTGTCAACTAAACAAGAAGGCAATAAAAACGTTGTGGGGGCGCATAACATAGTCGTAACTGCATGTAAATGTGAATGATCAGCAGCATATTCCTTTAGTATCTGCAGTCAGGCATTTATCTAGAACACAGAGAATATTTTATAATTTCAAAATTTGAAGGTATCCATTTTCAGAAAGTTACGTATATCTATTTGGGTCTTAATGGTTTAACATTTTCAAAGCGTATTTTACAAAAGTTATGATTTTAATTTATTTAAGAGATATTTGATGAAAAGGTGAAGTTTTCTTAGAAATTTTAAAGTTTTTCTTTGCATTACATCTCTATTCTTATAACTTTCGGATGGTTATAGTAGTTCAAAAGGATGAGTTTCTTTTAACAGTTCTAGGCATGACAAATATAATGAAATTCGTTACCGATATCTCTATTATGGTAATCACATTTCTTAAGATGAGATCAATATGTGTGTATCTTCTTGTGTTACTGGAAACCTATTGTGAAATCTTGAAGAGCCTCTCGTGGATCACAAAAACTGGAACGAACTTTTAAATGAAACATACTTGCATTGTGTCACCCGATTATGATATTAAAAGCTTTTTGTACTTTGGGTACCTTTATACCTAAATGGCATCAGCCATTGAACAAGGAATACTTCCCAAGAAGCTTATAACCATTTACCTATGAGTACTGTTTATCATAATAGTACACATTATATTATTCGACATTAGCAGAATCAAAAAATGTCTCCGTAATTGCGCTAAATTCTTTTACCTATGTTTGGATAAAAAATATTTAAGTTTTCAATTTGGTGGCACTGCTTTAGCAAATTACTATTCAACGGCTGTTTTCCTCATTCTCGGTTTAACTCTCATGTTATGAGTAAAGGAGACATTGACTTTCTGGTTTAATTTAAATTGCCAAACTCAGTTTTTTTAGTATATTAGCTTTTCAATTGACTTTTGCCATACTCTTATTTTCTGTTTGCACTTATATTGCATATGTAATTAAACACGTTCTAAATTTCGGAATGCCATTTCAGATTTGTAATCCTCAAAGATCATGCCTGTTTTGCTGTAACAGAAGTAAAAGGAAACTATAACCGAACAATTCATTTATATATTACTTCTTCATAGAAACATTCGCAATGTATACCTATTTGCACCAAAAAAAGCTGATATATTGTATCCTTTACATGGCACAAACGGATGGACATATTACGTCATCGATTTCTGATCAACGGATAATGTCAAACGGTGATTAATATAAACATCAATTGATTTAAGATGTTTCTTTCCTCATAGCAAATATTGAATTACGACCAACGCTGTTCATCTTTTTCTCATGTGGATCCTTTACATACCAAACTAATTCCGCTGAAGCCGATTCTTGAAATCAGTTTTCTTGCAATAATTGTTTTCACCCTCTCTATTCATTTCTCCTACAGAATGGATTGATAGCGCCATCGATTGCTCAGAAATGACCCATTTGTTCAAGAATGTACCTTTTCACATCAGGCAATTTTAAAACATCAAGTGAAAAAAATACAAATTATTCTCTCTAACCAAGAATTATTGAATAAAGTGTTGAATAACTCTGAATTATATGTAAATATAAAAAAGTAATGTTAAATCAAAACGCACAAATTTAATTTATACGAAAACATGTGCTCTTACGGTCATTTAAATCAAACTCCAAGACTAAAACTTATGTAACAAATTATTACCGTTTGAATCAACTGATACTCTGATAGCTATGAAAACGATGGCAGTTATTGAAGAAGTAGCCTATCATCACAGCGGTTGTTTAAAGTAATACATTTGTTTACAAAATATCATTCTACTTTTTTGTGACAGTCAATTAATATCTATCAGAGAGATATGCTTTATTTATTTATTTTGACATGTTTTTCCACGGAACGTTCAGAACATCCAGTATGAACAAAGTAAATTCAATCCATTTATTATGTTCGACAAACTTACACATCGTACTTGTTAAATTATAAGTAAATGAGATCATTTTGATTATTTCCTGGAAACACAAAATGGCTTTTTCTAACACATTGGTTTTATGCGATATAGCACAATTCATCCGTGATGGACAGCAACATTAATACGTTGCAAAGGTTGTTGTTATGACGCCCTAATGTCTAAATCTCTGAATAGAACAGGCACACTTGCTATTGAAGGAGAAAAGAGAAGTCAGCCGGGGCAGTCGATACGAAATTGTTTCTTATACGTCGCTTTGAATTCTTTGTAGCGCTTTTGTCGATAACAAGAAACCTTTGACTTTAAACTTGTTTTGTTACTTGTTTTCCTAGTGAAGAGACCAGTGGTGCCGTATTAAAGAAGCATCATAAGTTCAAAGTGTACCTTTTCCCTACAATGAACTGTTTCCTTTACTATTATATTCAACTGATAGTAAGTGCTATGCTTGATATTAATTCTGAAATTAAAGTATAAAAACTTAAGATTATAAAAAATAAAAAAACACCCCTTTTATAGCATTCAATTGTAGCAGAATTATAACAATTCGAAACTTAAATATACATGTATATAGAGAGATGTTTCTGTAATACGGTCCTAGTGGGTAGGCAGTTGTGTTTTTAAACAAACTTTTTTTTTTTTCTCCTTTCGTAAAACTTGAAATCGGATCGAATGATATTCGTACTCAATCTGTTGTCCATAATACCATTTTGGTAACCCCATATAAGTTTGTATTATTTGTTGAATTTTAGGATTTAAGAATAACATATATAAATATTTACCAAAAGCTTGTTTAATACAAGCTAACTTTTTAGCAAAAAAAGATCATTTCAGTTGAAATATAGAGAAAACTAATAGCCCTCTCCTAAACAATCAAGTACTTCTTGGTAATTAAATCTATTTATGTTACAAAAATTATAAATATACCTGGTTCCCATTTGGATTGATTTGATCGCTGGTAAACCGGTTTAACCATCAATGACCCTATGTTTGCCTTGATGTTTCCTATGTGTTCATACGTGTTGTCTTCTTTTTGTTCCCTGTTGTTGTTCGATTTTTATCTTTGTGCCATTAATGGTCATTTGAAAGTGTAACTTTGAAAACATGTCAAGCACGTCAAATTGTATGTAAAAGCACATTGTTTTAGTTTTATTCACATAAGTATTGGTAATAATATAAGTATATTTAATGTGTTTTCAGGGCGAATGGACACTTCCGACGCGAGGTCAGAACGCGGCTTGCTGAGTTACCAGTCCGACAACGGGCCATATGGTTGGATTTATTGAGCCGAACCAAAATACACGTACACGAGAATTACATTTTTCATGCGTACCTACAACATTATTTTTAGTCAACTTCATTACGCGAATTATATTGAAATAAACCGAGCCCTTTACGATACCATTTTTTAATCGCGTACCATTAAGATATTTCTGTGAAATAGCGCGTTATTTCACGTGATTTGTCTTACCCGTGGATGAGAAGACAGAGATTCCCAAACCGTAAATTGCAGAAACGCATGTGAGTTATGCAATAATGATAACAAATCAATTATTTCCATGGTCATTACTATGTCTGCTCGATGTAGTTTGTATCAGCGCATAGAACTGAATAATTTTATAAATGCGTTTAGAGTATACCGAGGTGTTAATACCACAACAATTTTTGTCTTGTTAAATGCTGAAGTAAATGGTGTTACCTTCTACGCTAAATGCTTTTACCCTCGGCACTTCTAATGCACCAACGTCAATTTGAAAACAAGTTATCTTGCTACAAGATGTCCCTGCAAAAAGTGTTTGATTTCAAATTTTCCACAGCCGTCAAATTTACGTCTAAGCACTTGTAAGTATTGCCAAAAGAGAAATAATCGTCAGTAAAATCAAGTAGCAGCTGTAATTTAATCATTACTATGACATAAATTAGATAGACAACATATGGTATAGCACATAGAAACAACACTAAAATAATACAGGTGTACTAGATGATCTTAAAATATCTAAAATCAACAACAATTATTCTCGCAAATCAACTGATTAGCAGCTGCTTCTTGGAGTAAAAACAGGCACAAGATATACAATGTATATATAGAGAGAGAAAAAAACAGTATCAACAAGGAATACAAATGCTGTCAATGTTTAAACAGATGTAACACTTCAAAGCACAGTTGAATGATACTTGGACTAAATAACCTGATTCATTTTCACAAAAAGGCCCTTCCTTATGCATGTGAACATATAGCAAGCAATAAAAATAAAATATCAATTTTATTCATCATGGCACATTCGCGCTTTTAGTGGAATCATTTAAATCAAATGACATTGTGTCAGGCTTTTAAAGATGCACTCTTACTCCCCGGTAAAATTTACCGCAATAAAATGTTGTTTTAATATTCCAAAAAGGATGAATAAATGTCGAAAACAATGGTTCTTATGACGGATACCGAGTTTTATTTGAAAGAAATGAGCATTAAACACGGTATTTCTACCTTATGACACTAAAGCAGACCACAGTAAATCTTTTGGCATTCGCAAATCATTTAATATTTTTGCACTTTCTTCTATTAAATACGCGGATACAATCTTGTTATCAGTAGTTAATATTTTCAATAAAATCATTATTTAGTAAGTAGTGAAAGGTTTTGCAGTCAAAATTGATGTATGTAATATATATGTATGTATTGATTTTGAATAAGAGTGTCACTTTAAGAGAGAAATCATAAGCAGCGAGACAGCCATTAACAATTATTAATCTAAGGCCACTTTTAAATCTAGCATCTTACTTTAGCATTAAGCGTAAGTATTTTCCAACATATGTGACCATAGTTAAAATTAAGACCCTTTCGTCCCCAGTCTGCTATTTTAGGACGTTACGCAATCTTATCGAAGGTATTTTTCTCACATTTTCGTATTAATATAATTCAGAATTTTCTTAACACTTTCGGCTTTGGTCAATATATTTGTTTAGAATCACGGACAAATAAGCAATTACTAGATGCACTAAGCATCAAGAACACTTCTTATCAAACATCTGCCTGTTAGCGAAAGGTGTTGACCAAAAACGATATTTCAAAATATACACACTAATCTATAAAGCATTAACATAAACATATGAATCGTGAAGCTTTGTGCTGCAATGTTGACTTTTTCCGATATAAGCAAGCATTGTACTTATAGTATAACAAGTGTAGTCTCAGTGGCTAACACCTCGTCTGTCACCAAAAACGATTCTTCAAAATATCTACACTTAACCTATAAAGCAATAACATTTTAATTTGACAACTTTTACTGCAATGTTGACTTATTCCGATATAAGCAAGCATTGTGCTTATAGAGTTACATGTGTTATTAATATAAATATGTTTAATGTTAAATATTTGATATAATAACTTCAACCCGCAGCCAATATGGCTTTACGAATATCAGATGTGGTAGTGTTTGCAGCTTTCATACTTACCAATAAGTGAAACTTGAAATAATTACGCAGCGGTGGTAATTACTGAAACCACATTCCCTTGTATGCTATGTCACCGGGGATGAGCAAAAAAGTCACGTGACCACAAATGCAAACGCCAGTAGTATTTTGGCTCGATTGATCGTCAATCAAGGTAAGTTTCTTATCGATATTTTTGTTATACGAAAAAGTTCGTTCAAATGACATAGCGCAAAAAAGAATGCATTGTTTTGTCTTTCGATCGGTGTATTGGTCACCATTCATGTCTGCATAGTTTCCGAGAACACTTCGATACAAATTGTGTCCATGAATGCAAACGCACGTAGGTAGTGTTTTAATGTCACATACTTTGATAAATTGCCACATTTTATTCAAATGTTTGTTTTTCAGTTGTTCAATAATTGTTTTTAATTGCTTTATGAATACTTTGTGCGATGCAATATGTACAAAAATGCATTTTCTGAAGTATTTCAAATTTGGCAAACGTACGTAGTCTACCTAAAATGGCAAACGCACGTAGGCATCTTATATAATAATAATAATGAGTTATCGTATATGTCGAAAGCTTTTAAAACGTTTTATTCTTTCTATATCCATAACTATTGCAGTAAGATTTTTGAATTTATATTTAATTATTATTATGATCATAATGCTTATGGTCATATGCATAAGGGAAAGTAAAACGCTTTATGTCGTTTTACTTAGCTAGATAAGCCATCTTTTAAGATTTCAATAAGCGTTTGTTTGCACGAGACGTTTTTTTATGAAAATGCCTTTACAGATGATATTCTTTTAACAAACTACAATTTGTGTAAAATACTTTGCGATGTAAATCAAGTGGCGCTTAATTAATGAATGACAGTGTCTGTTTCAGTGATGTCATTTGTTTGCCACGTTTGTGGGAATGCGTTGAAAACGACATGGGGGCTGAAATTGCGTGAGCGCCGCCATGACGGTGTAAAAGCATTTACATGCTGTTAGAAACAGTTGTACACCATGGAGAGCTTGACGCGGCATATGTAAGTGTATTCTAGTATTCTGTTTTATTCTATATTATTCTATAATTAAGCAATTATCTACCAGTCACAAGCTCAGGCGTTTTTATTAAAGGTTACCAAAATATTGCAATTACAAGTATTTTAATTGCATACTTTTAAAGGCATACATGTATTTATACAGGTGCACCACACATGGATCCAATAAGCAGTTTCTGTGCCCGAAATGCATGCAGGAGGTCACCACACATACGTACCTGAAAAGGCATTGGCAAGGAGAAGATGGCACGACAAGTTATACGTGCGACATGTGTGGGATTTCAATGGAGGAGAAATAGACCTGAAGGCCCATATGGACGGCCATACTGGCGAGAAATCATACCAGTGCGCTGAATGTGGGAAATGTTATCGGCATAGAAGTAGATTGTGCAAGCAAATGTTATTAAACACACCAAATAAAACATCAACTTTTAGATAATAAGTATCTTTCATGGCCGAGAGTGCAAGGTTCATCCCAACCCGAACATAGAGTGTATTGCGGAAGCGGGGTTTACCGTGTTTCCGCAAAACACACTGCGAGAGGGGTGGGATAAACCTTACACGAGCGGCGATGATCCTGGAAAAACCAGGAAATCTTTTGTACGAAGTGAATATAATGCGCGTATAGATTTGTAATAATTCGTGGTTGTTATGGATATGCGTGCAGTGATTCAGATTATGTTTATGTTATGATTAAATATTTATAGTTCTAAAAAGAGGACAGCGTTATTTCTTGAATGGAGCGCGAAAACTTTTCTATTGCTCCATTTGAAGCGAGAGATAATCAATTTTGATTTTTAAAATTGCCACGAGACAATGTTTCCATGATGCTACAGACGACAGTCGTCTACAAGGGAGGTAATTGTGTGATGACGATTGAAAAAAAATGAATTCCATACGGGTACTTGTTTTATCTTGGCCCTTGCCAAATTTTTAGGTCAACTTATCTGATGTGGAAGAAAGTAGAATCTCAGGCAGATCATAACAAAAGTATTGTTTATTAATTAATCGTTATGTTATTTGATTACTTATCTTTGATTTTATCTGATTATCTGTGATCGCTTTTATTGTCAATCATTTTATCCAATGTATAAAACTAATCTAAGATATACAGTTATAGAATAAATGAAGAACATTTCCATTATAATGTCTTTATTTCTGTAAAACAGCACTAATACATACAGTTCAAAGAGTATTTTCAGTGATATAAACATTGTTCCGGGTAGAGCATACATTGTCATTGTATCATCGCAATATCATTTTATGGTTATCATTATCACAATATCTGTCATTAACAATTATCATGACAGTATTATCATCACAACATAAAGAATGGTTAAATAAACGGTTCATTAAAAATGTTTAAATTATGTTCAAATGAAACGTTTATCCCCATGCGATCTGTTACAAGCATCTTAGAATCGTTGCGTCTGGCCCGCTCCCAGCACACACCAATGGTTCCCTTCTGGAATGCATTTCTGTTTATCAAAACAGTCCCGTACTGTGCTGTACTCCGACTCTTTGTATCAAACGTGTGGTTCCTGAAATGTGACATTACAACAGCTGTTCTAAATGTTCGAGATAAACATTTAACAAGCATTGTTAAGTTAGTTAAGTTTGTATACCACCGGTATGGCCGGATGAGAGTTTGTTCGAGAACTCATATTTCCCACAACACTCCCGCATAATATCGTGTCAATGTTTGTTACGTATCATAAATTTATAAAACTTTCATTATGATGGATATTTAATAATAAAGCGGATAAATATCTTCAATATCTTGAACACATTTTCAGTTTTTAAAGGCTAACGAAATATTCGTTTGCTCCTTATTATAAGATGCCTACGTGCGTTTGCCATTTTAAGTAGACTACGTTCGTTTGCCAAATTTGAAATACTTCAGAAAATGCATTTTTGTACATATTGCATCGCACAAAGTATTCATAAAGCAATTAAAAACAATTATTGAACAACTGAAAAACAAACATTTGAATAAAATGTGGCAATTTATCAAAGTATGTGACATTAAAACACTACCTACGTGCGTTTGCATTCATGGACACAATTTGTATCGAAGTGTTCTCGGAAACTATGCAGACATGAATGGTGACCAATACACCGATCGAAAGACAAAACAATGCATTCTTTTTTGCGCTATGTCATTTGAACGAACTCTCGCGTATAACAAAAATATCGGTAAGAAACTTACCTTGATTGACGATCAATCGAGCCAAAATACTACTGGCGTTTGCATTTGTGGTCACGTGACTTTTTTTTGCTCATCCCCGGTGTATGTCATCTGCCCATTTCACCCACACCTAAAATGAGTATGAGTATTGTTTCTTTTTTCAATACATTGCATCTAGGTCAAGATAGAAACGAATGGTAAGATATGGGGGGGGGCAATTATATTCCCGATGAGATGATGAGGAAAGCAATGCCGAGGTTTAAATCCATTTTCTTGCTGAATTCTTAAGGACGATGTGGTTCCGTGTATCAACGCTGTGTTACTTTAGTACTCATTCCATACTCCGACAAAACGCAAAAAAAGTGTACTGACCGTTGTTGCTTTTTTTGCTTTCAAAATGAAGTTCTTACACAATTGATATAACTCGCATGATCTGTATAACTATATACACCGTAAAGACAGAGTATATCGCCCTTAGTAGTTTCCGGTAAATGTCATGATAGAAAGCATTAGGCACCGGAGATTCCGTTTTGACCCCGGGGTAATATTCTTTTCTATACAACTATAAATGGATGTTTTAAGGATGAAAAAAGATATCACTCTGTGTAAATGCCTATCACAGTTTCCGGCACAACGGCCTACATTCGGTAGACATTTTGTCTTGAAAGACTGCTGAATGAAATGGAGTTATCATATATAATTATTTTAACACGCACATCCTGTATATCTAATCCATTTTGACAGTATCTCGCCATTGGTAATTCCGGTACAAGAAATCATTAAGCCCGAGAAATTCCGTGTTGACCCCATGAGGTAGGATGACCACACATTGTTTCTCGTCATATATTTCTAATTGATTAATTTATAAATTAGAAAATAATTAGTTTAATCCAAGGACATATAACACCCTAGTTTCACCAGATATGGTTCATAAAATGTTTCTTATTTCCAAAACGACTCAGAAATATATATTGATACATCGTTTTCCTTACACATTCCACTTGCCTTTTACGTTAGCCCCCTGGTTTGTATTGTGTCTTGCATCTGTTTGCCAAACGCCATATCTTATAGATAATGGTATTTTAAAATGAATGTAATGTATGCAGCTGAAAGGCAGCACAACCTCTATAAAAGTATATTTTATGGTATGTGGATCATTCGCCTTTTACAACACGAGTGCGTTTGAAAACGCTGTAAAGTCTTATCCAATACACGAATAGTCACAATACGTATATGTTTATTGTGCGCATAATAAAATGCATGAGCATTATGCAAAAAAGATCAAAGCTGTGTCCCATGAACTATTAATATTGACTGGAAAGGAAGTTCCCAAAGAATTGTCTGCACATTATCTTCGTGGGCATGTATCGCATATAGTCAACACATATAATAATGGTAAAATATAAAACTTTGCTAAGCATTTATATCAGTAATACCAGAGGTATTGCTTTTTTGTCCAAATTAGTGTAACATTTTACATATCCATTGTTCGGTTTTAGCCTGCTCGTTGGTCGTCGTCGTCAAAATGTAGGTTTTTAATGCTCACGCAGTTTCTTTTTCTAACAAACTTTCCCGAAACTTAGCATGTGTGTCTCTGTATAAAATGTGAGTGAAGTTATGGGCAATCTCACGTCTAAAGGTAGATGACTCGGCTAGAGGAAAACTATTCTAACAGTGCGAAATATTATAATGTATATATGAAGTGAAATACTTTTTAAGTGTGAAATGGTACAGTGTATGTGCATACATGTGTGCTAGCTTATGTGCAAGCGAACGTGAGTGCTAGCGTTCGTGCGGGCGGGATAACACTAAACGTGAAAATTTAAACGCGGGGTCACGGATTTAAATATACTGCCAAGCATAGACGAAAGTTTGAATACCTCACAGATCTAAGTGCATGTATTTACATTTTTGAGCAGACGTCAAAAACAGCTGGCTCCTAAGCATAAGATTAAGGCGGAAGGTTTCTCGAATTAGCGGGCGACATTATTTGCGACGGGTGTTTGATATTGCAAATATGTTAAGAATGCAACAAATGTACTTTATTAAATATTCACGTTGTTTTTCTCGTTAAATTACCAAACTATTGTCAGCGATTCTGTTCGCTGCTTATGTTATGACTATTTTTATGTTTGTGCTTGGTGTTAATACTAACAGCCTGCCGAAGATCTTTCGTTTAAATGCCTATTATTTGAAAAGTACCATATGCATGTATTAAAACATTTGCTGCTGAGAAGCATGGGTCGCCTCTTTCTTTTATAAATAAGGCTAGAATGTAAATGAAAAGATCATTAGGAACATTTTAACTGATGCATTGATATAATCGAAGTAGGTAAAGTTATGGTATTATAATTATCACTTAAATGCATTATTCACGAATGGTACCATATTAATACATAAATAAACAATTTAACGACAGATGAAACAAGGTTTGACCTGAAACGTATATCTATCCATAAAGAAATAATATACATGTATGTAAACAGTTAATCGCTTAAAATAACACCACTAAAATGTCGACTTCTTTCTGTTTAACGGACAGATCGTCAGCTTTGAAACATTTTCATAAATTTACATAATCAGAACAACCCTTGACTATGTTTCTACCTGCCGTAAGGTCATCGGAAGGATATCCTGCAAATTGTTCCTAAATGTCATCAAGGATAACGAATTTCTCCCATACTGGAGGAAGCAGAGCTTCTGAACCGTTAATGCGTTTTCGGATTGCATGACGCTTTCCAGATCACTTTCTTCTGGGTGCACTCTTTGAGTTGCCACCAAAATAACGGTAAATGGCAACATCCACGCGCGTAGCTTCGACATTGATTTGGTTGAATGCCGACAGCAATAACACATGTGCTTATAAGTTTGACATGTTGGTGGTTTTCCAAGTGCTTGGATTAACATATCCTCATCTTTCATTGTCAGGTCGCTTTATCGGAGTCGGGTAGTTGCGGTAGTGTTTAAACACCTAAATCAGGCGTTATTTCATTCAGGATGTGAGAATTTATTGCCATTTCATGTACTTACAAATATTGTTGTCAAACAATTCAGCAGTTTGGACAGATCGTCTTAAGAAACCCCGTTATAACAATTTCTTTTCAGCACTTATTAGATAAGAAATGTTCTACTTATCGAGTTTAACTTTCGTATACAAATTAGAAAATATCTTTAATTTTACGTTTTTAATTGGTGCCAAAAATCTGCGCTTTTTTCATATTTAGTACGGCAACTGAATTTTTCCAACATATTGATAACTCCTTAATTCATATGACACCAGATCAGAATCGATTTCGTCTGTAGCAACTTCCTCGGTTTTTCATTCATCAGATGTGTCTGCTGTTCCGTTGTATGATGTTTGGTCGCATACATCAAGAGAAACAATGAGTTTAATTTGCTATTTCACCAGATTTGTTCCCAACGTTGATACACGTACGATGACACTACACCTTATCATCGTTTGTTTCTTTTTCGTCATCGAGTATTCCAAAACAAGTAAGTGTATTGTTAGAAACATGCGGTTGTCAGACTCAAAAGATACAGAACCCGGTTGGGGGACTAACCGTAGTTATACCTATTTTGCTCATAATTGTTCATCCAATCTGTAGCTTGATATGCATGAGCTTCATTTAACGTATTCTTATTTCTCTTTGCTACGACGTTCCCAGCCATAAAGTCATTGTAAACTCCAGGCGCGGTTTGTGGCAGTGCTTTTATATCTGAAAGTTACTTTTTAGTCCCTACCGTGCGTAGTTGGCATGGTCATTAAAAGGTAACCAGGGCAACCTTGTAACAAAGCCCTAACGTGAATTAGCCTGGCATCTAATAAGTTGCCTTAATTAAGCTTAAAGATGCACTCTCATTCCAAGTTAAGATTAATAAAATTGTTTTAATTTATCAAAAAGGTCGAATACACGTCGAAACAATGGTTCTTATGTAGGAGTTTAATTTGAAAGGAATGAGTCTAAAACACGGTTTTTCTACCGAATGAGACTATAGAAGACCACAGTAAATCTTTTAGCATTCACCAAATATTTAGCATTCAACAAATATTTAATATTGTTTGCACTTTCTGCTATTGAATACACAGTTACAATCTTGTTATCAGTAAATAAAAATCGAAATATGCGCAAAAACTGGGAAAGATGCAGTCGTCAGCACTGTGATACATCGGTTAGTAAGATTCAATCTGTTATACACAACGATTTCAATTTTATGCAAGTTTTTTGACAAATCTTTCTGGAAATTGTACCATCTGGTGTCTAGTCCCTTTAATGTTTTTAATGTTTGGTACGTATGTCGAACTTTTCGCAATATAAGGTGTAGTGGGTCGTAAACTATTAGTAAACGGTGTTATTTTGCGTGTTAATTGGCCAATTGTCTACGGACTACATAAGAAATTTGGTTATGGCATATTCGAAATTAACTGGAGCTGTCTACCACGTAAACCACAGTAAGTGTTAAAATTGCGTTGGTATATTTATCTGTATTTTATAAAATATATTAATTGAAAAACCATAATGCGCTGTTTTGAAAGGCGGAAAAACAGATGAGACAGCAACATGATGAATGAGAAATGATGTATTATTGGCTCGTATTGACGATTCTAGGCTTGTTTTGAGGAAAAATTGTATTGGGATTTTTGCACCATCTGGCGTCTAGTCCCATTAACAAAGGGTAACGTTTCTTACCAGAAAAAGCTAGTTGAACGTAACCACTTTGTATTTAATAGAATGACAAAATCCGGTGTTGGAAGACATATAATGCCCTGAAAATGTAAACAAAATAGTAGATCAAGTAAATCCAGCACATTCCGCCTGTTTATGAAACAAACCATTCAGCTATAAAACTATAAAAGGTATCGAATGGTTTGAGATAGAATAACCATGCATTGATTCACGATCAAGAGTCAATTAAAAGAAATAAAGCAACGTATGTAACAATAAGTAGGGGCTTCCAAATTGGAGTTATTGCCCTGATTGTACAAGAGTAGTTAATTGTAGTAGAATGCAACAATGAGTTGGAATTCCTTCATTTAAATGCGACCTTGTATTTACACCGACAGTGCATAGACGGTATTTCTAGATAAATTACGTTTATCCTAACTCATATGAATAGCTTTAAAAAATACCCCGCTTAATTTCATCGACCATATTTCAGAAACTTTCTTTATATTTGTTTATGATATTACTTACTGCTTTATCTTTAAAACAGCATAATTATTGATAATAACAACCAACTGTATACTTTCAACCTGTGTTTGTTTCTATATATTGACATACTTTAAATGAATAGCTTGTTATACATTTAATTATTATATCTATAACATTCCTTACAATACAGCCTGGTAATAAGATGTTGCATTTACATGTACATGCATTACTTTGTATAATTTAGTATTCATGTGATACCTATAAGGTCATTATGTTAAAAGATCAACTGTTTCACAGAAGGATGTGTTCATACAAAAGGTATTTCCGCTAGATCTCTCTTCTCGCACATCTTTCTTTTTAACTTCTAGTATTTTATGTTTCCACTTAAAAATTCGTTATACTTTAGATATGACTATTATTTCTTTGGTTATAAAAATACTTTTGCTTGGTATTTAACGTGACGTTCTAGGAGAGGGTCGTACTTTATGTTAGCAAAACTTGTGGCCAAATCCCGCTGCATGTTTGATTTCAAATATTGTGAAAAAATCTATATTTAGATTATCACTGTAATATTTTTTTCCTGCATTAAAACATAATTAAATAACAATGTTATTAATGCAAAAATGGTCTGTGACTTATTTCTTACTAATTAAGTTTCCAGAAACTTCGGATATAAGCAAGAGCAAAAAAATTTCACAACTTTGAGGAAAGAAATAATAGAAGGATGTCTAAAAACTATTTTTCATGCAACGGCTCCAAAATTAGATCTGGTGTAAAATACAATCATTCACATCTTGAAAAGCAGTACAGATGTTTTCCGGAGAGACTTATTAGGAGAACATAATTTCAAACATATTTCGAAATCAGTAACTCCTGTCCTCTAGATTTTGCGACGTTGGAAATAATTGCGCAACTGTAATAAGCAACGGCTATTATTGAAAAGTGGCTGCAATTATTTAGACATTTTTCATCATTTACACAGAGTGATATGTCGGCTAAACAACTAAATAAAAACTGCGCTTACAGCTTTCTTGTTATCTAAGACGAGTGTTATTTATTCCACGAACAATGATTATTCTAGATGTGCTATTTGTACAGCATTGCACCGCTGGAACAGATTCGGTCCATACCGATCAGAGACAGTTGTGATTGGTTCTGCAAACAGCAGCACTGCTCTTTGAAAGAGATTACGGTGAACAAATTGAAACGTATGCCTAGCCGATAGCAATGCAACCTGTTGAACGTGTGATCTCCACACAATTATAATAAGGCTCAAGGAAAGTAACTTTATGAATGTACAGCATGTGCAAGGGTACTCTGTTATGCTCTGTTATTCTGTTATGAGTTGCGTAAATGCTTAAATTCACCACTTTGCCAAGCATTATGTCATGTAGCATAAATACACACATAGTGACTTCTGTGTTTTCGATGACCGTTTACGGTGGTGACCCTACGTCAGTTAATATTTGTAAACGATAACATTGCCGTTTTAGTGAATTAAGTTTATTTAAGTTCGATTGTGAACCGACCATCACGCTTAAACTGTGTCTTGGAAGAGAGGCAAGAAGAACGACCCCTTGGTGGGGATCGAACCCACAAATTCTTAGGTAAGAGAAAGGCAACTATGCCACTAGACAACTCTGTTAAATGTGCTGCTTTTCGTTCATGGGTGTTTGTCCGTTTGTCTTTTTTGTGTTCGATCATTGTGTCTTTAATTAAACAAGATTAGTTTCGGTAAATTTGCTTTATTTGTCACCCTAATTTCAATTTTAGTATTGAGAATCGGCTGAAAACGTGTGTTAACTGCTCTTTAGTACGTGATATCAGAAACAAAAAACAAATACTGATATATGTAAATAAAAATAAAATGTCTAAATTTCATTACCGGAGGATTCAGATGAACTTCTTGTTTATAACACACGGCTTTGTGGATGTGTGGAAAAAGTCAATATGAAGCGTGATGCCTAAAGAGACCAATAATTTTAGCATGGAGGAGAAGCATTCAACAGTCCCTGAAACTCAAATGATACAAATGTATTCAAAGTACGTCTGAAGGCGAGTCATACCTTGATGTCATCAATACACGAAAATAGACATTCTGATGCATACTTAAGATCTAGTCACAATTTACTTGAAATAGAAAGCGGTAAGTAGTTCTTCAAATTTCCTCGAAAAGTCAGATATTGCAAAATGTATAATTTAGATCAGGTTGAGACCGAACTTCACATTACACTTAATATTTGGCCAACATGTATTGATATAACATACATTATTATGTCCACAAAAATGTGTTAAAATTCAAATAATCATGAAATTTATGAATACATGTTTAGTTGCTTTATTTATATCCAGTATCACAAAGTGAACATAAACGATAAGTTTAAATGTTTAGCTGTTGAAAATACCTGAAAAGCCCCGATACAAGTTAAGAACTACTAACTGTTACATGTTGAGTACATAACTTCGAATATGCATATTAGACTGAATTGTCGAAAAAAATTACATATTTAAGTTTGAGTAATGTAATGAAGCAGACAAATAAATGTCGTTGAGAAACCAATGACATTCTTTTCTATGGCAAAACTATTCTATTATCACTGCGTTCATTCTAATTTATATTCCTTTTTATGTAAATCTGGCCATCGCAATAAAAAGAGAAAGTCTATTTTAACCAGATCAACATTTCTGGAAGAGGAACTTTTCAATTGGTGCTCTTGAGATCGTTAACCTAATAATTTTGGAAACTCAAAGACGACAAGCTCAATGGCGAGTAATATGCATACCTCTATTGTTGCGCAAATATCATCAGACATCTTTAGACGACATACAAGTCATAATATGCATAGTGTTGTGAATGCAATGACTGAAGTAATAGGAACTGGAGTCACCGCTTTTGGCACTAAAGGTTTTTTCCTAGATTTTTGCAGTGCTTCGAAATCGTATAATTATTATTTTTTTTCAATTGGTTTGCTCAACAATTGACTGATAAAGATCTACAATAATTTATTAAATCTAAGTTTTAAGACAAATTTGGTTTAAACAGTATTTATTTAAAAAAAACATTTTGAAGATATACAAAGTTTACGCATAATCAAAGGATAAACAATGGTAATAGTACGTGAAAAATAGACAAGTGATACACACATAACAAAACACAGGTTTGATTAGCATAAAATGAAAATAGAGGTAACTGCTTGCCTACGGAATATTATCATTAAATGAGAATTGTTGGCTTTTTACGAAATTATCACACTATACATGGCCAATACCGTCCATATAAATCTCATGTATTCATTTTGGGGCCAAAAAAGATTATTTGTAGTATTGACTTTGGTCATATTTTATGTCTCTAAATGGTACCAAAATAGCATGGGCTTATTACCAATTTCATACTTTTATATGGCATGAAAAAAATATTAATCACTCACCAAGACATACATCGTCTTCATCTCTTTTTTCAAAATGGTTTATGTTAGAGTTAGATCCAGACTTAAAACCTAAATGTTTAGTTAAAAAAATGTCATTCCAAAATACAAATGGAATAAGAGGATGAAGCAGACATAAGGCTGTCGTAGAAATGTCAACACTAATAAAATATACAACAAATATAATTTCAGTAGACTCCATAGAGAGAACTGTAATTACTAAGGATTATTCAGATAAAAGGAAGAAAGTGGGTTCATCTTTATGTTGCATACTCAAACCCGCTAATACTATTGACACCAAAATGACAAATGTAAAACGTACTTTAAGAGTACTACACAAACATAGAACGGTCGTTGATCGCTTGAATCCCGAAACGATACGACTAGGTTCAAAAGCTTAAGAGTCACGAGAGATACTTGTCCCTCATTTGACTTCCTTTATTTTGACACAATATACTTAACAGTTTAACAAGTCCATGTAGGCGCATCTGCTACCGTTCTGGGATATTTGTGTACATGTTATACGTGTATTACTAGTAGTTAAATCTGATATACTATTAGTATCTGAAAAGCTTACAAGCCTTGTTATGTCTCATAAGAGTTCAAATACATGATCTAAGAGTTGGGTTTATATATTCGTACATTCGCTACTTTGCCACTTAGTTTAAAGATCATAATACTCATAAGCAACATTATGTCTTGTTGCTTAAAATGTCATTTCATTTTATTTTCAGCTTTCTTAGTTTTTCGTTGTATTTACCGTTGCTGATTACGAACAGTGTATCGTTTTATGTGTGCCATTCTTTTAAAATTGGCAAAGTGCAGATTGAAAGTTGTCTTAGGGATCACTATGAAAACAGTAATAACTCTTTGGGTACAATCGTCTTTAGTCATCAGGGTTATGGTTAAGTCAAAAGTGCATATGTGCACACATTCATTAATGCGTTTGTAACAAACAGTGATCCGAATAATTCAACCACTGTTCGAAATATTCTACACTGATGGAGCTAAGCATTATTGCACATTTGGAGGGCATATTGTTTATGATATGTTTCAAAAGTCAAAAACATTAGACTTTTAAGCAATATACAACTGAAGATGAATCGGCTGAAGATATTTTGAAAATTGGTTTGCAGACGATATCAATTATTGTTTGCGTTTCTGTCATTTCAAGTTTGGCTTTAGTTTTGAAACAAAGTGGCACTCAACTTTTTATGTCTAACTTCAGACTGTATTTCTAAAATATATTCATCTTCTGTGCATTTTGAATCACTTAGCAATTTACTAAGTAGTTAGAACATTTTCTAACTACAGAGACTCCCCTGAAGCCAAAAACCTGTCGTGATAAATAATAAGTACTTATATGAAAGCTATAGGGGCTAGCCCAGCAGCTATAAACATGATGAGATTAATAATCAAAATAAGTAATTGAAAGCTACAATGATTAGACGTACTGTGATGTATTATCAATATAATAAAAAGGCCAGAGACAAGCGTGACAGTCAAAAAAGTGCTTGACAAATGATAAAAATAGTAGAATAAAGCCACACAGAAAAAAGCGTGCTGTACAGAGACTAACCCGGCATCCAAAAGGGGCTGTGATAAAATATTAACATAATAAAATATCAGCTACAGAGACTAACTCGACAGCCAAAATGTGCGGTCCGAAATTAACAAAATAGTAACATAAAAACAATAGAGACTATCCCGGAAGTCAAATGTTTAAAAACAACCTTGTATTACGAATACGAATAGAAAAATCAGCAAGAGAAACACATGCCACGCAGCTTAGATAAATTTACAAAGAATCGTTCAAGAATCGTATCATATTCGTTAAAAATCATCGCCCACAGTGGGCTGCAACATTAATACAATGTTAATGAGTATTGAGGGGAAATGTTTCTGCAAATGCCAGCGTAAAAAGTGTTTTATGTGAATAAATGCTTTTGAATTGAATGTCCTGACAGAACGCAATAACAAACAATCGACGACCAATTCTGCCTATCACACACACACACACATTGCAATGATGGACAAACGAGTAACATTTGATTACGAGTGAGTATACAAAACTTATAATGGAACCAAGCAGCGTGAATAGTGATGTTGGCATTTGCCCGAATAAGACACATCGCACCAAATAATCTGGTCAGAACTCAGGCCTTGTCCATTGCGCTGAACAAGCACTCCTCCGTCATTCACATAACGAGATGTAAGTCAATAGCTTCCACCATACATAAGGGTTTAATATCATTTCCAAGATCGGGCGCTGTATTCGGAGGAAAAATATGGACCGACAAGCATGCTACAAACGATTTGAGTATATATAGTTACATGTAAGCATGATATGATATTACAGCTTAGGTCCTTCCACCACCAAGAACTGGAAATTATATATTTGGATGACGGGGGTTTTGGTCCTCACCCAAGTAAGATCTAGCCATTTGTCTTCCGAAATGATGCATTTGGTGTTTTTATTAAATTTTTTCTCACATATTGTCTTAATGAAACTTTGACAGTTTTAGAATGTTGAAAGGTTTAGGAAAAAGAACTTCATGATTACAAATGAAAATAAATACTGGCTTCATCTTTCCATGTAAAGCGAGGATATTTTTTAGCTGTACCTTCTAAATAACTGATCGAAGTTATGAAAAGACATTATAGCCCAGGCCGGATCATGCTAAATGGTAAATGTCTGATGAAACTGATAATATCCTTATCTTAGAGACCATTATCCCATTACCAAAATAATTGTGTTCTCAAATTCAATTTTCAGGGAAATCTAACAAAGCCAAAGAGATTTTATATATGTATTTTTATGCTGGTAGTATTTAAATTGAGTCGACAAATCTGAGAAATAAGCAGTGATGTAATTTGTTATATAGATTGATGCGGTGTTTTTTCTTGGTCTGCTATTAAAGGGACCAGACACCAGATGACACATTTCCAAGAAAAAAGAAAGTTGTCAAAAACCTACATAAAATTGATACTGTTGTGTACAACGAATTGAATCTTATTTACTGATGTATCACATTGCCTATGTATGACAAATACAGCTTTCACAGATTTTGAGCATTTTTCTATTACGAAACATACTGGGTTTTCTTCCACGAAAATTCAAATAAGTTTTTAAAAAGCGTCTGTTTATTAACCTCTACTCATCACGTGACTTTCATTACTTAATATACACAATTCATGGCTTACCGGGAAAAGGGAAGCGGAATATTTCTGTGAAAAAACGTAGTCGCAGAGCCAGACAAAACAATATCGGTGATGAAATTGATCGATAGAAACTTAAGAAACATGCTAACGCTGCTGAAAATGACAGCGAGCTGCAAAAACGTTTATTGACAAGTGGATGGAACGATTACATGACTGCCAATGTTTGGAAAAAAATCCGCGCTCTTTTAAACTGGGAATCCATTATGCGCTATTTTAAAACTCAGCTAAGACAGCGACATGATTGTTGCATTTATTCTTTTAATCATGTAAAATAATGTATTATCGGCCTAAAAACAGCTTGCATTGACAATACTAGGCGTGTTTTGGGGAATAATATATTTGCCAAAACGGGACCATCTGGTGTCTTGTCCCTTTAAATCATGTCTTGGGTCATCGGGTAGAGTTGTTTTAACTGATTTAGAAGTAGAGGTAGAAAATAATAGCATATGATTTTAGTTTTCGGACAAAATAGGCGTAGCTCTTTTTGAAGCACTTATGATACTAAAAATGTTGAAGCGAAACATCAATGACGCGGCTGAATATGTTGAAGAGGGATTGAAACCATCCGCCTTTTCGGATATTGTACTGAAAATCGAGAGCCATCCGACTGTTCATCTAATGTGCTGAAAGTCACCATGTGCTGAGAGTCATTAGCCTCCCGACTGTTGACATAATCTGCTGAATGTTGGGTTCTTTATATCGAAAAATCGTGCTAAACTAATTGGCGCGAATGTTGATGCGAAACATCAATGACGCGGCTGAATATGTTGAAGTGGGAGTATATGTATATACTTATATATACCCTCATTCAAATTATGATAAATATATATATTGTTAACTTTCTTATTGGTGATTGAAATAAGCAGGGATGACACAAATTAATAGATGACATATTTAACCACCAGAGCGTCATGTAGTGAGAAACACGTTAAAGACAAAATAAAACTTGTATCACGGGGATTCACCCCACCACCCAAATGGCAGCCAATTAGTTCTTTCAGAGGTAAATGTCTTCGGGACATTTTAGGAGATATGTTAAAAATAGTACATTCACGTTAGGTTGATATGTAGGCGCAGTCTTGGAGTTAATAAAAGTCTTCCAATGCCCTGTAATGGCTGCATAATGGCTTTATGTGCGAACTCGCCTGGAATAAACCGGCTGTTTTAGTAATCCTAACATTGCGGTAATTCACAGACTTGTACCTTGTGATTCGTATCGTTAAAAATTTCCGAAAGAAATGCGCGTGAATATGTGGCGATTTATCAAGCGCAGTGCCTTCCTCTTACAAGGGGGAACAGCCACTGCTCTGATTAGCGAAGAGTCTAAATAAAATGTTTGAAGATTACCGTTATAGCCGTTTGGCTAACATTTTTTAATAAATCGATTGCTTATATATTCAAAGACATCAAAATGGTTCCGACATCTATGCGCGTGGATATTAAGCGATTTTTCAAGCACGTTTTCCCCTTCATAAAGGGAAATAGTCTCAGACCAGTGACCATTTCAAATAAAAAAGGCAATGCATGCCTAGCATAAGTTTGTATAGTCTGGCTAACATTTCTTTATATAAACATGTCATCATAGTATCGATCGCTAATCTATTCAATGACATCTATACGATTCCTTTCCAACAATGTTTAGTAAGTAAAGGTGAAAAAATGTTTTTGATAAATTTCAATAGAAAATTGCAAAATTGACCGCGACACTGAAAGAAAGATACACTGTGTGATAATATTTTCAGAACTTTACAGATTTCCATACGGTTTGTTCTTCTTGTAGCACTATGAACAGATTAATATAGTTCACATTGATTTTAAGATACGCACTTATTAGGTTTTTTCGAAGTGGGAACAAAACGTTTGATGCCCTATCAGTGCAACATAAAAAGGTGTATTAACAAAGGCTTTTGAGTTGCATAAATAATGGGGACAGATGAATTAAATTGAATTCATCTTCTAATACATAACATGAAATGTTCTATCATAATATTGTATTGCAATTTGTTTGTGCCGACCATCGGCAGTTCCATATTTCTTTTACTTACACCTGACAGATAATGATAAAATTTATAATATTCAAAAATACTCCATTACCCAGTTTTGTATTAAAAAAAAACACATCAGTTACTCCTTGTTTGAATGAAAAGATGAATAAATTAACTTCTGTGGGTTTTTCGTGTAGTTTTTGTTTTTTTTAATTTTTGATTATCGTTAAATTAATAACAACACATTTATTGCATTTCAACATATCTTACCGTCTCCATTATTATCTTCATCCAATATTTAATTACGCCCGTTTAGCTAATCATGTTTTTTAGCTCACCATGTACAAAACAATTCCTAGTTTGTGTTCTAGCTCATAATAAATCTTTACAAAATTCCATATGTACCCTTTCTAATTGTAAACTATTCTGTAATCCCCATACGTCCAGGCCATAGCTTAGAATAGGGAAAATGGGTTCATCGAATAGGTCTAATATATGCTTAACAAACATAGTATATTACTTAATTGAACAACTGTTAAGTTTAAGTTTCAACATTGCTTGAAAAGAAGCCTGGTAATGTATCAAAATTGGTGGGAAATGACCCACCTGGTGTAAAAACAATACCTAGATAAGTTAATTTATACAAAAACCTTAAATTTCTTCTCAACCTTCTTCCCTTTTAAAAAGTATGACTTTCGTTGTAACAGATGCTACAAAATTATTCTAACAGTTAAAATTCTTTCTCTGATCCTGCCTCTGATTCATAACATTACATAATCGTGTCGTCATATAATAATAACAACAACAACAACAACATCTCTTCAATATCAATTAAACACATGGAAAATAGAAAAGTAGGTAGTGATTCTCCATGTCGTACCCCATGAAAACATTCAAAGTCTTCAGTATAAGTTGAAATCCACTTTTTCACCACGGTAGAACGCATTATTCCATCCTTCTGTACATACATGTACTTGAGGCTGTATATAGTACAGAATGGCCTGATCTAAAGCCATGCTGATAAGAGCTTACCAAGTGTTTGTTTTCTATATGATCCACAGTCCGTTCCTTATTATTTTTCAATTATTGTACAACCAATCGGTGTAAAACAGATATGATGGTAATTTTCTGCAATTTTTTCTCTCACATGCTTTGGTTACTGGTGCCTCGTTCGGTTTGATCTCAAGTTTGCCATGTTCTATTGAGAGCGTTAATAGTGATGTCAAAGTTGAGTAACTGTTTTTGTTGTAAATATATATGAAGATGCTTCACAAGAGTTTATATTTTAAATTTAAAGAAAATTGATCAAATTGACGAAGTGAACAAAAATCGAAAAATATACGGAAATCGAAGTGAAATCCAAATTATGGTTAAGCAACTATTTTTTATTGTACAATTATTTAAATATTTGAATTAGCTTCATAAAGGGTTTATAACATAACATATTTTTATTAAGAATTAAGCATATGTAGCTTACATCATTTAGATGTAAATAAAACACAAATGTACACATACAAAAAAATGGCATACAACACCATTACCAAAAAAAAATGCATTTTATCTCATATAATTACACGAGAGAAGGAAATGATAAAATATTCTATTGCACAATGTTAATAATAGTATATCTTAATTATGAGGCTTTAATAATATATACAGCTATTTTATGCAGGAGCTGTTAACTCTTTACATTTAGTAGTTTAACAAATTTGAACATGCTAGGCCTGTTTGTATAATAAGGAGGGATATAGTCTCTCCTTAAGTCACTATACACATCACATACAATAATAAAATGATAGTCATCTTCAATATCGTTCCTGTTACGTAATTCACATTTTCTATACTTTCTAGGTATTCGTGTGTATTTGCCCCTTTCAATACTTAGCATATGTGAGGACAACCTCATTTTAAAAAAAAGGTTGTCTGTGGTTAAAGTTGTCTAACACTGCTAAATAATCACTTGTTTCAAAGATAGTCTTTATTTCACGATACAACGATAATCCGCTTGACGTGTTAACTGTTCCCTCCATTGGGTTATATACATGTCTTAAAACCTTAAAGCTGCACTCTCACAGATTTACCGTTTTTACAACTTGGTTTTTTTTGTCCAGGAATGAGCAAATTTTTGTGTAAATATCTGCAAACCAATGATATAAGATTGCTGACAAAAGATCAGACGGCTGATTGTCATATTTCCGTTCAAAAATCAATGTTTTATGCCTTAAACCGTTACTAACGGTTTAAGAAAAATGCAAAAAAAACATCAATTTTTGAACTTAATTATAAAAATCTGCGATTTATTTTTTTGTCAGCAGTCTTAAATAACTGGTTTCCATGCATTTTCGCAAAAATTGGCTCGTTCCAAGACAAAAATTAAAAAAAAAATGTCAAAACGTTCAACCTGTGAGAGTGCAGCTTTAATCTAAATTGAGCAATAAAGCATTTAACATTGATTACCGAGTCCCTAAATAACCACACATCATTAAAACCAGTCTGCCGCAGCATGTCTTTAATATTTGATATTTTACTTAATATTTATAGTTCAAATTTTAATTAAATTGTTCCAAACTGGAACAAAGTTAAAAAAAAAAAACGAAAAATGTACGGAAATGGAAATTAAATCCACAGTTTTGAGAAGTGAAATCAACTCGTAACTCTTTGATTTTTCACGTTTGTAATGTTCATGTATTTTCAAATGTTAATACAATTGATAAAAAAATTATATATGGAAATTATAGAAACTTTTCGCAAAATGTATGGGAATCGACATGAAATCTAATTTTGGAGAAGAGAAATGAAATTAGTCGAAATTGATGATGTTAAAGAAACTTTTCGAAAAACGTACGGAAATCGAAGTGAAATCAAACTTAACCTGTATTGCCACACACCCCAATTTATATTTTTGTATTGACTTGACTTAATATAAGGTCTAATTCATGTCTTATTCCGTTGTAGTTTCCATTGTGGTAATGTCATTTCCTTTTTGCTTGGTTTTAACTCTCGGTCTACTGATTGCAATTGTAACAATACATATTACTTTTATTATAATGTATGAGATAGTTTGTGCGCCGTGTTAGTTGTAAGGGGAGCTCACTGCATCTAAGTTTGACATTTCCTTATTTCAATTTTTCTTTGGGTTAATGTTTAAAGTACTCTTTAACAAGAAGATATCCAACATGGCCGCATGGGAAGAAATTTCACAAGCTGTGAGCGAAAATCGACGTGAATTAGTCTTACAAGGGGCAACATTTTCAAAACGAATTGAAAAATCTGGTTTAGATGAAAGATTGTATTCGTTGTCATGCCTAAATCACCTCGAAATATCTGGCACGACGTTGTCAACGCTGAAATCTGATATAGAGAAACTGACAGGTCTAACATCCCTTGTGTTGTGCAATAACCACATCACCAGTCTCCCGTCATCTGTGGGCAAATTGACCAAATTAAAACTGCTAAATGTCTCCAACAACCAACTCGAAGAAATTCCTGATGAAATAGGTCAGCTAACAGAGCTTGACACTCTCAACCTAAGCATGAATAAATTAACAGAAATTCCTTCTGTTAGTTCAATGAGAAATCTGCATGTCATAAACATTTCAAGTAATAAGCTAACAAGTCTACCAGAGGGCATTTTTGACCCAGAGTTGGTTCATTTGAGTCACATAATAGCAAGTGACAATGAAATCACCGATCTGCCTGTTGAAGTAGACAATTTACCTCATTTGAATGTGCTGGACTTGTCAAATAACAAGTTAACAGATGCACCTACATCACTCAGTGTTTGCCCAAAATTAAAAGAATTGAATTTGAAAGGAAACAAATTTAAAGATAGAAGATTTGGAAAAATGATTGAACAATGTCAGACCAAATCTGTGCTTGAATATCTTCACAATATATGGAAAAAGGAAAACCAGAAAGCAAATAAATCTGGTGGTAAAGATAAAGAAAAGAAGAAGAAAAAGAAGGGCAAGAAAGTTGATGATATTGAAGTCATTAAAAACATGATGAATATCTTGAAGTTTCATGCAGATTCTGGAATAGTTGTCACAGTGAACCCATCTGTACTTGCTGTCCGACAGTACATTGTCTGCTGTGTTGTGCGAGACCTGGACTTATCTGGAACTGGAAAGCTAAAGAGCTTTATAACTCAACAGGTATTTTCTTCTTTTATATTGGTATACAATATTTAAAAAATATAGGTACCTAACATAATGATTATCATCTCATAAATAGTCTCATAAGCTTTAGTTAAAGTTAACATATGTTCCCACCTAACATAATGTCTTGTATCATTAACAAATCTGCCTTGGCGTTTAAACAGGTTCCTATTATATGTTTACAGACAAAGTTGCATGATACCGTCTGTCAGAAGCGCCAAGCTGGAACGATTGCCACACATGATTTGAAGAACGTCAAAATGCCTTTGACATATAATGCTAGGTCTCCACAAATTCTACAGGTACTGTAGTTGATTACACATGAGCATGTAGAACATGTATGTTGCATAAACTGCATTGATACATGTATTTTGCCATTGACCAATAGATGATCCCAATGAATTTGACTTTGCATTACATTTGACAAACATCTCTTGTTACATAACCCCATACATAAACCATGAAAAATCATTTTGAAAGAAAAAAATACAAGCATATTTGAAGTATTTACAAAAAATATATAACTGTTTTTACATCTGTATTTTGTTTTTATTCTGTAGATAGTGCCCCTGTTTCATCAAAAAGAAGTAAGCGGAGAGAAACTGTTTGAGGATTTACGACGTGAGGCTGAGCAAATGAGGAAGGAGAAAAAGCGTCACAACTTTTCAGGAATTCACAAGTATGAGACATTAACCTTTCACAACCTCTCATCTCAGCTAAGGGCTTTTCCATTTAAACATATAACCCGCGGGGGAAAGGCACGTTCAAAATATACCACTCCCCTACGGAAGCAATTTTACCCTTTCGGGGTCCAAATAAGTGAAAAAAGACACCCACCCATTTACTTTTAAAATAATTGCCCTCTCCCCGGGGATATATGTTTTACTGGAATAGCCCTAAAGATACCTTTGGTGTCGATACTTAAATTGACATTGCTTTGGTATTGAACTATTTTTTGTCAGTATAACAGAGTATTTACGGCAGAATGCCTCTCAATAAGATGGCATTAATTAGAGGCAAAGAGCTACTTAGCTATATGAAGAAATTATTAAGATATGTGAATTTTGAATTTTAGTCGCAATAATTGAGAAAAAGATACCGACAAACTTTATACTTAATATGATTGGTAAAAAGGAGATTTATTGCTTTAAAGTAACAAAAGACAATAGGCTAATAACAAAGTTATTATAATGTACAACAGGTCTTTTCATGAGGCTTATTTCTGAAATTGTGACTTGAATAATTTTTAACTTAAAAAAAATGCAATTTGTTACAATGAAAAGCATAACATCTGGGCTTGCTGAAGTCATAGTTATAGTTGTTGCTTTAAAAGTTTTAATATATTAAATCCAGTGGAATTTTTTATTAATTTACCAAAAACCAGGAAGTGGATACAGCTATGATTAAGCGAATACTGATGGGCAAGTCACAGGCTTTCGACTCGGCATACTGTGTAGGTGATGGATAATTTTCACAAGCATAGTCAATGTCTGACTTTGATATCAAATTTACAGGATTTTAAACTTTGCTGAATATAGGGAAACGATTCCTATTGAGTGTGCACGGTTTGCAAAAAGTTGTGCGCCCATTGCATCTAATAGGACAGTATTGTATCATGTGTGCTAAACGTGTGTTTTATAACATTCCTTTTTGAATATTTCAGGTACCTCGAGTTGCTGGCAGACAAGACCGAGTACCCCTGTCTGGTGGATTCAGAAGGCACAGTTATCTCTTTCCCTCCCATCACAAACAGTGACAAAACAAAGGTAGCCTGCTCTTTTCAAACCAGTTTTGTTGGGAGGCCCCTTTGATAGGGGAAAATTAACATCGTGGCAAAAAGGGGAAAAAACTAACACAATTCATATAATGTACAGCTTTTTCTTCAAACCTTCTATTCAACAAACTGATCTACTTATTCATGAACGACACTAAATTGCTACATGTGCTAAATGTAAAGGGGTCGTTGCTCCTCCAAAAAAATATTTTTAACAATTTTTTTTACCTTGGGAGGGGGGGGATATTCTTCAGGTCGGCCCCAAAAAGGGCTGAAAAAACACTGAACTAAAAGGACTGTGAATCATTGTGTGTTCTCCAAATCAAGTAGAACTGTGTTTGAGTCTGGTATAGAAGTTGTACATCAACAAATAGCTTGCTTAAAAAGCTTTTTTAACCAAGTAGTGTTAGGGCGGGCAGGCGGCCGGGTGGCGTCAAACTCACCTATGAAACTGAATAATTTCAGTAATGGTTGACATATCTTGACCAAACCCGCGGTCTGTAACTAAATATAGAAAAAACTGTTGAAACTGAATAACTTAAGTTAGGGTTGAGTTATCTTAACCAAACTTTGTCTATAGGAAGAGTATATGGATACCTTTCATGTGATTGCGTTTGGGGTCTCTAGGGTCAAGGTCACTGTTACTAAAAATAGAAAAACGGTTGAAACTCAATAACTTTAGTTAGGGTCCACATATCTTGACCAAACTTGGTATAAAGGAAGAGTTTATAGGGACCTTTTATTGGATTGTGTTTGGGGTCCATAGGGTCAAGGTCACTGTTACTAAAAATAGAAAAAACAGTTTAACTGAATAACTTTAGTCAGGGTCCACATATCTTGACCAAACTTGGTATAAAGGAAGAGTTTATGGAAACCTGTCATGGGATTGTGTTTGGGATACCTAGGATCAAGGTCACTGTTACTTAAAGTAGAAGAATGGTTGAAACTGAATAACTTTAGTCAGGGTTCACATATCTTGACCAAACTGGGTCAATAGGAAGAGTTTATGGATACCTTTCATGGGGTTGCGTTGGGGTCCCTATAGTCAAGGCCAACTTGCCCAAGGTCACTTTACTAAAGATAGAAAAACTGTTGAAACTGAAGGACGAGTTTATGGAAACCTGTCATGGGATTGTGTTTGGGATACCTAGGATCAAGGTCACTGTTACTTAAAGTAGAAGAATGGTTGAAACTGAATAACTTTAGTCAGGGTTCACATATCTTGACCAAACTGGGTCTATTGGAAGAGTTTATGGATACCTTACATGGGGTTGCGTTGGGGTCCCTAGAGTTGAGGCCAACTTGTCCAAGGTCACTTTACTAAAGATAGAAAAACGGTTGAAACGGAATAACTTTAGTTAGGGTTGACATATCTTGTTTGAAGTATGCATTGCAATGTGTCACATGATCAGTGTAACATTTTGACAAAAAAGAGGATTTATGTAAGCAAAAAGAATACAGCCCTCATAGCTGATACCAATTGAAGGTATCTAGATCAATTGTTTTAATCAGTAGTAAGTAAAAAAAGTCTGGTATTGTCATAACCATGTTGTTGGGATTGTTGTGTAGGAACATTAACCTTTGACATCACTTAAATGTTTTTTTACAATTCGCCCATGTGTGTGAAGTCCTTTAACTTAGGCTTTAGTTATGATTCAGTGATGCCCATTCATCGGCAGAAAACTGGCAAGGGTTGGCATTCTCGTTTAGACTTTAGATGTCCATTGATGTGATAAAACTTAAAGTTTAAGTAAGGAAGATACCATTTATGAATATTACTTTATGTTATCCTATCCAATGTTTGCAATGGGACATATTTTTTTTAAGAAATTGATAGATTGGGAACTTAAGATTGTTATTTTGACTGTATATACTGTAAGTAACTGACACTCAATACTGGTCCATACTGCGTGCTTGCTTGCAGAACTGTTAGAACACATCTTTCACTGATAAAGAATTTTTGAACATTTGTTTTTCATCTGGGCATGATTGTATTAGTTTGACAGCAAAACCTTGCATGGAGGAAGCATATATATTAGTATTTTTCCTTGGATTGTCAGGTTTTGTTCTCTAAAATAATTGGAGCCATTGTTGATAAAGATTGATAGTCAAACATATATCAATGTTGTTCCCATTCCCATTGTGGGCCAAAAAGTTTGGCCATGTTCTTCTTTGTCCTCCTGATTAATGCCTCAATAAATATTTTCATGAATGGGGCAAGGATCGGTCCTCAACTGGTCTTCTACTCACAAAATGAAAACTTAGCGAATCATGGGAACATTCGTGATATCATCTTGAATGTACAAAATACATATAGTCTTTATAGATAAGGAAATACTGTAAATGTTTTGAACTATTAAAATAACTTCACAAGGCCTTCTAGATGGGGACTGATGGATGCAAACGTGGGACAGTAACAGGCTGACAGCCATGCTTAAATCATCCACTTCACAATGAACCTATTATTTGTGTTTATTTCTATCACCATGTTCTCCTGTTTGTTGCCATCTAAACATCTCTTACTGCATGTCCATGATTACTTTTCTTATTCACCTCTTTATGCAGACTAAAGTTATTTGGAACGAAATATGTAAAAAGTTAAAAGTATATTACAGGGTGACATGGCCACAAAATATGTGAACACATTTTATATATACTGTCTTGCAAAACTTAATGTATGGGTAATTCCTAAGAAGTACTCTAAGGCCGTGTTTTATTAAAGATCTTAGTGATAACAAAACCTGAAACCTGTGCAACACAGCTTGTAACTTATGAAATCTGAAACATGTGCATCTTAGCATGTAACTTGCACAATCTGAAACCTGTGAATTACATTTTGTAGCTTACAAAATGTAAAACCTGTACATCACAGCTGGCATCAAGGTGATGTCTTTCAGTTCCTTGACTCTGTTTTCAACTTCAAAAAGGGAAAAATGCCAATTCAAACAAATATGTGGCAAAATAACGAAGCTATTGCACTTAGATAATTTCATTTTACAACTTCAACCTTTATGGCAATGGGCCCCAACAGAGAAGGTCATCACTCTCAGGTTCAATATTGAACCTCATCTGTTATAAAGTTCATCTGACTGTAAAATCTTTACTTACTGATAGAGTTCTCTACTCAGGAATATATAAAAATGTGATTCTTTTTCTTCTACTAAGTTAATGAAGTCATACATGTGATTTCCCCAGGCATGTTTACACTTTCTTCCCGCTTTTTGTTGAACATAGGTCTTCTGTTTATCATGGTAATTGTTATGGTAATCCCCTCTCTGAGGTATTCCTGTCAGATAACCTAAAAGTGATCTCCTTATCTGAGGACATTGTTAAGAACAAAAACATAAATTCAAAGGAGATCCCAAAGAATGATCTTATATTCAATTAATTACTGACATTGAAAAAAAATAATGCTCTTTGCATATTGAAACGAATGGAAAAACTTACTGCACCAAAAAAAATAAGGACAGGCTGAAGGGAAATAACAATATTACTGATTTTATTTTAATTTATTTGGAAGTTTTACCACTATAATTATGCTACACTTAGTTAGGTCACTTTATTAACCATATCCATTCCATCTCCTTTGTTAAGCGGATGTTTCACCTGTATTTCAGATATCAATAAATACGACTGATATCCTGGTGGAGGTAACTAGTTCTACCAGTCTCGACACATGCAAGAAGATCATGGATGAAGTCCTTTACAAGATGCTTGAGCTGGGGCTGGGCAAGGACAGGGGAGACGATATGCCAACAGGAGCAGCCAAGGGTAATGACTCAGACAGTGACAGTGATGAAGGAGTTGTCTTCACTGAGGGCGGACAGGGTGAGGGGAAGAAGTCTCCGCGTAAGCTCCTGGTGGAGCAGGTTAAGGTTGTGGACCTGGATGGAGGGTTAAAGGTCCTCTACCCATCACGCACAGACCTTCCCCTGGAGACAATAGATGTTATACGTAACTTTGATTAGGAATGTTTATTGAACTTTCCTGTTTGAAAAGAAAAAACAAGAGAACTGCATGTACATTAACGGCAATAACTCTGTACTTCTTTTTTACCCCTTGTCAAACAGTATTTTTTTGATATGTTAATGTTCCTTTTAAAATTAATTAGTAAACATTGTGCTATTATTAACAAATTTGAAGGAAATCTGGAAAGAAAACCTATCAATGATTGCTATGGCAACAGTCTTTAATTATGCATAAGTTATACTTACTATCAATTTTATGAATGGTATTTGTGAACTAGTTTTTTCGGCCTGTGTGATTGTATTTTTCCCATCTACATTGTATATGCATACTCCAACAATACTACATATTGCTCCCAGATAAATAATATGATATAAACATCGACTCCCTTGAGGGGGGCGGTGCACCTTGCCAACCCGAGGGAACACAATCAACCGCAGCTTTGAAAAAGGTTAACATTGTTTGTCTAGGTTGACAAAATGCACTGTACCCCTCGAGAAAGTCAATATTGATTTTTTTTATGGAACAATTCCAAGATAAATAACCCTAATACTTCAGATTTTTTATGAAAGACTAAACTTTATAAATATTCATATATACATGTATTTTATAAAAACTTGTATATATATCTTCATTAAATTGTTCACAACAAATCTCCAAATGTGAAAGTCAGAACATAAACCACCTTAACAGTTATGATATTAATATACATATGTTCTAAAAACTTAAGAAATAAATATATTGTTTTTTGTAAAAAAAACTGCAAAGAGTCCAGGGTGATATGGACTTGATATCACCCATATTCCTACTACTAATGACATCAAGGGGGCAACATTGCAGAGGGAAACAGCAAACTAGTTGCCCACTGTAGTACACTATGTATGTCATAGAACATCCAGGAGATTAATTGTTAACTATCTTAATTTTTTGTGTCTAACATTCAAAAAAATTTAAATGCAAATATCTCATAAAGAGTAAAAATAGTAACGTACAATAATACTCTTCTGGTTTCAAACAATGACTATGGTTAACAGCTGAAGGAATGAGTTATTTCTCTTATGCCAATATAGCTTCATTACTTGTATTGTCACTTTATTGTGTGTATTGCATGTAATATCATGGTTGTAAGTGCCTATTTCTTCTTAATGGATTGAATTGTTCAGTGATAGTATTTTGATGTTATGTACCCAAAAAATGCTTCATGAATATTGAGTCACTTTGTAATGAATATTGAGTCACTTTGTAATAGATCTATAACACATGGACATGTAGTTTGAAATAACTTACAATATTTTCTCATTTTCCTTATGTATGTTACTCCAGTTGTTCTCTTTATTCCATTTCAATGCAATATTATCACCCTTGTTTGTTCGAATGGGAATTTATGCGGATTCCTTTTATTAGGAATTAATGACTTCCACCAAATACTTTTATTACCATAAAAGGACGTTGATTAATGAAATTGTTAGATGTTTCTCTGTTTTCATTTGTATGGGTTGAAAAGTTCATGCCTAATTGTAATTAAATGAAAAAAAAATCTGATATTTGCCTCTAATTTGGTGGCTATATTTAGAAACATCTGTTATTTGCCTCTAATTTGGTGGCTAGATTTAGAAACATCTGTTATTAGCCTCTAATTGGGTGGCTAGATTAAGAAACAACTCATAGAATCAGTTTGTTTTTGCACTTGAGACTGAAGTAAACTTTAAAGAAAGGTAAATTTGCATTCATGTTGTAAACAACAATGCCTGACTTTTGAATAAAATGGGAAGGAAGAAAACTTGTTACTTTGCTTTAAAACATTCCATTTACTATTTACTTACCAATATAATACCAGTAAATTCATATCTAGTCTTATAACACAAAGTTTGGTACAAAGTTGACCGATATAATATCTCACTGGAATGGTTCCCAACAGATCTCGATTTGTAGTCTGTTGTTAGTTTTATGACATAGCATTGTCCGCTTCTGAAATTTAAACAATGTTGAGCTAATGGTCACCAAACTTGTCACTACAGTTTAAAGCATAACTTTTCTGCGAACTTTAAAATCCAGCCAGATCACTATGTCAATCCCTTATCAAAAGTTTATCAAATTAACTTAGTCCGGGCTTTACCGTGAGTGGGCATTATGATTGGAATGTAGCTCAATAAGAAGTGTGGGAGTATGTATATGTCATGTATATGAAGGTATCAATCTTTAAACGAGTTTTAAGTCGAGATTGCATTAGGAACCTGGCCTTCGGTCTAGATCTATAGAAATAAATATTTCTGGGTTGAATATTTGTCATATTGGAAAAAGCACATTTGCTGACAGGCAGCAAGCAGCTGCCCGCGCAAATCTGTATTATGTTGCTCGAAATTGCAACGCGTTGGTCTTTCAAGTCTAAATGCCACTAATACTCCTATAATAGAACTATCTTAAGAGCTACTTGAAAGTGACTCGCTCATGTTTTTAGACCAAAAATTAGTTTTCCCGGTAATGCATCCGAAAACACTTATTAGCTCGACTATTCGAAGAATAGGTGGGCTATACTACTTGCCCCAGCGTCGGCGTCCGGTTAAAGTTTTAGGGCAAGTTGGGATTTTCACTTATAAGCCCAATACCCTACATTCAATTGACTTAATACTTCACGCAGTTGTTCAGGGCCATCACATGATGAGGTTAGATAACTCCATATTATTCTTTACACAGATTATGGCCCCTTTGACTATGGACCTTAGGTTAAAGTTTTAGGGCAAGTTGGAATATTTATTAATAACTTCTATATCCTTTGTTCAATTGACTTAATACTTCACACAGTTGTTCAGGACCATCACACAATGAGGTTACATAACTCCATATTATCCTAAATACAAGTTATGGCCCCTGATTGACTAAGGTTAAAGTTTTAGGGCAGGTTAAAGTTTTAGGGCAAGTTGGGATTTTCACTTAAAACACCAATACCATTCATTCAATTGACTTAATACTTCACACAGATGTTCAGAGCCATCACATAATGAGGTTAGATAACTCCATATTATCTTTTATACAAATTATGGCCCCTGATTGACTATGGAACTTAGGTTAAAGTTTTAGGGCAGGTTGGGATATTGTTTAATAACTTCTATACCCTTCATTCAATTGACTTAATACTTCACACAATTGTTCAGGACCATCACCCAATGAGGTTACATAACTCCATATCCTTAATACAAGTTATGGCCCCTGATTGACTTAGGTTAAAGTTTTAGGCAAGTAAAAGTTAAGGGCAAGTTGGGATTTTAATAAAAAAAACTTCTATACTGTTCATTAAATGCACTTTATAAAATTCAAAATTATTAACGACCATCTTACAACAAGAAACAGAACTCCGTTTTAAGCCTAAACACAAATTATGGCCCTTGAATAGTTTTTTATCTTTGATTTTTTTAATTTCCTTTGAAAGGCATATTTGTATATTCTTAACCACATTATCATAATGGGAAATCAAGTTATTTGAATGACTTGCGTCATTGTTTTGGCGGGCTGGTGGGAGGGCAGCATTAAAGTCGAATAATTTTAGTTAGGTTTGACAAAAAGAGACCAAACTTGGTATTATTACATCGTTATTGTATTCTACGTCAAAGCGGCGTAGTAGAGCGCGCTGTCTTACGACGGCTCTTGTTTTAATATTATTATACTCTATGATATCGAAATTGCAGAAAGAAATACAGATATACCATAAAAATGTATTTTGGTGTTAGTGGGGTTCAAACCCACGCCGGTCAAGTCAAGGAAAAAAGAAGAAAACAGCCGGCTAGTCCACACAGCCACTCGGACTTTTACAAAAGTGGTGGATATGTTGACCTGTTAACGATACATTGATAAAATCACGTGATAATGTCAGTCAACCGACCACGCAACACCACAGCCATAATTAATTTTCAATCGCATTACTAACGCTAATGAAAATTGTGGTCTTGAAAAAAATATTTGAGCAAATATCAACATTTGCTGAAGGTTCCAGCTTTTGGTATTTTGTTTTAACACTCCTTATGATTTGCCACACTTTATTTTGTGATTGAAAAAAAAAATCATTTGTAAACCATGAGCGAGTTTCTTTAAAGTACTTGGTGATTCCATACATGAAAAAATAAATTTAAAATATGTCAAAAGGAGTAAATAAACTGTTGGATATCTAAATACACCGTGTGGAGCGTTTTCATCACCATTAACAATTTGCACTTTTTAACAGAAAATACGATAAGGCTTTAAATAAATTATTCATACATCTGGTATTGCTTTATATTCTAGATCTTTTTTTAAATAAATGGAAACAGCTATCAGATTTTCTGTTACTAAGAATAACCAGGCCATGTATTGAAAATGTTGTTATCCCCCGCCGAATCGAACGTTTCGGGAGGGGGATATTGTTTTGGCGCTGTCCGTCCGTCCGTCCGTCCGGAACCATATCTTGGTAGGCATTGATCAGAAAATGTTCAAACTTGATCAAATCCCCACCACTTATAAAAGTGGGTCACATGGATTCAAAATATAGGTCACTAGGTCAAATCTTAGATAAATCTTTGGAACAAACTAGAGGCATTATACATGTTCAAATATTCATGAAACTTAATCAAAATGTTTTCCTTGATGAACTCTTGGACGTATATAAAACTTGGTCACATATGATCGAAAATTAGGTCACTAGGTCAAATCTTCTCAGGAACCTTTTCATGGTAGTGATTGGTAGGATTATGTTCATACATGTATGGGTGAACACATGATAATAATTCTAAACAAACTCAAACTTATATCCAACGTTCATAACGGTCCATTTCTCTGCAGCCATAGTACATGTTAATATAGGAATATTCCAGCTACTTTTCATTTCCAATCCATGAACTTTGCCCAATCAGGCGGGGGATATCAATTCAGCGAATTTGTTTGTTTTTTAAATATTGTAATAACAGTAATATATCTTAACTTAGCATACATATGATGCTATATATTTATAGTAATATTGCTTTATTTAAAAAGCTCTTATTCATATTTAGTAGCTCTTAGTAGATGAAAGCGGCTTTAAGCAGGACCTGTGATATGGTCAATCAAATAAAATCAATCAATGTAGATAATATGTGTTTATTATTATCATGTAACGTTTAAGGGTAATGAACTATTTGAAATCTACTGTTAAATAACTATGTCACTTACATTTTCTTTCAGTGCACTTAATATCTTCAGTATAAGAGTATTTAGCAGCAATTAACAACAAGTGTTTTACCGGGCTTCCGGTCCTTCCAAGTTTGATATTCCGTGTCAAGATGTATTAGGAATCAGAGAGGTCATCGTGCCACTGATGGCTAAGTCTGTGAAACAATGGTTTTCTGTGGGAGTAATAGAACTCTATTTTATACATAATTATTTGTATTTCGGTTTATTTGATAGATCTATACACACGTGAAAAGGTTATATTCATCAAAATGTCACGTATCAGGATATTTTACTTCATTCTGGAATGACGGTAAAGTTGGAAGGTAGTTGGTAGTTGGTAGTTGGGGATTCGAATAATCAACTACTTACCAGTTGCCAGTTGGGGATTCAAATATTCAACTACCTGCTAGTTGCCAGTTGGGGATTCGACAAACACTGTTTTAATTCACTTTTATTGGTATATTCGCCAGTCGGATATTCGACCATTTCCAGTCGATTATTCGCGAATGTTCAACTGCAAACCAGTCAGTAGTTGGGTATTCAGTTTATGTCTTTATGTATGGTTTTAAAGGTCACATATGGGAAAATTAATCGCCAAATGTTTCTGTATACATGTACACATATGTTTCTTTGCGACAAACACTGTTTTAGTTTACTTTTATTCGTATATTCGCCAGTCGGATATTCGACCATTTCCGGTCGATTATAGAATGTTCAACTGCAAACCAGTCAGTAGTTGGGGATTCAATTTATGTCTTTATGTATGGTATTAAAGGTCACATATGGGAAAATTAATCGCCAAATGTTTCTTTATGCATAAACACATATGTTTCTTTGCGACAAACACTGTTTTAATTTACTTTTATTCGTATATTCGCCAGTCGGATATTCGACCATTTCCAGTCGATTATTCGCGAATGTTAAACTGCAAACCAGTCAGTAGTTGGGGATTCAGATTATGTCTATATGTATGGTTTTAAAGGTCACATATGGGAAAATGAATCGCCAAATGTTTCTGTATGCATGTACACATATGTATCTTTGTGACAAACACTGTTTTAATTTACTTTTATTCGTATATTCGCCAGTCGAATATTCGACCATTTCCAGTCGATTATTTGCGAATGTTTAACTGCAAACCAGTCAGTAGTTGGGGATTCAGATTATGTCTATATGTATGGTTTTAAAGGTCACATATGGGAAAATTAATCGCCAAATGTTTCTTTTTGTATGAACACATATGTATCTTTGCGGCAAACACTGTTTTAATTTACTTTCATTCGTATATTCGCCATTCGGATATGATAATTTTCCCATATGTGACCTGTGGTTTCCCCTGTGGTTGTTTTACACAGGGACTCTTAGATTCAACATATCAGCACCTTATTAATAGACACATAATCGTGAATCATAATGGTGAAAACCCGTATAAAACCCTGTTCATGCAGCGCTACCAGCGCTTTGATGTTCCATGGCGTGATAAACAGCCAAAAACGTGGCTCTGCATCATACATTCTGGTGTCTGTGCATTATACAACACACGCTACCTAGTGCTTACTGCCTATATACTCGTACATATAACACAGTAATGACCTTGCTTGTCTTTTCGAGGCGTGATAAAGGTAAGTTTAAACGTCCAGGACGCAAAGGCGAGTGGGAGAACTCGTGGCAAAAGTGGATTACCGTTGTACAGAACGCCCACGACCTATTGGTAACGTTGAAAAATGCATACTGTCTACATAAACCTTTGTCCTGTTAGGGCGAGGTTAAGGTAAAGAAAGATTAACATTGCAAGGACAGTACAACACGCACTATGTATTAACTTCCTTATGTATGCTATTTGTCTTGTTAGTGCGTGGTAAAGGTCAAGATAGACGTACATGATCAGGACAGCGATAGCGAGTACGTAACTTTTTTGTATATCAAAGACACTAAATATCTTCAGATGTGTTGTTTATCTCATTGTTTGTAACCAAAATGGTTTTAAACAACATTTAAGTGACAAACAATGATTCAGATGCCTGTGGTTTTGCACACAGACTTAGTTTGAAGTTTGAAGAGCTCATATCATGTAATTCATTCTGTTTTCGTGAGTAATACAATTATTCACTTTTCAATTTTCTTTCAAAAGCCCAAACAAACAACACAAAACTAGGATTAAGGTGTTAGTATTATTGGCAGCAATTTTTGAGATAAGGTATATTATGGCAGCAATTTTCACATTTGAAAGATAAATACAGTCGAACCCCGTTGGCTCGAACTCGCTTGACTCGAACTCCTTGTTGGCTCGAACTAGATGTTGAGGAACAATTTTTTGGACTTGAATGTTAACAATCCCGCTTGACTCGAATTTTCCGAGGGTCGTTGTATTTTCGCCGTTCCCTGGGAGTTCGAGCCAACGGGGTTCGACTGTAGATTGAATATGTGTCTTCCTGGTTTGTCGTCTTGATAACGTCTCCAGACTTTCCGTATGTTGAGCCGGCGCCTGTCGCATTCGCTCCCTTTTGGAATCCGATAAGGAGTTATAGCTGACCTCTTTCGACACCGGTGCGGTGTTATTCCGATACCGAAGCGATACTATATTTAAATCTGAATAAAACTATCAGATATGTTTTGCATTGTAACTAATCTTAAGTCACCAAAACTGCGTTGCAAGACACGTACGTGATTATGTAAAGATAACTGAAAAAATATTTCTGGAAATAAATGTTAGCATAAAGCATCTAGGCATCTTTAATAGCCTTGAAGATATAAGAAACAACCACAATGGGAGCGTGTTCTAGCTATCACGTTGCCATTAAAACCTCGAGTGGCGGTCCAGGTGGTGTGTCAGTTTATTTATACTCGCTTTGCCCATTCGGCGAGTGCTCCGTTAAGATTGTTAGTCATTTTAGGTTTTTGGAGCATAGTGCACAGACAGAATGTAACCCTGGTTAGAGCTGCCCTGGTTCTTTAACGTGCACCAGTGTATAGAACTGTCACACGGGACCCCCATTTAACGTCATTCCCGGAAGACGATTAGTATATTTTAGTGATGCGACGGGGAATCGAACCTGCGACCCCTGGATTGATAGCAAGCGTGTTACCACTAAACCACGGACACGCCCCGTAAGCTCCTTATAAACGGAGCTTAAAACACTGAGCACGAGAAAATTTCCCGCGTAAAACATTTCTCGCCGTAACCAAACCGGTTTCTTTAACAATACAGTAGAATAAGAAATAATTTTGAAACGCGAATAATATTATTTAGTAGGAACAGAGGTTGTGTGTTCTATCCCCAACCGGGATACTTTCCCAACGCCCCTCAAAATGGACACTATGCAGTATTGGTTTTTAACCAGAAAAGGGAATCAACGTTATATAAGCTATCAGCTTTCCTATAAATCGCGGTAAAATAAATTAGTATGCACTAGTAGTAACAGGTTCTTACATGGTTTAATGGACGACGATCCTATTTTTTTTAAATTTATAACAAGAAAAAATAAAATCCACCCACTTCCCCCTCAGGCTGGCCGGGGGTCGACTGCCTTACGAACATCGACGACTGCGTGGGTCACCGCTGTGCATATGGAGCCACGTGCTTGGACGGCCACAACTTCTACAGCTGCCTCTGTCCTCCGGGCAGAACAGGTAAGGAGCGGATTTTGTATCAGTGTTTTACAGCTTCACTTCTTGAATAAACAGTTATTTTAGGGATAAATACGGTATAGATTTGTGGTTGATAAAACTGAGTAACATTTTTACAACTATGTGAAAATATACTTTATGGACTTGTTTATGCTACTGTTTTGTCCAGAACCAATTTGTCAATCTGGTAATATATCTAGAAGTGTTTCATCGAAGGAACTTCTAATTTGCATGATTAACATGCCAAGCAGAGATAAACGATTGTGCGAGCACCCCGTACAAAAACGGTGGCCAGTGCAGGGATGCATCAAACAGCTTCCGGTGCGAGTGTCCGCCAGGGTTCGCTGGCCTACTTTGCGAGGTTGAGCTGGACGAGTGCCGCTCCGGACCCTGTCTGAATAAGGTTTGGTTGTTTTTGCTCAATACAAAAAAACATTGTTGTCGTGTTTGGTTACCTTTAAACGGAGCTAGAACGTTAAAAGGTTGGCGCAGTTATATTAAGGCAATACAAAAAAATCATGCGGACTAGAAAGGATATCTATAATGCTTGGTCTTCAAAAAATCATCAGTACCCGGAGGAAACTCACTTGTCCGGCTTGATGATCACAAACCAAATTCACATGAGCCCAGGCCGGGAATCGAGCCCGAGTCGCCTAGGTGAGAAGCGAGTGCACTAACCACTGCGCTAGCCAACAACTAGCAAACGCCCCCGTCATCATCGTCCACATATTTCGCGATATTTGACTTGTACAGGTTGACTTTTTCATCCTAGTGAATTTGAACATGCAATCGTTTGCATACCTGTCGGAAGGTTAAAACAATGTGTTTGAGATAAATACCTTTGTCCGGTCGGAGAAGATATTCTCTGTTATTCCCTGGCCGGAAAACTTCATTCTCCGGCAGGAAAACTCTTCACGCAATTGTCAATCGAAATAATATCCAAACATTGCTGTGTTTCACCTAATTCACAATTCATAGAAGAGAAGTTTGTCAACCAAAGTTAACGGTTTATGATTAATCAACACTATGCAGATGAGAAATTAATTACTACGAACACTTCTTATCTTAAACATTTACTTGATTTATACATCGACCGATGTCAAATCTACTGATTCATATTTTTACAATATCGATTGAAATGTATCTCATTTTCGTGTTTGCCTCTAAAATTGTGACCCTACTTACCGTTTATGTCCATTGGCAACTCGTTGGCACTACAACGAGACACGTTTGAACAATCACACACTGTTGCAGCTCCGATGAGTGCGCGCCGTCATCATGGAAATTGAAACGTCTTCTTCTTGTACCTTGTTTACATAATACCAATTAACAACGACGAATATTACTACATGTATATCTAAGTTATTCAAATGGGGTATCTGTTGAAAAAGTCAATGCTATTTTAAGCATTCCTATTAGTTTGTTTGATAAAGATAAAACAATTCTTAAACATGTTTTCAGGGATTATGCCAAGACGGAATCGCGTCCTTCAAATGCCACTGTCCGAGTGGTTTCTATGGCGACCGTTGCCAGTATGACGTGAACGAGTGTCTGAGTAACCCGTGCGTGGAGGCGAATGGTTGCATTAACCTGCCCGGGGACTACATCTGTCCGTGCAGCCCGGGATATACAGGATAATAGCAATACAAATTGGAAATGTAGTTTCACATCGTCAGATGGCTTGAGTGGATGTCATGGACGTCTTATGTGTAACGAGATTGGAGTTTCGATATTGATATGGTCAGACACGGCTGAAATATGTTAAAGCGTTCGTTAATTGAAAATACAATAAGTGTATGATTGAAACTACTCATATAACTCTTGTGATATAAATCAAAATTAAGTTTTACACAAAGACTTAATTTCGTTTCAGGCCAAAACTGTGACGTGAATATCAACGAGTGTTCGAGCGATCCTTGTCAGAACAATGGCTGGTGTATTGACGAGCCTGGGTCCTTCACGTGTCTCTGCGAATTCGGGTTTGCCGGCCCGCTCTGCGAGGAAAGTATCGACAACTGCCAACCGAACTACTGCACCAACGGGTCTACATGCGAGAATACGGAGGATAGATTCGTCTGCCACTGTACGAATAAGACCAAGGGATTCTTATGTGACCAGGACAGAGATGAGTGCGTCGTTCACTCTGACATCTGCGGAGAGAACGGGAAGTGTGTGAACAGTGTGGGAGATTTTACATGCGCATGTGTTGCTGGGTATGAAGGCGGTCTTTGTGAACGGGAAATTGATGAATGTGAGCTTGTTGACGAGCCTTGTTTAAATGAGGGAACATGTGTGGATCTTATCGGTGAATATGAGTGTCTTTGCGTAGATGGTTTCACTGGTTCTAATTGCTCTGTGGAAATCAGTGATGTGAAATAGACCCTCGCGAATACGGAGGAACGTGCGTTGATCTGCTAAGCGGGTTCAGTTGTACATGCCCAGAAGAATATTCTGGTAAAAGATGTGAAACCATTCTAACCACGTCGAAATCAGCAGAGATTGGTACACCTACAAAATCTGTGTCGGTACAAAATTGTAAAAATTTGAAACGGTGTGAAAAAACGATTTTTCACCGTTAATGTTTGACCGCTTATACTTGATAAGGGCACTTGAGAAGATATTTGTGAAGAGAATTTAATCATATTCTTATGTTGTTAAGAAAATGTTGTTGTTTTGATTTTTGTAAATAAATTTTGCTTATGATTCTGTTATTCGTTTTAGCTCGACATTCGAATAATAAGGCGGGCTTTACTACTTGCCCCGGCGTCGGTGTCGGCGTCGTCATCGGCGTCTGGTTAAAGTTTTAGGGAAAGTTGAGAATTTCACTTATAACTCCAACACCCTTCATTCGATTCACTTAATACTTCACCCAGTTGTTCAGGGTGAGGTTAGATAATTCGTTATTACCATTTATACGGAACTATGGGACTATGAAACTTAGGTTAAAGTTTTAGGGCAGCTTGGGATATTTTATTTATTTTTAACTTCTTTCTCCTTCATTCAAATGACTTGATACTTCACACAGTTGTTCAGGACCATCACACAAAGAGGTAACATAACTCCATATTATCCTTAATACCAGTTATGGCCCCTGATTGACTGAGGAACTAAGGTTAAAGTTTAAGGGCAGGTTAACGTTTTAAAGCATGTTGGGTTTTTCACTTATTACTCAAATACTCTTCATTCAATCAACTTAATACTTCACACAGTTGTTAAAGGCCATCACATAATTAGGTTAGATAACTCCATATTATCTTTTATACAAATGATGGCCCCTGATTGACTTTGGAACTTTAGTTAAAGTTTTAGGGCAGGTTGGGATATTTATTAATAACTTTTTTATTCTTCATTCAATTGACTTTATACTTCACACAGTTGTTCGGGACTATCACACAATGAGGTTACATAACTCCATATTATCCTTAATACAAGTTATGGCTCCTGATTGACTTAGGAACTTAGGTTAAATTTTAAGGGCATGTTAAAGGTTTAGGGCATGTTGGGATTTTATAAAAAAACTTCTATATCCTTTATTTAATCAACTTAATACTTCGCACAATGATTGACGAGCATCTTACAACAAGGTTACATAACTCCATTTTTACCCTAAATACAAATTATGGCCCTTGATTGGCGTTTTTTTTATTTAATTATTTTGTTTCTTTTGACTGGCACATAGTTTTTTTAGTAATTCCACCAATCAAATATAGAGCATCTAATTATTAATCCAATTACTTAATATAACTAAATAATATTCTCTTTTTGGACAAGTTTTTTTTTGGGGGGGGGGGGGGGTGATGATAGATCAGCCAGCCGGCCACACTTAAATTGGTGTAGACATCATGCGGTATTTTTTAAGTATTTCACAGTCACTTTATAAAAATGGTTCCACACTGTAGCATTGTACGTGTGAGTTAGTTTGGTTCTTTAAGGTTATCTTTCCTGTTTGTTTCATTCCTACATGGAATTGAAGCGTGTCAGTTGTAAATTATTTCATTTTCTTATGATGTGACAACCTCTTAGTGTTTGTCTGTGTTGTAAAACTATCTTATTTGTTCTTTTTTACACTAAGAACTATTTCTATAAGCAGATAAACAAAACTTCATTTCTGATGAAGATTGGTGATTTATTTAGTATACATTTGATTTCAGAGTTTGGACAAGAAAAACATCTACTTCAACAATCATGGTAACAAAATAAAACAAAATTCCTACTTTAAAGAAATACAATGTACTACTAGTCACTCGCCTCACCTCTCTTATTCATATTTAATCATTCATTCAGTGTTTTAAATTGAGTTACTTAAAATATCTCAAGGAAAATGGGATAAAAGGTGTGCATTAAGATTATTGACTTTTCCCTCAATACACCTAAATACATTTAAATATTCTGTAAAACACAAGTGTATTGTTTATCTTTTTATAGCCACGTGGTTGCTGAAGATCTAGATGACCGTTAAGGACAAAAATGCTTCTCAAAGAATAGTCTGTCTGAAATTTTATACCGCCTCCAGAGAGTGGAAGATGTCTTTAAGTAAGAAGAGATTCTAAGCGTTTATAGTTCTGACTCCTCCAAAATGCTTCTCTGTAGTCAATGAGTCAGGGTTTACCTTGGAGTTGTTAAATACTCATTGCAAAATATCCAGACATAATATATTTCACCATTTTTGTCTCATCTTCAAAATCTTTGAATGCATAAACTATATCGAATTGATGACTACATATAGAGTTGTGTATCTGTCAAATGATTGTTAACTTGCATTTTGCATACCTTCAATGAAATTGCAAATAGGCAACCATTAAGTAGTAGATTTAATCATTATGCACCAGTCAATTGTAACCACGGCCCACCCAGGTCCGGGGAATAGCGGGGACTTTGACCTTCGGTCCAGCCAACCCCGGGTAAAATCCCCGCCCTGCGGAGACGAACTGATGGTAAAATCCCCGCCAAATGCCCCCGCACCCCAGGGACCCTAGGTAAGGCCCATTCCCCGCTATATTTAGCGCGAAGACAAAGCCACCGCATTCACCCGGCACTGCGGGGCCACCTGAAAGGTAAAAACACGGCTCATTTCCACGGCTATCCCCGGTATACCCCGGACCTTGGGGGGTGGGGGCGTGGTTACAATTGACTGATGCATTAAGAATTTTAACTTCCGCGCGTGTTTAAAGGTCCGCCTACTGCCACTTATCCGATACACACTCCCTGCGCCAGATTTTGCGTTGACAATGTATCAACCAATGAGGTTGTATTCTAAGTCAGTTAGATGAGTTGAAGTGATTTTTAAATGATATTAAGAATGACTCGTTCGCTACGCTCACTTCGCCAATTCTTAATCATTAAGAATTCGCATCATGTTATCTAACTATTACGTAGATAGTAGTTTCATTCTGTTAGAAACATTGCTTTTATGTTATTTGCAGATTCCGATGTGCCATTGATATACCCTGGTGGTGTGCTGAAAACTTTGTTTTAAATATTGTAATAACAGTAATATATCATTACTTTACATATATATATCATGTTTTATATATTTTCATTATAATTATATTTCTTAGTGCTTTAATGAGCTCTTATACATATCAAGTAGCTATAAGTAGATGGAAGCGGCTTTTAGCGGGAACCGGCGTGGGCGCATTCAATGTGTTACGTTGTTTAAAATGTTGTTCTGAAATAATCAACTGTGCAAAGTACAGTTATATCATGTAACGTTTAAGGATAATGAACTATTGTAAAATCTACAAGAGTTAAAAAAAAAGTATGTCACTTACATTTTCTTTCAGTGTACTTAATATCTTCAGTATAAGAGTATTAGCAGCAATTAACTACAAGTGTTTTACCGGGCTTCCGTTCCTTCCAAATTTGATATTCCGTGTCAAGATGTATTAGGAATCAGAGAGGTCATCGTGCCACTGATGGCTAAGTCTGTGAAACAATGGTTTTCTGTGGGAGTAATAGAACTCTATTTTATACATACTTATTTGTATTTCGGTTAATTTGATAAATATATACACACGTGAAAGGGTTATATTCATCAAAATGTCACGTATCAGGATATTTTACTTCATTCTGGAGCTTTCTACGACGGTAATCATTGTTTTTATTGAACATTACCTTTTCCGTTCGTTGTTAGTTTAAAGATTTTCATTTCCAGCAATTATGGTTATGAAAAATAAAGAATTTGCAAATGACTCTCGATCAATCATTGTGTTAATGCTTTAAATTGCGAACATTTGTCAATATTTTGTCTGGTAACCCTTCTGCACTCAGAGATTAACCCAGAAACTACATATATATAAACAACATTACGCTGTTCACAAATTATTCACAGGGCTCTTTTTAAGAGAGTGGGCGTGTTGACGTCCGTTTTTATTTTCCTTTTAACGCAACGTATTTAACTTCAAAAATCGATCTGAAGATATAATTTAAAACCGAACATGTACAAATCAATGGCTTTAACTTGTAACCTCCGAACTAACGATAGATTCTTACGGGAGTGGACGCATCGGGCTACATTGAGGTGAAGTTCCGGAAGTTTCAGAATTATGAGGGCCGGCAGTTCGACGGAAGCTGCTGTAACAAGGGGAGCTTCTGGGGCTGGGGCTCTAGCGATGACACGTGCGAGAACGAATGTGACCACACCTTTGTCGTATGCATGGGGAACGCTACACAGTACGTCATTACTATTAGCATTCAAATACAAATCATCGCATTCTTACTTGTTACTTACGTTAGTAGAACAAAACAAATATAACATTTTTCTCTGCAATAAACGAAGCTTAAATAATTGTTCATGTGTTCAAGTTTCAAGTTTACTCAAAGAACTCAGTTCATGATAACATGACAGCATGAGTTTATGAGACAAAGAAATACATTAATAAGAAACGAGGCTATTTTAGAAGAGAAAAAAATCCAAAAAACATGCAATATACACATATGCAAAGCAAAATTTAATGGAAGAGACAAGAAATGTTTGTAGCAATGAACGCAGTGTTTCAATGATCATTACGGAAATACGAGTTTACTTTCTACATATAAGTCTGTCGTATGATGCGCCTTTTTTATGTAAATTATGCAACTGCTCGAGAAAAACAACAGTTAAAAGTTTTCATTTTAAGATGTTTCTTCGTTTGTGACATTTGTTTTAAGAGCATGGGCGAACAAGTAAATGTTTGTACAAATACTGCTTTAACGTTAGGTCAAGCAGTATGACGTCATGCGAGTATGGCGTGCGGAAATTCGTGGAAGTTGGCGGTAACCGGATTGTATTTGACGGCCACGTCGGCGACAGCGACAACCCCGTCAAGTTCCCCTTCGGAGTATGGCCGGTGAGCGATAATTACCTCTAGAAGGAAAATGAATACCCACATACAACAGTGTTGTTGGCGTTTTTCTCGATAGCGGGAAAATGACGGTCGGCACAAAGAAATAAGTTTAGTTTATATAATTAGTTATAAAATACTAAAATACAAGTAAGGCCAATATAATGTTGCGTAACATTTCACATTATACCACAGACACCTGAGTGCATGATGCAGATTCGCATTTTTAGCCGTTTATCACGAGATTAGACATACAACAACACCTCAACATGCTTCCATGACAACTTTTCATATACTATCATAGTTAAATTTCTTCTTGAGTTATACTATAGTATGGTATCACTCAAGAGGATATTTTGTTTTGCTAGTATTAATGACTGCTGGTCTTGTCGAGGCGTGGTAACGGTAAATAGTAACGTCCAGGTGGGCAAAGCCAAGTGGGAACTCATGGGGAAAGTGGAATACCGTTATAACGCCCACAATTTAATGGTAACGTTGAAGACTGCATACCGTCCACATGTACCTTTGTCCTGTTAGGATGAGGTAAGGATAAAGAAAGATTAACATTGCTAGGACGGAGAGAGCGAAGCCGAAGACTTGTATGCAGCTTACGAGGAGTATCAGTACAGCATGTACGATATATAAACTTCTTTATGTATGCTATCTGTCTTGTAAGGGCGTGGTAAAGGTCAAGATAGACGTACGTGATCAGGACAGCGATAGCGAGTACGACTACGTAGATCACGTCGAGTACCAGTACAACACACACGACCTCCGCCGTGAGATTGACGCACCCGTTCATGACATCGTCCTTAAGGGAACCAGGACAAGGTATATCATCATTCTGAACCTTATTGGTGATCATGTTGTTCGATAATTCAATGTCAAGGCCCTTTCCGGCAACATTTACCTCTGCGGACAAGCAGTCTAGTAAAGAATAAAAGTTGTAGGCTCCAGATGGTAGACGTTTTGGGTTCGATCCATGTCTGATTGCTACTGGGGGGTTTCAAAACTTCTCAACGTGTAACTTGTTTCTTTCTATGCCTGATTTTGAGCTGAGAAATTAGTGTAACATATTTAGACTAACAACATTTATACTTCACAACTAGCTAACGATATCAAAAAACGTACAAGCGACTCCTCAATATCTAATTACCATCTAATTGCATGTACATGGCAGGTTTGACATGGAACTGAAGGTGTTCTGCGAGACAAACTACTACGGCCCGGCCTGTGACCTTTACTGCCGGGAAACAGACGATGATACAGGCCACTTCCGCTGTGATCCGGCTTCCGGAGACAAGATCTGCAAGCTTGGTCTGTAGAATGTTTAAAATGGCTACTGTTGTGCATTATTAATTGCACTGTATAGTGCATATAAATCCTCATCAAAATGACCGTTATTTATAGCTCCGGAATCACTTTGAAACCTTTTATAAAATATGTCTTGTTTTGCACACCGACTAAGTTTGAGGTTTGAAGAGCTCGTTTGACCATGTTACTCACTCTGTTTTCATAAGTAAAACAAAATTATTCACTTATCAAAATTATTTCCAACGCCCAAACAAACAACCAACACAACACTAGGATTAAGGTGTATTATTGGCAGCAATTTTTGAGATAAGGTGTATTATGGCAGCATTTTTCACATTTGAAAGATAAATAGATTGAATCCGTGTCTTCTTGGTTTGTCGTCTTGATAACGTCTCCAGACCTTTCGTATGTACTTGAGCCGGCTCCTGTCGCATCCGGTCCGTTCGGAATCCGATACGGAGTTAAATCTGACCCCTTCCGATACCGGAACGGTGTTATTCCGATACTGAAACGATACTTTATTCAAATCTGAATATATTTATCGGAAATGTTTTGCATTGTAACCAATCTTAAGTCACTAAAACTGCATTGCAAGAAGCGTACGTGATTCTGGAATATATGTTAGCATAAAGTATCTAAGCATCTTGAATAGCCTTGAAGATATAATAAGCAATCACAATGGGAGGGTGGGTGGGGCGACTAGCTATCACGCTGCCAATAAAATCTCGAGTGGTGGTCCACGCCCCGTAAGCTCCTTATAAACGGAGCTTAAAACACTGAGCACGAGAACATTTCCCGCGTAAATATTTTCCGCCGTAACCAAACCGGTTTCTTTAACAATACAATAGAATAAGAAATAATTTTGAAACGCGAATAATATTATTTAGTAGGAACAGAGGTTGTGTGTTCTATCCCCAACCGGGATACTTTCCCAACGCCCCTCAAAATGGACACTATGCAGTATTGGTTTTTAACCAGAAAAGGGAATCAAGGTGATATAAACTATCCGCTTTCGTATCAATCGCGGAATCAAGTATGCGCTAGTAGTTACAGTTTCTTACATGGTTTGATTGACGACGATCCTATTTTTAAAATTCATAACAAGAAAAAATAAAATCCACCCACTCCCCCCTCAGGCTGGACAGGGGTCGACTGCCTTACGAACATCGACGACTGCGTGGGTCACCGCTGTGCATATGGAGCCACGTGCTTGGACGGACACAACTTCTACAGCTGCCTCTGTCCTCCGGGCAGAACAGGTAAGGAGCGGATTATGTATCAGTGCTTTACAGATTCAGTTATTGAATAAACAGTTATTTTGGGGATAAATACGGTATAAAGTTGTGGTTTATTAAAAATTTAGTTACATTTTTCCAAACACGTGAAAATATACTTTATGGACTATGTCACTGTTTTGTCCAGAACCAATTCATCAATCAGGTAATATATCTAGAAGTGTTTCGTCGAACTTCTAATTTGCAGGATTTACATGCCAAGCAGAAATAAACGAGTGTGCGAGCATCCCGTGCAAAAACGGTGGCCAGTGCAGGGATGCATCAAACAGCTTCCGGTGCGAGTGTCCGCCAGGGTTCGCTGGCCTACTTTGCGAGGTTGAGCTGGACGAGTGCCGCTCCGGACCCTGTCTGAATAAGGTTTGGTTGTTTTTGTTCAATACAAAAAAACAAAAACGTTAAAAGGTTGGCGCAGTTATATTAAGGCAATACAAAAAAAACATGCGGACTAGAAGAGATATTTATAATGCTTGGTCTTCAAAAAATCATCAGTATCCGGAGGACACTCACTTGTCCGGCTTGATGATCACAAACCAAATTCACATGCGCCCAGGCCGGGAATCGAGCCTGAGTCGCATAGGTGAGAAGCGAGTGCGCTAACCACTGCGCTATCCAACAACTATCAAACTCCCGTCATCATCGTCCACATATTTCGCGACATCTGACTTGTGTATGCTAGAAGGTATCTTATTCTTATTTGTGGGTGGTCCAAAACAACGCACATGTTGACTTGTTCATCCTAGTGAATTTAAATATGCAATCGTTTGCGTACCTGCCGGAAGGTTAAAACAAAGTGTGTGAGATAAATAATATCTTGGTGGACTATATATCCTCCGGCCGGAAACACCTTTGTCCGGCCTGAGAAAATATTCTCTGGTATTCTCTGGCCGGAAAACTTCATTATCCGGCAGGAAAAGTCTTCACGCATTTGTTATTCGAAATAATATCCAAACATTGCTGTGTTCCACCTAATTCACAATTCATAGACAGTCTATGATAATTAATCTGAGAAGTTTGTCAACCAAAGTTTACGGTTTATGATTTAATCAACACTATGCAGATGGGAAATGTATAACTACGAACACTTCTTATATTTAATATTTACTTGATTTATACATTGACCGATGTCAAATCTACTGGTTCATAAAAATGGCGTTTTTAGCAAGTAATGCAATTTCTAGACAATCAGATTTTGGTTTTCGGTCAAAACGTTTACATTTAACACAACACATATTCAATTTCACGTCATCTTTTATTCACGAACGCTGTCATTTGCGGAAAATTGTTAGTCCGAAACAGCGCTATTCCGAAGTAATTTGTTGGGTCCCTACGATTTCAGATTAATGGTTTTCAACTGTATGTATGTAACTTCATTCCCCATTTTTCGAGTATAATCCTGTGATACGGAAAAAAAAGAAACCATACTCACCGTTTATGTCCATTGTCAACTCGTTGGCACTACAACGAGACACGTTTGAACAATCACACACTATTGCGGCTCCGATGAGTGCCCGTCGTCACCATGGAAATTGAAACGTCTTCTTCTTGTACCTTGTTAACTTTAACCTATAATACCAATTAACAATGAATGACGAATATTGCTATATCTAAGTTATTCAATTGGGGTATATGTTGAAAAAGTCAACGCTATTTTGAGCATTCCTATTATTTTGTTTGATAAAGATAAAACAATTCTTAAACATTTTTCCAGGGAGTATGCCAAGACGGAATCGCGTCCTTCAAATGCCTCTGTCCGAGTGGTTTCTATGGCGACCGTTGCCAGCATGACGTGAACGAGTGTCTGAGTAACCCGTGCGTGGAGGCGAATGGTTGCATTAACCTGCCCGGGGACTACATCTGTCCGTGCAGGCCGGGATATACAGGTTAATAGCAATACAAATTGGAAATGTAGTTTCACATCGTCAGATGGCTTCAGTGGATGTCATGGACGTCTTATGTGTAACGAGATTGGAGTTTCGATATTGATATGGTCAGACACGGCTGAAATATGTTAAAGCGTTCGTTAATTGAAAATACAATAAGTGTATGATTGAAGCTACTCATATAACTCTTGTGATATCAACCAAAATTAAGTTTTACACAAAGTCTTAATTTCGTTTCAGGCAAAAACTGTGACGTGAATATCGACGAGTGTTTGAGCGATCCTTGTCAGAACAATGGCTGGTGTATTGACGAGCCTGGGTCCTTCACGTGTCTCTGCGACTTCGGGTTTACCGGTCCGCTCTGCGAGGAAAGTATCGATAACTGCCAACCGAACTACTGCACCAACGGGTCTACATGCGAGAATACGGAGGATAGATTCGTCTGCCACTGTACGAATAAGACAAAAGGATTCTTATGTGACCAGGACATAGATGAGTGCGTCGTTCACTCTGACATCTGCGGAGAAAACGGGAAGTGTGTGAACAGTGTAGGAGATTTTACATGCACATGTGAAGTTGGGTATGAAGGCGGTCTTTGTGAACGGGAAATTGATGAATGTGAGCTTGTTGAAGAGCCTTGTTTAAATGAGGGAACATGTGTGGATCTTATCGGTGAATATGAGTGTCTTTGCGTAGATGGTTTCACTGGTTCTAATTGCTCTGTGGAAATCAATGAATGTGAAAGTTACCTTTGTGAAAACGGAGGAACGTGTGTTGATCTTCTTAGTGGGTTCAGCTGTACATGCCCAGAAGAATATTCTGGTAAAAGATGTGAAACCTTTCTTACCACGTCAAAATCAGCAGAGATTGGTACATCAACAACATCAACAACACCAACAAAACCACCAACAACAACAACACCACCAACAACAAAACCAACAACAACAACACCAACACCATCAACAAAATCAACACCAACAACAACATCCACAACAACACCAGCAACAACACCAACACCATCAACAACACCAACAACAACATTAACAACACAATCAGCAACAACACCATCAACAACAACATCAAGAGCAACACCACAAACAACAACACCATCAACAACAACCCCACCAACAACAACACAACCACCACCACCACCAACAACAACAACAACTTCAACAACATCAACACCAACAATAATATCCACAACAACACCGTCAACAACAGCAACAACAACAACACCAACACCATCAACAATGCAAACAACACCAACAACAACATTAACAACAACACCAACAACAACAACACCATCAACAACAACACCAACAACAACAACACCAAAAACAACAACACCAACAACAACAGCAACAACAACAACACCATCAACAACATCAACACCAACAACAACATCTACAACAACACCATCAACACCAGCAACAACAACAACAACAACACCATCAACAACATCAACACCAACAACAACACCGTCAACAACAGCAACAACAACATTAACAACACCATCAACAATACAAACAACACCAACAACAACATTAACAACACCATCAACAACAACACCAAAAACAACTACAACAATATCAAAAACATCAACACCAACAACAACATCCACAACAACACCATCAACAACAACACCATCCACAACAACACCATCTACAACAGCAACAACAACAACACAAACACCATCAAAAACATCAACACCAACAACAACATCCACAACAACACCATCAACACCAGCAACAACAACAACACCAACAACACCAACAACAATAACAACAACAACAACAACAACATTTACAACAACAACAACAACATCAACAACCACACCATCAACAACATCAACAATAGCAACAACACCAACAAAAACAACATCAACAACACCAACAACAACATCTACAAAAATACCAACAACCACATCGACAACAACAACACCAACAACAACAAGGACAACACCGTCGTCGTCATCATTATCACCACCATCATCATACTCTGGAGAACCGGCATCATTGTCTTTGACTTTTTCCACTTTTGCAATAACTCTTTCATCACCACTTGAAAATACGTTGCATACGTCAATATCCGATAAGTTATCAGCTCAAACATCTGAAAAATTGCCTTTGAAAGTCTTCACAACGACGCCAACATCGAAAACAGTCGCAGACATGTCTGAACAGGAAAAGGCGAGCACTGAATCTGCATCCACCCAATCAGGAACTCAATTAACTTCTTTAAAACCAGTATTGATCACAGACAATATTTTTACTATCAGTGAAATTGCCACAGCCTTCCATGATATTCAATCTTCAACTGATGCGTCCACAGATGAACGTACTACATACACTGTCGGAGACGCAGTCACAGTCACTGACTTACACGACATAAAAGAGATAACATCTGCTGACGACTGGCCCAGTGGCGAGATTATTGTAACGACCGTCTCTCCAGACAGTCAGTATATATCGAGTAGTGTTAGAGAGCACGACCTCGTGTCATCTGGGGATGTCCATGATGATCAATTTACACAGAAGGATATAAAATCAAGTAAAGAAACGAATACGGTGTCGACTAAAGGCATGTCGAGTGGTGACTTCAGTGGCTTTGATGTGTTGGAAGAGGAAAGTTCAGGGCATGAATATCACTACACTGAAAAAAAACATGCGACCACCCAGTTTCAAACATATAATGTTGAAGATACAACACCATTCACTCACTTACTTAACGTTACAGATTATTCATCTGGTGACGAATTCCCCACTGTTAAAATGCCATCAACTACTTCTTCCTCAGATAGTCATTTGATATCAAGTGGTGAGAAAGATGTTTTTTCTAAGTTTACAGAGTATGGCATGGAATTATCTGCCGAGTCGTCTAAAGACATCCCGGACAAACAATCAGCACATGATAAAGAATCAAGCGAAGAAACGGAGTTAGGGTCGACTTCCTTCTCAGGTGACACATTTTCAATCATTGATTTCGAGTCGATATCATCTGGTGATGTCACGTCTAGCGGTGACTCCAGTGGCTTTGATGTGTTCGAAGAGGAAAGTTCAGGGCATAAATATCACTACACTGAAAAAAAACATGCGACCACCCAGTTCCAAACATATAATGTTGAAGATACAACAACATTCACTCACTTACTTAACGTTACAGATTATTCATCTGGTGACGAATTCCCCACTGTTAAAATGTCATCAACTACTTCTTCCTCAGATAGTCATTTGATATCAAGTGGTGAGAAAGATGTTTTTTCTAAGTTTACAGAGTATGGCATGGAATCATCTGCCGAGTCGTCTAAAGACATCCCGGACAAACAATCAGCACATGATAAAGAATCAAGCGAAGAAACGGAGTTTGGGTCGACTTCCTTCTCAGGTGACACATTTTCAATCATTGATTTCGAGTCGATATCATCTGGTGATATCATGTCTAGCGGTGACTCCAGTGGCTTTGATGTGTTCGAAGAGGAAAGTTCAGGGCATAAATATCACTACACTGAAAAAAAACATGCGACCACCCAGTTCCAAACATATAATGTTGAAGATACAACAACATTCACTCACTTACTTAACGTTATAGATTATTCATCTGGTGACGAATTGCCCACTGTCAAAATGCCATCAACTACTTCTTCCTCATATAGTCAGTTGATATCAAGTGGTAAGAAAGATGTTTTTTCTAAGTTTACAGAGTATGGTATGGAATCATCTGCCGAGTCGTCTAAAGACATCCCGGACAAACAATCAGCACATGATAAAGAATCAAGCGAAGAAACGGAGTTAGGGTCGACTTCCTTCTCAGGTGACACATTTTCAATCATTGATTTCGAGTCGATATCATCTGGTGATGTCACGTCTAGCGGTGACTCCAGTGGCTTTGATGTGTTCGAAGAGGAAAGTTCAGGGCATAAATATCACTACACTGAAAAAAAACATGCGACCACCCAGTTCCAAACATATAATGTTGAAGATACAACAACATTCACTCACTTACTTAACGTTACAGATTATTCATCTGGTGACGAATTCCCCACTGTTAAAATGCCATCAACTTCTTCTTCTTCAGATAGTCATTTGATATCAAGTGGTGAGAAAGATGTTTTTTCTAAGTTTACAGAGTATGGTATGGAATCATCTGCCGAGTCGTCTAAAGACATCCCGGACAAACAATCAGCACATGATAAAGAATCAAGCGAAGAAACGGAGTTAGGGTCGACTTCCTTCTCAGGTGACACATTTTCAATCATTGATTTCGAGTCGATATCATCTGGTGATGTCATGTCTAGCGGTGACTCCAGTGGCTTTGATGTGTTAAAAGAGGAAAGTTCAGGGCATGAATATCACTACACTGAAAAAAAACATGCGACCACCCAGTTTCAAACATATAATGTTGAAGATACAACAGCATTCACTCACTTACTTAACGTTACAGATTATTCATCTGGTGACGAATTGCCCACTGTCAAAATGCCATCAACTACTTCTTCCTCATATAGTCAGTTGATATCAAGTGGTGAGAAAGATGTTTTTTCTAAGTTTACAGAGTATGGCATGGAATCATCTGCCGAGTCGTCTAAAGACATCCCGGACAAACAATCAGCACATGATAAAGAATCAAGCGAAGAAACGGAGTTAGGGTCGACTTCCTTCTCAGGTGACACATTTTCAATCATTGATTTCGAGTCGATATCATCTGGTGATGTCATGTCTAGCGGTGACTCCAGTGGCTTTGATGTGTTAAAAGAGGAAAGTTCAGGGCATGAATATCACTACACTGAAAAAAAACATGCGACCACCCAGTTTCAAACATATAATGTTGAAGATACAACAGCATTCACTCACTTACTTAACGTTACAGATTATTCATCTGGTGACGAATTGCCCACTGTCAAAATGCCATCAACTACTTCTTCCTCATATAGTCAGTTGATATCAAGTGGTGAGAAAGATGTGTTTTCTAAGTTTACAGAGTATGGCATGGAATCATCTGCCGAGTCGTCTAAAGACATCCCGGACAAACAATCAGCACATGATAAAGAATCAAGCAAAGAAACGGAGTTAGGGTCGACTTCCTTCTCAGGTGACACATTTTCAATCATTGATTTCGAGTCGATATCATCTGGTGATGTCATGACTAGTGGTGACTTCAGTGGCCTCGAATCATCCGACGAGAGGAGGTCGGGAGATACATATCACTACACACAAGTAATGATTGAATCAACTACACCAACAGATGAAATGATCACAAAGCCTCAAACGTATAGTGTTGGAGATTCAGCAACATTCCCTGATTTACTTGACGTAACGGACTATTTATCGGGTGATGTTTGGTCCAGTGGTCAGACACCCACTTCATTAGACAGTCAGATCATAACCAGTAGTGATGCAGATGTCATGTCTCGGGAAAAGGAATATATCATGGCATCTTCAGGAGATGCATACGGAGATATCACATATGAACAAATCACAAAGGATTTACTTTCACACGAAGCAACGGAGTACGGCGGCCATGATACATCCGGACAAGAAAGCTCAGAGGATGAATATCGCTTCATAGAACAAATTTACACATCTACAAAGAAACCAAAGGATGACAAAGAGTATGGCCCCGTATCATCAGGGGAAGCAAACAGAGACATTTCAGATAAACATTATACAAAGCAGGATAGTGTGTCAAGCGGGGAAACGGATTCGAGGTTAACTGAAGACTCGCCACCTACCTCCTCTGGCGATATGATGCAAAGCATCGACATTGCGTCTGGTGATATAATGTCTAGTGGTCACTTCGAGGGTCTTGTTGAACCCGAAGAGGAAAGTTCAGGAGATGTATATCAACTTACCGAGCAAATGTATATAGCAACTAAGAAACCAAGTGATAAAATGAGCACAGAATTCTTTGCAATTGTTGTCGGGGACACTACCTTAAGTAGTGAATCATTTGAAACAACATATTATTCAGCTGGTGACGATTGGTCTAGTGGTGAGATACCGGTATCTCCAGATAGTAAGGTAACTTCAAGTAATAAAAGAGAAGATTCGTCAGGGGAAAAGGAGAGAGGTATCTTTTCATCTCGAGAAGAATCTGTAGACACCATGGAAACACATTCTTCACAGAAAGATATTGAATCAAGCGAAGAACTAGATAACGAACTGTCTACTGGTTATATGCTACCAATAACCGCAACCGAACCTTATCCATCCGTTTATATTTTTTCAAGTGGTGAATATAGTGGCCTTGATGTCCTCGGAGAAGAAATCAAAGGTAATGAATATCAATATACAGAAGAAATATTCCCATCTCGTAGACACCCGTACACACAATCCATGGATGACATTGATAACAGTAAAGATGCTACTACTTCAATGAAATGGTCGACATTATCAACAAAACTTTTGGTGAATCCTGATGTTGAATCGGTTAGCCATGGCATGCTTGTTTCAACTGGTGGTGGAATGAAATACGTCGTTACAACATCCGGCGATAATATACAAACATATACAACGGAGGGATTCAGCGAACCAGAAGTCAAACAAAACACATACACTGATTCCACGGAATCGATAGAAATGTCTGGTGATATTGCTGCAATAATCGAAATTCTATCAGGCGATGGTATTTCTAGCGGTGACTCGGAAGATGTATCTTCTATTCAGCCTGACCATACGTTTAGCGGTTCATGGAAAATGTTTACGGAAGTTTGGTCAGATGAATTTGATGTCGTTAAAGGTCTTTCTAGTGGAAATATGGAACGGACAACTATATCCACATTAACTAAACATCCGTTTCATTCTGCAACTGGATCTAGTATTGCTACGAAAGGGTATGAAGTAACTGATAAAATAACATCGGGCGAGGATTTGACAGAATTCATTTATTCTGGTGACAGCACATATGGCGAAACTAAAGACAGCGACAGTAGTGATGAAGATTCCGATAAAAGTTTGACGAATGAGCAGAATGCAGTGGACTCATATAGCGGCGAAATGCATGTTGGTTTCCCTGAAACGAGTAAAGTTAAAGATGCGCTGGAAGCGAAGAAAGATAAGGACAAATATGTTCCCGATCATATTCATCCGTCAGGCATGAGCGCTAGTGGAGATGAAACGCTATCGATTTCAGAGTCTAGTGGACTTCATAAAATGGTTGAATCGTCAGGGGAAATAATAAATGTGGTCGAATCAACTACTGTATCGAAAAGTGGTATTGCAGGTGGAGCAATGGAAACATCCTCTGATTTTCTTGTGAAACAGTTTCAAACTGAAAAATTATCAACGATATCTTATTCATCTACAAGCAAAAGGGAAGACATTTTTCAATCCGGTGATTTCATTTCACGTCCAACATATATTGGACATGGTGAAAAAGATGTGAGTTCGAACAGAAATAAGTCCGCCATTGACAAAACAAAAACCGACAGCTGGTATGTCACAGTAGGTCAAGTCAAAGTGGATAATAAGGACCAAAACATAACTTACACGGAATATAATTTAGTTGATCCGGACGAGGAAACTTTAATTGACATTTCAAAAGAAAGTAACAGTCCAATGTCTTCAACACAGACACCAAGTGAACCAGTTTCATTTACTGAAACAACAAATAGAATGCAATCGTTTATAACTGCCGAAGTATCCGATGATCTATCCGAAAGTGGTTATATTCTACTAACTGTCCCCTCCTTTTCAGAAACTCAAAGCGATACGACTCCTTCTACGGCTATACACAAATATGATCAAAATGAAACTACTTCTTTGGAGAACGATACCTCATGGACCACATATACAAACTCATCAGTTTCATCACTTGGAACAACAATTAAACCGACAGTTGAAACAGATTCACCTCTGTATATTAAGTTAACATCTAAAACGACCAAAGCATCAACACATGACCTAGATATCACAACAAAACCCGGAATGTCTGAATCAGTAACAACAAGTAAGCAGTCAACAATAAGTGATATCCATGCGTTTGAAAGTACATATGAATCTTTCTCGGTGTCAGAAATGCATATTAAACAGTCGACCGAACCATACACAGATTACTTGGGAGAATCAACAATTGTTGTTAAACCGACTACTGAGGAAACTAAACAAACGAAGGAGGTGCCTATTGAAGAAGTTAAACGGTTACGTCCATTGTCTCCATGGATGGCAGCGCGTAAACATTTAGGTAGACGAAAACCATCGAAAAAGGAACAACATAAACAATCTTCAACTACAACAGTAACACCGACCTTCTCAACTGTCAAGAGCAGCCAAAACGCTAAGATCACGATAGAACATATGGTCACTTTAACTCCATCCGATAAGGATGTAAGTACTTCGAATGGGATGCCTGTTAGCACAAATAAAAATACAGAGTCAAACGACATTATTCATTCCATAGTCACGACGTATCAACCTGGAAAGCAAGAAACGAGTTTACCGTTTTATTCAACAGATAAAAGTAATCAACCGAATATCACTCATAATATTGAAACAAAAGAAACTACTTTCGAATCCGTATCACTCAGCTCATTTGACAAAGCATCTAACACATCGCAAGGTATCAATTTACCAAGTACGGAAAGAAATATTGTGCTAGAGCAAACAACTTTGCCATTGTCTGTAGTATATGCCACTACATTCAATGTATTGACAAAGAGTAGCACTTCAGCGCAAACAGATGTCAGCACTGATAAAAGCATTCTTTTCAACGCGTATGACGATGAAAATGTCACTGAGGTCTTTACTACAGATTTCATGAAAAACAGCTCGGTTGTCTTTGATAAAAATGATACTTCTAGTTTACAAACTATTTTAAGTAACAAGACAGTCCAAAGTTTCAATAATTTCACGTTCTTGACAGCTATAGGTGGTTATGAAAATGATACTGATAGCTTTGTTATATTGCTATCAAAATTAATTTCATTTTCTCCTAATACATCGACAGATGGGTTCAATGAATGTGCATCTGCGCCACCTCTGATAACTGAACCCCCTTTTGACTTTGAATTTAACGAACAAGATTTTGAACCATCAGCTCGATACGTTATATCTCTTTTACGATGTTTGGCGGAAAAACAACAAACAAGTAGGGAAACAAGTTCGCTTTCGTCTACAAAACATGTTACAGAAATCTTAACGGTTCGAAATTATTCGGATACCACAGAAACTAAAAATCCATACACATCTGCGGTTACAACGCTAATTTCAGGAACTATTTATCCTAACATAAACATTACAAATGATCAAAGAACGAGTAAGAACATATCTGGCAGTTCAAGCAAGGAAACCTTAACGCCGCCGACTTCAACTTATGCAGACACACCTGGCACCGAAGAGATTACATACTCAAGTATACATGAAACTTCAAACACGACTAAAAATAATCTTTTCACGACGGAATTAATACCAGCATCCATTGATAGCACAAGGGATTTACAGACAAGCCAGACACAAGTGTCGACTACTTCATCTAGCACAATAGAAATACAGATAAGCCACAAACAAGTGTCGACTGTTTCATCAAGCACAAGAGATATTCAAACGAGCCAAACACGAGTATCGACTCCTTCATCTAGCACAATAGAAATACAGACGAGCCAGGCACAAGTATCGACTCCTTCATCTAGCACAAGGGAAATACAGACAAGCAAATCACAAGTATCGTCTCCTTCATCAAGTACAATGGAAATACAGACAAACCAACCACAAGACTTAGTGTCGACTCCTTCATCTACCACAAGGAAAATACAGACAAGCCAAACACAAGTGTTGACTCCTTCATCAAGCATAATGGAAATACAGACAAGTCAAACACAAGTGTCGACTCCTTCATCAAGTACAATGGAAATACAGACAAGTCAAACACAAGTGTCGACTCCTTCATCAAGCACAATGGAAATACAGACAAGTCAAACACAAGTGTCGACTCCTTCCTCAAGTACAATGGAAATACAGACAAGTCAAACACAAGTGTCGACTCCTTCATCAAGCACAATGGAAATACAGACAAGTCAAACACAAGTGTCGACTCCTTCATCAAGTACAATGGAAATACAGACAAGTCAAACACAAGTGTCGACTCCTTCATCAAGCACAATGGAAATACAGACAAGTCAAACACAAGTGTCGACTCCTTCATCAAGCACAATGGAAATACAGACAAGTCAAACACAAGTATCGACTCCTTCATCAAGCACATTGGAAATACAGACAAGTCAAACACAAGTGTCGACTCCTTCATCAAGTACAATGAAAATACAGACAAGCCAAACACAAGTGTCGACTCCTTCATCTAGCACAAGAGAAATTCAGATAAGCCACAAACAAGTGTCGACTCCTTCATCAAGCACAAGGGAAATTCAGACGAGCCAAACACAAGTATCGACTCCTTCATCAAGCACAATAGAAATACAGACAGGCCAGACGCAAGTATCGACTTCTTCATCTAGCACAAGGGAAATACTGACAAACAAAACACAAGTATCGTCTCCTTCATCAAGTACTATGGAAATACAGACAAACCAACAACAAGTGTCGACTTCTTCATCAAGTACAAGGGAAATACAGACAAACCAACCACAAGCGTCGACTCCTTTATCTACCACAAGGGAAATACAGACAAGCCAGACACAAATGTCGACTCCTTCGTCTAACACAATGGAAATACAGACTAGCCACCAAACACAAGTGTCGACTCCTTTATCTAGCACATCGGAAATACAGACAAGCCAAACAAAAGTATCATACCCTTCGTCTAGAACAAGGGGAATACAGACAAACCAACCACAAGTGTCGACTTCTTCATCTAGCATAAGGGAAAAACAGACAAGCAAAACACAAGTATCGTCTCCTTCATCAAGTACAATGGAAATACAGACAAACCAAACGCAAGTGTTGACCCCTTCATCAAGTACAATGGAAGTGCAGAAAAGCCAAACACAAGTGTCGACTCCTTCATCTAGCACAATAGAAATACAGATAAGCCACAAACAAGTGTCGACTCCTTCATCAAGCACAAGGGAAATACAGACAAGCCAAACACAAATGTCGACCTCTTCATCTAGCACAAGGGAAATACAGACAAACCAACCACACGCGTCGACTCTTTCATCTGCCACAAGGGAAATACAGACAAGCCAGACACAAATGTCGACCTCTTCATCTAGCAAAAGGGAAATACAGACAAACCAAACACAAGTGTCAACTCCTTCATCTAGCACATCGGAAATACAGACAAATCAAACACAAGTGTCAGCTCCTTCATCAAGCACAAGGGAAATACAGACAAGCCAATTACAATCATCGACTCTTTCATCAACGGAAAAGGAAAACGTAAATCAAACATACATAGAAAGTAAGTTACTGCTTTTGTCTGCGACAAAGCTTACTAATAAAACGACGCCAATGACAATAACTGTCGGAGATTCGACATTTACATCATCGTCTGAAATTATTAAACGTGATGAACTTTCTACAACTCCGGTAATTCAACCAAAGATTTCAACCATTTCTACACTATATAACAAAATAACAATGAACTCAACTCACTCACGGGTCGGTGATGCTACCAGTCCTCAATATCTAGAAATCACAAATGGCGACCAAAGAAAAAAGCAAACAAGCACAACTTCAATGCACCCAACTATTTTTACGCAATACAATGATTCATATTCAAAAGTAACTTATAAACAACAAACGCCAATAGAAAATAAAAAAGTAAATGCAACTGAACATTATATGTTCACACTGGAGCTGATACCAACATCCATTAATCTCACAGAGGAAAAACAGACGATCCAAGCTCAGTCATCGACTATATCATCAACGGAAAAGCAACACACAGTACCAATAACTGTATCTCCCGAAGACAACACCTCTGATGAGGTTTCTACACCACAAATGAAAATTCCATCTACGACTATAAATACGGTACATGATAAAACAACGATGCCTTATTGGAAATCAACAGAGCTGCAAGTCGCTGACAGTACCAGTCTACCATATATAGAAATGACAACTGATGTTCGGGCTAAAGAGCAAACAGAATCTTCCTCAACGCATCCAACTAATAATACACACGGCCATACGACGTATTCAACATTAATGCCCAAGCAACAAAAGACAATTGCATCAAAAGAATCCCATACTTCAAACAAAACTACAACAGTCCTAAGAGATGTATTCGTGACGTCAGATAAAACTGTAAAAGTTGATGATTTTAATTCAGTTTCTACAACATCTAGTAATATTAGTTACCAGCCTTATGTTACACGTGAAAATACCCCGAAATTCACTACTGAGAAAACTTATAAAACGACGACTTATTCAAGCGCAGTATCTACTGCGAAAAGTGTACAAGAGAAAGAAAAAGCATCAGGCATCGACGGCATGAAGACGAGACCTGACTTGTTTAAAAATACACATACGACGACCAGCTTACGTTCAACAATTACCGATGTATCTTCGAGAGCATCACCTACACAACATCCTGAAACACATATGACTTCCGTTGTTGACTGGATCACAGGTGAACCAGATAAGATGCAGAAGGAAACAACATTGTATGGCACTGAAGGTAAATATTCCACCTCTAAAGAAACCGAACTGTTCCATGGGTTTACAATTAACCCAATAGAGCATACCATTGACGATTACGAATGGGTTGACTTTATTCGAGATGATTACACTCGACGACCGCCTGAAGAGATATCTACAACAAGTTATGTAACTGACTGGCTGACACTTATACAAACTGATTTTTCAACAGCCATCAGCCATGAAACAGAAACAACAAGACTACATCAAAGTGATAAGTCGTCAACAACAGACATCGGGACGGAATTGATGAAAGAAAAGGACGCATCGCGTACTTCGCCATCAACAGCCAACAAATACACATCAGATGAACTTTTGAAATTTTCAAAATTTGTATCCCAAACTGCAAATGAAAGAAGCGTATCAAGTACCACTCCTCGTGAGAAAACATCTCTCGATGTTCATCAGAAAGATGACAAAAGGAATACGCCAGACACTACAACTGCTTACTATTTGTTTACATCTTCTTCTAGGCTTCCTCAAAATACAACACATATGGACGTAACGAATGTCACAGCAAACAGAACGGATGCCTCCAGTGTATATCGTTTAAATACATCACTCAGTATTGCTACCACAAATGAAAATCCACAGCGGCTGTCTACTACTTTGCCGACGACAAGAACACTAAGTACAACATTTCTGTTGTTATCAAAAGCCACAAGTAAACACTATGTAGACTGGAATTATACTAGTAAACCGTTTAAACCAATTATAACAGTAGAGAATATCACAGCGTATCAAACGAAACATGTTGATGCTAAGTATCGTATTTCAACAACGTCATCGCCTAAAGAAGCCGAGCGAACCACAGCTGAAATAATCACCGAGGTTGGGTACCCGCATATAAGGCATAGTCAAGATCTGTTGTCGAACAATACATATCCACATCCGCGCAAAGAACAGTTTGAGTATGCCCATAATGCCAGTTTAACACATGGTAAAGCAACACTGTCAATTCAAAAAATCAAAGTAACCGTGTACAAAACATACGAGTATGGAAAACGTGTCGTTTTGCAAACGTATCAAAGAGTAAAGGATATTTCAACACAAGTTATTGTTACAACGTACACGAGATCCAGGGAACTTTTGCAGAAAGCTTTGAAGAGAGTTGAAGCATTATGGCAGTATTGTAAAGATGGTGTTGATCATTATATCGTGAAGCCGTTGTTAAATGCACAAGTGTTTATAAAAGAGAGGTTCAACAATGCCTATTATCAACTATCCAAACTGTTCGAGCGTGGACAAATAATTCTAGAAAACACAGTTGACAATGTTAGTGAAGAATCCAATACATACTTTGAAACATTGACAGATTATTACACGGGTGTTTACAGGCAATATTCGTCAGAGTTAAGAAATATATTTGATTCATTGAAAGTTCCTTAGAACCTTACTATTATCCTTGATATTCTCCATTAACAGAAGAGAACATGAATGCAAATCGGGCTAACAACGAAATACGATGAACAAAATCGGGTCAAATATTACTCTGCAGGGTCGTAACTAGACCACTTTGAGTGTACAGTCACCAAACTAGGAGGGTCCGGAGGCATGACATTCACTGGCCCCACACAACTAGTACCAAACGATTATTGACAGGAAAACTTGGCATAAAATAAAACTGCAAATCGTCTGTGTTTGGGGTAATTGTTGTTCATTCTTTAGGAAAAAAGCAATATCATGTACAAGCCCGGACCTTTTAGTCTAACGGAAGAAACGCCACTAATTTCAAGTAAATCTTATAGTTTGTCTTAATGTTTTTTTGTATTCATGTATTCGTTTATCACTACTACATTATGTATTTTAATTTGTTACAATGCAGTGTCTTTGTCTGGTAAAAAGTGCGTGTGGATACTTGTAATTAGGGTACCTACCTTAGGTATGTTTGCATAGTACAAAACTTAACTAGAATAACTAATTGTTTATAATGATCTACAAAAGATTGCGAATTTTGGTAAAGAATGTGCTTGATAGGTTGTATATTATAATGGGCATATATAAGGAAAAAACGTAAATGCTTAATTTGTTTTTGTATTGTAACATAAATATTTTAATGGTGAACAGAATAGTTGTCCAAACGATTCTTTATTGTTTACACATCTCTTTTTTAATTCTATCTTATCATGTAAGCTTAAACAGCCGCTAACTGTAATAGATACTACGTGCACACGCAGAGGGCAGAGCGATCTATGAAAATTAGACGACCATAACAAGTCACGTAGACAGACATGAAAAAAGTTGAATTCACCGATACATCTCGAGGGGTGAAAGAAAAAAGGTTCTATCTTTTTCGTTATTTAATGTCACTTAGAACATTTTCGCTTACATCCCTCGATCTGCTCTACATGATATGGAGCTACAGTAAATGGGTTAAATCCTCCATTGTTATTGGCCAACAAATAAATTCAAACGCCAAATTCTTGCAGTGCATTAATAACATAAATTAAATTTGATTATAAATAATAGCATACCATAGAACGTGAGGTTACTATATGCATTTGGATATAGCTGATGTATAAATGACTACAATATTGGTTGAGTAACCAACGATCATGAAAGCATTGCATTTTTATTTTCCTGTGTTATATTGTTTTGAGTAATTGCATATTATTTAGAATAACTTATATTACTGTATATTCATGAAATGTACAATAATCGAATAACGTGTTCATCAACTTGGTGTAAAAAGATGTTTTGCATGCATGTCTATCACTATTAGTCTAAATAAATTGTCTGTTTCGTTATGTTACTTTCTTTTGAAATATCACAGCTCGTCAAACATTTGAAATCCAATTTATCGAAACTACACCGACAAGGTCAGTAGCAAAAAGTGCCTCAGCTTAATTTAGCAAATAAGCAACAAACGTGCGTGGCTAGGAGACAAACGCGAATCGAACAACGACCAAACTAAGCAGCGCACAACGTAGCTGCATTACTGTCGGCAGTGTCCGCGTCTGCATGTGCATTGGAGGTGTTTCGGTTAAACAAGAGTGGCATTGGAACCACACAATAGCAAAAGAAATGTTGAAACCTGTTTAACATGTAAAGGTGTGGTAATAATACAACGGTAACTACAGGGATAAGCCCATTAGTTTAAAATTACACAAAGACCTGTTTAACGGCACCATACTAGGGCCTGACAGACATTTAACGAGACGCAGGGTATAAACAACGTAGAAAAATACTTATGCACACATTCATCAGACTATCTTTATCAATTATCCTTATTAAATAAGAATAGACCATGTGCTAAATAATACACAATTGATGATTCTATCAGAACAAGTTTTTATCAATTGTTTTAAATTAGTATACATTGTAGTCGTTATATGTTGCTCCGGCTCGATTCATACATTTGTGTAATACAATGGGAAAATGACATTTCATGATATGGACTCATCAGTTTACATTGGCTTAATTGAATAAAAGCTATATGTCGTTAGATCAAAGTTTTGCCGATTTATATTTAGAAAGATAATGGGCCTAAAAGAGGTTGGACATGACCAGCAGATGACGCCTACATACATGTTTTACAGACATCTGTTGTGCTATATTAATGTATATCCGTCCGACAAGGTCCAATAGGGGAAATTAGTTCACGTAACTATAAAAACTGTGATGTCTCTTGATATTTGATAAACCAATCTAAACAGAACTTCCAAAAGAAGTTTACCCGGGTGTTTTTTAGCTAAAGATATATCACTATGCAAGAAAACACTCTCAAAAGCATCCCTTATGTACATGTGTATACCATGTTTGTCATTGATATGTATATATTATAAAACAAGCACACTTTCTTACAAATATGTGAACTCGTGCACTTAAGTGGAAAAGGTTGGTCCAGCGAATATTATTTGGAAAATGCAGTTTATGTATATGTAACCTTTCGAAATAACACTTAATGCATCAACTTTTGAGTTTGAATGTACATTCGTAAACAAATAAGTTCTGTGTATTTTTCTCACTTTGCATAGCTAATTCAACAACGTAAGTACTGACAATGATGTCTGAGATATGAAGTAATGTTATCTATTGTCATGTTTTATACCAATAGTTTTGTTAGGCAGGACCTGTCATATTGGTATTATCTAGATATTTTCTAATGCCATCACCAAATTATGTATAATATAACCCCTTGAAAATAATTTAGAAGCCAGGAAGGAGAAAATTACCATCATCATTAAGTTAAGTATATAGTCGAAGCTAAAGATTCATGTAGTTCCCAAAATGAGGATGTGTTACAACGATGAATGTCATCTTAATCGTTACACAGCAGTCAGAAAAGTAGAACGGTCTTTCCTGGATGATTGGAGGGGTTGGGGGGGGGGGGGGCAACCAGACTCCGTGTGCCTCCCATTGGTTCGTTTGCAATCAGCCAAAAAGGAAGTTCAATGTTTCGAATAAGACTAGCATCCTATCCAATATGAATCAGAACAGAACTGAACAGAGCAGAAATAACAGTTTATTAGACTGAAACAGCTGTACATCGTCTCAATACATAAAGTTAAGCATATATTGATGTCGCATGTGTATACATATGGTAAACTAAAGAAACAAAATACTGGTATACAAATAAAGTAAACTACATAATCAATAGGCAAAAGATAAAATAAAGATCATTGTTAGTGTTATTATTACTTCTTAACCTTGTAAATGAGGGAGATTATCATAACTAATTTACTTTCAGTTGTGCTATTAATAGTTGAATTGTTTAGAACAAATGCCTATTTCATATATAATAAGCTCGTTCTTATCACATAATGTCAGTAATTTATGGAACTTAAAGACAGATGGATACAATTGTATGATCGTTTTAAATAAGTTTTATCTAGTGGTAGACAACATCGACATCTACATCTAAAATGCAATACATCTTCCATGTATCATTTATTACTGCATAAACAATAACGTTCGTAACGTGGTATAGTATTATGTGTGAATTCTTCTTATTGAATTCCTAAAGAATGAACAAAAACTTTAACAAAAGTTTAACAAAAGTTTAACAAAGTATTAACGTATAATCCTTGGTACTAAATTTAAATGCATTATAACAGCATTTAAATTAACAGCATCGGGGTTGTCAAAAGTATGCAAACCCACAATCATTTAATATCTTATGAACATCCAATACCCAGTTAATATTGCCTTTATCATAATCATTAAGTGTCCGGTTATGCACAGATCGCAAAACAATAAAACAAATCAATAAAAACAAAACAATAGAAAAGGGTTATGACTTTCAAGTGCAGTATATTTATATGATTTTAAATAAAAATATAGTTTCCTTTGCAACAAAACATACTACATTTTTTCAAAATAATGAAAAACAAGTTCATCGACAAATGAATATAAAATATTTATGTCAATACATATCGATATAATTGGACTCATGCCTCTCACTTTTTTTGGTTTCCTCACTGATATCTATCATCAAATCAACTATTTCCGACCGTTCCGTTGTTAGGACTTCGTTATCTACTAAGATAGCAGTTGGTTTAAATTCTTCGCATGATTTTAATTCAATGTCAAAGATCGGCCAGGATTCCTTGTAACTCTTTACGACTTCGTTGAGACAAATTTTGAAATGAATGTCACTGATATCAACTTCCGTTATCGAATGGGCTTTAATAAGGAATTTCTTCAACATAAACGGTAAAAATCCTCCTGCGACTGTTGCTAAAAGCTTGTTTGTTGCTGTCACATTGTACGCGTCATCAAATGCCAGAACAACCAACAAAACGAAAAGTAAGAAAATAATGATAGATCCAAACTCTACAAAAGCGTATAAATACTTAAGTAGGATATCACCAGGCACATTGTAGTACGGCATTTTACACGAATCAAAGAAAAACCGGCTCGGGATCATTGGCTGATCTTTCCTTGTGAGAAAGAGTAATAGGTGAGATGTAGTCCATTGGGGTATACCGTCTTCCACTTCAATACTGAGTACCCCTTTTGGTGAAGTTTTGTTTTCAACTGTGTTGTCTTGTCCTTCATATGCTTCATTGGAAGTGAAGTCTTGAAGCGGCATTTTAAATGCCAGGTTTTCTTGTTTCTCTTCGCTTTTCCGTACTTCCTCTTCTATTTCTTCCTTCAGCAATCCAGCGACAACTGAATGCATCGTCTCATTGAATTTCAAGTACGTTTGGGTTACAGTTCCGAAACTGTCATTGGCGTAGAAAAATAAAAGTAGAATGAGAGAAACGTACGTTAATGTCAACGACGCATGCAAAACCAGGCCCATGAGCGTATACACAACTACTTCGACCAAAAAGGATATCAGTTCGGATATAAGAAAAACAACGGAACATAAGGAAATCAAACAAAGCATAATGGTCATAACTTGCACAGCTCTTTTTAAAGGTGATTTCATTATAAGTCTATCTTTGTCTAAAGATTCCATTGAAGAAAGAACATCAAACTCTAAGGCAGATCGTATGCGAAGTGAACACGCACATGATGAGAAGCAACTGACGTTTGGACAAAGATATACTGCAAACTGTGCCAATAACCTACACGCAATGTTCAGTGTCGGTACCATATAAAATGCAAGCAGGCTAAATATCAAAGGCACCGATAAAGGGATCACGACAAGTCCTACACATAGGCCAATACCACCAAAGGATGTACAAGGCTTCAAGAGGTTTTTAACTAACCAGCCAAATACATACATCTTTTCTCCATCAGCCATGTCACTGAAACACTTTCTCATGACAAATTGTAAACGTTCTTTGGCTCGTTTTCTAATGATGCCGTATGTGAGAGATTCAAATATCAGCAAGCAGTAGATTGCGAGGAATAAAACGTGAATCGGAGTAAGGTATAAGGTAACACTGCCTGGAAAATAGAATTCAAGGTTACGTTCATCTGCGTCAGTTTTTCTATCATTCAATTCCTCGTGTTCATATTCAAAATAAACATACATTCTTAATAACCAAGGAAGTGCTAAGCAGAATATGACCATCACTTTCATCACTTCCTTTAACAAACGATACCAGGAACAACTTTTCTTTGTACATGCCACTGCACTGCAGACATCAGCTTTACAACAGTCTTCCGCTGACGAACGGTATCGGATTTCACATCTCACGAAGGATTCGTACAATGCTTTAATTAGACTAACGGGTGCGTAATCTTCTGGAAGCAGCCTATCACTTTTCACGCGCAAAAGAAGTTTATCTATTATCAGTGTGTATGGAGCTTCCGGCCGAAGGCTACTGAGCGCGTCCTCAAACTTAGGCATGTGTTTTAATTTCTTCGAACTTATCGTTGTTATTTGTTTGGCATTGGCTTCTTGACTTTTGTACAAATCTGGAGTCCTGGTCCGGATTACTTTGAGTTCTCTTGGATCAATTTTATGCACAAATGGTTTTGCAAAGTTTCGTAGACGGTATAATGATTGTGGAACAAACCTCGGGCTGTATAGGGCGATCAGTATTTTAAGAACTGTTACAGAAACCATCAAAATTGTTAACCAGATGTCCGACTCTAGGTAATGACAAGTGAGATACGCGTTTGCACCGCGACTACAACAAATATATTTATATCTGGCAGTGCCCGAATCATTCAACACATGTAAGTTGCAAACATTTTCTGACGCCGCCATTTCGACTGCTTCTGTGATACTTTTGTTCTGAAAATCGTTCATCACAAGTTCACGAAGCAATGTTTCTACGTCTGTGAGTGACGTATTTTGTAAGCAATCTACAGGATGTTCCTGTATACGGACGTCAAGTGTGACCACTCCGAGTTCAAGTGTAGTAAGAGAAAGAATATCATAATCGTGGCGTAAGAGCAGCAATCCAGTTCCGTGGCGACCAGTTGTCCTTACCCAGTAAAGTAGTTTGTAGGCATCACTTTTGTTCTTCCCTTCCCATTTGTGATCACTATTGTCCAGTTTTAAATGGTATTTAATCAGCTTTGTTCCCGAGCTAATTGCGTCTTTTATGTCTGCCACCACCTTTTCATCTTTCGAAAATATTTGACATCGTACCGGTGCGTTTGTTGTGTTAGGAAAAATTGTAGACACATTGCCTTCTGGAAGAAGCTCCACTTCATGTAGCATTGAGATTAAAAGTAAAGTGTAAATAAAGCGGTGTTCTTTTACATCCATCTTTCTGGAAAAAGAGAACAATGACTTCAAAAACTCTCAATAAAAAGTGTCCATTCCTGTTGGAAAAGACCGTTCAAACCGATCGTAGTCCCATGCTCATTAGCCCAACAATCTAGATTGCGCTCATGTGCCTACCTTTTGTAATGCGATCATGTGTCTATCTTTTTCAATACGGCTATATGCCTACCTTTCGCAATGCGATCATGTATCCATCTTTCTCAATACGGTTATGTGCCTACCTTTCGCAATCCGATCATATGCCTACCTTGATTATTTGCCTACCATTTCCAATACGGTTATGTGCCTACCTTTTTCGATGAGATCATGTACCTACCTTTTTAGATGCAATCATGTACCTACCTTTCTAGATGCAATCATGTACCCACCTTTCTAGATGCAATCATGTACCTACCTTTCTAGATGCAATCATGTACCCACCTTTTTAGATGCAATCATGTACCTACCTTTCTAGATGCAATCATGTACCCACCTTTTTAGATGCAATCATGTACCCACCTTTTTCGATGCAATCATGTACCCACCTTTCTAGATGCAATCATGTACCCACCTTTTTAGATGCAATCATGTACCTACCTTTCTAGATGCAATCATGTACCCAACTTTCTAGATGCAATCATGTACCTACCTTTTTAGATGCAATCATGTACCCAACTTTCTAGATGCAATCATGTACCCAACTTTCTAGATGCAATCATGTACCTACCTTTTTAGATGCAATCATGTACCTACCTTTCTAGATGCAATCATGTACCCACCTTTTTCGATGCAATCATGTACCCACCTTTCTAGATGCAATCATGTACCCACCTTTTTAGATGCAATCATGTACCTACCTTTCTAGATGCAATCATGTGCCTACCTTTCTCAGTGCTATCATGTGCCCTCCTTTCTCAATACGCTTATGTGACTTCATTTCTGAATACGACTTTGTGCCAACATTTCTCAGTACGATTATGTGCCTACTTTCTCGATGAGATCAGTTGCCTACCTTTCTCGATGAGATCAGTTGCCTACCTTTCTCGATGAGATCATTAACCGATCTTTCTCGATAAAATCGTGTGTCTACCTTTCTCGATGAGATCATGAGCTTACCTTTCTCGAGGGAATCGTGTGTCTACCTTTCTCGATGCGATTATTTCCTACCTTTTTTGGTGTTTTTTACTCCGCATTGATAAAGTTTAGAAAACTTGAGAAATACTTCATTTTCATTCGACACAAAATATTTTTGTTCACTTAACATATTTAAGTATTGACACTTTTCGTTCATGTTAAGCACTTCCCATATTGTTTAATGTTACATAACAACCCTTACATATCGATCCCTCAGTGGTCCAGTGGTTCCTTTTCTTGGAATCAATGCAGCTGCGACACTAAATCTTTACTATTGCTTCTTTTTTTATTTTAGATTTTTGGTTTGTTTGTTTTGAATCCAGAAGTTTTAAAGTTTAATATTTCATAACTTTTATGTCATAGATTAAAGGTCTTTAGATATTGAGGTTACAACCTTAAAACTGCCGTTGAAAACACAGAGACTATCCCTGTTTGTTACAGCAACTTCAAACTTAAACTTTCAAACGCTGCAACATATATATGCCTTTTACTCCAACAATTTTAAGTGGCAGCACCGGATTAAATTTGTAAAGGAAAAACAACAAAACACTTAAACTGAACTTCGTTCAAGTGATGTATGGCCTTGTGGATATTTAGTTATGTGATGAAAATATGTCTCAAATATAGTTTGTTTACTAGATGAATTGTATGCCCCTCAAATTTAAAACTGAAGGTTAGAGTCACATTTCACCGCACCTCAAAATTACAATGCTTCGTTTTAAAACAACACAATCAACAAGTATTGCAAATACTTAACGAGTATATGGAATAAATAGCATTTTTGTAAACTAGGCAGAGCCATCCTTTCCAAACATTAACTAACCATTTGGAATGATTCAGTTTTTTTCCAACAACAATCATAGTTTTAGTGTGTCATTAAGTTAACCATGCTTAGATAGCGATTTACAAAATACATGTATACTCTCGGTGGATCACCGTACACAGGATTTAGTAGTCCTGGCGAGACGTAAACAACGCGATATGTCTACAACAGGAAGAATCAGACTTGAACCAGAATTATATAATGTATCGCCAGTCCGTTCGCCTATTTGTCCAGTATGTTGTTCTGACTGTGTCACATGTACAACACTAACTGCTTTTTCTAGGATATAAATGAAAATTCATAGAAACGTTAGCATAAACTACTCAGTTCATCAGATAAAAGGTCAAAGCCCACTTTGGGAGTATATGTAACTTATCCACTACTGTTTTTCTTAGATATATGTGACAAATGAGTGTTTTATAAAGTGTTAACTTTCAACACCCGTTTGCATTCAGGTTAAAGTGTACCTGTGTCCCTGCTGTGTCGAGGCAACAATGTAACCATTCACCATGGATTGATTCCCAACCAAACAATTAAAGTAAAACGCATCTATTTGAAAGTGACCCTTCAGACATGGAATATTTTGCTCACATGATATTGATTTGATAAGCCAGTTCTGGCAAAAGTTTGATTTTGCATTTAAGAACTTCATTTAAAGATGCACTCTTTCTCCCAAATAAGACTTACAACAATTCATGCTTTTGTTTTAATATTGCAAAACGGATGAATAAATGTCGAAAACAATGGTTCTTACGAAGGAAACCAAGTTTAATTTGAAAACAATGCGCATAAACATTCTACCTTACGGGACTAAAGTAGACCACAGTTTATCTTTTAGCACTCGTCAATCATTTAATATGTTTGCGTATTCAGCTATTAAAACACAGTTATAATCTTATAATCAGTAATTAAAATTTTCCATAAATGCATTATTTAGTTAATTATCAAAGGTTTATATGTCAAAATTGATGTTTTACAAGTGTTTGTATTGATTTTGAATAAGAGTCTTTAAGATTAGTTATTGTTGTTTCTTTCCACGGCGATATTCAACATATCAGGGATAAACATTCCTGATAACCACTTGTGCTAGTAATTATAACAGGTATTATCGCATCTACAGATGACGTAAAATCTTTATACAGCTTAATTGACGAAAGAAGTCAAATGGTATCACAAAGACGATGCACATGGAACCTATAGTTTGTGCCTTGTTAGTGGGGTGAATTATCTAAATTCGGCGTAGTTTAAAATCCACTATTTTAAAATAATGGTTTCATGTAGTTTATACTCATCATGCATCACCCAACCAGGGCAAACGATGGCGAGAATTGCATCGTCATGTTCTGACATTGCCAGTAAAGTGAAACCGCACTCCAATTTCAGACGTTATATTTTTTTCTCAAAAATAGATAAGATTAGAATGCCAAATATCAACCCAGTGATTAGAATATCCTTGTCAATACCACAACTATCACCAATACATATAACGTCTATGCACCGTACAGTTTCTGCGTTAAAATATCTATACTCAGAACATTACAACTGCGAATTTAAACGAGAAATTCTGGAATGTTACTTAGTCGTTCTTAAAATGCCCTGTATCAGAGGAACTTGACTATCAGATAAAGAAACTCCTCGATTCTTGATTATGTTTTTTAACGTTAACAACCCAAATTTTATTAAAACCTGTCTTCTTCAGTAGGCTATCTACTTCACCACTAGTTGTGGTGTAATGTTTTAAAGTCATGCACCACAGTTGTGTTGATGTCTGTACACTTGGACATGTTTATACTCGATATACTGATACTTCATTGTATCAAACTTAACATACTTACAACGAAAACAGGTAAAACCCTTACTGTAACTGGGAAAATGACAATGCTTACGTCTCATAAGGGCTACTATATCCGATGTACGGTGATCCACCGGTATATGTGTCTATAGCTATAATAAGTAAAGGCAGTGTATTTAGGTAAAATAATGTAAATACTACTCAAATTCGTATACTAATATAAGCAATTATTATAAAAACGGCAAAACTTTCTTGCCTTCGCAATCTGTATTTCAGTCATAACACAACGTCATTTAGCAGTCAAAAAATATAGATATTACATGCCTGATGGGGTGTTAGTAAAATCGTCACCTTGAAGAAATATTGTCGACGGGCGAAGCAATAAAAGGGAACAATACGTTGTTAATACAAAATGAAATTTAAAACCAAGAAAAACTTTCAATTATCAATTTATCACAATGAACAAGAGAACGTTTTCGTCTGTAACTTCAAGGAACTAAAATATCAATGAACGCGCACGCCAATCGTAATAACTCGGCCATCTCCGGCAGGCTTCGATTCAATTCCTGAAGGATACTGGCCGAGGTGTTCCGATTGTGCGCACGCGTGCTGTGTCAGGTAATTTCCGTGTATTTACGTACCGGGGGACAGTATTTATTTACCTCTGGACATAAGTATATTTTGACAGTACCGATATCTACCGATACGGTATGGGAACTTTTGCACTGAGGAGGTAATTGAGGTATAATAATATTTAATACAATATTGTCTGTAAATAATAAACAAACACTTACAATTGTCATTGTTAACACACTATATCCTTAAATTGTTTATACATCGGGTATGTAAATGGGAATAAATTACAATACAAATTTAACGCATATAAACAATATCTTTGTGGTCACAATAAACAATGGCCATCTAGAGGAAACTGGTCATTATCACAAGCTGTCATTAGGCCACAACAAATTGATCATTTGTTCGTCGGATTTGCCGCACATAAAATTCGAAAAACGAAAACAAAAAACAAAAAACTTTTTTTTGCGCCCGCACATATTATTTTGCCGCGCGAATTTTTTTTTTGTATACTTCTCAATTTCCCCTATTTTCTGAATTTCTTTTACTTAAAATTTAAACCTGCAATGTCGACTTCGTCTTTTTTGAAGGTATTTCTATGCTTTACATTCTTCGCGAGCAAAGTTTCCTCGTGTCAGGACAAAATCAGGTCCGGGTAACCGCAAAACAGCTGATATATGTGGACAGTCTTTTTTAACGGGCATATTTTGCAGGATGCACCGTTGTATTCATTTCCGGTATTAATTTTCAGTTTACTAGTAAGGTGGAGGTTATATGGGAGACGTTTTCTCATTATTCAATGATAGAGGGGATTCAAAAATGGATAATGTCGTAAAATGACTTATTTGCTACATAATGGTTTAAAGCTGTCTATGGGTATAAAATAACTATATGGGAAGCAGTTTTGATATATCTTGGCCGTAATTACTAATATGATTACTATATTGAAACGAAGTGTTGACTATATGGGAGTCAGTTTTGGTAAAAAAGAAAATCCTTACTATATGGGAACCAGTTTTGGTAACTCAACGAATATATAATCATATAACATAAGACAGTTGATAAAAAGGATTCAGTGTTTGTTAAATGCAATTTATGGGTATATAATTACTATAAGAGAGTCAGTTTTGGTTAAATGCATTTTATGGGTATACAATTACTATATGGGAGTCAATTACTATAAGGGAGTCAGTTTTGGTGAACTGCAATTTATGGGTATACAATTACTATATGGGAGTCAGTTTTGGTTAACTGCAATTTATGGGTATACAATTACTATATGGGAGTCAGTTTTGGTTAACTGCAATTTATGGGTATACGATTACTATATGGGAGTCAGTTTTGGTGAACTGCAATTTATGGGTATACAATTACTATATGGGAGTCAGTTTTGGTTAACTGCAATTTATGGGTATACAATTACTATATGGGAGTCAGTTTTGGTTAACTGCAATTTATGGGTATACGATTACTATATGGGAGTCAGTTTTGGTGAACTGCAATTTATGGTTATACAATTACTATATGGGAGTCAGTTTTGGTGAACTGCAATTTATGAGTATACGATTACTATAAGGGGGTCAGTTTTGGTTAACTGCAATTTATGAGTATACGATTACTATAAGGGAGTCAGTATTGGTTAACTGCAATTTATGAGTATACGATTACTATAAGGGAGTCAGTTTTGGTTAACTGCAATTTATATGTATACGATTACTATATGGGAGTCAGTTTTGGTTAACTGCAATTTATGGGTATACAATTACTATATGGGAGTCAGTTTTGGTTAACTGCAATTTATATGTATACGATTACTATATGGGAGTCAGTTTTGGTTAACTGCAATTTATGGGTATACAATTACTATAAGGGAGTCAGTTTTGGTTAACTGCAATTTATGGGTATACAATTGTATACCCATAAATTGCAGTTCACCAAAAATGACTCCCTTATAGTAATTGTATACCTGTAAATTGCATTAAAAACCAAAACTGACTCCCATATAGTAATTGTATACCCATAAATTGCAGTTCACCAAAACTGGCTCCCATATAGCAATCGTATACCCATAAATTGCAGTTCACCAAAACTGACTCCCATATAGTAATCGTATACATATAAATTGCAGTTAACCAAAACTGACTCCCATATAGTAATTAAAGACCCATAAATTGCATTTAACCAAAACTGACTCCCATATAGTAATTGTATACCCATTAATTGCATTTATCCAAAACTGACTCCCATATAGTAATCGTATACCCATAAATTGCATTTAACCAAAACTGAATCAACTGTCTGGTGTAATATGACTTTATAATATTTTTTGAGTTATCAAAACTGAATCCCATATAGTATAGAGACTATACGGGGGTCATTTGAAAGTCATTTTCATTTTTTGTTTATTTATTTTTTATAAAATCTTTAGCCTAATTGAAGTGTGCAATTGACTAAAATGGTTCAAGTTTCGGTTTATCGCCTTATCTGCCAAAATATATAATTGGATACAATTTGGATAACTATAACCTTTGTTATCAAATGAAGGCATTTAGTTTAAAGTAAGAGCATATTCAATAATTATAACTCCACAACAGCCATCGTACTATTATAATATTAACTATAGCAGTCCTATCGGAAAGTGATTGCAAATACCGGGTACCGGTAACCGTGCTTTTGCACCGCCCTTCAGAACGATTTACGTTAACCAAAATCGAATCCCCTAAATATTCGATTTCGTTTCCCATATAACACATACCTACTAGTAATAAAGTTTTCGTAACGTAAAATACACGTTTTAAGTGAAAATCAGTGTCATAGTCAATGGATTATAGTCTTCAGTAAACAATAGCAGTTTCACTGCGTCGAAGGCAATAATTATCTATATGTGTTTTAATAATTCATTGTTTTGTACTCAAAATTTAGTGGTAAATAATAACTAAATCTGATTTTGAGTGCAAAACTTCTATTCAAATACACGCCGGACACACGACTTACAACCATTGAACATGTTCTCGTGAGTTTGTTTTTTTTAATTCTAAAATGCATTTCTCAGTATTCATATACTCAAGTGTTATTAGCTAAAGAACTTCAGCGAACACGTTATATATTACCTTTTTGGAAGTGTTTAATGTGTTGTAAACATAAAAAAATATCAACATTAAAGTTATGGAAGCCAGAACTAAAGTGTTATCAACAGATAAAAAAGTAGGACTTGTAAATGTTTTAGAAACAGTCTGTATTTACACATACAGTATTATAATAACATCAGTAAAACCAGAAAATACAACCTTTTATAAATATAATGACTGTTTTAATTTTCTAAATTCTTTGTTCTTATGCACCATTCAATTGTAGTACGGAATGAATACAATAGTTTTTCTTTTTGGTCTTCGAATAATTGCATGCTACTGTGAGGAATGCTGTCTTTACAATTGTATCCACAATTAAATTGCTGATGCAATGAATGTTTATAGTAAAGCACTGGATCTTATTGCATTTGTTAAATATTGAGACAGATTAACATGTGATACAATCAAAACCTTTTAATTATAACTGAGAACCTTTTTTTTGCAATTAAAAAGCATTTATTATCATAGTTGTATGATAAATTTGGTAAGAATTATATATACATTTTATTTTTTTTAATTTTTCGCTTTTCGCTCGCCTCTGATTTGCCTTAAATTAAAAAAAAAGTTTGTTTTTTTTCGCTCGCTCGCTCCTACTTTTTTTTGGCAAAATCCGTAGAACAAATGATCAATTTGTTGTGGCCTTATGTTGTTTTATGTAGTCCAAGGCACTTCTCATCAGTTCCGGTATTTATGAGTTAAAGTTGTTAAACAGGACAATAATACAGATGAATATCTATAAGTATGTACATCACTCTGCACTGTTATTCTAGATAATAAATAATGATTATATTATATTTCAACGTCAAAAACAAAAATAAAGAAGTAGACGAAGAAGTAGAAGAAGAAGAAGAAGAAGAAGAAGAAGAAGAAGAAGAAGAAGAAAGAGAAGAAAGTATATTCAATCATTATAACAAACAATACATGTATGAAGTAGGTCAATTTTATGAAATATGCATTGTCTTATTATCTGAACCTTCTATTCATATTTACTGCACAATTCTCAATGATTTTTAAGCAATTTAGCATGTATATCAGACCTTTACGTATAGGTGCGTGCGTGCGTGCGTGCGTGCGTGCGTTCGACCGTACGTACGACACCATCATGACTTATTAGAAAGGGAAATGGTGAAACTTTTCATCGTTACTATACCACGTAAAAATTAGTCTAATATATTTTATGGATAAATGTTGTTTAAGTATTCATGTAACTGCAAAGTGGAAATAGTAGTTTATTTAAAGGTCTTATCTTTAACAAACCCCAGTTGATCATTTTGGCCTTATTTTATTTATTTTTTAATATTGTTAAATGTTATGCTTATGCTTTTGTTATACTACCAAATATACACTGCATGAATTGAATCGAATCAAGCAAAACAAAATAAATAGTGATAGTACTTTTCATTGTTAGTCGACTAGTCGAGGCAAAAATTTCATGATAAAGAACATGCATGTATGTGTATTGATATAATCAAGTCTGGAATCCAGTGTGTTCTTTCCTTATTAGATTGTTTTTTAAACAAACTGTTCGAGTATAATTAAAAGACATCCTGATTTGAAGGGAACTCTTGGCAACAAATTGTGTTTACCACTTGTAAATTACGTTCAATCAAGATAACTCCTAAATGGCAATAGGAATATGGATGTTGCAAGGATAATGTCGTGGAATAATACTTAAGGTTAACAGACAATGAAAGAGAGTCAGACCAGTTACATTATCTCTGAAACTGCTCGAGACTCTTAAACATATACTCAAAGATTCATTGAGGCAAATATATACATTACACGATGTACATTTATGCTTTACATGTATAATATACAGCTGTAAAAAACATTTTAAGCAGTACAGCAGTATAGCACATGTACAGTACAAGGACAACATTCCTTCACAAGCTCCGTTTACAACTGAAAAACATGCAATGGTACATAATGAATGGCTAAGGTTATACAGTACCTTATTATGTTTTTCATTGGATAACTTTACTTAATATATGGTTCTGAAGCGAGTGTAAGTGAATTACGATGTATTCGTACATGGTTCTCTGTAAAAAAACATAAGCATTGTATCATTCTCATCTTACTTTGTTGGCATGATTCTTTGTACGCAAAATCTTTATAAATTGTGCGATTTGCCGCTACCACGAAATCAATGTTCAGCACATTATGTTTACAGTAGGACAATAACATGAATAGGAAAGTAGTCATTATTAATGTTATAATGCCACCCTTAAAAGAAGTTAGGCTAAAAAAATCACTTGTCTGTCTGTTCGTCGGTAGACCAGCCCTTGTCCGCTTGATAACAAGAGAAATCTTGGGGTTAAGAGTGGTTGGTCATGACCAGCAGATGACGACTTTGTGGTCAGGAGGTAAATGCCACGGTTGTGATGAACTTAGCACAAAAAGTTTATACAAAAAATGTTCTCAAACTTGAAAGTGAAGTTTGCCTTCATTACCTGAAGATGATCCCTTTTGAGTTTTACTGAGACCTTGAAGTCGAAAACCTTGCCAGGTAAATATAGAGATAATTCTAAATCATACGGTCCTCAGGCTTGAATTAACATATCGAGTATCACTTCAATTGACCTTAAACAGTTTCTGTATTATTAACATTGCCATTATTCTTATCTATATATCTACCATATGTAATATGCCCAAACGTGTAGGCATATTGGTCATAACCTTAAATTACTCAACAGACATGTAATGCGAAATGACAAACTGGCTGCCATTTGGGGAGTGGGGGATACATGTTTTACAGACATATCTTGTGCTCTAATGTATATCCTTCCGAAAAGGGTAAAATTGGGCATTTGTCATGCACGTGTCTGTGACAGCCCTTACTTCTCTTAAAATTAGATACACAAATTTAGAAAGCACTTACGAAAGAAAGTTATCTGGTGCATATTCTATAAATATGTGTATATTATCAGCTTCAAGTTTTAAATCAATTTTGTTGTTAATCAATTCTTGAACTGGCATTTGGGTATTTTCTAGGTGTTTTGTTATGTAATCATAAAATTACGTGTAATATACCCATTGACTATTGATTTAACTTGAAATGAGTTATCTTCATCATTAAATAAAGTTAATAGGCTATGAAACAATGATGAATATTATCACAAACGTAACACAATCGACATAAGAGAAGAGATGAGTAAGGGGGTGGAGGTGGACCAGGCTCGTTATGTGCGTCACCTTGTTCGGTTACGATCAGCCACAAAGGGGGCTCAAAGACTTGTCGTAAATTATCATCCTATACAATGATAAACAGAATGGTTCTATCGAATAAGCATAATCATCTTTTATTTCTTATTATTTCCGAACGATCATTATGATTTATAAATGTTTATTGTAAAAGAAACATGTAAATAAAGTGTTATGATATATCAACAAAATCTAAATTACCAACACAAAAACCGCCCTATAGAAAAAATAGAAACAAGGAAGCATATAAAATTGCTTATAGGAAAAGGAATTAAATGTTGTGATTTAAACGTTATATGTGTGTACCTGTGCATAAACTTTAGTTAAAATGAACGACAGTCAAGGTTAACCATTTGTTTGAAAAATATTTACCCTCTGCAAAGGGAAATGTGCTCTCACCTTGTCTAAATTCAAGATGTTTATTCTTCTGCGAAATTAAAAAAAAAAGAGTTATGACCAGGGGCTGATTTCTCGAAAATTCCTAAGCCTAACAGACTTAAGTAGTTTATTCTGATTTGCAAAATTTCTTGCTTTAACCTGATAAATTAACTGAGTTTTCCGTGATAATCAGATAAATAACTTCAATTAACTATAAAAATACTTTCAAAAAAAGTAAATATTTCACAAATTATAGAAGAGCAAAAATAGTGAGCTTAGCTTAATCGTGATATAAAGTAGTTTCGAGAAATCGGCCTCAGTGCAGTAGAAAATGACTGTAGTAAATAAATCAAGATTTTCGAAAGCTAAACATTTTCAATTTTCAAAAAAGCAGCTCACAGTTTCCTTTGCAACAAAACATTGATTATGACAGTAAAATATTTCTGTTAACATAACTCGAAGTGAATCATTGTAAGATTATATACCATACACGATACATTTGTTCTTACAAAAGCACATGAATGCGCACGGTGATGGGTAAGTGTTTATACATCAATCGAAACCATATGCATCACATTTCGATATAATTAGATCCATGACTCTCCCCTTGTTTTGCTTCTTCACTGATATCAATGATCAAATCAAATCTTTCGGATCGTTCCGTTGTTTGTACTTCGTTATCAGCTACTGTAGCAATTGGTTTTAAATCCTTAGGATTTCGTTCGCATGAGGTTAATTCAATGTCAAAGATCGGCCAGTATTCCTTATAATTTTTAACGACTTCATTGAGACACATTTTAAAATGAATGTCACTGGTATCAACTTCTGAAATTGAATGGGCTTTAATAAGGAATTTCTTTAACATAAAAGGTATGAATCCACCTGCGACTGTTGCTAGAAGCTTGTTTGTTGCTGAAACGTTGTACGCGTCACCAAATGCCAGAACAACCACCAAAACAAAAAGTAAGAAAATAATGACAGATCCAAACTCTACAGCAGCGTGTAAATACTTGAGTAAGATATCACCAGGCACATTGTAGTACGGCATTTTACACGAATCAAAGTAAAACCGGCTCGGGATCATTGGCTGATCCTTCCTTGTGAGAAAGAGTAATATGTGAGATGTAGTCCATTGGGGTATACCGTCTTTCACTTCAATATTGTGTCCCCCTTTTGCTGAAGTTTTGTTTTCAATTCTGTTGTCTTGTCCTTCATATGCTTCATTCGAAGTAAAATCTTGAAGCGGCATCCTAAAGGCCAGGTTTTCTTGTTTCTCTTCACTTTTCCGTACCTCCTTTTCTATTTCTTCTTTCAGCAATACAGTGACAACTGAATGCATCGTCTCATTGAATTTCAAGTACGTTTGGGTTACCGTTCCAAAACTGTCATTTGCGTAGAAAAATAAAATTAAAATGAGGGAAACGTACGTTAATGTCAACGACGCATGCAAAACCAGGCCCATGAGCGTATACACAACTACTTCAACCAAAAAGGATATCAGTTCGGATATAAGAAAAACAACGGAACATAAGGAAATCAAACAAAGCATAATGGTCATAACTTGCACAGCTCTTTTTAAAGGTGATTTCATTATAAGTCTATCTTTGTCTAAAGATTCCATTGAAGAAAGAACATCAAATTCTAAGGCAGATCGTATGCGTTTTGAACACGCCCATGAAGAGAAGCAGCTGACATTCGGACAAAGATATACTGCAAACTGTGCCAATAATCTGCACGCAATGTTCAGTGTCGGTACCATATAAAATGCAAGCAGGCTAAATATCAAAGGCACCGATAAAGGGATCACGACAAGTCCTACACATAGGCCAATACCACCAAAGGATGTACAAGGCTTCAGGAGGTTTTTAACTAACCAGCCAAATACATACATCTTTTCTCCATCAGCCATGTCACTGAAACACTTTCTCATGACAAATTTGAAACGCTCTTTGGCTCGTTTTCTAATGATGCCGTATGTGAGAGATTCAAATATCAGCAAGCAGTAGATTGCGAGGAATAAAACGTGAATCGGAGTAAGGTATAAGGTAACACTGCCTGGAAAATAGAATTCAAGGTTTCGCTCATTTGCATCAGTCTTTCTGTCATTCAATTCCTCATGTTCATACTCAAAATAAACATACATTCTTAACAGCCAAGGAAGTGCCAAGAAAAATATGATCACTGCTTTCATCATTTCCTTCAACAAACGATACCAGGAACAACTTTTCTTCGTACATGTTATGGCACTGCATACGTCAACGTTACAACAGTCTTCGACTGACGAACGATTACGGATTTCACATTTCACGAAGGATTCGTACAATGCTTTTATAAGACCTACTGGTGCGTAATCTTCTGGAAGCAGCCTATCACTCTTCACGCGCAAAAGGAGTTTTTCAAACGTCAGTGTGTATGGAGCCTCCGGACGAAGGCTTCTAAGCATGTCCTCAAACTTAGGCATATATTTAAATTTCTTAGACTTTATCGTTGTAATTTGTTCACCATTTGCGTCTGCAATTTTATACAAATCCGGAGTCCTGGTCCGAACTACTTTAATTTTCATGGGATCAATTGTATGCACAAATGGTTTTGCAAAATTTCGTAGACGGTATAATGATTGTGGAACAAATCTCGGACTGTATAAGGCAATCAGTATTTTAAGAACTGTTATAGAAACCATTAAAATGGTAAACCAGATGTCCGACTCCAAGAAATCGCAAGTGAGAATCGAGTTTGCACCGCGACTACAACAAATGTATTTATATCTGGCCGTACCCGAATCATTAAACACATGCAAGTTGCAAACATTTTCAGACGCCGCCATCTCGATTGCTTCTCCGGTGCTTTTGTTCTGAAAATCATTCATCACAAGTTCACGAAATAAAGTTTCTATGCCTGTGAGTGACGTATTTTGTAAGCAATCTGCAGGATGTTCCTGTATACGGACATCAAATGTGACCACTCCGAGTTCAAGTGTAGTAAGAGAAAGAATATCATAATCGTGGCGTAAGAGCAGCAATCCAGTTCCGTGGCGACCAGTTGTCCTTACCCAATATAATAGTTTGTAGGCATCACTTTTGTTTTTCCCTTCCCATTTGTTATCATCATTGTCTAGTTTTAAATGATACTTAATCATCTTCGTTCCCGAGTCAAGTGCGTCTTTTATGTCTGCCGCGACTTTTTCATCTTTCGAATATATTTGACACAGTACCGGTGCGTTTGTTGTGTTAGGAAAAACTGTAGAGACATTGCCTTCTGGAAGAAGCTCCACTCCATGCAGTAATGAGATTAGAAATAACGTGCGAATAAGGCGGTGTTCTTTCCAATCCATCTTTCTGAAAAGAAGAGAACAATAACTCTCAATTAAAAGTGTCAGTTCATGTTGGAAAGACCATTCAAACCGATTGCAGTCACATGCTCATTATCCCAACAATCTAGATTGCGATCATGATCCTACCTTTCTCAATGCGACCATGTTCCTACCTTTTTCGATGCGATTATCTTCCTAGCTACTTGATGCGATCATGTGCCTACCTTTCTCACTGCAATCATGTAATTAGCTTATCATTCTCTATGCGTAAATGTTCGTACCTATTCTGGTTCGCTCATTTGCCTATCTTTTCCGGGGCGATTACTCGTCTACCTGAAATGAATCAATCATGTTTCTACCTTTCTCGGTGCCATCATATACCTACGTTTTCTGGTGCGATCATGTGCCTTACTTTCTCGATGCCACCATATTCCTATATTTTATGGTGAAATCATGTGCCTATCTTTCTCGATGCCACAATATTCCTACATTTTCTTGTGCAATCATGTGCCTACCTTTCTCGATGCCACCATATTCCTACATTTTCTGACGCAATCATGTGCCTACCTTTCTCGATGCCACCGTATTCCAACGTTTTCTGGTGCGATCATTTGCCTACCTTTCTCGATGCCACCATATTCCTACATTTTCTGGTGCGATCATTTGCCTTCCTTTCTCGATACCACCATATTCCTACATTTTCTGGTGCAATCATGTGCCTACCTTTCTCGATGCCACCATATTCCTACATTTTCTGGTGCAATCATGTTCTTACCTTTCTCGATGCCACCATATTCCTACGTTTTCTGGTGAAATCACGTGCCTACCTTTCTCGGTGCAACCATATTCCTACATTTCCAGGTGCAATCATGTGCCTGCCTTTCTCGATACCACCATATTCCTACATTTTCTGGTGCAATCATGTACCTACCTTTCTCGATGCCACCATATTCCTACGTTTTCTGGTGAAATCATATTTCTTCCTTTCTCGATGCCACCATATTCCTACATTTTCTGGTGCAATCATTTGCCTACCTTTCTCGATGCCACCATATTCCTACATTTTCAGGTGCAATCATGTACCTACCATTCTCGATGCCACCATATTCCTACGTTTTCTGGTGAAATCATGTTTCTTCCTTTCTCGATGCCACCATATTCCTACATTTTCTGGTGCAATCATTTGCTTAACTCCTTGATGCCAACGTATTCCTTCATTTTCTTGTGCAATCATTTGCTTAACTCCTTGATGCCACCGTATTCCTTCATTTTCTGGTGCGATCATTTGCCTACCTTTCTCGATGTCAACATATTCCTACGTTTTCTGGTGCGATCATGTGCCTACCTTTCTCGGTGCCACCATATTCCTACATTTTCTGGTGTTATCATGTGCCTACCTTTCTCGATGCCACCATATTCCTACATTTTCTGGTGCGATCATTTGCCTACCGTTCTCGATGCCACCATATTCCTACATTTTCTGGTGCAATCACGTGGCTACCTTTGTCGATGCCACAATATTCCTACATTTTCTGGTGCGATCATTTGCCTACCTTTCTCGATGCCACCATATTCCTACATTTTCTGGTGCAATCATTTTCCTACCTTTCTCGATGCCACCATATTCCTATATTTTCTGGTGCGATCATTTGCCTACCTTTCTCGATGCCACCATATTCCTACATTTTCTGGTGCAATCATGTGCCTACCTTTCTCGATGCCATCATATTCCTACATTTTCTGGTGCAATCATTTGCCATCCTTTCTCGATGCCACCATATTCCTACATTTTCTGGTGCAATCATGTTCCTACCTTTCTCGATGCCACCATATTCCTACGTTTTCTGGTGAAATCACGTGCCTACCTTTCTCGGTGCCACCATATTCTTACATTTCCAGGTGCAATCATGTGCCTACCTTTCTCGATGCCACCATATTCCTACATTTTCAGGTGAAACCATGTACCTACCTTTCTCGATGCCACCATATTCCCACATTTTCTGGTGCAATCATGTGCCTACCTTTCTCGATGCCACCATATTCCCACATTTTCTGGTGCAATCATGTGCCTACCTTTCTCGATGCCACCATATTCCTACATTTTCTGGTGCAATCATGTGCCTACCTTTCTCGATGCCATCATATTCCTACATTTTCTGGTGCAATCATTTGCCATCCTTTCTCGATGCCACCATATTCCTACATTTTCTGGTGCAATCATGTTCCTACCTTTCTCGATGCCACCATATTCCTACGTTTTCTGGTGAAATCACGTGCCTACCTTTCTCGGTGCCACCATATTCTTACATTTCCAGGTGCAATCATGTGCCTACCTTTCTCGATGCCACCATATTCCTACATTTTCAGGTGAAACCATGTACCTACCTTTCTCGATGCCACCATATTCCCACATTTTCTGGTGCAATCATGTGCCTACCTTTCTCGATGCCACCATATTCCCACATTTTCTGGTGCAATCATGTGCCTACCTTTCTCGATGCCACCATATTCCCACATTTTCTGGTGAAACCATGTACCTACCTTTCTCGATGCCACCATATTCCTACATTTTCTGGTGCAATCATGTGCCTACCTTTCTCGATGCCACCATATTCCTACATTTTCTGGTACAATCATTTGCCTACCTTTCTCGATGCCACCATAATACTACATTTTCTGGTACAATCATGTCCCTACCATTCGCGATGCGATCATTTGGTTAACTTTATCCCTGCAATCATTTACCTACATTTATCGATGAGATCATGTGCCAACCTTTCACAATGCAATTTCTTCTTATTTTTCTCGGTGCTATCTAGTTCCTACCATTCTCGATGCCATCATGTGCCTACACTTTCAGTTACTACTATGTGCCTACCTATATTGGTGCAATTGTGGCCTACCCTTTTCGATGTTATCATGTTCCTACCCTTCTCGATGCGATAATGTGCCTACTTTTCTCGATGCCATCATGTGCTTACATTTTCTGTTGCTATAATGTTTCTACCTTTATTGGTGCAATTATGTTTCTACCTTTCTCGATGCGATCATGTGCCTACTTTTACTGTACGATCATGTTTCTACTATAACCGATGCGACCATGTGCATACAATTATTGATGCGATCATGTGGCTATCTTTCTCAGTGTGGGCATGTGCCTACCTTTGTCGATGCAGTCATGTGTCTACCTGTTCTGGTCCGATCATGTTTCTACTATTACCGATGCATGTTCATATTATTATTGATGCGGTCATGTGTCTACCTGTTCTGGTCCGATCATGTTTCTACTATTACCGATGCATGTTCATATTATTATTGATGCGATCATGTGTCTACCTTTCTTATTGTGGGCATGTGCTTACCTTTGTCGATGCGGTCATGTGTCTACCTTTCTTATTGTGGGCATGTGCCTACCTTTGTCGATGCGGTCATGTGTCTACCTTTCTTATTGTGGGCATGTGCCTACCTTTGACGATGCGGTCATGTGTCTACCTTTCTTATTGTGGGCATGTGCCTACCTTTGTCGATGCGGTCATGTGTCTACCTTTCTTATTGTGGGCATGTGCCTACCTTTGTCGATGCGGTCATGTGTCTACCTTTCTTATTGTGGGCATGTGCCTACCTTTGACGATGCGGTCATGTGTCTACCTTTCTTATTGTGGGCATGTGCCTACCTTTGTCGATGCGGTCATGTGTCTACCTTTCTTATTGTGGGCATGTGCCTACCTTTGTCGATGCGGTCATGTGTCTACCTTTCTTATTGTGGGCATGTGCCTACCTTTGTCGATGCGGTCATGTGTCTACCTTTCTTATTGTGGGCATGTGCCTACCTTTGTCGATGCAGTCATGTGTCTATCTGTTCTGGTCCGATCATGTTTCTACTATTACCGATGCATGTTCATATTATTATTGATGCGATCATGTGTCTACCTTTCTTATTGTGGGCATGTGCTTACCTTTGTCGATGCGGTCATGTGTCTACCTTTCTTATTGTGGGCATGTGCCTACCTTTGTCGATGCGGTCATGTGTCTACCTTTCTTATTGTGGGCATGTGCCTACCTTTGTCGATGCGGTCATGTGTCTACCTTTCTTATTGTGGGCATGTGCTTACCTTTGTCGATGCGGTCATGTGTCTACCTTTCTTATTGTGGGCATGTGCCTACCTTTGACGATGCGGTCATGTGTCTACCTTTCTTATTGTGGGCATGTGCCTACCTTTGTCGATGCAGTCATGTGTCTATCTGTTCTGGTCCGATCATGTTTCTACTATTACCGATGCATGTTCATATTATTATTGATGCGATCATGTGTCTACCTTTCTTATTGTGGGCATGTGCTTACCTTTGTCGATGCGATCATGTGTCTACCTTTCTTATTGTGGGCATGTGCTTACCTTTGTCGATGCGGTCATGTGTCTACCTTTCTTATTGTGGGCATGTGCCTACCTTTGTCGATGCGGTCATGTGTCTACCTTTCTTATTGTGGGCATGTGCCTACCTTTGTCGATGCGGTCATGTGTCTACCTTTCTTATTGTGGGCATGTGCTTACCTTTGTCGATGCGGTCATGTGTCTACCTTTCTTATTGTGGGCATGTGCCTACCTTTGACGATGCGGTCATGTGTCTACCTTTCTTATTGTGGGCATGTGCTTACCTTTGTCGATGCAGTCATGTGTCTATCTGTTCTGGTCCGATCATGTTTCTACTATTACCGATGCATGTTCATATTATTATTGATGCGATCATGTGGCTATCTTTCTCAGTGTGGGCATGTGCTTACCTTTGTCGATGCAGTCATGTGTCTATCTGTTCTGGTCCGATCATGTTTCTACTATTACCGATGCATGTTCATATTATTATTGATGCGATCATGTGTCTACCTTTCTCATTGTGGGCATGTGCTTACCTTTGTCGATGCAGTCATGTGTCTATCTGTTCTGGTGCGAGAACGTGCCAACCTTTCTTGAGACAATCATTATCTTACCTTTCTCATTTCATCATGTGCCTCCATTATCTGTAGCTAGTATAGGTCTTTCCCGATGTTTAAGTCGTATTTATAGTAGTTCCAGTGACTTATAAAAGTTTTTAATGTTTTTAGTTGACGAAAAACACAAATAATGACCAAACCTCAATTTCTTTATACACTGCTCAGCGATATCCAATGGCCACATAAGAATAAATGTTACACCACTCAAATTAAGTATCAAGCTGCTGTTTGCCGTCAGCTTGAGAAGCCTAAACATGTAAACGCTGATTATTAACATAGAAATCAGAGAACAACAAGGTGTTTTGTCCATCAGTAGTATATATATATAGTTAAAATGGTTTTGTCGGATTTACTTTAAATATTATACACTATTTTAAAAGCCAATCTGAAAACTAATAGAGAATATCGCTCTATAATGGCAAATGTATAAACTTGGAAACAATCAAGGTAATATTTAGAAGTCATTTTTTTTCAAAAGCAGTCTTTACAACGGAATAACAAAGGACATAACACATCATCCTTACATCAGTAGGGAAGCGCTGTCATAATATTAAAAGCGATTAACGTTATCTCAACAGTGTTTTGTAGCAAGCTGCAGCTGCTGCACATATGGCACAAACAATTATTTATTCGCTTATCAGCGCTATTCAATAACATTTTACCTTTCTGCGGTCATTTTAATTGTTTCCAGACTAACATATCCAAATCTTAAGCAAGAATATACACAGGTAAGCCTTACCTTGATGTTTATATAAATGTCCGCATATATTCACCATCTTAACTTGCATTAATTTCCATGACAATGTTGAAAGAATTGACCAGGAAACTGAAACCAGGCATTATCTTTAATGAAAATCAAAATTTTACTTTGCATAAGAAACAAATAGTATTTATTTTCCTATTTTAGGTTGAACACATTTAGTTAGATTTATATGACATAGATTGTGAAGCTACGCTGCAGAAGATCACCTTCTTCCGTGTTTAAACATATCCAAACAACCAAAAAAGGGTCATTTCCTTAAGTGATTATCTCTTAAGACACGTTTTCCATAAAAAGAATCTATAAAAAAAAAACTTGAACTTCTTTATAGATTAACGTAGGGAAATTTCCGAGATACCTTAAACGGTCGTAATGGCTGTTCAGTCATAAACTTGTGGAAAAAATCACAGTTGAGTCATTAAATCAACTTGATCATTCTTATTTAAATTTAAGTTCGCTCTCTTGCATTGTTGTGCCCCGGCAACCAAATGGGACAATTGTTATTGACAACGTTGTGGTTTAGGCTAAAAAAGCCCTATGTACATGCATCTTTACGTCCTTACAGTATTATTTCAGTTTTAACAAGAGCAGTGTGCTAGTATATCTAATATAAATTATGTGTGCAATGTCGATTGAGTAACTATTCAGACTAAGTAAGATGGCATGAATTAAAATCTTAATGATTAAGAATAGCTGGCGTGAGCGTAGCGAACGAGCCCTTCTTAACCATAAAGATTTTAATTCAGGTCATCTTACTGACGTAGAATACATCCTCATCGGCTGACTCATTGTCAACGCAAAATCTGACGCAAGGTTTGTGTATCGGATTTGCAATGTCAATGTATGTTGTATTCTAAAGCTGTTTAGAATACAACTTACATTTTCGCTACGCTTACTCCGCGCGTTCTTAATCATTAAAATGTTACTTCATGTCATCTAACTATTACATAGTTATAGCAATTGTTTAATGTTCAAATGTAACATGTATTTTGTTTAAAAGTAAAGCCACGGCTATAAAATACGGCTATACTTCTGGCACCAAAATGGAGGGCTCTACAATTATTCAACAAACCATTTGTTGCCCTCATATTTTTTAATTGATTTAGAGCTCTCTGCAATTGATATGAAGAGCTCTATAATACAATTAATGAGAGCAACAATTGAATTGTTGTTAGCAATAATAATATAATGATAGCAAAATATAATATGAGACCTCCTCAAATCAATTAAAGAGGTCTTCACTTGTTTTAAAGATGTCTTAAAATCATTTGAAGAGGTCTCTAATTATTTGAAGAGCTGTTGGAATATTTGAGTTCATGTACATTTGGCGTTACATTCCTACAGCTGGATATCTAAAAGGTACCGTTTTTATAGCTTAAGCTGCACTTTTAAATGCAGTTGTAGCTTTAAATTTTCCGCTCTAGCTATATTTTATGTATTACATTTGTTGATTGTATTATTTCGAGCCACTCGGTATGCCACACTTTAACAAGAGTATTTTGAGACATGCAGTTAATACAGATTGTATATAATGATGTACTTTTAAATTATAAAACAACGAGAGCACTGGAAACATAAGTTAATCCTCGCATGCAGTGTATACTTGGTCAAGGGTCATTACTTAGAGATTGGCTACAGTCAGCGAACTTGCTCTCCATAATTATGTTTCTTTGTATAAATAGGTATAATAAACAATAACTACGTGTTGAAGCAAAAATACTCAATACAAAATATACAAGCAAACAATGCTTACATTTATACAAAACTCTTATATCATACATCAGACAATAATATTACTAGAACAGTTATCAGTTATGTTTAAAAATGTTAAATGTATACCACAATGCGATATTTTACTTGGTACTTAGAAAACAATTCATGTAACTTAATAAGCATGCAGATAAAAACATTTTTGCGTTTAAGGGGACCTAATACCTCCTTTTATGGGCATTCATTTATTCAGCACTTTTGCCATTTCTACAAACATTTCATTTATTACAGTTTCCAAAAAAAATAATGTTAAGTTACCTAATTTAAACACACTGTTAGTTATCAAAAGCAAACATTCATTGAAATATACATAAAAAAGTATTCCATATACACCTTAGCAGTAATCTCAATACAAATTGAAGCTGCCTTATATGTTTTATGGCAGCCGTTTCAGATTGTCATAAAAAAAATCTACGATTTAAAGAAGTCACACAATGTCTTCATCTTTATAGTCTTCATGGTCAAGCATTGAAACCGAGCCGACATCCTTATTGAAGCCGTATTTAACCCGGCGATTGTCTGCGGTGTCGACATTGTCTATTCTGACTACGTGTCTTTCCTCACTTATATCAATAATCAGGTCAACTCTTACCGATGTATTAATTGCTTGCTCTTCATTTTTCCCAACGGTTTCTTCGCTTCTGGTTTTTGGTTTAATGTCCTCCGAATCCAATTCACATGATTTTACTTCAATGTCAAAGATCGGCCAAGATTCCTTGTAACTTTTGACGAGCTCATTCAAACAAATTTTAAAATGAATATCGCTTGTATCAACCTCAGCTACAGTATGTGTTTTAATCAAAATCCTTTTCAACATAAACGGTATAAATCCTCCTGCGACTGTTGCTAGAAGCTTGTTTGTGGCTGACACATTGTACGCGTCTCCAAATGCTAACACAACGACCAAAACGAAAAGCAAGAAAATAATAACAACTCCAAATTCCATTGCTGCAAACAAGTATTTAAGTAAAAGCTCACCAGGCACATTGTAGTACGGCATTTTACACGATTCAAAGAAAAACCGTCGTGGAATCATTGGCTGGTCCTTCCTGGTAAGAAAGAGTAGAAGGTGAGATGTAGTCCATTGGGGTATACCGTCAATTACTTCGATATTGAGTCCCCTTTTTGGTGAAGGTTTTTGTTCAACGTTGTTATCTTGTCCTGCATTTGTTTCTGTGGAAGTGAAATCTTGCAGCGGCATTTTAAATGCTAGATTTTCTTGTTTCTCTTCGCTTTTCCGTACCTCCTTTTCTGTCTCTTCTTTAAGTAATCCTGTGACAACAGAATGCATTGTCTCATTGAATTTCAAGTAAGTTTGGGTAACCGTTCCAAAACAGTCACTTGCGTAGAAAAACAAAATTAAAAGCAGGGAAACGTACGTTAATGTCAACGACGCATGCAAAACCAGGCCCATGAGTGTATACACAACGACTTCAACAAAAAAGGATATCAGTTCGGTTATAAGAAAAACTACGGACCATAATGAAATCAAACATAGTATGATTATCAGAACTTGAATTGCTCTTTTAGCCGGCGATTTCAGTACGTGTCTGTCCTTTTCTAAATCTTCCATTGATGATATTGCTTCAATTTGCAAAGCTGATTTAAATCGCTGTAAACATACACAGGATGACAAACACCTGCAGTTTGGACAAAGATAAAGAAACAGATGCGCTAACAGCCTACAGGATATGTTCAGTGTCGGTAGCATGTAAAATGCTAACAAAAAGAAGATAATTGGCGAAAATAGAGCAAACATGAAAAGTCCAACACATATTCCGAAACCACCAAAATGGGTACAGGGCTTCAGAAGATTTTTCATTAGCCAACCGAATACGTACATCTTCTCTTTATCCGCCATATCGCAGAAGCACTTCCTTAAGACGAATTTGAACCGCTCTCTGGCTTGCTTTCGAATGACACCGTACGTGAACGACTCAATGATAAGTAGGCAATACATTGTGAGAAACAACACGTGCAGTGGTGTCAAGTATGAAGTAAAATTGCCTGGAAAATAGAATTTCAGGTTTCGTTCATGTGCGTCCTTTCGTCTGTAGTTTAATTCGTCTTGTTCATATATAAAATACACATATGTCCTCATCAACCAGGGAAGTGCAAGACACAATATGATCAACACTTTCATCTGTTCTTTCAACAAACGATACCAGGAACACATTTTCTTTGTACATGCCACTGCACTGCAGACATCAGCTTTACAACAGTCTTCCACTGACGAACGGTTACGGATTTCACATTTCACGAAGGATTCGTACAATGCTTTTATAAGACCTACTGGTGCGTAATCTTCTGGAAGCAGTCTATCACTTTTCACGCGCAAAAGAAGCTTTTCTAACGTCACTGTATACGGAACCTCCGGGCGAAGGCTACTGAGGGTATCCTCAATCTTGGGCATAAGCCTGAATTTTTTAGACTTTATCGTTGTAACTTGTTCAGCGTTGGAGTCTGGAAGTTTGAACCGATCTGGTGTCCTGGTCCGAACAACTTTGATTCTCATTGGATCAAGTTTATGCACAAACGGTTTAGCAAAGTTTTGTAAACGATATAATGACTGTGGTACGAAACGCGGGCTGTATAAGACAATTAAAATTTTCAGAATGGTAATTGAAACCATCAGAATAGATAGCCAGATGTCCGACTCTAGAAAATGACAAGTGAGGTACCGGCTTGAGTCTCGGCTACAGCACATATATCTATAACGGGCTGTGCCAGAGTCATTAAACACATGCAAGTTGCACACATTGTCTGTGACCGCAAGCTCCAAAACCTCTCCGGAACTTTTGTTCTGAAAGTCGTTCATCACAAGTTCACGGAATAACTCTTCTATGTCTGTTAGGGACAGATTAGTTAAGCAGTTGACAGGATGTTCCTGTATAAGAACGTTCATTGTAATTACACCAAGTTCGAGTGTCGTCAGTGAAAGAATGTCATAATCATGGCGTAAGAGCAAGAGTCCGGTGCCGTGACGACCAGTTGTTCTCACCCAGTATAATAGCTTATACGCGTCACTTTTGTTCTTCCCTTCAAACGTATTGTCCCCATTTTCAAGCTTTAAATGATACTTGATCATCTTCGTATCGGAGCCTAGTGCGCTTTGTATGTCTCCAACCACGTGCTCATGTTGCGGCACGACCTTGCATTGCTTTAGTGTAGAAGACGAGACTCTGTTGACGGGGATTGCCACGGGTTGGACCGGCTCGTCAGGTGAGCTTGTAACGGTTGACACATTTTCCACAGGTGAGAGTGTCACTGTCTTCGTCATCACGATCAATAACAAAAGGCGGAATATAATGGTTATCGTGCCCGTAGTTGTCTTTGATGCCATTATTTTCCTGAAAAGATACATAAAATTCAAAACATAGTAACTCCTTTTATTGATCAACGATCTTAGTATCGTGTTCCCGTAAAATGTAACCTATTTTTCATAGCCGGTAGTGTATTAATGTCACCTACAACCTGCTTTATGTAAAAATATTTGATTTAAGGCAAGACACTAAACCGTACCTTTGTCAAATAAATCCTTGAATGCGATCGATTTAATTCCAAATCATGATTTAGATTTATATCATTAAATCACTGGCGCCTCAGTTAATACGTGAACGCAAGACCTTATAATCCACAGTTGTTACATCATGTTGTAACTATAATGCTAGCTTAAAACAGTGCACTGAATTTAACATTTTTAAATATGGAAGTTCGCTTCGGTAAAGCTGTAGTACGCGTTGGCTATTCAAGCGATATATACATATATATATGTAAGTCATTAAATAAATTAAATAAATATAATGAACGAAACATTTAACGCTCCACTAGCACAGTCTGTGAAAAGTGTATACATGTTTGAGTTAAGATACAAACTATAAGTGTACTCACATTGGTTTAAAGCGCGGTTTATAAACTTACCAACTAAATGTATACAACATTCAAAAACGATTTTTTTAGAAATAAACTTATCATATTGACCCAGTACAACGTGCTGTGCGTTTCATTTTGTATGCCATGAACTGTGTAATAGTTAGTGTTTATTTTTGATCTTCAAAGCAAGTCGACAGGCCGGGCACAACCCTACACCGACTAATTGGTTAGAAAATCAAAAATAAATGCTTACTTTTTTACGTATTCAGTGGGAGATACCAAAAATGCCTTTATATTAACCAGTGTGCATGGAAATATGGCTGTAGTTTTCGTTACTAAATTGAAATTTGGCGTCATCAGGTAATTTCAGGAAAGTCAGCAAATGGTAAATTAAGTGTGACACGGTACGTTAAACGACACATTATTATATTTGATTCAAGTGCCATGAAGATATCAACTTCCAAGTGAATGCCCTACTTCTTAATACTTCGTGGGGTTAATGCAATAAGGTACCAAAACATTCTATAGTGGTTGAATGTCGGGTTAGTACATTATGGCATTAACTCGACGGTATTGCTATGAAGGAGTTATTATTACAAAGGTTTTATTACAGGCGCTTGTAATTGATGTTATCAAGTGCTATTATACATGCGTTCTCATTATACACCAATTTGAAATACAAGTATTACAGTATATTCATATAATATTCTAGATTATGTAAAACTTCATGTAATTTATTACCCTACCAATTTATTTCTAGTGGCCTAAAATTACAGCTATTTTTTATGGCGCAATAAAATGGTATTAAAATTTAATACAAAAGGGTAAACCAACACAAGAAATGCAAGTCACCTAAATCCTTTCAAGCAGTACTTTCGGTTTTGGTCTTGTAAATGTGTTTATGTCTACGAATAAAGAAACCATTATCGGTTGCATTTGTCTCATAAACCCTTCTGTCTGACGTCAACACGTTCACAAATATGCTTACCATAAACATAAACATTTAACATCTTTCCCTAAAAAAAAATATGATCATGAATTGTGTGTATAGTATTACTCGCAAGTGAACAGTCAAGTCCTCGTCCAGTAATCAAGAAGTCCCGGTATCGAATGTAACTACGTGAATAAAACTCTTTTTTCTTGAAACTGGCTTTGAAAACATACACAAGGACTGCGTGTTAAAATGCAAATATCTGTATGAGCTGGACACTTCAAACTTTCAAATGCTGCAACACGTAATTGCCTATTACACACAGCATTGAAAGTGTCATCGCCCCATTTGGTTTCAGACGGGAAACCAAGAACGCAATAAGTTGTGTTTACATTTGAAGTGAGCTTCGTGCAAGTGCTAAGTTTTGTTAAGGAAATATACCGCATTAAAGTTTGTTGTAAAAAATTGCACAACGAATTGCATGCTCCTTAAGTTTATAAATAGTGGCTTGAGTCATACATCACCGCAACCAATTTGATATACGGATAAAATTTAAAATTCCACAAGCAACTAGTTACAGCAAATATTGTACGGTTATATGGAGTATAGAGCATATTCTTTAAACTAGGCAAAACCATCCCTTTAATACATAAGCCGTTGAAAATAAGTTTTTTTCCAACAATAACCTTACATTTAATGTCTCATGTTTAACCCAAAAAATCAACACTGTATAGTGATGTACATTATAGATGTATACTACTGTAAATGTTGTGTTTATAGCTTGAATAAGTAAAGGCAGTTTAGTTAAGGAAAATCATACAAATACTTTTAATATTCTAATTACTAAGCAATTATTATACACAACTTTCTTTTCTTCACAATCTTTATTTCAATCACAAAACAACGTCATATTACAGTATAAAATAACAATTTTACCTATAAAGTAATGTACAATACAGTTCCAATAGTCCAAACTCCTAGCTTCTATATTTTCATACACCGGACATGTGAATGTGAATAGAATGTATTACAAAGTGAAAAACAGTAAACCATCAATTGTTATAGCAAATAAACAATACATTTAAACCTTTGCGATCTTAATAAAGATAAACAATGGCCATCTAGAGGAAACTGGTCATTATCACAAGTTGTCCTCATATTGTTTTATGTACATGTAGTCCAAGGCACTTCTCATCAGTTTCGGTATTAATGAGTTAAAGTTGTTAAACAGGACAATAATACAGATGAATATCTATAAATCTATACAACAATCTTCCCTGTAACTATTTTGATATTAAGTAAAGATAAGTATCTTTTTATAAACTTCAAAAGCAAAAATATGTTTTACTATCTATCATTTGTATAAAAGAAGGAAGTTAATTCAATGAAAATATCAAACAATAATTATACATCAATGAAACGGGCCAACATGAGACCTGGTCATAATAGTGAAATATGCATTTTCTTAATTATGCACTATATATTTACACTTATTGCACAATACATTTCGATATATTAGCACTTATACATGCATTTTAAATACTCTCGTATTAGGTTTATAAGCACTTTTACATGCAATTCATCTTCTAACACATTAGAAAATCACGTAAATATCAATAAAAGAGTTATCTAAGTGCACGTGCGAGTGAGTGTGTGCGTGTGTGCTTGCCTGTGTGTGTGATAAGCGGTGTTTGTTTCAGTGGATATATCATTTCAACATCAGATGAAAGATTTTTAAAGGTAAAATTTGGCACTAATACAAGTCTAGCACAATATCTTACAATGGGCATCACAATAACAAAGCCTACTCAATAACACCACAGACCTGTAAAAAACATAGTTCTATGAGTTCATGTCATGGCACTGTATTAAGATATTGGAAGATCTAGTAAAGAAAATTGATGACCATTTAGCAAAATACACAATTATCGCTTATCTGCCTCAGTTGTGTAGCATTGCCTTAATATCTAAACTTCCCATAATTAGGTCAATATAACAACATATTACAACATGTGAACAGCGAACATGACTCAGTTCTAAAAAAGGTTATGAATACAAGACTTAATTCAAAAGACAATATAGGTTTTCACCACTTTAAAAGGTCTCAATTTTAGTATCATTATTCATTCATTATTCTTCAGAAGCAATTGGAATCAAACAAGCATTTGCAACTATTAAAACATGATATCAATAACAAAGAAAATGAAATACAAAACATATATTTCAGTCAAAATACCAAATTAGATTAATGATGAACTACTTCTGCTACTTAGATCATCCAAAACAAAAAAGGTATTGTTTCAGTGTATGGTGGTTTAGCATATCTTCATACATGTATTTTAGGGCAGTCTGTGAGGATTCAAGTCTGAGCGTTCGAATTATGGTGGAGAGTGTGGTTAAGCTGTAAATGTTAAGTTGCCTATAAAACATCAGTTATAGAGTTCCAAAAACCACATGACATTGTAGAAAGTATCTAGGCTTTTAGCCTTTGCTGTTGTGTTCACAGATTCTGCTATTGTGTTAACTATCAGTAACATCTGAAGTTGGGTGAATCTAAAATCCTGAGAACTTAAGTCGCAATACGGTAGTGGTAGGATTTAATTATGTAGAGCCATGTAGCTAGGACACTTTCTTGGAAGTATTTAGTAAGGTCTCTGATATTGTGTTCATGCTGTCGGAGGACTTGATGCGATCCTTCTTGTCCAGACGGTCAAGGGCCTGGCGCTGCAGGGCCTGGTTCAGCCTCATGGCTCCCCACATCCACAGCCACTCTGGGATCGCCTCAAACAACCACATCTGTGAAGACAGAATAAGGCAGGTGACCATTGAATTTTAACTAAAGACAAGGTAGTATTTGATATGTTGAGATGTGCATTACGCCAAACAAACACTTAGACATGAAAATGGTCAAGACAATTTCAGAAATAAGACTGACCTTAAAAAAGAAAAAAAATGTGTTAATATTATAACATTTATTGTCAGTTCTCCACAAATATGCTCTAAAATAGTAAAGAAGTTGTCGCAGTTTTCTAAAAAGGAAAATATGTTAAGTAATAAACTTGAAGTAATTTTAAGTTTTGTTATGGATTTATTGATTGATTCACAAAGCGATACATGCGACAGTCATGTGACAGAAATTTATTTTTATGTCCTGTTATAAGCAATATTTAAGGAGTGAGTATTGGAGCTACATGCAGTCAGAACAGAAGTTGGGAATATGTGTATGGTAGACATATTAAAATTGCACTGTCCATTTGTTTCATGTTCAGGTTGTAACTTCGTCATGTACAGTGTCATTTTGAAATATGTGCATGGGACAAAATATAATAAGATCAGGAATTTCAGCTAAATGTGAAGTGAGAACAAAACTAAATTGAAGGTTTTACTTGTAAACGTTTGTCAAAATAAATCAGGACAAACCTGCCACCCATGCCTTAAATTCTGGGTACAGAGAAAGGCAATCAAACAATTGCTTATTTTAGCCAAAATGGATCACATATTAGAACTTACATGGGGTCAAAAATGAGAGTTTTACATAGTTACTTGTGGCTTAATGTTTTAGACTCCTTTTTGCACATCCCAACAGTCCATAATTTTCTGTTGATCAGTTTATGATTATAATTTATGAGTAAAACTGTCCTATACCTGCAATGTATGTGGCCAGTAGCCGGCGGTTCTCCCGCTGTGACCAAGAGTTGCAACAGCGTGCCCAGCATACACCTCAGCTGTTGGCACTAAGAAACTGTGGCTGGTCAAAGTCTTACTGTAGCGGGTCATTTTTGTGTTCACATAGAAAGGACGAAGGGATTGTATCACAATGCCTTTGTCTTGATATTCATATCGCAAGCCTTGGGCAAAATAATCTAAGAAACTCTGAAATAAACAAAATATAAATACTGCAATTTTAAAACAATACAAGTTACTACATGTTAGGATTTCTTGTGTATTGTTATATCACCAAGGCAACTTGAGACACATCTGCTTATTTCATTATTCAAAATATTTCATTAAATCTAAGTAGCCTTTACTTTGAACAGATTAAATATGGTAGTGTATTCACTTGATGGAAAAGGAACTGTGTCAAAATACACATTCAGCACATTATCTTTTCATTCTCAAAGAATTTATCAATTCCACAGCTTTGACACACGAGCCAATATTAAGTAACCACCAGTACCCACCTTAGTTCCAGCATACACAGTCATCATGGGTGTAATCTGTGTACAGGCTCCTGATGAGACTATCACCACTGCTCCACGCCCTCTGCAGGGAGGTAAAGGGTCACAAGAAAATCACACTACCATTTATTATGCTTGAAATATCTTATATATAAGATATATATATAAGGCTGTATATTTTATGTGTATGTAATTCATAATGTCATCATAGACCACACCAATTTATTTTCTACTTTTTCCGGATTTTGGGCCAAAATAATTTGAGGGAGCAAGTGAAATAAAAATATTTTTTCCATTTTGTTAAAAAAAAAAGGAACAAATAAAGGCTAAGCTTTTAGTTCTATATAATTAATATCTTAAATTGACTTACCACAACCTTATCTACTTATAAGTGTAAGTTAAAGAAAATACTCCAAAAATATTCTTTACATATTCATAGCTTCATAAGGAAGCATTGTTCTGGCAGCATTTCTTTCTCTCTTTTTCAGTGAAAAATAGGAGTGGTTGCTCTTTCTTTGCATTTTTTTAGAAAAAAACAGGTGCAATTCATCCTTAGAATGAAATATCAATTTGGTGTAAAATTATAAGGGGAATACAACAAACTACAAACCTTTCAACCATTTGCGGTAAAATCATATGTGTCATCTGAAAAGTATATAATAAATATCAGAACATACATTAGAATGACATGCTAAAGTATAGTTATAAAACATCACATAAAATGTTTTTTGTTTTCAATAGAGATATTTTAAAAGTAAAAATAACAAGAGCTGTCACAGAGACAGCGCGCTCGACTATTCCGCCGCTTTTCAATGTAAGGATTGAAAAGTTTTGGCGAAACATGCATGGATCACTGTTAGATAAGATTTCAATGCAATACATGATGTGCTGGGATATTTACATAAATGTGGTTACATGCAAAATTTTAACCAGAATTTTTAAGTCTAATAATAAAGGGCCATTATTTCAAAGTACAATTATCTAACTTGGTTATTCAATTACATTGGATGGTTGAATAACATTGTATAAAGTCTCAATGCAATACATCAAGTATTTGCTGAGATATTATCCTATGTGTGCAAACATGCAAGACCTTAACCAGATATTCTAAGTCTCATAATAAAGGGGCAAAAATTATATAATATGAAAGATAGAGTTATCTTGCTTGATTAAAGAAAAAGGTTAAATGGTTGGGAGCCTGTGTGTAAAGTTTCAATGCAATACATGATGTATTTGCTGAGGTATTGACTTAAAAGACATGCAAAACCTTAACCAGAATTTCTATGTCAAAAAAGGGGCCATTATTTGAATTTAATGTAAATAAGAGTTATCTAACTTGGTTTATTAAGTAGGTTGGATGGTTGAGTACCATTGTATCCAGTCTCAATGAAATACCTCAAGTAGTTGCTGAGATATTAACCTATGTGTGCTTACACACAAAACCTTAACCAAAATTTCAAAGCGAATAATAAAGGGCAATTATTTGCATTAAATGCAAACTAGAGTTATCTAACTTGATTAATTAAGTAGGTTGGATGGTTGAGTACGATTGTATCAAGTCTTAATGCAATACCTCCAGTAGTTGCTGAGATATTAACCTATGTGTGCTTGCACGCAAAACCTTAACCAGAATTTCTAAGTCGAATAATAAAGGCCTATTTTTTTCATTAAATGCGAACTAACGTTTTCTAACTTGGTTAATTAAGTAGGTTGGATGGATGAGTACCATTGTATAAAGTCTCAATGCAATTCCTCAAGTAGTTGCTGAGATATTAACCTATGTGTGCTTGCACACAAAACCTTAACCAGAATTTCTAAGTTAAATAATAAAGGGCAATTATTTGCATTAAATGCAAACTAGAGTTATCTAACTTGGTTTATTAAGTAGGTTGGATGGTTGAGTACCATTGTATCAAGTCTTAATGCAATACCCCAAGTAGTTGCTGAGTAGGTTGGATGGTTGAGTACCATTGTATAAAGTCTCAATGCATACCTCAAGCAGTTGCTGAGATATTAACCTATGTGTGCTTGCATGCAAAACCTTAACCAAGGTGTGACGCTACGCCGACACCGAAGCTTGGGTGAGTAATATAATTCTCCATATTCTTCGAATAGTCGAGCTAAAAACTATATTAGTGAAATGTATAAATTTTGATGAATGTCAGATGTTAAAATGAATTCAATTCTGAGAGCACTTTTGCCTGACTCAACTAATACATTTCAAATACAGTATTTTGTATTTAAACAGTAACATACAGTTGTGAGCATTGCATTGGTTCTACTTCATGTATCTTACCATTGTTGCTGCTGCCACATTTATATTCACTATTTGCCACAATCTCTGAAAAAGTACAAGAAAAGTAGCATTTAAAAACATGCATGACCTAATCCTAATAAAAATAAAACTATCATTCATAACCATCAAATGTATACTGCAAAGAATTTTTAAGACTATGTACAAATAGAAACGTACATAAAGTACAGACATTCCTCTTCCAGTAATGCTTTATGTGTGTGTGTGAGTAAGTATAAAATTGCCAAGTGAAAGTGGCTGTGTAAGCCTGGACCATGTTTACGAACGGTCTCAATTCAAAGTTGAGACTGTGACAAAAACATTTCAAAATATTTAAGGGGTATTTCTGCATTCTTTTTACAAGATATGTGGGCATGATGTTGACATTTACTTGCGGTAATGGATACAGCCATCAATATTCTGAAAGACACTAATTTACAATAAACTCAAGGTATTCAGTTTTGAGTCACCAGTCTGACCTCTGGCTTTCAGACTGTTTTTATTCATGGGCCCAGTACATGTACACCTCACCTCTTCAGGGACATCCAGAAACTGCTGGGGGTAGTCATACATCACACCTACATTGTTCACTGCAACAGACAGGAAACATGATTGCATATATAACTATATGTAGTGTTACAATATTCATGATATTACGGTACATGAATAATCTTATAATATAATCTTGTCAGGCTAAGCCTATACTGATCTGCTGTATAGCAACAAAGTATGCAGCTTGTTTTTCTTTCCAAAGATAATAAACAAGAGGCCCAAAAGGGCCTATGCTCTACTGGCATGGCTTTTGTGGTCATATCAATCCAGAGCATGTATGTATGGGTAAAAGGCAACAGACATACTTTATGTTTTGTGTTTGGGTTACCTGAAAACGTAGCACGTTCAACATCTGAGCCCAGAAAGTATTGTAAGCAGATTAGTTGCATGAACTATTTTAATATGTGCCAAGTAAAAGTCATCTGACAAAAAAAAAATGCTTTCAAAACTGTACTCATAGTAAAAATTTCTGTAGTTTTAAAAGTTAAAAAAAGTTGGTCAAAAGGTCAAAGTCAAGGGCATCCTAGGACAACATTGATCAATTTGAACAAACATTCACAATCAATTGTGCTGAGATGGATGCACGAACACACAAAAAGATTTTCAAACCTTTCCAGATTTATGTTTACCAAACCTGTGAACCCTGGGTGTGGCCAGTAATGACACCAGGTGCATAACTTAAACATTCACAACCAATTTTGTTAAGATGAATGCGCAAACTACAGAACTTAAAAGCTAAAAAATGGCCTTTGGGCTTTCAACAAGAACAAGGCAGAGTAATTCACAAAATCAACTGCAGACGCAAAAAGCAAATTGTCTCTCAAAATCCTAAACTTGCAAATTGTCTCCCTAAACTCTAGACTTGAATTTAAATGTACATGTAAACTTGGCTAAAAATAGAATTTGCTCATGCAGACCTGGCTAAAAATAGAAAGCATTTCTTTAAAACTTTCATGGCCCATAATCTAGGCATTTATGGGCGGATCTGGCTGGTTTTCGAAAGGAACCGAGCTCTAATGGATATCTAGATACTGTACAAGTTTCATCGAGATACAATCAAAACCAATGAAGACCGTATCGTATTCACAATCAATTGTTTACAGACGCACGAACGCACGACCGCACGGATGCACATACTACGTACACATTACCATTGTAATGCCTTTGGCCAGTAGAGCTAAAAACCATTTACTAGAATGAAATATTAAAAAAAAATCTATCATATTTAAAGGAGATGGTAGTATTGAATAATTCTTAAATTAACATTGCATGTTCTACATTTACTTTAAACAGGCCCCAATTTCACGATAATAAAGTCAAATATCAATCTCAGTCTCAACTCATTTTCCACATAACATCAAAGGTTATTTAACATCATATATGTTTTTACACCTTCAAAAAGAGCATTATATCATTTAATATGTTCATTTAAACTCTTTGTCAAGATAACAAGGGAAAAATATTCTACAGCCAAAAATGTATTGAGTATAATTCATTGTTAATTAAAAATTACTCAAATATATTTTTGCTCAAGAACAAGTTTTCTTCAAAATATTTAGAACATCTTTTATCAACACATTCTAGAGATACCGGTAGTATGTTTTCAAAAAGTATAAAACACGCAAGCTTTTGAATCTTACTATGCTTTTATGTGGTAAAATGAGTTGAGATTGAGATTTGACTTGAGTATTTTTGTGATATTTAAGCCAGGGGTTTTCCCTCTTTGCAGTAAATCACCTAAAATTCCAATATCCTTATCTTTGATGCTATCCCAAATAAAGTTGTATGTATCCCTGCCGATGGAGAAATCTACAGCAACACAACTTGTCTTCACATGGTAATCATCCTCTGTAACACAATTGTCATTGACTGTCAGATGTGAATACTAGGTGTTAATTGATGGGTCACTGGACTGAAACTTTTTATCTTTAATTTTTGTGTATCAATTTTTTTTAATGTGCTGCCTGTTGGAGTGCCCAAAATTTTACTAGTTAAGATCACTATGACCATGACTGTTTACCCAAATCAACAGTTGTCATTTACTGACCATGACCTATGTGCATTCATTTGAAAACTCTACACCAAGTTTTTCAAAAGATGTTTATCAGAAACTAATTGAAGTGAGACGCTGACATGGATGCTGATGCAATACAAGTAACAATGTAATCTTTATATATCTGCCATGTTTTGCATGCAACACAAAAACATCAACAGAACACTGAGCAATCTTGAAAAAAGAAGAAAATAAAGCTACAATACTAAACAGAGATTTGTTGAATCAATTGAATACAAAATGCCATTTCCTTCATGCAGTTACATGACTACTTAAACTATTTGTATACACCAGAATCATATTAGACTAACTAATACAGTAAATATTTTAAACGCATTCATCAATCTGTTTCTTAGTATCCATGGAAATACAAATGAAGTAGTAGTATTTGTGAGCCTAAGGTGTAGAAAACAACTTTGGTATCTTATGTACTGCCTTGATTAAAACATGCAGTTAATTTTAAATAATTTGTTCATGTGAGAATATACAAATATTATGCAAGAGCAAGCAAATACAATGAATAGATAAATAAACAAATTAGACATACAGAATGCATTATAGTTTGTAGGTATTTCAGACTGAATTGAGAAGAAAGAGTTAAGCTTATACAAGGTCTCAGTAGTTTAATATTTCAAAGACATTATATCATTATGTATATAAATCAAAACTGTTGAATACCTTAATAAAGACATTCTATTACAATGCTATTTAATTACAACAAAAATCAAAGTCACACATCTTAAATTTAAGTATACATTACTAAACGTCATTTGTTATTCTACTAAAAATGCACAAACTGAAATATAAAATCAAGCAAACAAAAAATACATAAAGTAATGGGATATTAAAAAAATACCTTGACAACAACTTATGCTTACTACTTGGTAAATAACTTTTAATCTAGGTATAAAATGGCACCCGGAAATATGGATGATGCATATGGATTAAGTCATGGAATAAAACTTAAGCTTTACAGACAAAAGTCACAATGAAAGCCAGTCAGACCATTCAAATTAACTCTGCAAGTTCTCCAAACTCTTAAAAATACAATCACAGATTTATTAAGGCAAATATAGACAACTAATGATGTATAACAAAATTATACTTGTGTACTATATAGGTGTAATATTAACATTTGAAGCAGCACAATATCTGTACAGATACAAGCACAACAGCAATTAACAATTTTGATTGAGTACCTATTTGTTTTGCTGCACTATAAAGTCTATTTTCAGGTTTACTGATTAGGACGAGATTCATTCCCCGACTAGCTAACTCTCGAGCATAAGCCCGACCAATGCCTTCACTGCTTCCAGTCACAACTGAAAAATAGCAAAACTTTTTATCATAATGTTTCATTTACCTATGGATTTTGCAGCCTTGTTTAATTTTTCCCTGCTTCTACTAATAAGAATAATATTGACTTTGCGTTTGGCGAGTTCTCTGGCATATGCATTTCCAATTCCTTCACTGGCTCCTGTTACAACTGAAAAACAAGGGATAAAATGATCTCATATTCCTGGCACAGATTGAATGACCAAGGACAGAATAGTAACTTTATTATATATTTCATTTAATAACTTAAATTGTTATAAACACCTCCATTCGTCCAAATGTTTACAATTTCAGTAACAGGCTTCCAGCTGGCAATCGCCATTGTCGCCACTTGATACAAAATCGCAATTTTGTGAATTTATGACGACAATGTTTTTTTTTTAAATATCCGCTGGTGTGACAACAAAACCCATAATTAGGGCAAGCAGTCACGGGCCAGTCAACATCCCGTTAATTATTGTGGAATCTTTTTGCTTTCACCGATTAACATTGACATCCTCTTACTATTATGTCTCTTAATAGCAAAAACATTTTTTAATATAATTAGCTAAACAGCTTTGTTGTTGCGAAATTAACGTGATTTTTTAAATAACAATAATACTAATAGATTTAAAATGGCATTTATTGTTACCGTCTTTTGCCTAAACAAGGAGTTTGATGGACTTTTATGAGTCTCAGACTCCCTTCAGTATCAAACTGTTTATTTTGTAATGTATATAATTTGAGTTCTGGTTTACTATTCAGTTTGTTCTGAAAGTGACTTGTTCCTAATGTCTGTCACGTTATTTGAAAAATGGTAACCACAGAAAAAAAATGTATAGCATAAAAAAGGACAATAAGGACAGATTTTTTTCCATAAAATATTTATAGCAATTAAAGAAAGGTTGATATAATAATGTACGAATGTGACTATTTCACTAACCTGCCCATTGCCCAAACTTCTCTGATAAGTCACATTGACTAGAGAGTTTAGAGAACAGATGCATATTTAAACAACTGCATATTTTTGATACAATATTGTAAACTTTTCTTGCTGAATATAGAACGCCAAGAAGAGCAAAAACATCTCGAATATCGCCACAAGTGTTCAGAATCTCTCGCAGAAGGTAGTCAAACCGGTCAACGGCAGCCATTTTTAATCTAGATCAAGCGGACGCTTCATTTCTAAATACAGCTACCGAATTAACAATAAGGTTTCCGGTAAAACGGATAATTGAAATTGGCCGACAATCACAATTCATTTGACTTTATATGTATGATGTGTTCCAGATTCTACATTTATTTGCTATTATCGTTTGTACAAACAACTTTAAATATGTCTGCTCCTTTTCCGATTATAGACAAACCAAACATAATTTCGTGGAGGGTTTTGTTAGTAATAATGACAATGTTGCTTAAGTTATCATATATTGTATTGTACTTGTAATATATTTACTACACATATTTGAGAAATAGACACGCGTCCAAGGATATAAACAAAAGGTGACGTACACGCTATCCAACTACGGCGTAGGTTTGTAACGTCTATCAAGACAGTAGTCATAATGAATAAAGAATTGGTGCGGGACTATGGCCGAAAAAAAATCTGAAGTTGATGAACGGCAACCATACCGTAGCAAATAAACTTATCCAAACGTGATCTTCAATTATTTCATTATAGTAAATCACCAGAAAGCGGTCTTGTTTAAAGCCGACTAAAAAGTACCAAGAGGTACTAAAATATACTTAAAACTACTTAGAGTTCAGGCACTAGGAATGTTATAGCAAGAAATGAATTTGGGTAATGACGATATTGAAAACAATTGTTTTTTTCAGAAAGGAGGTGTTGCATGTATTTGTGTATTAATAGTTGAATTTTAATACAACATAACCCTGCTCATGTTTAGTTCAAAACATATTGCCTCTAATTGCGATAGCTGTCTGATTATATTCAATTACAGAACTTTACTACGTGTTTCAAAAAAAGCCCTGAGCTGCAAATCTATGTTTTTGATTTTGTAAGCATGAATTCGAACAAGGACAATCAAATGATAAATTATCATCAAAGTGATATGACCATAATAGAATGATATGACAGGTTGGATGGAAACATTCGTTGTCGTCCAATCTGCATATTTTTCTTTCGCCAAACTTGGTTCCGCATCCATTGCATGGACAATGATGCCACATAAAGACCAATACGAGTGATCTCCCCGCATGTTTATTGGGCGTAATGACTATGCCTTTAGGTCAATTATAGAACTGTGTTTCCAACTGAAACGGGGATATCCGGCAGTATTCCAATTCCTGGATATTATAACACTGCGAACAATTTAACGGCGGTCCCTTTCACAACGGTCGGCCGTACTTAGATGATACAACACTCCATAGCATGTCGGGCAACAAAAGGCGAGCACATCTTTACATCTCTACGATATTTCGTTGATTTCACCGGATAGAAAGATAACTCATTTAAAACAAAATTGTGTCTCATGCCATCAGTCGAACCTTCAATCTGTCTAGCATATAATATTATGAAATCTTGAGTGAACCAGTACCATCGAACGGAACATGACTACACTAATGACAATGGGTGTTCACAAAACGGAAAACAAAGTGAAAGGATACCCATCTGGATGAAATACACTGCAAACAGCGAATGAGTAAGAAAGTGATCAGGGTAAGGACATTGAAATTACTGCGCCTGTGATCGAAATGATAGCTCCACTGACACAGATGATGAAGCCCCTGTGTTCAAAAGCCGAAACACACTTTCCCGGCCGGCAATTACTTCCCGTCCCGTACATGTCCTCATGAATGTAACAAGGAGTGACTTGTCACCACAAACGAAGGCATTCGAATGGGCGCAAAAACAATATTAAAATGTGGGGCAATTTTTGGACTTTACATTTTAAGTTCATGTGTATGCACGTTTAAAACTGAGGCGTCACAAAATGTGTGTATTTGCATCTTATATATGTTTGGATATCCTATTTTATATCAAACACGATTCACGAGTTGTAATAAAATATCTTCAAACAGAAAGCAACTCGGTGAACCCTGATATGCTTTATTGATTATCCGACTACTGACTGTGTCGGATATGTTTACAAGTACCTGAGCCTTATCAGGAATGCAATATATGCAACCTTATTCAGCGACCGATTTTGAAATGTTATCCGAGTGTTGTGATTGATACATGAACTCCTAATTCGTTTACAATATATATATATATATGGATTCGTATCGTTACAACAATTACGGTAATGAAATGCAGGGATACGACCAACCATCCTACATGGGGCATCAAGTTACAAGATCACCTCAAATAGGTATACTTAATCAGTTTTCTATTGTAAGTACACACTTGGAAAAACAGCTGTTTACCTCATACGTGCATGTATGTATATAGAACTTATACTAGTTGTACTAATGTAGATATGTACTTGAATTTTAACAGTCAGGTTCACTCCAAACAATCCTGAATGCTCATTCTGATACTAATGATAAATGTTAGATACCTACACAGTGGTGAATAATAGTACACAGACTTTATAAGCTGCACAGTTGTGGTAATGTTAATACCCTAGTCGTATCAACCTTTCGAGCAGTGGTACAGTTGTGACTGCTGTTAATGAAACTCCTATCAACCTGTCGAGCAGTGGTACAGTTGTGTATGATGTAAATGATGATCCTATCAACCATTCGGGCAATGGTACGGTAGTGTCTGCTGTTAATTATTATCCTATCAATCTTTCGGGCATTGTACGGTTTAGTCTGCTGTTAATGATACTCCTATCAACCTTTCGAGCAGTGGTACAATTGTGTCTGCTGTTAATGATATTTGTATCAACCTTTCGAGCAATGGTGCAGTTATATCCGATGTTAATGATAATCCAATCAGCCGTGCTAGCAGTGGTAAAATTTGCATGCAACTACGATGACGTTCACTTTTATTGCTTTTCAGACACAGCCGTTGTGACAATAGCAGCGGAAAAACTTAAAACAATAACGTTTGTTGGGGGAATTCTTGGTTTGTTAACGTTTGTCTCAGGTGCAGCGACTCTTGGATTGGCCGGAGAAAACATTGGCTTCCCTACATTCAATTTTGGACCTCTACTTGTTGGAATAATAGTGAGTACATTCAATCTAGTTTTAACGAGTTAAATGATAGTTAAATATTATTTAAGGACTTTAAATACGATGAGACTTTCGTTTATGGAATTCTTGCGAAATACTGAATATAAGCTCGACATTATGATACTGTCCTTATTATATTTCGATTCCCGGCTTGGGCGCATGTGAGTTTGGTTTGTGGTCACCAAGCCGGACAAGTGGGTTTTCTCCGGGTTCTCTGGTATCCTCCACAACACAAGACCACACTCTCGCCTAAAATTGTGCCAGCGAGAGTGATTAATATAATGTTGTTATAACTTCTTTCACAATCGTGGTAAATAAATATGTTTAAACTAAGCTATATTTACAAAAAAATACTGCGTTATGTGGTACGAAAGTGTTGAAAATAATGCTGAATAATATTGCCACAATGAATGAAATACCGTGAAAAACTGGTAAAAAGATTGTGCTTTACTGATGTTGACCATTCATTCATTATGTTGTCGGCACTGTAACTGATAAGTTTTCAAATGATGTCTTTAAAGCTGCACTCTCACAGATTGAACGTTTTGACAACTTTTTAATTTTTTGTCTTGGAACGAGCCAATTTTTGCGAAAATCCCTGGAAACCAGTCATATTAGACTGCTGACAAAAAAAATAGATCGCAGATTTTTATATTTTAGGTAAAAAAAATGATGTTTTATGTATTTTTCTTAAACCGTTAGTAACGGTTTAAGCCATAAAACATTAATTTTCGAACGGAAATATCAAAATCTGCGATCTGATCTTTTGTCAGCAATCTTATATCATTGGTTTGCAGATGTTTACGCAAAAATTTGCTCTTTCCAAGACAAAAAATAAAAAAGTTGTAAAAATGGCAAATATGTGAGAGTGCAGCTTTAATTTGTAAACAATACTTCTGTTGTTGTTTTTTATCCAATGTTTGACATAATTGTTTTGCATTGTTTGTTTGCATATTTCTGTTTTATTTAGGCTTACTTTTGGTTTTCAGTTTGGGGTTGGAAATCTCATTGGATTCTATCAAATGAGGGTCATTTTGTCAAGAGAAATAACATCGGAAAATATTTCAGATGCTAGATGCATGGTAATGAGATTCCTCAGTAATACATCAAAAATTACTAAGAAATATTATTTTTCTTATCCAGACTCTTCTTTTAATTATTGTTATTATTATTATTATTATTATTATTATTATTATTATTATTATTATTATTATTATGTTTTAAATGTTACATGGAATATTGACTTGACTTGAGGCTTTTAAAAAAATAATAGAATTCTCAGTAATTTATATAAAAATGTGTTTCATTTTATTAAGATGCACTCTTACAGATAAGATTTACCACAATTAATACAATTGTTTTAAATATACCAAAATGATGAAGAGATGTCGAAGTCAATGGTTTTTATGAAGGATACCAAGTTTAATTTAAAAGAAAATTGCAGAAAACACGGTATTTCAACCTTATTAGACGTTAGTAGATCGCAGTAAATCTATCAGCACTCATCAATCTTTGAATATGTTTGCGTATTAAGCTATTTAATAAACGGTTACAATCTTGTTATCAGTAATTAATATTTTCCATATATGCATTAATTAGGAAGGTTAATTACTCAAAATGAATGTTTGTTTTACATGAGTTTGTATTGATTTTGAATAAAAGTCACTTTAAATATAAACTTAATCCAATCCTTTAATATTGGACATATTTTTTTTCTCTTTCAGGTTATTTTGGTGTTTGTCATATCCACAGTGTGCGTTACGCTTGCCATTATTTCTGGGGTATTTGCACTAATTTCTGGAGCAGTATGTACCGGAGCCGACATTGAGTTCAGCGTCCGCACAGGGTATTACTCCAAAAATATTGATGTAAGACAGTCCTGCCATCCATATGATACAGCAAACGCGGTTTTAGCCTTTGTCGACGGAGTGTTGTGTTTACTGATTGCAGTTTGGTGCATTTTTGGTTGCTGCTTTTTCTGTTCTTATGGTAGATACTTTGGGATAAAAACGAGACGTCGAAGATTATAGATGACATGTGGACAGCACAGGAACGAGTTAAAGGCCGAGAAAATGCATACACCGACGTCATGTTAAATGGTTGCATGTAACTACTCCCCACTACCCTCTGTTATAAATGAATGCGACATAAGAGTTAACGTGCTCAGCGGTACATAAAACTACATGGACAACTCGAGCCCAGTAGATATAACTTACTATATGTATTCTGTTTTCTTACTTGTATTTTGGAAATCGACCAAAGGCAAACATTACTACTTTAATATTGTATAAATTTGCATAATAAATTGTATAATTTTTGCATTTCTCGAATGAGCAATAAGATCATAAATAGTATTGCAAACATTAAAATAATAACACAATAATAACTTGTGGTGTACTTAAAGTATAACTTATCATTGTCATGGCTACGTCATAATGTCGAAAGCTTTGATTATGTCTTTTTTGGTCTTTATAATATTTTGTCATCGAAAAGCTCAGGCTATTTTGAGTCATATTTCAGCTTTTTGCTATTTTAAAATCATTGAACAAAAAAAAAATACGTTCATTACAGTATTTGTTTTCGACTACCCATGCTCGACAATGAATTGAAAGAGTATAATATCAGCACATATGGAAAACAAGTTGGGTCAGATTACATATACTATATTTATTCAAATTAACCAAAGTGTTTTGCATTTTCATTTGCTTTGAGCTTGATATTTGAAATATTTACAAAGTCTTTGTGCCTGTAAATGAGTTATGAATACAATTGATAAGCGTCATTCCAGGGTTTGCCACAGAATACATATCTCAGAAGCAGCAACAATATTAAGTGTATCTTGGATAAGGGGAATTCAACTTAAGTCCATTTTTTTCCTATGGAGATTTCGTAAAAACATATCATTTAAAATAATATTGATCTGAATATAATCATTATAATGTCACAATAAGGCGATACGACCGTTTCTAATTAACTTCGTTTTGTCTAAAACGATTTAGCAAACTCCTAAACGATGAAGACTAATCGTCTGCAAAACTTGATAAAACAATGAGCTGGTTAACTAAGAATTACATGTTGTTTGTGCAACTGAGGTTTTAAGCTTGTATTCAAAAATACTTGTTTCAAAACCCGCAGAATGACAGAGCAGCTTAAACCAGGTATAACCATTTATGTATCATATGAAGGAACTCGATTGTAAATTTTTTTTCTAAAGTTTACCCACAACATTCGAATGTAAGGGGGCCCTTGGTCTCATAGAATGTTTATGACTGGTTTTATTTTTTTATTTTGTCGGAGCCCGTAAAAACTGGTTCTTCTAACCAAAGGTCCTTACGTTATTGAATTATTATGAATAAAAGAAAGAAAAATAGTCAAAGCGATTCGTTCGTTAGGAAAACGTTTTATCAGTGTCGTTGAATGCATAAACAAAGCGCTTAGCCGACTGATTACCAATCACAGTACACTATATTTCCAAAATTTCTGACAGCGGTTACTTTCCTTGGACGTTCAAGTAGCATAGACGATGCAAGAAGTGTGTATATTTACTATCCCGGAACAACCTATTTTCGACCACAACCTATTTTCGACCGCCTCCTGATAATGGTTAGAACACTTCTATTTTGCGTCACTTCCGGTAAAAATAAGCTCCAATTTTTAACCATAACAGTAGAACTGTCAGAAAACTTCATTTGAAAAAGAATGGGAATGGTAGTGTTAAAAAACTTAAGTTATACTTAAAACAACACCAATTTGTCATTTTTAACTAATGCCAATTTAGACCATTCGTTTAAAATGATTTCACATGTAAAATACTTCTTTAAAATCGTGTTGTTTTTGTTTGCCAGGTCTTGCATATCTACCAAAGCCTAAAACCTATGCCTTATTGTTTTTTAAGTATAGTGCACAACATTAAAAGCGCATCAAAATATGGTATACCTGTAATACCTGTAATCTTCAGGCCGTAAATTTAGCTTTCGCTATCGTGGCCCCTCTGGTAAATGTCTTCTTTAGTGGTTTCTCGACTGAGTGCGGTTATGTTAACATAAAAACTTTTTTCTATTCCAATGTTCAATGTTAAGCATTGATTTAAACTGGTTTATGGACTTGGCAGAAACAGTCTCTTCACTAAGGGAATTCCAGTACATAATCGATCTCTGACTGAATGAATAAAGTCTTGAATTGTGTTTGCTTTTCTTCTTGACAAATTTGAGATGATGTCCTCTTAGGTCTCCAGACGAAAGAGTGAAGAGATGATCCCATTTTAACTCATCGTGGCCATACACAGACTTATAAATCTGGATCATATCCGCCCTATCTCGTCTATATTCCAGAGTTGGAAGTTCCTAAGGCTTTTAGTCTTTGCTCATATGACAAGTCAGATACATCTTTAACTAATTTGGTGGCGCGTCTCTGAACATCCTCTAGTCTTTTTATGTCCTTCTTTAGGTATGGAGACCATACACAAGAGCCATATTCTACAATTGGTCTAATAATTGACTTATAAAGGTTGAGAAACATATCTTTGTTCGTGAACTCGAAGGATCTCCATATCATTCCAGTAACTCTGTGTGCTTTGGAAGCAATTTCTGTGATGTGTTCTTCAAAAGTTAGCCTCGAATCAAAAATCACACCTAAGTCCTTTTCTGAAGCAACTGGCTCGACTTTAACGTAGTTTCCATCAATGTCCTGCATAGTGTATCTAGCACAATCATTATTAGACCCAATGTGCATGACCTTGCATTTGCTTGCATTAAAGCTAAGTTTACTTTCAGTGCTCCAGTTACATAAATTGTCAAGATCCTGCTGTAACTTTTCACATTGTTGAGGATCGCTTACGGCCGAATAAATCATGTTGCTTATTCCAAAATTAATGAAATTTATCTACAGGTAACTATATTGAATTGCATTTGGGCGCTCAGTTACCATAAAAATATACATATTGCAGCCTAGGCAGGTCATATGAGGCTCATTCAGAGTTGGACCAGTGATAACAGGGTTCATGATGGGTGAATTTATCATTTTGTACCCATGTGAAAGCCATTAGAAGGGATGATTCATTCCTTTGCCTCTCTTGTGGTGATAAGTAACTAAAAAGTGACTGTATGGCAAATATGTAAATATTTAATTACTTTTTTTAAAAATAAAATACATTAAACAGTTTAAACAAGTTATACAAATTAAAATAAAAAATATTGTGCAAAAACTTTTGTTGCAAAGTATAGTTAAAGGTCATGGTCGAAAGCATGTTGCATCTAGGTCAAATACAACATGTGACAGCCGTCATTTTGGATTCAAAATGTAAACAACAGACGATTGAAACGGATTTTATTTTTTTGTTTTTTGAAAGATGAATGATTGCTTTAAATGGTACACACAAACATTTATTTTTTATTATCACTTATTTATGATTAAAATGTAAATAATCCTTAGGCGGTTGAAAACCCGTTGTTCCGGGATAGTTCTGGCTTCCATAACTTTAATGTTGATATTTATTTTTTTGATGTTTACAACACATTAAAGTTCTGGCGTAACCCCCATATAAAAGTCAACCAGAATCGACTGAGTATGATGATGCAATTGAATGATGACGTCGCTAGATTCTATTTATAGCATCAGATTCACATTGTTCATTTAGTTGAAACCAATTGCAGTAAGGTTGAAAATACCTTTTGATAAGTAAAAACAATTATTTTATTCCAAATTTGTCATTAGTTATTTACTTATTATTCGAAATAGAAAAAATAACAGCAAAATAAACACTACATGTGTGAGGTCAAATGTAGGTCACATGGGTATTTTCTGAAAATATCAGGGTTCGAATTTAGACTCGCATACTCGCAAAATGCGAGCGACATTTACAAATTACGAGTGACTTTTATTCACGCTCGCAAAATTCTGCGAGTGGCTTTTTCTAGACCACAAAATGTTAAAAGGAAAGTAGAATAAACATGAACTTAACTCCGCTACGTGGTCGAGTGTAAACAGCCTTATAAGTGGCATGTTTACACTACCAGTATAAAGAAGACAGTACGGAGTCACGCTCTAGTAAGTTTTCAAAAATAGAACAAATACGGAAAAGGCCGAGTTCTCTCTCGAATCTTTCCGGGATGCTCCGAGGCGTGCTAATTACAAAGAATACGAATGACGTAATCACCTAGCTCAATCATTGGCTAAATTTAGCGCTTCTGCGCACTATATGTAAACCCCATCATCCTTTCGCCCAACTGTCAAAATGAATAGACTACGTCGATCGATATATTTAATGGTCCAAAGTATCCACGCTACATTTATTGTTGCTTTTTTATTTCAAATTTATTGATTTTAATACTTACAGACTGAATGAAATCTGTAGCGTGCTTGTCGAATGGGTATTAAATTACCCGATGTCGAGGGTAAATATACAAAGTGAACAATGTCAAATTATTGAACAGCTTTGTTATCAAAAAGCTGCCAGCATCAGATGAGTCTTTCGGTACCCCCCAAATAGAATAAGCCATCAACAAGTTCTAGTAATCGAGTCACTCAAGATTGATACTTTTTAATATTCATAATATGTCTGAGGTGTAAATTTCTACTTTAATTAGACAATATTATAAGGGAATAAAGCAAATAATAAAATTGCAAGTTGAATTTTCATTTTGCGAGTTGCCTCAAAATGCACTCGCAAAATTTTGCGAGTGCTCCTCAAAGTTCAATTCGAACCCTGAATATTGTTATCACGTGATTAAATTTGAACACAACTATGACCTAGTTAAGGAATGCTTATCATCGGATTTATTAAAATGATAAATTAACTATCTATAAAGCGTTTTTTGGTTTTGAAAATGTGTTTGTGAACTACATTTTACTTCATTTACCTGAGGATACAGTTATTTTGTCTGTACAATGCATACAAGTGAAATAACAGCGTGACATAAAAATGTCACGAATTCTGGTAGGGTTTGGATACGGCGTTCTCTTCAGCTAACACGTCCAAAATAATATAACATGTTCGTTGAAGTTCTTTAGCTATATATTTACAAGCTGTGACAACTTAATAAACTTAGACATTTACAACGAATTAACCCTGGTTTCCGATTACAGGTGTATTGTGAATATCTACTGGCTAAAGTCACCCTTACTGACCTTTTTACAATTATATTTGAGTTTTTATTGTGAAATGTGCGATGTCAAAGAATGAACTGATCCCTTCAGAGAAAATGATGTTCAACCCTGAAGGCGTTGACTGGTCTTTATATATGGTAAATTCATTTCTCAATCCACACGCAATCCAAATAATTACCCATCGGGATTCCGTTTAAAGCATACTGTGTCTATAAAATAACATAAAATATATAATATTACCAGTTAATGTTATCTTATATTAGTTCCGTACACATAAAATAAATATCCAATGAATTATTATGAATTTGATGTGGGGTTTTTATCATTTCATACTGTCAGATCATAAGGATATATGTACATGAAGGGCACCTGCAAGGCTGCGGTTCACAGCTTTATAACAACCGGAATTCCTCGGCCATGGCCAAGTTGTTAATATTGTATTTACATGGCCAAGTTGTTAATATTGTATTTACAAGGTCTTTCTCGAAGGATATGGCCAAGTTGTTATGATGGCTTTATTGTTGTCTGTGTCAGTAAGTTTCGTTTCATTAGAAAGGTAAATCTTGTGTTTTAATCTATTTAATGCTTGTTCTGTGCAAAACATCTTTGAACTTACATGTATGGTAAAATATGAATATAAACCTTTATTATCTCTCTAAATACAAATTCCATATTTTTCAAAACCCCCATTTTTGCACAAATCCGTTTGGGATTAGAAGAATCCTGTATAACATGTCTATTATTTTAGACTAAATCCACACGGAGCAAGTGCTTTGCTTATTTGCATATTACCAACCAAGTAAATATTCGTACTATACATTGTATATGAAGGCACATCGGCCGCCTTCAGCTGATAGTTACATTACTTTCTCCTCCGTTAAGACTCATCCCAAGTCTTGGCTTGGCAAACTCATGGGTACGGCAACTCTGATTGGGCAGTTGTTAATATCCCACCGCTGCCACCATTTGTAACGTGTGAGCCTAACAAGGCCAACAGATCCCTTCAGAGCAAAGCATGCTCAACCCGAAAGGGGTCGACTGGTATTAACATATGTAAATTCTCAATCCACCAAACAGAGACTTGGCTTTGCTAATTTGGATATTACCAGCCAAGTAAACATACATACTTTGAACGTATTTTCTTTAGAGTTGTAGTAAAATAAAATTTCCTATTCATGAAACATACAATGTATTTGGTTAATATGTCAACATCTGTCAAATTACAGATTCACAAACATATTAGTTTTAAGGACGAACATCATTTTATGGACAGTAAATCATCCTTCAATTCATGCAGTGAAGGAGGTCAAGAAGAGGTCAAAGCTCTTTAAAACAAAAAATATATATATATTAATTTACACTTTATATTAATATATTTATTGTAGCTTACTGGATGGAAATTTATTGCAGTAGATTCATTTCCCAAAAATAGGTAATTAAAATATTCAAGATGACGGACCACAGTTGGTAAACAAAGGCACCTAGATATCGATAATGGTGTTCCCTAGTATACAAAACTTACTGTTACTGACTACAAACAGTTTCTTCTTAAATATGAGTGAAATTTAAAGAAGCTTGCATATAACCTGGCATAAAATCCATTGGATTGTTTCTTAATACACCAGTAATCCGTACATCCAGGATAATCATGTGACATATAAAATTTGAATCATACAGTCATCGAAATTAGACTTTTGGATGTACAAGCCCAAATTTATATACCTGGTACTAATGCTTGCCATCATCTAATTTCAACAAGCCTAGTTATATCAAATTGAGAATTTTGAGCAAACCTCGAAAGCAGTTTTAACAGTACAGCGCTTGCAGGCTTGGCTAATATTGACCACAGACACTCATGATAGATTGAGTCAAACATCATAGCTCTTTATATTTGATAATGATTCATGTTATTTTCATTCCAAATACTGTTGATATAAATCATATTAAATAAAAATACACCAATATTCCATCAATCCTTTTCAGCACTGATTAGGAAACCTTTTGTTGCACAGTTCCAAATTGAACTCGCAGTTTTATACCATGATATTTCTGTATATTAATGTGTATTAAATGATTATTACTTTCATTTTCAAAGAGAAAATAAACTCTTAGGGTTTGAGGAGTTTTGCCAGATAGGGGCTGATTGGCTGAAACACAGGATTATTTATAGGCCAACTTTATATAGGAGTCCGTTGAAAGCACTTGTGAATCTTGTAAATATTTTTCAATTTCAAATGTGCGTCTTTAGACTGAACAACAGCCCCAACGTTTATGAATTAGATTCTGACACGCCTGAAAAATAGAACCCTATAGATAGATATAAAACATAAGCAAATTTCTGGAAGCAATCACATGTCCAATCAGAAATGATACATCCTACAAGATAACCCAGATATTTTTAATAATCTGGTTCCAATAATTATTATGACCTTCATCACTTTCATCACCTGGGATAGCTCTTGTTCTTGTTAGATACACTTGATGAATGATATTTTTTCTTACAGAACTACAGACTGATATTGAGTTGGTCCTTGAATGTTTAAACTACCAGAAGGATGATGCTGGGACAGTTAAACAGTCCCTCATTACATTGTCTGCTATCCTGCAGCAAAATGGTAAGATTTATTAATGCCATTTTAAATGCTTGTCTGTTTGAAGAAGGCAGGAAGCTCAAAAGAAAAAGGTCAAGCCATTGTCATAACTTGCGTATGTTGTCAGACAAAAACACATTACGGTAGTGATTCAGGAAGTGTGTACAGTAAAACTGCGGTCGTTAGAACAAGCGGTCGTTCGAAGAAGTGGTCATTCGAGATCCGGCGGTCCATCGAGGTCGGAGCTTGGTCCCGAACATTTTTCCTTCTTTTTTCATAAAAAATATACCTACACTGCATCGAAACCTAAATATGTCGAGGAGTCAAGCAATATAGTCGGTCCCCAGTACACAAATCGTGCACAAACCCTTTGGCTCCCTCGAGGTCATAATTTCACACTTTTTCCCCAAATGCGTGTTCTGAAATAAATAATTGCTAGGTGTTAAAAAAATTTGCATGGTGTAAAAATTGCAATAACAGTTGAAAGGCAATTTGATAAGGTGTGAAAAACCGTTTATCACTGTTAACGCATGACCAATAGTAGTTGCTATAAGAGCATTTGAGAAGTTAATGACGAGAAGTTAATTGTGAGAAATGTAAATGAGTAATAAAAATATGAATAAACACTACCATATCGATCCAACATTGGAATCTCTGAAAAGAATTCCTTCTTATCACTTTGCTTTGCAATTTGGCAATTTTGTAAAAATGAACATTTCAATCTATTCATTTATTGATATTTCTTTTACATTTTACATTTAGTATATGACAGCCTTTGAACATATGAGCGATTTCCACAACACAACACATCAACAGTGTCTTAGTAAACAGTCGGTTTGTCGACTTCAAACTTAAAATACCCTGAAGGATAAGTATTTCATAACAGACTGGAAAATTGAAATTCAGGTCGTTCGAAACATCGGTCCCCTCAAGGTTTTGGCTCGGTCCCCGGCGTCCTCGAGCGATCGCAGCTTTACTGTATTATTTTTAGAAATTAAGTTAAGGCTTCTAGATGTTTGTTGTATACTATTTCATTAAAATTCAAAAGAAAAATGCAATTTTTAACAATTGGGACCAAAGCATTGGCATGAAATAGCTCTTACATGTATTTCGCTGAATAAGGCGATGAAGATGCAGAGCTGTTCAGTTTTGATGAATTTGATTTTGATAGATGCTGCAAAAGACATATTCCGAGAATGTGGTGGCCTTGAACAGGTGATGCAGCTAGTAACAAGCACAAAGTGTAGCACAGTTGTGGAGTCTGGCCTCTACTGCCTTGGAAGTGCTGTTGCGAAAAATGGTGAGGTTTTGAGTTTTGTAATTTTTCTTGTACATTGTACGAGTTGAGTAAAATTCAATATGGTTTCACTTTTTTAATAAAAGCTTACAATCACAAGTTAAAAAAATAAAGCTTCAGTATTTTTTCCAGTGAGTACCAAACTATGCCCATACAGAAGCAACTAAATGCAATAACATTCACAAAAAAAAACTCAAGAATAAGACAGACCTTAACTTAGATGCCTTTTGCTTGTTATCCAAAATTAGTTCTATTTTCACACTACTGTAGTTAAACGTATTTATGTGAGCAAGTTTTCCATCATTTCATCCATTTACAGTTTACTCACAGAAGGCATTGAGCACTGCAGGAATGTTCTTATTTCTTCATGGAATCTTTTCATCACAAAAGAGCTCCACCAAGAAAAAACAAACTGCTACATTTCTAGCCCTCTGCCTGGTGTCAAACAATGGTAGGTAGCAAGAAAGGGGAATAGTATCAGTACATACATCCGGATTGTAGTTTTGAGTTTTGATATATATCAGTCATAATATGTTGTTGTTGTTTTCAAAGTCACATATTTGTTTATTTTTGGCTCAATTTAGAAGTGGGTTTTGTAATTCTTAAAAAGTAGTAGGAAATCATTCAAGTTAATTTATCTATTAATTGTCTATTTTCAGGATTTGGTCAGAATCTGATTCGACAGTCATCTTGTCTTCATGATATTTTAAGCTTGGTTCGGTAGGTACAAATTGGTCTGCTTACCGGTAAGCTATATGAACTGTGATTGAAATTGATTTAACAACTTTGCAATTGTTTCTAATTGATAAATCATTTAAAAGGTATGTGGTGTAATGAAAAATTGATATATACATTAATCTTGATTCAAGCCAGCATTAAAAAGGAAACTGTTTGAGCTTAGTCTGGTGAAAACTGATGTTCCATATTGTAAATTAGTGATAAAACACTACTATATATCGTTTAAATGTTGATATTTTGTTTGCAATATATAACAAAGTATTCCATGAATTCTACATTCAGTACTCTTCTACCAAAGAATGTGCGTCAGTTGGCAGCCACAGGTTTCCAGGGCGGGATGGAGGAGTCCAGTGTAGACCTCTGGTCAGCTCTTGTAAGCACTCTCTGTGCTTGTGTCAACAACCCTCTCAATGGTCAGGGTTTGCTCGCATTTTTTTTAATCTCTGATGTGTAAATTTATACAATTTATGGGGGAAAATAACTTTAAATTTTTAATTTTTAAATTCAAAACAGATTAGATTTGTTGGCACTTAGTTCTAGAATGACAAGATGGTTCTACAAAGTCCTTGCAAACATGGGAATTTACTCCCTCAATATTCATCATTAAAAATCTGAAGTGCAATTTTTTACTTGGGAGACACAGCATCTTTGTTACCATGCATAAATATTTTCATTGTATAATATGTATGGAGCCAGAATTGTTGATAAGTCACACTTGTTTTTAAATATGACTTGGGTAAATGTCCCGGTACTATTAATTTTTCATGTTTCCCTTGGTGTGTAGAGGAGAACCAGAAGATCTGTGCATCACTATTCCCATACTTATTCAACCTGTTGGGAAACGGGACTGATGGACGCATTGTCACCCCTCTCCTATCACTGCTAGGCCTTTCTGTCAGCGGCAATGGTAAGCTTGTCATTGCAATAACTTTAATTAATTGTATGATATAATATGATCTAATGAGTCAAATGAAACCAAAAATGAATAAAGGTGATTTCTGGTGATCTTTGGGGTATATAACTTCAAAAGTATTTGCATACAACAGAAGTTGCTGAAGTTGTGCTGTGTTCCAGATTGGCACAACATCATTTCAGCTGATCTATAAAAATGCATGATCATGAGAGGGTAGGTTAAAAATTATCTTTAAAGTTACACTTAACCCTTTAGCGCATGTATACGAGATAGGCCGACATAGCTCATTACCAGATGTATACGCATTTGGCCGACCGTATCCATTACTGGATGTAAACGCATGGCCCGCATATTTCAATAGGGTCATTTCAATTTTGCATCTTTCTTTTTGTAAACAATATCCCGGATGTTTATAAAATTAAAGTTTAACCTTTTGTGTATTGATTTTCCCTTGAAAATATCGTCTGCTAAATTGAGAAGGTGTTTATACTCCCAATCGCAGGTGTGATATCCCATTGTGACGTAATAAGACCACGAGCTAAGTACTGTATGGAATTTCCCCCAAATTCATTGATGCGTAAATCATTAAATATATTACGTCAGTTCAGTTTACCATTAAAATCAATTGAGATTATATTTACTTAAAGGTAATATTTTGTTTACAAACAAAAGAAACAATTAGTAAATGAGAAAATGATGGGTAAATTTTCTGTGAAGCTTATATAATGTCCATCATAGTTTTGGCTGTAAAATAGGTCATGTGCAAGCGTTTTGTTTGATCTAGATCTTTTTATTCATACCGGAAAATCATTTATCGGCTTTCTTTTTTTGTAAACAATTTTATGAGGGGGTAATAAAGTTAAACAGACACATTGGACTGGATCTCTCAGCTGGATGACACCGGATATTCCTGACATATTTCTGTGTATTAATACACAAGAACATAAATTGTCGGCTTTTTAATCCAGATGGGTCTTTTTATGATAGGGGTAATAAAAATTAGATCGATCCCAGCATTTTATTACCCTTTGATTTTATGCAATTATGACATTTCAAAGAAATGTTACAAATCCATCTTGAAAATACATTCACAGCTGAAATAAAATAATTTAATATTTCATCATTGACACCATTTATTAGATAATTTAATTATCTATAAAAAATGAATTCACATAAAAAAGATTTGGACACAATTATTTGGAGTAACATTGATTTTAAGGTCATACTGCTGTATTCATTTTCTCATTTTCAAATATCCAGAAAAGTACCTATGCAGATAAGGACTGCTTATCAGTAAGATGGCTATTGACTGGGAGGTGTAATCTGGCCACTTGTCTATGTGCTAAAGGGTTAAGGGGGGCTGATAAGCCTATGAGTTGTATTTTGCAGCATTCAATCAAGACAGGGTTAGGAAGTGCGGAGGATTTGAAATCTTTATCAAGAAATTGAACCACATCGTGGCGCTGGGAGAAAAAGCTGGGTCACGAGTTCTCTGTCAGCTTCTCGGTACAGTAGATGCCAGTATCACAGAGAATGGTAAGATCTTAATGTTTGAGTCTAACAGTTTTATACAGCACATAGCCAATACATTTTTAACATGTTATATGAATTGTTTTATGACATTGCCTTGTATTTGAATTGATACTGATACTGATTGTTCATGTGAAAAAATCAGTTTCAAGCCCGATATGTTTCCCTTTAACAGAGCTAAGTGCCAAAAGGTTCGGACAGCTGGGAGGATTGAAAACAGTGTGTCAGCTGTTGTCCAGGCGTCCAATGACAGACAGTGACAAAACACAGGCTGCACTCACCCTTGCTCATGCAGTTGAGGCTTGTGGTAAAGCTACCTTAACCTATTGCAAAACAGAACCAAATTTAGTCTTTAAATTTGAAGATATTCTGGAATTCGAAAATTATGCATATACTGTGACATCATTAATATCCGTAGGACATTAATTTTCGTGGTTTTTGAAGGTTGAATTCAAGCTCCCATCAACAATTGGACTTTTATTTCTCAAATACTGCTTCTGTAAAAGTCAGTTGAAATATGCATTGTCGCAATATACAGTACAAGTACCTAAATCAATAAAAAAAATTATATTACTATTAAAATGTACTGATTAACTAATTTTATTATTGCATTCAATGTTTTTAGCTCACCTCAGTCTGTATGAAAGTCCGTCGGACCTCGGCTCCCGCCGGTTATAAATGGCTAGGTCCGGCAATCGCATGTATATTGTAGGCCCGCGTGTCCAGCAATAATTTTAGGGAAAAATTTGTTGTTTATTAATGATGTGTCAAAAGTGTTTCTTGTTAATTTAATTAACTAACCTATGTTTACAACATAAATTCAGGGCTTTCAATTGACCTGGGTTTTGACGCACAGTAATCGTAAATGACCTGGAATTGACGTACCGGTATCATTAATTTGTGCAATGCGTCAGGATAATTTCAGTGCAAGAGTCGGTATCATTTGAAAGGAGCAGCAAGGCAAGCTCTAAATGTTTGTTTAATCAATTAAAGTCAAAAGCAATTAACTGCCGAAGTGACAAGTGATTATCAATCTGGAATCTGACCGTTAACAACTCTAATGACGTAATTATAAACTCCGCCCATTATGCAAATTAACAGGTATCTTCGGCTTTTTCGCTAAGTACGATGGTTTAAAAAACAACAATGCTAAAATATATTTTGTTTTTATATATCTTGTCTTACATGAAATTAATGAAATTTGTATTCGTTCTTAATGTGTAACAGAAAGGAATAAAGATTTTTCGTAGCACATGATCTAAAAAGCGCGGGAAACAGGTGCACGCTTACTTCCTGTCAATTTTAATGAAAGTGAAAGAAGAACTGCGTAAATCGTTGTCAGTGTAAAGATCTATAACAAAAGAGTTTTATTGTTATGCGATTAATGAAAAATAAAAAACAATGTTGCAATATTGACAATAGGAACGTTGAATGTTTTTGTTTACTTCAGGAAAAAATATGAAAAACTTGAAAGTGAAACCGAAAGTACAAATATGTTGTTGCAACTAGAAAACAATCGATGGTGCATATAGGAGTCTGACAAGGATGCATAGGTTACATAACGAGTAATACATGCATAATTCCTGTTTCACTGAACATGCATTAAATAAATAATACGCACATTCATAGGAGTCAGAACATAATTTTCCAAGTTTTGACTCTTAGAATTTGTTTACCACCCAACAGAATGAGAAGGAAATAAGACAATAAGGTATTCTATAAGATTATATTTCTTATTCCTTTAATTTTTTCTTGAATTGAAAGTGGATTAATACCGCTGATCTTTATAGAAAATAGAAATTGTATTCGGAAGCTATTAAACCAAGTATAGATAATCATAACCTTGCAATGCCATCTTATAACAGATAATAACTATTATTTATGAAGAACGACCAAGAATTTAGAAATAAAACGGACAATGACTCTTAAAAGATCTGATTTTGACTCTTGAAAATCAGACCTCATTCATCAGAGGTTTGATAATGATAAGTCTAACAGTATGGTACGCTTAGCATCATCACTCTGGTTTTATATTACGAGAATGACTAAAATATACATAAAATTTTCGGACCTGCAAAAACTGGTCCGGTCCTGCAATGCAGACAGTATTGCAGGACCTCGTGTCCTGCAATGTGATAATGACTTTCATACAGACTGTCACCTGAGCACATAGTGCTCAGAGTGATCTTTTCCCATTCCCGGTCCTGCAATGCAGACAGTATTGCAGGACCATTGCCTGGCGTCCACTGGTGTGAATTACATTGGTGTGGTTATTAAAGTGGAAACAAGCTCTTTTTATTGGACAAAAGTGCTAAGAAAGACCCTGTTGGTTAAGGATCATATATCATGTGATATCAGGTTACCGTTCACATGTAAATAACTATGTATTTCTAGTCATATGTCCATGTGTTTATTAATTTCCTCACAGGAGACAATGTTGAACAGATCCTTGAGGGAGGTGGCATGACTGTCCTTATTCAACAGTTGACCAAGACCATGGACGAAGAGCTGTCAAAGACCATTAAATACCTTCTACACTTGTGTGTGCCTCAAGGTACATTTCTTGTGATATTTAAATACTATATATATAACAAAATGAATTCTACAATTATCAGACTCATTTCTTATGCCAATTTTATATTCAAAGAAGCTAGAGAATCATGCAATTTGCAAATGTTTTGGCTAATTTTGTGATAGATTTCAATTTTTCTTGAAGGGGAATCGAATATTGGAGAAACTGAAAATCACAATACTGATGTTTCAAGTGAAGAAGCTTTAAAAAGGTATATATCCCTTTTTTATGTTATCTGCAGTATGGACAGGTTTATATGTCAAGAATGTTGATGGCAATTAAATCATTATAGCCTTGGTGTTCTTGTTTACTTTCATTTCATTTACAGGAGAAGTGACATGGAAATGCTCAGAAAAATCCAGGAGTTGGATGATAAGTTGAAATCTTTAGAGAAAGGCAAGGAGTTGGATGATAAGTTGAAATCTTTAGAGAAAGGCAGATCAGAATGTGATATGGCACTCACTTCACCAGAGCCTATGAGGTAGTCTTTCCTCTGTATTGGTACCAAACATTTATATTTTTTAAGTATATTTTATATTATTTTTAGCTTACGTTGTTTGATGAAAAATTATTTTATATGTAGTATGAAATGGTTGAGAAACAAAGTTGAAGGTATTTTGTGGTGTCTTTTGAATTGTTGCCTACTTGCTCGAACTGAAGCAATTTTCAAACAGATTTCCAATACTTACAGGAATATATAAGCATCTAAACACGGTTGTTTTATGTGAAAGCCTCTACTCCAGTAATTTATAGCTTACTTGTTACAAATTTGTATCGGTAGCTGAAGCTGGCACCATTGCAGTAACATTGATAATACATGTCTATTTCACAGGGTTGGAAGATCCAGATCAGCCGTACAGGTGTCCCCATATGCAGAGCTTGAACATTCAGCAGCCTCACTCTACAGTGGCCACTCCCACCAGGACTGCCCCACCCCTAGGGAACAGTCCCTGCTTCAGCAGCTTATTACGGTAGTTAACATAATTTGGCTGTCAAAGTGACACATTCAGTGTATGAAATAAGCACAAGCAACAATTCATTGGTAAAATGTTTGCCAGGCTTATTTAAAATCTGAAATGTATATAGCAGAGCTTTTTGCAAGTGTTCAAGCCCTGAAGTTGTGTAAGAATTCTGGTTTGTTGATCCGTTGCTTCCCTTAGATAGGCATTTTTTTGAGTTGTGTGTCATGTCATTTTAGTTCGGTGTTTTTCAGGAGAAACTTGAGAGAGAGAAACTTGAGAAGTTGAACCATATGCTACAGGAAAGTATCTGCATGACAAGGACAGCTATGACTGGGTCAATGAATTCTTCTGTGGATGCTAATAACAATTCTACGGAAACACTGAAAAATGTTGGAATTACAGAAAAATCAACCCTGAATTGCACAGTACCCTATGTTGACATGAACAGTAATTTAGTCACAGTTCAATCATGTTCCACAGAAAGTGAAAGACGAAAGTGTGGTCGTGAAACCAGTGTCCCCTTATTTTACTCAAATGACTTGAAGCAAAACATTAATAGTGTCAACTCTGATTTACTAAAGAAGTATTTGGGGATGAATGCAATTGACGCTATAAATAACAACTGTGAGAAAATGAATGCTGAGCGTGTTTCTTCAAGAAAAGATATACAGGCATTAGATGAAACTGAACAGAATGACTTGGTCAAAACTGATAATAGGAACAAACAAGTTGCAACAAAATACTGTGATGCCTCCATACAGTACACACAAAATGAAAATGACAAAATGAAAAATAATGAAAATAAATCTTCCAGCTTAAATAATTCTCAAAAACTGAAAGAGAAGGAGACACTTATTGCACCCAAACAGAAAAGACCAAGAACCACACTAAACAGACATGCTGAAATTCAGTGTGGAACACCGTTTGTATCAGTCAGTGAGCAAGAAAAAGAGGATCAAAGAATGACTGCTAAATTCTGTAATGAAAGTTGTCAAACTGACTTTCGTAAAACTCCACAAGTGGTCCTAAAGCCATTAGAAGAGACTGAGACAGTTAAAATTGTTAACCAATTTAATAAAAATGAACCTGGTACCAATTCTTTAACTCAAAATGCAGCTGGTGACAGAAGTGAATGTTCAGAAAAAAAGTTATCACCATGCAAAGCAAACCAGTTCAAGAACATATCTAATGACAAAATTGTTTTTTTTGTTAAGCCAACTGCTTTACCACCACGAAGTAAGGTGCGTATCACTCCTATCCGACATACGGCACTACCCATCAGAGCAGAGGAGAGTAGACGTGAGAACATGAACAATTCAGCTAATGGATATGAATCCGATGCAACCTTCAAATCTGACTTTGATATGTCCTTAGTGAGAAACATAAGAAGAGCTCCAAAATCTAAAAGAATGGTTACTTCAAGACCTGATCCTATTGTGAAAGCTATTGGAAAACCATCTCAAGTGATAAAATCTCAGAACAATACTGCAAGCATTGACCGGCATGTGGAAGGCAGGGAGAGAAATGTTGCTGACAAATGGGATGTTTCCCTTTTATCCCCCGACCTTAAACAACCTACAGTCCCTCCCAGGCCAGCATTCAGTGACTGTGGGATGAGGAGACATGTTCTCAGGTCACCTAGCAGTGTCCATCCACACGAGAGGAGGTCAATAGATGACAGTGGTATACACTCGCCCCATGTGTTCATGCGAAGGACCAGTCCACAGACAAGTCCCGTTGATAGTAGGTTTTGTGTGGGAAATTCTAGAATTTACGATGGTTAAATTTCTTGAAAAAAAATCGTATAAATGTTTCCATTAATTCTCAAATGATGGATAGATTAAGACGATGAACTGCAAATGAGATTGAATCATCATCTTAATTATCATGACTGATACAATTTAGTTGAACTACAAAAACAGGCTAATTAGCTCACTTGAGCACATACATGCTCAGGGAGAACTTTTCCTATGGCCCAGCATCCGTCAGTCTGTCCGTTTGTCGTCCGTCAACAATTGCTTCAAACGACGTCTTTTCCTAAAATGTCTGGCCAATGGTAGTAAATATTTCACTGGGATGTTTCTTTGATTGTGCCCTTTCAAAATAATTCAGAAAAATGAATTCCATGCAGAACTCTGATTGCCATGGCAAATGAAAGGAAAACCTAAAAAATCTTCTTGACAAAAAACTATGAGGCCTGGAGCTTAGATATTTGCTGTGTTACATTGTCTAGTGGTCTTTTCCCAAGTTTAAACAAATTATGCCCCTGATGTCAAAACTGGTTCAGCCCTGGGGCTCTCAAGTTTCTTACATACTTATATGGGAAATCTTGATATTTTGTATGTTACATCATATTGCAGTCGTCTACAGACTTTGTTCAAATTGTGCCCCTGGGGTCAAAACAGGCCCTGCCCAAGGGATCAAAGGTTTAAAACTATCACTCACATGAGTAATTTAGGGTCATTATTGCCCTCTTGTTTTGAAAGTGGGATTTAGTATACTGGTAGATTTCTATTTATAGGTAATGTTGATGGGCTCCGTAGCAGTAGTGATGTATCTGATGATAATGAAGCCGCTGTGCCCAACATAAGTGCTGCTGTCCTCCGCAGCAGCAAGAAACTCACATACACACCTGCTGAAATCTGTCTAGGTAAACAAGAATTTACGAACAGTTTTCTCATATCACCATATAACAAGTAAAACATGATCGAGTGTTTGCTACTTGGCTGGTCTCCTTCATTTTCATTTCATACCAATATGTTTATAGTTGTGTTTCTTAGTCTGCATACATTGTATATACTCAATAGTGTTATTAAATCTGGACAAGCTTAGAACAGCTTTTTTAAACACAAGACTGTACTTAATATGGATTCACTTAAGCAGGTGCTTGGGTGGCTTCCTGTTAGTTGTCCATTCTTCAACTGGAGAACCTTCCATCTGTTCATCTCCAAACTTGGACAATGTAAGAAAAAATATATCGGTCAAGAGTGATGAGCAGTCATGGGGCCCCAATTACTGAAGAGTAATGGCCCTTTAACTGCTTAAATTTAACAAACTTTGTTGTCCGCACTGGTACTCAAAAAGCTTTTGATCAACCATCACCAAACTTTGACAATATGTGTATGTCCAGAATATCTGAGGCGGGATGTATAATCAGCCATGTCGCCACTGTCACATTAGAGTTATGGCCCATGAATTGCTTAAAGTTCACAAACATAAAAAACATTTATGATTTTGAGGGATCTTGTGACATGTGGCAACTCATCTTTAGCTTCCTTTTTTCAGGTTGTCCGGGCAACATGGCATGTAAGGGCAAGATACTGAATTCAAGAACATATAACATTGCCTTAGAAACAGATCCCAACACTTGCCCCTTCCACAGGAAACTGCGCCAGATTGAACGCCTCCATGTGCATAAGATGAAACGGAACAAGATTCAGCAACTAAATCTCAGAGCAAAACTGGAGAGACAGATAGGTGTAGGAAGAGGAAAGGAATACTCCAAGGAATCTGTGTTTAATTTTACATCAGATTCGACTGAGGAAGTATGTCCTTTACTTAATTTGAGCCAATTTGATATGTAATTGCAATTAAGTTTTTAGTGTGGCCATACTGATATTAATATGTCTTCATTAATATTAAGCATGCTCCTATCTGTTTTCTGATGAATGTAATAAATAAATATTTGAAAATGAAAAATTGATAAATCTTAAGATGAACTTTATACAAGGCTTAAATCTTTAGGTGTCAGATGATTGTATGTCAGAGCATAGGGTAACACAAGCACCCTGCAGATCACAGCGGCGTAGACAGAGGCTTGACTATACAGAGGAGGAAGTGAGTAACCTGCGGGAAGGGGTCAGTGTGATGGGCAAAAACTGGAATAGCATATTGACAACCTTCAACTTCCATCCCACCAGGACAAATGTGGACCTGAAGGACAAGTACAAAAGACTCATGGTACATTGTGTTGGGGTTGTACCAGATACATTTACACTTTTAAATGTCCTGTTTCTTCACTTGATTTGATCGTACATATCATTAGTCACCAAAGTTAGATTTCATGGTCAGCAAGCCCAAATTCTTATTGATTATTGAACTAACTGATCGTAACGAGCCAATTATGTTAAATTCCAATTTTGGAAAACCTGACAAACATTTGACTTTATTATGGCTTGCACTAATTTCAAACACTGATTGGAAAAAAGTTTATGCATTTGAAATGTAATCAATAATGTAATAAAAAAAATGTTAATACTGCAGGCAGCTGAACGAGAGGGCACCAGTATGGGTGTATCAACCCGTGCCTCAAGGCAGCCAAAGCCTTTCTCCATGTGTGAGGAGCGAAGACTAAGAAGAGGGGTGCTTAAGTTTGGATACCACTGGAAAACCATCCTCACCTCCTACACATTTGCCAAGGGACGCTCTAGTGAAGATCTCAGGAACAAATGGAGGAATATGCACAGGAAGAAATAAGCCACTCAATGGTGGAAAACATAGTTCACTTTGATCACTTCCTTGATCAGATGAACTATTTTTAGCTCACCTGAGCACGTAGTGCTTTCCCCATCCCCCACAATCTGTCCATAATCTGTCAACAATTGCTTCGAACAACATCCCCTTCTTAACTGCCTGGCCAATATAAATGAAACTTCACTGGGATGTTCCTTTTATGGTGCCTTTTCAAAATTGTTCATAAAATGAATTCCATGCAGAACTCTGGACACCATTGCAACCAAAAGGAAAAGCTTTAAAAATCTCCTTGACAAAAATCATGAGGCCCTGAGCTTAGATATTTAGTGAGTGACACTGTCTAGTGGTCCTCCTCATAAGTTTGTTATTATGCCCCTTAGGTTAAAACTGGCAACCCGGCAGGTCACAAGTTTCTTACATACTTATACTGGGAAATCTTTATAAATCTTTTTTGTCTGAAACCTCTAGGCCCAGACCCTCAATATTTTGCATGTAGTATCAGAATTTGTCCTCTTTCAAGGTACTTCAGATAGTACCCTTGAGGTCAATACTGGCCCTGCCAGGGGGCTTACAAGTTTGGTATTGACTTGTATAAGAAAAACTTTCAAAATCTTCTCCTCTGAAAAGGCTAGGCCCAGTCCCTTTTTAGTATGTAGTATAATACAGTGGCATCCATAAAGTTTGTTCATTTGCTTGTGTACAGTTTTTAAAACAAATGTCAATGTTGTGCTTTGATAACCTTAACCACTAAAACATTTGACAATACACAATCATAGTTTACCATAATCCCTAGATGCATTGCCATAAACCGAATAACTCATTCATCTCATAAAAAAACAAAGGTTTAAAACTTTTACTTTGGTGAGTGATTTAGAGCCATCATCATCATGGCCCTCTTGTTTAATTGTTTGGAAAAAGGCTATCCTACTTTCTGTGTATACAAGTTGCACTACAATGTTTCAATAAATTAATTTGTGTGCTTTGTATGGCTACACTTATAATTTTATAGAAGTTTTGCTGCAATTTCTTTTGCAACTTAAAATGTTAATATTATTGCTGTTGTATATTTTGATCTTGATATTATGCAATGTGATAAACAGTTGTCATCAAAGTGACCAGGGTGATCAAGTTTTATATTGTTAAAAACATTACAATTATTATGACAAATTATGTCAGCGCTGTGATTTTTACAATGTTGTGTTGCTTGAAGCTTTAGTTTTCCTTTTTTGCTTGTTGGACAATTCTTGTTAGATATTCTAAAACTGTTGATTCTTAAATATCAAAGATTTGCAATTGAAACTAGTTTGATGATTTATTCATTTGTTAATAAGGTATGTGCAGTATCAACATAACTATGTGATATATTCATTATTTGCACTGTGTATTTGCATGTCATTATTGAATTGAGAAATAAAGTTCTCTTATTTGAAATCTCCAAAAATTGTTGCCTTCTGTGTTTACAAATTGATCAGATTTGTTTATGATAAAAAAAATGCCTAGATCAGAATGTATTTGATGACACATGATTGTTAAGTTTTCATTTATCTGGTTCGAGTTGTAAAAACGTTTTGTCAGAAACTGCTATATATCCTATATTTTAAAATAATTGAAACATTACAAAATTGGGTAAGGTCAAACAACTGTCTTTACATTGTCTTTATGGGGATTTGACAATTCTATTGTACATTGTATTAGCAATGCATATTGCGAGTTCCTGAAATTCCTGTTTTTTTTATAGTGAGTTGAGTCAAAGGTCGGACCAAAGATAGTACCGTATTTATTGGCATTATATTCCAGTCAAGTCTGAAGGTCAGAAAAACTCTCCAGTAACACACGAGTTATTCCTTTTTTATGTCAAAAGACAGATTTATTGCTTGTAAAGACAATTATCCACACATACAATATGTGAAAAGAGGTATCACTGTGAAGCTTCTTTATGTAGTTCATAGTTGTGATGTCCAAGTCAGATAAGACTTCCTACTGTGACCTTGAAGGTAGGGACACGGGTCTTGTGGGCGACACATCATGCTATGGTGGTCACTTCTGCCGAATAATTTTAAAATCAGACCAGAAATGAAAAAGATATGGATATCATCAAATTTTGGATAGGACAAAAACGGGACCAACCAACCGGCAGACAGGCATGATGATGATGTGCCAGATATCTGTATTTTGTGAAGCAGGGGTATAAAAAATCATTAAAATGAATTGCTGCAAACTATATCAAAAGAATGATTTTTTTCATGGCATGTTTTTATTTCCATCTCTTGACTACACTGGATCAAGCTTGTCTTGTATAATGACAGTGAAAAATATAAAAATATTCTTATAAACTCTATAAAAATAAGAAGTTAGTAAATATTAAAAATAATTAACATCTATTTTGACTTAAAAAGTAAACAAAAACAAATATACATAATCAAATTCATGAAACAAGGTAAAAATGGCACATGCATTGGTAGACATTCCAAAATGTTCAATTAGTTGAGTAAAGAAACAAAGTATTATATACAATACTATTCATACTCTTATGGTACGAAATTATTACCATGGTAACATGCAACTTGGGCAAAATAGATGAGATTATCCATGCAGTATATTACAATATGCACATGTATAAGATAATGTCAAGAGTTTATCAAATACAAAGAAATGGCTGCATAAACAATAGTTTGGATACACTTACTTTCTAAGGCATTCCAGAAACAAATATGTTTAGTAAAACAATCATGAAGCAGTTATATTTTTTTATTTCAAACATGACATACATAGAACATGTGTTACTAGTACCTAAACTAAAACTACAGACTTTTTTTTATAAGCGTATAAAATCTACTGAAAGTGCTTTACATAGGCAATTCTTATATCCTTGGCAAAAATATTTACACTAATTATTGAAATTATACACAACAAGCATGTGTGCCAGTTTTGTATAATTTCTCTCATTGTAGGAAATATATTGCACCATATTGTAAATCAAACTTTTTAAGCTGCAATATCATGCAATATGTAGCTTGTGTATGTATAAATAACGTAAATTATCGGCACGCTTACAATTGCATAGGTAGTTTCTGATCTGATAGTTAATGCATGTACATGAAATAATAAAACAGTATGGTAGAATCAATTAATTTAAGTAGATGAAACATTTACATGTATTTTAATATTATAGTTTATAATGTTTTGTATCATTTTTTATGTACATATGCATTCATGTAAAGGAAAATTAAATTTCACAATATTTGTGTAAATCCATTTACCAAAATAATTTCTGAACCTCTGCTTGAACATTCTGTTAAACTGATTACATGTGTCACAGTCTACATGAGCAACATTTAATCCATTAATACCCTGAAACTAGAACTCCGCGAGTCGGATGTTAATGCATGTACATGAAATAATAAAACAGTATGGTAGAATCAATTAATTTAAGTAGATGAAACATTTACATGTATTTTAATATTATAGTTTATAATGTTTTGTATCATTTTTTTATGTACATATGCATTCATGTAAAGGAAAATTAAATTTCACAATATTTGTGTAAATCCATTTACCAAAATAATTTCTGAACCTCTGCTTGAACATTCTGTTAAACTGATTACATGTGTCACAGTCTACATGAGCAACATTTAATCCATTAATACCCTGAAACTAGAACTTCGCGAGTCGGATGTGTCGCCTGACGAATTATTTACTGTCGACATTATAGCTGTTAGATTGGCATTTTATTCATTTATAGACAATGATGTTGCCATTTAACTTTCAAGTGTAGGTGGCATTTGAACCCTCAATCAGATATACCTACGGAATAAGTTTCAGACTGAAACCTCCTATAGTTTACGAGATATGCCACGGACAAAACCTAAGCAAGAAAATTAACAAAGGGCAATAACTCTAAAAATATGGCAGCAAGAGTAACGGTTCTTGTGCACTGCACTTGCCCTCAATGAGATATATCTAGCTATGAAGTTTCAAGTTGATACCTCTTATATTCTTCAAGATATGCCCCGGACAAAACTTTAAGCATTAAAATTAACAAAGGGCAATAACTTTAAAACTAAGAAAGCAAGAGTTACTGTTATTGTGCACTGCACTTGCCCTCAATGAGATCTGTCCAGCTATGAAGTTTCAAGTTGATACCTCTTATATTCTTCAAGATATGCCCCGGACAAAACTTTAAGCATGAAATTTAACAAAGGGCAATAATTTTAAAACTAAGAAAGCAAGAGTTACTGTTATTGTGCAATGCACTTGCCCTCCATGAGATCTATCTACATATGAAGTTTCAAGTTGATAACTCTTATATTCTACAAGATATGCCCCAGACAAAACTTTAAGCATGAAAAATAACAAAGGGCAAAACTCTAAAAATATGGAAGCAAGAGTAACAGTTCTTGTGCACTGCACTTGCCCTCAATTAGATCTATGTACATATGAAGTTTCAAGTTGATACCACTAATAGTTTAGGAGATATACCCCGGACAAGCGAAAATGTGACGCGGACGCCGCCGACAAAAGTAACCCCTATATGTCGTCTTTTCAGGCGACACAAAAATCATCGACAACATTTGAAATGCTGAATAGTAATGTACAACCATAACAATGCCTCCTACAAATTGGTACAAATTTGAACACAGAAACAGATGAAAGATTTTTATGTATTGTCAACATCTCTAATGCAATATTGCAGTATATTCATTTTATAATACAAGCAATCACAATCCAACTCTAATGCTAGTGTTAATCTGTTGGGACAATTTCTGGTTTTCCTGTAGTAAATCCAGCTTTCTCAAGCTGATTGCGGATTTCTTCATACACACTGGCATCCTCAATGGCTGGAGGGATCTGAAATAGATGATCACAGCAAAGTTGAAAATACCCAACATTAAAAAGATTACAATACATTAAGTTACATATATATATACAGGTACAATTTTTAAAGTGTTTTTTTTTTGTGGTCACATGGAAATTAATGCTATATGGCCCATGTTCAAATTCTTTTTTATATAAAAGTGTTTAACAACAAACACCATCTAAATGACAGTTATTCTGTATTAAAACTGGAATTCCGGGTATTGTCAACAAAAAAATCCTTGATATTTCAAGTTAAGGTCACTATGACCTTTTGACCCCATAATCAACAGAGGTCATTAATAATATTCTGTATTAAAACTGGAATTCTGGGTATTGTCAACAAAAACATCCTTGATATTTCAAGTTAAGGTCACTATGTCCTTTTGACCCAATAATCAACAGAGGTCATTTACCCGCCATGACCAATTACCAAACCAAGACTACATGTACACCAAAGTGTTAAAATGTTATTGAATGGAACCAAAGTTTGAGGCCAATGACCAGACTGAAGTCATTAAAAAGTCATGATCCGAAATAACTAAATTTGTCCTGTGTTCTATTGTCCAAAAATCATTTATTGACCATGACCAATGTCTCTACCCAATTTTAAGACGATACCATGTTGTTCAAAATGTATTCAAAGTTACCAAAGTATGGCAATGAAGCCCAGCATAGAAATCGGTGTGTCGGTCAAAAACTTGTTAGAAATAGAGATATTTTTACTGAAAAAGCGTTTGTCTCCCCATTGTATGGTCGAAGGTGAGGAATAATCAATGATGGTCATGAAATGTGTACCTTTTTGACTAGAGACAACCAGCATAAGCGTTATCTATTGGTCATGACCAAACTGCATACCAGGTATAAAGTTCCTGGGACCAAAGGATCTTCAGTTATTGAGCAGAAACAATTTTTATCACCTCAAGGTCACCACGACCTTGACCTACTGATCATTTTCTGGTCATGACTAACCTGCATACCAAGTATGAAGTTCTTGGATTTTAGCGTACTCAAGTTATTGAGCGGAAACGCAGTGTGACGTACGAAAGACGGACTGACTGTCTGATGGACTTGGCAAAAACAATATGTCTTCCCCATTAATAAGGGGTGACATAATTACTGTGGTTGAAAATGAACTTTCCATTAAAGACATCCAAAACACTCAGGTGTCTTTAAACAATTACTCAGTTTAACATGAAACCAATTTCAATATGTGATGCATCGTTCTTATATTAATATATAAAGATGTCATGTCAATAGATATGTTCTCACTTCATCTGCTACCACAATATTGGATCAAACCTCAACCTGTATATATCACAGGAAAAGAATCACAACATGTTATATTAGTAAACTGTTAAAATCAAGAGATGCATTATAGGGAAGCCACAAGAAGAGTTAGTAACACAATCCAGTATGTAATTCCTGCAATATTGGATCATATCTCAACCGGTCTATATCACAGATTAAGAATCACATGTTACATTAGTAAAGTGTTAAATATAGGGGATGCAGTGAAGTTATAAAGTCACAGGAAGAGTTAGTTACACAATCTAGTATGTGAGTCATGCAGTACAACACAGCTAGTGAACACTCAACGAGACCTTAAGGGAGTTCCTTGGGATATCCAATCTGCTTGAGAGCAAGCTTTATAGCTGGATACACACTCGCATCCTCTATTGTCACTGGAATCTACAGACACAAGACAGTTTGTACATACTGACATGTCTCTACCACAACTCTGGCAAATAATCAGGATCATTGTGGTATCTTGCTGAAATGACTATTTCCTTAAAAAAACAGAGGCTTATAAAAATCGGAAAATTAATTGTCAGACAGTTATGAAACATAGTTTAATTTTTGTGGTGTGTATATAGTATTAAGAGCATACAAAATTTAAGTGAATATTTCTACATCTTTTAATTATATATCTACATGTTTTTCTTAACTTGGGCGGGGCCGTATTCAATAAGCAACTTAAGATTGATTGATTTAAGATTAGAAACTAAGGTAAGTGTTTTGATTGGCCTGTATATTTAGCTGACCAATAGGCTGAATGGAATCACTAAGGCATGTCTCAGGATAAGGTTAAGATCAATATTGAATACTGGCCCAGATGATCAAGAAATGCTCTTTGAAATCACAAGAATTGGACAATGACATTTCTATGTCACTTTACTTTTGTTTGAAATCAATAGATTTTGAATAACATTACATTTATCCAAATTGAAGCCTGTTGTTACTGCTTACCTGAAAGGCTTTCCCAGCAGCCATAGAAGCTATGGTGTTGCGTGCAATTTTTCCTGAGCGGGTTTTGGGCAGTTTAGGCACTAGAATGGCCAGCTTGAAACTGGCCACTGGACCGATACTATCTCGTACATGACGTATAATGTCAGCCTTGATCTCATCATCCGACACATGCATACCTGTTTGAAACATGAAGCAAGTGAGAAATGAAATTGGTACCAGTAAATCATGCTTTGAAAAAAAATTATGTGAGTAAACCCTTACTCTAGTATCAATGAACTAGATTAAAGTACTTTACTGGAACAAGAAGCCTTTTTATTTTTTAGAAAACAGGAACATAACAAAGCAATGGTTTTTTTTATATTTTGTAGCTATACTACATACAATTCCGTACAATTATAAACTTTGAACGAATAAAATGTACTTAGTTTATGGAAAAAGATGGTATTTCATACATTGCATTAAACTCAAATTATTTTATCACTACTATTTATGAATCTAGAACTAATATGACAGTGACTATTTATTTTCAGAAATACTTTCCACTATTAATGCCATTATTTTTACTTTTGTAGAATGACAAACAAATTATGTTCATCTACAATGTCTGGATGTCAGATCTCAAAATGATCTATAACCAGCTCAAAGGTATAACAAAGCAATAGAACAAACCTGCCCAACACTCAAGCAAATATTTCTACATTCATGTACCAAAAATATATAAACACACACTGGATTGCAGCCAAAATGTATCAATGGAATAACTGGATGTTGGGTTTACATTTTAAAGTTGGGTGATTGAACCATATCAAGAATGCTGCCACAAAATTTGGCATTAACAACTATTTTCCCAAAATTAAAATAACATTTCTAGTAGCAAAATAGCTAACATACACCAAACAACTTGCATGCTAAAAGCTTATCGAATAAGCATAAATCACTTAATAGCAAAGCCACTTGCTCAACTATATACACCTTACCAGAATCTTAAGTTCATACATGAAAAAGTAAATGAAATCTATTGAATACATCTTTATACAATTCACACGGTTTCCTGTAAAGGCAAAAAAAATGTAAATCGATACCTAAACATTCACATCACATTTAAACTTAATTTGCAAGATTAGTATTTAGTTTGGATTGTTTTCATAACGTTAACAATGAAAACCACTAATTCTCATTTAGTAAATAAACTATAATTTAAACTCCAGTTCCCCACCAATCTCACCATGTTTTGGTACACAGAGACCGAGAGGAACCTGTCCCTTCAGCTCATCCGGCACTCCAATCACCGCCGCCTCCGCAATATACTGGCTGTCTATGATTGCCTGAAATGCACACATGTAATCATGCAGCCTTATTGCATTTAAAAGAGCATCAACGTGCTCTAGAAATTGAGTCAGAAATGTCCATGTCCACCTAACAGCACTAATTAGACTTACTTCAAATTAGAATTGCTTGTTTCGATGAGTACTCATTAGTTTTAATGTAGCCCGATAGTAAAGTCACCGGTTAGCTGCAATGAATCATGCTCAATTCTGTTTCCTAGGTTAAACCCAGTTCCTGTGTCCTTACTGAGAGTCCATACGATTGTGCCTTTGCCAGGACTGAGTGGTGGAATCTACACCACTACACCACTCTCAGTAAAAATTGTGATTATGTGCATCCCAAAACTATGAAACACCGTAATCATAATGGTGTACTTGGTGAAAATTCCATTCTTGCACCAATAATAGCCATTTTTTATATCATATGATGTCGCCATCATGAAATAACCTCATTATATATTTTTGATATGTAGTTAGTATAACAAATATCCAAATAATTTGACATTACATCATTAATTAGTAACGTTGAAATTGTCCATGCTATATAGCAATGTTTCATGTAAAAAGCCCTGCAAATCGGCACATAAATATTTATTATATAAATAGAATCTCACATTCATGGTCATACAATACAAAAATTATTAAACTCATTCACTAGAATTGCCAAAAAACTTGCCATAGCTTTTTTTTTCAAATTAAGAAAACTCGTTAAATAAATTATGAATTAACTGATGTGAGAGCCTCTTTATCCCAGATAGCCTGCTCACCTCCTCGAGGGCGCCTGTTGAGAGTCGGTGGCCTGCGACATTGATGACATCATCACTACGTGACATCACTGCCACATACCCCTCCTTGTCTCGGTAACCAGAGTCCATCGTGTTGTAGAAGGCCTGGTTATTTATAACAGGTTTTTCATTTCAGATAAGTTTTTGTGCACAATGCAAGAATCAAACATTCTTTTACCAAAATAAAGTCAATGTATAATTACAACTTTACTGTTTACAAGATCATCCATCAAACTTCCATAAGTAAACTGCAAACTGCTGAACGAACACTTAATAAATCCAGTAAATTACTAAATGAAACTTTGCTTTCTATACTATTAAATCAGAATCCGTTCAGCAATCCCATTGGTGGAGACATGAGGTTACAATAAGTGTTTTCATTAGTGTTAACATCTATCAATCAATTTACAATAGCAAGAGTTACAACCACTATTCATTCTATTTACTGGAAGTTTAAAAGAATTTAAAGATAAACCAATAAGACACACTCTTCATTTGTCATGGTGACAATTGCTTAATTAAGCTTTTTCCCCTACTAATCATTTTTACAATTTTTTATTAATGTTAGCAAGTTAATATTTTTGTTATTACATATACCTTCTTTGAATCAAAGTATGTGGTCTTAAATCTGTAGTCATTCTCCCACAGTGTGCTGAAGGACCCTGGGGGTAGGGGCAACCTGGAAATATGACAATAACTGCATTCATTATCAGAGTATTGTCAAGAAATGCTTCTTAATTATAATTCTAAAATATATAATAAATATAATATACTGGCAAATGATTGAGAAACCGATCCAGCATGTTTGTAATTGAAACCAACCCGATACTGCAGGCATATTACATAAATAGTCCAATTGTTATACACATGTTCTGTGTTTATATTGGAAATTTGAGTGAAAAACATAAGGGAACCAATATCTATAAGATCAGTGAAAATGTCAAAAATAATATTTTCACTACAGTGAAAATAAGGAGGATATTGCATGAACAGTCATCCAAAATGGAATTCATTGAACAAATGTATTACGACATTATTTTATGGAGGCAACGGAATTTATTTATAAATAGACATTCATTGCTGATTACATCCTTAAGTTCACAATATATTTCACTTTTTAAGCACCGAAAGCTAGATCCCAGCACTGACATATTGAAACAGTGAATTAACATTTTTATTTCACCAATTTATCATTACGAACCAACAGAAAGTATATAATACAATATCATATTACACCAAAAAGCATTAATTAAAGTTGTTGTTTTTTAAACAATGTATCCTTACTTGACAATGATCTGCCCCAGCTCCATGTCTTTGGTTTCTGTTGTGTAGTCATCCTTCATAACCTTCACTGAAGAACAGACAAGTTTCTAACATAATAAGTAAGCCTAATACACTAGAAACAGTCCTCCAATCCTAAGATGGTATCTTTTAAAACAATTTCATGGTTAAGGATAATGAAAGGGTGAGTGTGTTTTAGTGGTAAAGGTGTCCGAGGTGTCTCAACCAAGAGGTTGGAGGTTTAACCCCCACCAGGTGGGAGTGGTCAAGTGGAAATGGTGCATTACGTTGCCAGTTCAATCCCTACCAGGGGTTCTTACTGGTTCCTACCCTGGAAGACTCCAAAGTAATTCTATAAGCTTCCATCACAATCAAGCAATAAAGAATACTTTGTATAAACTTACTAAGGGTAATTACGCTTCTGGAAAAAAAAATGAGTAAAAAAGCTATTTCTTTAATAAAGGGTCACAATTCAAAATTTACCAAAGCTATGTTATAAACCTTGCTGTACACTTTAAAGGACAGAATAATTGGGTATTGAGGTTTAGCAGTGTATGAACAAGTTTGGTCAGTGAACATTTACAGACTTCACAATCATCTGTTATTATCCATGCACTGAACAAATATTTTGTACACAGATTAACAACAATACTTAGATATTCCATGTTTATATTGATCTCATTTGCTAATTTTCTATGGGATGATTCAAGTGCAAAGGTGTAAATATCGCTTCCATGACTAATTTAAACATAATTCTGCTGTTTGAACAGTGTTTATGCCATTCAGAAATCCTCGGCAATTTCTCATCAAAAACAACCTCGGATGTATGCCGGTGCATCAGTTGAAGTAGTTTGTAAAAATTAAAATAACAGTCTTGATTAAAAGAAGAGTTTTTACGTGTATTTTGTACTACTTAGCTTAAATTGATTGCCAGTAAAAGGTATAATTGCATGAATAATTAAGATTCCCAAGAGTTAAGTCATAAAGTTTAACAGCTAAATTGAAATTACTACGCGATTTACTTGTAGCGTAGTTAAACTGTATAGATTTCTGACACTGTAAACCGTCCATAAACATCTGAGGTTGTTTTCGATAGAAAGGGTTTGCCTTCATGTAAGGAAGTGTGATCGCAGTGTTGTCACTGCTTCAATGTGTAATCCTGTAAAATTTGAGAATGAAATTAAGGTTTTGACAACACCAAATCCAACAGATTTGTTTAAAATACATACCAGGTAATAAATGACACCACATTAAGCATCAGTGAAGCATGTTGACTAAACAAGAGCTGTCACAGAGACAGCGCGCTCGACTATTCCGCCGCTTTTCAGTGTAAGGATTGAAAAGTTTTGGCGAAACTGGCATGGATCACTGTTAGATTAGATTTCAAAGCAATACATGATGTGCTGAGATATTAACATAAATATGGTTACATGGAAAATTTTAACCAGAATTTTTAAGTCTAACAAGAGATGTTAGTGAAACATTTATGCCCCCTTGGGAGCCAAATTGTTAGTAGGATTTGGACACTTAAATAAAATATGGACAATCAGAAAACCTTTTTTCAGCTTACAGTCACACTGACCTTGACCTTTGACCCACTGACCTCAAAATCAATAGGGTTCATCTGCTGGTCATGACCAATAAGCCTACCTAGTATGAGGTCCCTGGGTCAAAGCGTTCTCAAGTTATTGATCGGAAACCGTTTTTCATGTTAAGGTCACACTGACCTTGACCTTTGACCCACTGACCTCAAAATCAATAGGGTTCATCTGCTGGTCATGACCAATACACCTACCAAGTATGAGGTTCCTGGGTCAAAGCGTTCTCAAGTTATTGATCGGAAACCGTTTTTCATGTAAAGGTCACACTGACCTTGACCTTTGACCCACTGACCTCAAAATCAATAGGGTTCATCTGCTGGTGATGACCAATACACATACCAAGTATGAGGTCCCTCGGTCAAAGCGTTCTCAAGTTATTGATCGGAAACCATTTGGTATTCCGACCGACCGACAGACAGACAGACCGACCGACCGACCGACCGACCGACATGTGCAAAACAATATACCCCACTTTTTTCAAAAGGGGGCATAATAATAAAGGGCCATTATTTGCAAAATACATTTATCTAACTTGGTTATTCAATTAGGTTGGGTGGTTGAATACCATTGTATAAAGTCTCAGTGCAATACATCAAGTAGTTGCTGCGATATTATCCGATGTGTGCTAACATGCAAGACCTTAACCAGAATTTCTAATTCTCATTATAAAGGGGCAAAAATTATATAATATGAAAGATAGAGTTATCTTACTTGATTAAAGAAGAAGGTTAAATGGTTGGGAGCCTGTGTGTAAAGTTTCAATGCAATACATGATGTATTCGCTGAGGTATTGACTTAAAAGTGGTAACATGCAAAACCTTAACCAGAATTTCTATGTCAAAAAAAGGGGCCATTATTTGAATTTAATGCAAACTAGAGTTATCTAACTTAGTAAATTAAGTAGGTTGGATGGTTGAGTACCATTGTATAAAGTCTCAATGCAATACCTCAAGTACTTGCTGAGATATTAACCTATGTGTGCTTGCACGCAAAACCTTAATCAGAATTTCTAAGTCGAATAATAAAGGCCTATTATTTGCATTAAATGCAAACTAGAGTTATCTAAATTGGTTAATTAAGTAGGTTGGATGGTTGAGTACCATTGTATAAAGTCTCAATGCAATACCTCATGTAGTTGCTGAGATATTAACCTATGTGTGCTTGCATGCAAAACCTTAACCAAGGTGTGAGGCCGACGCTTTGGTGAGTAGCATAGCTCTCCATATTCTTTGAATAGTCGAGCTAAAAAGATGGACAATTAAGAAATGAATTGCGGGGTTGATGTCATTATCGGAGTATGAACGCAATTGGGTTGGTCAATGTGTGTGGAGTCCGAAGGACTCCACGCATACTTTGACCAACCCAATTGCGTTCATATCCCCGATAATGACATCAACCCCGCAGTTCATTCCTTATATTTACACCAATAGTCCATTCTTTAATTCAAGAAACGTTAAAAAATACTTCATTTCATTTAAGAAAACCTTTCAGTACTCCGTTCTTACCCATTCTGTAAATAGAACGACCCGACTATAACCGGAAACATTTTTTTCAAATGACGTCACAATAACGCGGGAAAAGATCAACCACTTGAAATCACTTTAAAACGTAAAATTGAAACACTTCTGGTACCAATATATTTAAAATATAATAAACTAACACTTTTAAAAATGTTGATCTATATTTTACGGGACCTGCAGACACAATACAACCAATAACAAGATTGATCGCTTTCAGGTATATTGTTATGCAATGAATTACGATCCGAACATATCCGAAGATGTTGCGTTCATCGATTGATGAACGCAATTGCCGAAAGGCAGTTCATTTAAGGAATGGAAGTTGAGGTGTAAATATTAATGATGTGAAAGCTGAAACTTAAACAACCACCTACCATTCCAGCCAGGTACAGGTCTTCCTGTCACCCCAGGAGTTGGGTGGAGGGGCATCCCAAGACCAACACATGTTGAAGTGATAGCCCATCCAGTCTCTGAAAAATATTAAAAGCCTCAAAGAAATGTCACAACCCTTCATAAACTTAAACTATATTCAAAACAAAATTACAGGTACCTATGACTAACAGTAACTGCATCAGAGTATTAATAAAAACTATTTCACGCATTATGTTTCTTAAACCATCATCATAAATAAGTCTCATCCCATAAAACAATCAAATATTACCAGTCTGCCACCAGTTGTCAAGTACTGGGCAGTCAAACACCTGCTTGGTCCACTCCATCGTCTCCCGGTCACAGTGCTCCCCCGCAACAAACATGTTTCGAAAACTGGGGAAATAATCGACTTATATGTTATGTTTCACTGAAGGCTAACATTCTTGATACAGTATATTTCGCTTGGTTCATGCTTTCAAAAAAAAAGATTACTTTAAACTGTATAAATGATTCACTTTATCTGAATCTATTCTATTTTTCTGCACTAATATTTCGTACCTTCGTAAAGGCATGAATTTCTTGCCAAAAAGTCCCTCTGGATCCTGAAAGTACAAAATGTGCATAGGTACAAGCCTTATGGCATATACAGCTAGAATAATTAATAGAATTATCTTTTTAGTTGAAGATCTCTGTTTATACTATACTATACTATATACTCAATAAAAAAATCTTATAATTAACCAAATCAGAATATAAACACAATGAACTACACCTACATCTCTGCGTATTGCCCTTAGAGCAGTAGGGGCCACAAACAGCCCTGCCACCTGGTGCTCCTTAATGATGCGAAAATACACGCCCGGGTCCGGAGTCCCAACCGGCTTACCCTGAGGTAAACAAGCATGTTCGTGATGATATTCAATGTTATTCAGAACAGAATGAATTTTCTTAAATTTTTAAAGTATCTTATTAAAGACAGTGATAACTTACACATAAAGTGCTGTTCATCAGATCAGTATAAATATAACAAAAAACAAGAGCGGTCACAGACAGTTATATCCCCTGCCTCATGGGGGCATTTTTTGTAACGAAAGCCAATCAATGGTAAGGGTAGTTTCTCAGGAACATAAGAAATGCGTAAAATTAAGAAAGGGCAATAACTTTTTCAAAAAAGGTCAAATTGCAAAAGCATGACATTAAGCGCTGCGTCACTATAAAGTCATAAACGTAAGAGAAGTTGTGAAGAAACCAATTTTAAATGTAAAATAAAGAAAGGGCAATAACTCTTTCAAAAATGGTCGAATCGCGAAAGCCCGACAATATGCACTGCGTCACTATATAGTCATCAAACTGTGAAAGTTTGGTAGAAATCGCATGAAAAACGTAAGAGGAGTTGCGAAGAAACCAATTTTAAATGTAAAATAAACAAAGGCCAATAACTCTTTCAAAAATGGTTGAATCGCAAAAGCCCAACAATATGCACTGCGTCACCATATAGTCATCAATCTGTGAAAGTTTGGTAGATATTGCATGAAAAATGTAAGAGGAGTTGTGAAGAAACCAATTTTAAAAAAAGGGCAATAACTCTTTAAAAAATGGCCGAATCGCAAAAGCCCGACAATATGCGCTGCTTCACTATATAGTCATCAATCTGTGAAAGTTTGGTAGAAATCACATAAAAAACATAACAGGAGTTGCAAAGAAACCAATTTTAAATGTAAAATAAACAAAGGGCAATAACTTTTTCAAAAATGGTCAAATCGCAAAAGCCAGACAATTTGCCCTCCTTAATTTTATGATCATCAATCTGTGAAAGTTTGGTAGAAATCGCATGAAAAACGTAAGAGAAGTTGTGAAGAAACCAATTTTAAATGTAAAATAAGCAAAGGGCAATAACTATTTTAAAAATGGTCGAATCGGGAAAGCCGGACAATATGCTCTGCTTCACTTTATGATCATCAATCTGTGAAAGTTTGGTAGAAATCACATAAAAAACGTAGGAGGAGTTGCGAAGAAACCAATTTTAAATGTAAAATAAACAAAGGGCAATAACTCTTTCAAAAATGGTCAAATCGGGAAAGCCCGACAATATGCCCTGCTTCACATTATGATCATTAATCTGTGAAAGTTCGGTAGAAATCGCATGAGAAATGTAAGAGGAGATGCAAATAAATGAATGTGGGACGGCCGGATGCACACATGCACGCACAGAAGCACGCCTACCATTACTATATCCCCACACCTTTTCAAGGCGGGGGATAAAAAACAACAAGAAGTGCCGCAATGCGACGAAACCAGGTTTTTAATGATCGACAGAAGAACTTCAGTCTGTGTCTGTCTTTCTATTTTTAGTAACAGTGACATTGACCCTAGGGACCCCAAACGCAATCCCATGAAAGGTCTGCATAAACCCTTCCTATAGACCAAGTTTAGTCAAGATATGTCATCCCTAACTAAAGTTATTCAGTTTCAACCGTTTTTATATTTTTAGTAACAGTGACCTTGACCTTGACCCTAGGGACCCCAAACGCAATCCCATGGAAGGTATCCATAAACTCTTCCTATAGACCAAGTTTAGTAAAGATATGTCATCCCAACTAAAGTTATTCAGTTTCAACAGTTTTTCTATTTTTAGTAACAGTGACCTTGACCTTGACTCTAGGGACCCCAAACGCAATCCCATGAAAGGTACCCATAAACTCTTTCTATAGACCAAGTTTGGTCAAGATATGTTAACCCTTACTAAAGTTATTCAGTTTCATAGGTGAGTCTGACTATGTGAAAACCTGGTTAATAAACCCGTAATAGTTATATATCTATAAAAATTAATAACAGTTTGTTTTTGTTTTTAATTTGAATCACCAAATTAATAAGTATTTGTTATTGTGTTCATTATCTGACAAGAATAAGTTATCAATGTGATCCTTATTCAAGGCAAGGTTAACAAACCAATCTTACCTCAAACAGCACCGTTGTGTTCCCATTGAGAAGAGGAGCATAAGTAATGTATGAGTGACCGACCACCCAGCCAAGGTCAGACGCTGCCCACCATACCTGTAGGAACAATACACTGTGGTGATGATCGGACTAAGTATTCTTACGGTAACATATTGATCCGTTTAAGGTAATTTCTATGACCAAAGGGCAATAACTCTTCTGCCAGTGACTATAGCGATTGTTGAATGTGTCCAAGATATTATGCATGTACACATTCTGGCCAAAATGTGGCTGCAGGCAATGTTTATGTCTTTATCCCAGAGAGTTTACATTCTGGCCAAAATGTGGCTGCAGGCAATGTTTATGTCTTTATCCCAGAGAGTTTACATTCTGGCCAAAATGTGGCTGCAGGCAATGTTTATGTCTTTATCCCAGAGAGTTTACATTCTGGCCAAAATGTGGCTGCAGACAATATGTTTATGTCTTTATCCCAGAGAGTTCTTAGCCCTCTTGCGACATTCACACTCCTTTGGATAAAGAAGAGCTATTCAAGTACCAGAAAAACACAAATCTAAATACTCACCTCACCAGGCCTGATACCATAGATGTTCCACATAGACCACTTCAGCACAACCGCGTGTCCTCCACTAGGTCGCACTACTGCCTGCAAAATCAGAGCAGAAACATCATGTTACAATGAATGGGAAAATATATTATAAAATAGTAAAAAAAACTGGCTGAAATATACATGGAAGACAGGGAAGCTTCAATACAAACAGAAGTTCAAATACATTTTTTCTGAGGCTATCACTGCAATTGAAACGATCTAACAGGTATGCTGAAAGGACCATACATTTGTATATAAACACCTATAGATAGCTCAACTTCACTCTTTAGTCTGTGATCTCTTACCTTGGGCAGGCCTGTGGTACCAGATGTGTACAGCAGGTATAGAGGGTCAGTGGCCGGCACAGGAACACAATCTGTCATGTAGCTGTTCGCCATCTCAAAGTCATAGTCAACATCACGGTTCTTCACCAGCGGAGTGAACTCAAACTGGGTTCACAAATATGCAAGTAATAAATAGTGAATAGAATAGATCTTTGAAACCGTCAAATTTAAAGTTGTTGTTTTTCTGTTGTAGTTTTTTTTTCTTTGAGAATGTTATGAATATGATTTCATATTTTACAAGTTCAAATGGTACTGGATTTAAAGAATAAGTCAAAAAACTCTCTTCCAATTATTGCAAACAATTTGTTGAAACATCATATGAATCATGTATGTGAATAGTTCTATATTTAAGTACACACCCCAGGCCTGTTGTAGATGATACACTTATTGGGCTTGAAGCTGATCATGTTCAGTGCTCCATCCAGCAGGGGCTTGTACGGGATGATCTTGCCCGGCTCCACACCATAGTTTGCACTCACTATCACCTTAGGCTGGAACAGAGAGAAGGCATCCATAAAACATCATATTTCATCCTTACAATACAGCCTGCTTCTCTATTTATATTGATTTTGATTACCATGAGCTAAATATGTACTTCTGATTGGAACTTACCAGAGTTTCTCGTTTCAAAATCAATTTTAGTCAATTGGTAAAGATAACTGAATAGAATAAAAATATGTGGAAAATTAAGGTCAGATTTTATTTATGTTGCAATGGTGAACAAGAAACATAAGCTCTAAGAAGCCATGACAAAAAATGTACAAATTGGCAATAAGAATGTGCTAAAGAACTGTTTACCATTCCTCATGATAACCAACACCAATCATTGGCAAAGCTTAGAGCACAGATCAAACTCAGGAACCTCTGAACCACTCAACCACTTCCACAGTTAAGAATTGTGGAACTGTTGTCTGTTGAAAATAAAATGTGGCAGTAGCAGCAGCAAACATCACTTAAATGAAAAGGATCTGCACTCACTTTAGCATGATCTATTCTTGTTGAGAGTTCCTTGGAGGCAAATCCTCCGAACACAAGGGAGTGAATTGCACCAAGCCGGACAGTGGCTAACATGGCTATAATGGCCTCAGGGATCATAGGCATGTAGATGAGCACTCGATCTCCAATCTTCACACCTTGCTTCTCCAGGACTCCGGCAAACAGGGACACCTGTGAGGGGGAAAATAACAAATTTGTTTCATCTTTTTACATACCGGTAATATGACTTTGATATTACTTTTCAATCACAAGCCAACTAGTCAAACTTTACTTTAGTTTTTTATACAGTCAAAACCCATCGTCTCAATATCCTTCACTCTGGACTAATACTTTCAGTCTCGTGAATATCAAGCAAAGCAGGGAATGCTTACAAAGAGTCAAACAAATTCAGTAATGTACATCTAGTTTGAGCCAACGAGGAAATCCAGCCAAGCGATATCAAGCGAATGGGTTTTGACTGTATATTATAATCTTAACATGAACATTAATGAACTTTGTAAATTTATCTATCCTCTACACTCTAACATTTTTTTAAAAAACATCTACTTTCTTCTTCTTACTACCATTGTCTTTTCCACATAAGCCTCATGTACCTGTTCCCACAGCTCCCTGTAAGTGATTTTCTTGATCTGCTTGGTGACAGGGCTATCATAGATGATGGCAATCTGGCCTCCATTACCCTCTGCAACATGACGGTCAACTGCATTGTAGCATGTGTTTAGCTCACCACCAACAAACCTGTATCATATTATATATCATTATTCATGTGTGATAGACACTTAGGATTCAATACCCTTACCGATATAAAATAAATTATCAGGGATCTTACGGGCACCTTTAATTTTCAAAAGACCATGATTTAATATATAAATGATGAATGTCTTCTCAATGCATGGCAATGATTTTGACAAATATTAAGGATCACAATATTTTATAAGGTTGATGCATTTTTCTTGTTTTTAATTCAAATGCATTATTATGTTTAACTCATATGCATTTAATGATCAAAACAATAGAGCATATAATTTGTGTACAGATAAAAACAAGCTAGCAATAAAAAGACTCGTATGTTTTAACTGTACACAAATCATAAGCCAAATATCACATAAGTTTGATGATGAGGTTATATAATATCATAGATATGAATCAGTTTTCATGAAAAACATTTGTGTACACACGTAATATTGTATAAGTTGACAAAGTGCAGTTGGGTTAGCCCAAATTTGAACTGATAGTACAGCTTTTAAACATAGTTTGGATTTTTATTTATATATGCCATTAATGACCATGTGTATGCTATTGATTACAATGTTGTTGATCTATGAATTTCTAAAAAAAATGTGTAACATTACAGCTTAGGTTTTTTAAAAGAACTTTATTCTTATTATTAACCAGAAAGCTCGGATTGGTAACACCAAAATTTTCCATTACTTAGACAGGGGTCACCCTCCCAAGACCATCCCCTCTGCTGCCCAAATGTTAATCTGCTTCTGCACCCCTGAATGCTGGGGCCAAACATATCATGTTAACAACATTTGTGTTGCACCTACCATTCAATAATATGACCTACATATGAACACATATTTTAGGATAAAAATAACTATAAATACATATTATCTTTTACAGGCACTACTTTTATCATGAGATTGCACACAATACACTTAACATGATCACATTACCAGAGTAAAATTCACACATTCACCAAAAAAATTTATTAAAATGATGATTTTTCTTAATTAATATGCTGCTTTTTGCTAAAACAAATGTTATGATGTATGCCTCTCAAAACTGAAAAACCTAATTATGATAGTATGACTATTACAGGCAGTGCCACTGCTAATAACCGTTACAATCGCAACTTTATGGCAGAATTAGAACATAGGTTGAAGTTTCAGGGGTATTTCTTTTAATAATTGTAATTACTTTTAACAATCATAATTTCTATATTGATTATAGCTTGATGTTTAATATCAATGTATGGTGAACATGTCAAAATATCTCATTCCTGGAAAAAAGTCTTGAGATATTTTTTCTTGATTTGACCCGCGTGGGTTCGCCTCCCACTAAAACAAACATACTTTTTTTATTCTATAACAGTATTTTTTCTGCAAATTCCATTTTGTAGAGTAAAGTAATGATAAAATAATTGTTTTCAGATGCAAAACTGGGTAAACTTTTAAACCCAAGACTTCTTAGTTAAACAAGAGCCGTCGTAAGACAGCGCGCTCGACTTCGCCGCTTTGACTTAGAAGTGAATACAATAACAATGTAATATTACCAAGTTTGGTCTATTTATGTCAAACCTAACTAAAATAATTCAATACATAAGGTGACTTTGATGCTGCCCTCCCACCACCCGAAAAATGATGCAAGTCATTCAAATAACTTGATCTCCCATTATGAAAATGTGGTAAAGAATAAACAAATATGCCTTTCAAAAGAAATTAAAATAAAATTAAAAAAAAAAATCATAATAAAAAAAAATCAATGACCATATAGTATAGCCCTCCTTGTTTTCCCTTGGTAAAAAACTGGTTAAAAATGTAAAAATGTGCCTGTCAAAAGAAACAAAAAAATAAAAAATAAAAATATTCAAGGGACATAATTTGTCTTCAGGGTTAAAATAGAGTTATGTTTCTTGTTGTAAGATGGTCGTAAATAATTTTGAATTTTATTAAGTGCATTGAATGAATTGAATGAAAGGTATAGAAGTTTTTTTATTAAAATCCCAACTTGCCCTTAACTTTTACTTGCCTAAAACTTTAACCTAAGTCAATCAGGGGCCATAACTTGTATTAAGGATATGGAGTTATGTAACCGTTGTGACCATACTGAATATTTATATGTGTGTTTATATTTTCTATATTTTGTCAAGAAACTGTTACATAACATGTTTACGACAATAAACATTTCTGTCTGTCTGTCTGTAACCTCATTGGGTGATGATCCTGAACAATTGTGTGAAGTATTAAGTCAATTGAACAAAGGGTATAGAAGTTATTAATAAATATCCCAACCTGCCCTAAAACTTGAACCTGAGTTTCAAAGTCAATCAGGGGCCATAATCTGTGTAAAGAATAATATGGAGTTATCAAACCATATAATCTATACCATAAGTAACTTTCGGTTTTGTTCATTTTGTAATTGCGATATATATATATATATTTAGAGGGTTTAAATGTAAAAAAGGTTAAGAGAAGTAATTTGGATTCACATACAAACAAATAAGTTTACATTACTAAAACATAATGGACCTTTAAATATTTCTAAGAATGCACACACATAAATGAGTACCGGGTATTCGGGTATTCGTAGAAATTGTTCATGAAGTTTATGATCGTACAATCTACATGTTTCAGACAGATCAGTGATAAGTATTTTGTAAAAATATTGCTATGAAAAAATATATTCTAAACATAATTAAAACAAATATTGCACAGATATTTTCTCAAGAGAGTTTATCATCTGATTTTTAAATGAGATGATTTGATAAAAGCTAGGGACATCAATCGAAAATCCAACTCATGTACAGCTGGGACAGTACATGTACCTCTGTTAGTGTTTATCATACCATACTCTAAAACCTCGGCTTTGAAATATTTTAATAAAACATAATTATGTTTTTGATAGAGATGGTACATCAAAAGATCACTGAACTCTATTTTAAAAGACCAAGATATCATGATAGTTTTGGAAAAGAGTCAGTCATGCGACAACATCTGAAACAATTTCAGTCTGAAAGAAAATTTGCAAGTCTGACAAATTACTTCTAAAACAAAAATTTTTAAGACCCATGCTGCAGTCTTCATTCAAAATAGCTTATTATTATGCCTGGAACAAACTATTCAAAGAAATTCAATGTAAAAGAGGCAACAATGTGGTTAAAAAGTTATAGTTTAAAAAAAACAAAAACATAAATTATATGACTTGTGCAGTTTTTGGAAATAAAGAACTGGAATATTAATCTGACTGCTTACTCCTTTTTCTTTCTTAGTTTATATCCATAGAGCATAATATATTTCCAACCTAAATAAAACAATGTAATTCAAGATTTTCAAAAAAATATATAAATAAAATTTCCTCAAAAGTAGCTAATTCGACTTATTTTTATATATATATAAAAGAAATATTTCCCATTCAAAATGCTTGGCATGACAATCAGGCTACATATTATAATTTAAAACAAAAATTCATAAATAATTGTTCTAAGACTGATGGTGACAGACAAAAAGGTATATGAAAGGTTGTTTTTTTTTTTTTTTGTTCATTTATTAATCCTAAAATCAGAACAGTGTCCAGGCAAAGCTCTAACCATGCAATAAGTTCCATGCAGATAAATAACAGCAATATTGGATCATTTTGCTCGGACATTACCATTAAAAGTAAACTAGGACAATTAATTAGAAAAAGCATAGGGGAATCATACCGGATGCCTCACCCCACAACATAAAACGCACTACTAATCAGTTGAAACACCTGGGCCATCTCGGATATTCAACAAGTTTCAGGAGTATGCCGATGCATAAGTAGAAGTAATTCATAAAATAAATAATAATATTAATTATTTTTCTTTTTTTAATGTGTAATTTAATTGTTAAGTTTAAATTGATTCCCAGAAAGTGAAGTGAAGTGTATTATTGTATAAACCATTTCAAGAGTAAATTAAAATGACTATGCAATCTACTTGCAGCATAACTATTAATATACATGTACATCAGATGTTGTTTCCCTTAATATGCCTTAGTGTAAACAATCATGTCTCCATTAAATTAATTGACGGACAGATTAAGAAAACCTCTGATGAAAATAACCGCCTAGTTAATTTATTGGTTATATACAATATCTACTCTAGCAGTTGCACATGCGCGCCGGCTAGTAACGAGACATTTTTGTCATTCTTCAGTTTTCATTCTTGATATATCGATACCAGGATATCCATTCAAAATTTCACAAGCTTCACTAGGCTCTGACTTATTGCAGATATAATGCACCAGTCAATTGTAACCACGCCCCCCCCCCCAGGTCCGGGGAATAGCGGGGACTTTGACTTCCAGTTCAGCCAACCCCGGTTAAAATCCCCGCCCTGCGGGAACGAACAGTTGGTAAAATCCCCCCCCCCAAATACCCCCGCACCCCAAGGCCCATTTCCCGCTATATTAAAAGCGAAGACAAAACCACCACATTCACCCGGCGCTGCAGGGCCACCTGAAAGGTAAAAACATGGCCTATTTTCCCTGCTATCCCCGGTATACCCCCGGACCTGGGGGAGCCGTGGTTACAATTGACTGGTGCATAACATGTACAATAATCGGCAACGCGTTCAGTAAAGATGTTTGCTGTTTGGTTTCCCACTTAACTTTTATGTGCTGCGTTGCAACAGGGATACAAAACAAAACGTTTGCGAGCGTTTTGTAAACGCTCGCCTTACTTAACGCACTGCAGACTACGCTAAAATGACACAGCATTTTGTCTGACAATCGAATTTGATGTAGGTGTTTTACCATTGGGTGAAGGGAGGTTTTGAGTTGTCAAGCACCTTTGTCCATTTCTTATCCCACACCAACTGTTCAGCTTGTTCTGCCCAAAAATCCTCAGGATCTTCAATTGAGCGTCGAAAAACCTTATCATACTTTTTTATGGATAAATCTTGGGCTGTCTGTTTATGCTGCTGGCAACAAACACATATTCGCATGCATTGTGATGTCGACGCATGGAAATGACGCGCAGGTACACGATAGATAGATTTGACAATGTTTTTAAAAGCCTTTGAGGCCATACTGAATTGTTGTGGTAGACCTGTGACACCGGGTGAGTGCAAAGGTCAAGGACACCATGCTGCCAATGACACGCTTCGTTTATTTCCGTAAACCTTTTCGGTAAATTCCGGCTAATGTTGTTATATGAACTTCCGGCAACAATTCGACCCATAATTTGGCCATAATTATAAGTATGTATCTTTTAAAAATCCACCCACTATAGCCTATTAGCTATACTTTTATACGTATTTCATTCATGTATCATTTTTTTTGACTGGTGGGTTTTTCATCCAAATACCGTAGAAATTCGATTAATAAATTTATCCCATTTTCGTACTCATACACGTTCATCCCAAACACACCTAGGTTATGACACCTGCTGCCTTCAGGATAAACAACTATATATATAACGTTTTTAGTTTCAGTTATTTTAATAGTTTGCATCTAAGCCAAGCATTGTTCATTTTCCATCTATGTTAACACCATCTTGTAAAACTGAAACATTGAACACTGCAGAAAACTTCCCTCATCCTACACTGTGTCTCACTGACTTGTGATTATCTAAAAACCTAAAACATGTTATCTGCCGCCTTATGTTAGACTACCAAGACAAGCTAGTGTTTTAGCTAAAGCGGAATGGAAGGGCGGCACGCCCTGCCCTTTTTTGACCCGCCCCTTTTTACACGCCCTGCCATATTTTTCCCGCCCCCCTTGCGCCCTTCTGGCCATTCAGATCGTTGTTTATCACAAAGTTACGCCCTAAAAGTATTTCATTGGTCAATGTCGCCGTTTTCTAATCTGTCACAGATCAGTGCGTGCTAAGGCATACAACCGGCATCACCGCGGGTCTGATGCCGATGTTGTTACAATTTAATTAATTTAGCCACTTATAATCGTTAATCTCCTAATCACATAATTGGGTCGTCTATCATCCAATTATCGAAACGTCCCATGTTAACCAATCAGAGAAGACACTGGTCAAATGATAAAGTTTGTGAAAAGAAATGATGAAAAATGTTGTCAAGCATTAGTAAACAATTGATACTTGCAGTGTAAAAACAAGGCACACTTTTCAGAACATTGTTTCGTTTGAAGCAGACGGTCATTAAAAAACAGACGGCGGCGCTAAGAAAATCAAATACTTGACTTTATGACCAATATTTGATAGTTTTAATATTGAATGTTCATAATGAAAATTTGTTTTGTAATGTCAAAACTTTCTTATTTGCTTTATATAGCGTTTACTAACAGTATTTTCCTCATTTGTACGATGTTTAAAAGTAGAAAATTCGGCGAGTCACCGCCATTTTGTCATAACATTTTTCGGAGTTTATTTCTCGATTTTTAAGTTCTATTATTAAGTATTAGTGAGTTTTTCATGAGGGATAGAGATTTTAAATGTCATTTTGTTTTAAAATGTCAGCATATTGAAAACCTATCCTGATCGTACCAAAACAAGATTCGCCCCAGCACTTAAATGTTTTTAACAGCTCATATATAAGGCCATTCTAATTGTTTCAAATGGTATTTTTTTAATGTCTTTATTTTTATTTTAGACAATTTTTGGAGGTAAATTATACATTGCAAAAAGGAGACTATAGACAAGTACACTTTTGATATGCCAAAAAAGAACACTTTTTTTAACATTCCATCTTGTAAAAGCAATCAAAGTAAATGTGAATTTAATTAGTTTTGTGGCATGGCACAATATTTATCTCAGGTTTTACGATAAGTATCTCTTCTCCTTAAAATCTCCCCACTTCCTAATTTGACTGGTGGGAGAAGTGACATATCCCAAAAAAATCAGCCTTGTGACTTGTGAGAGCCCTGGTGACAACAACCCGAGATGGTAAAGAAAGTGTCGATAGTGAAAATGAATAAGAAAGTAGAATTAAGAGTATTCTGTAGGGATATTACTGCAATGTGTGCATGAACATGCATGTACTTTGATAAGGTACATGGTTGTTTTACACCAAAACAAAGCAAATATTGTGCACATTGTTTTCCCATTTCAGAAAGCATCATGCCCCTATTTTGGACCACCCTGCCCTTTTTTTGGCCAATCCTGCCCCTTTTTTGGCCCACCCTGCCCTTTTTAATTCCTGGCTAAAACACTACAAGCATTCGTTTCATATCCTTATACCTGGTAACCACGGCTGAAGAACAGGCGTCTCCTGTGAAACACAACTTATTGTAACAACAAATGAACTGAGTGACTTCATAATTATTATAGAGAAAATTAACTAGTTGACATTGCTCTACTGGTCTTTAGTAAAGCACTTCATACAATGCCATACTAAAAGCCCCTCAGAAATCTTATACAGAATAAGAGGCTCTACATTGCCGAAGATACAAAGAGACAGATGTGTGTCGTGGTTGAAGGGGAGCAATCTCTACATGAACAAGTGGAATTGAGAGTCCCACAGGGCAAAGTCCTTGGGCTGCTTTCTCTGCCACATCAATGACTTACCAGATAGTCAAATCCAATGTAAGACTTTTTTCAGCAGACTGCCGCCTTTACAGAGCCATCAACAACACTGCTGATCACCGCCAATTACAACAACGTTACAAGACCTTGATAATCTACAGTCTTGGGCTGACAACTGGGTCATGCAGTTCAATGCCAAAAAACGTTACATATTAATACATTGCCAGTGAACGCAATATAGTCTTCAGTTTTGATTTATCTTAATCAAACTACAGTTTTAAGATATCCATGAGAACTCAATTATTTTCTTAAAGCAGCCAGATCTGCCCATTCATGACTTAATTAATCCGATCATGGCGCTAATTAAAATTATGTTTGTATCATTAAATTGAGAAAAAAAAGTCTAAGGGAGACAACCTGTTTTCAGAGAGTGCAGTTTTGTTTTTTCCCTCCCCTGTTTCGTTAAAGATACCACCTGTACTCAGTGCAGTTGATTTTGTCCCTTGTGTTGATTGCTTTTCACTAAACTTATTCATTAGTTAGATATTGAGCCTTGAAAAAGTTGATAAAGTTGCCATAATACAGCTTGTGAACACAATAGAGCATCCATTTCTTTCAATTCATGATCTTCACCAAATTTGCCCAGTTGTTAAATATTGATGAGACCTCGTTTCCTTTTGAAAACCAGCCAGATCTGCCCATGCATGAATTGATTATTGCCTTTGAATATGTCAAAATTGCTATCATTTTACTTGTGAACACAATTGAGCTTCAGTTTATTACCTGATGTTCACAGTAGTTTAATATGGTCTTAATCACTGTTCCTTCCCAAAACAAGGCAGATCCCTCGTGTATGACTAGATTATAGTCGTTTGGAATTGATCAAATTGAAAATGACCAATAAGCTATGCCATAAGAGCATACATGTATGCCTCTTGTGTTATTACCCAATTACAATCCATTTATATAAATAAGTCATGTTTGTTTCAGATGGTGATGGGACAACAGGAAAGTGCTCAGTTTGAACAAGCTACAACAGGGAGTAACAGTGTGGATATTGTGCATGGAAAACTCAGACATCATACAGACATTCTTAAACGCATTGCTCGTTTATCTTATAAAGAATTTGTAGATTCTTTGTCTGAGCTAAACAGAATGTAAGTACATGTACTTAAATCAAAATGCCATTTATCATACCCCTGACAAACAAAAATTAAGACGATATGTTGGAGTCACCCTGTGGTCGGTCGGTTGCAGTGTCGGTCCATTACATTTTTTCTTATCCATAGCATAACTTGAAAACAACTGGATGGAAGTTAATTGAACTTCATATGATTGTAAAGCACACTGAGGGGTAGGGCAGTGTACAAGAAGCATACCTCTATTCAGCTTATTATATTGACCTTTTTTGTTTTTCTTGACCAAGGCATAACTAAAAAACTACTGTATGGAATTCAATAAAAAATCATACCATAATAATGAAACATAATGAGAGGAAGTGCAGTATGCAAGAACCATTACTCTATTTTAGAGTATTACATAATTGCCCTTTGTTACTTTTTCTTGTCCCAAGCAGAACTTGAAAACTTTTGGATCAAATTTAATTGAACTGCAGACACTGGTTAAGCACAATGAAAGGAATTGCAGTGTATAAGAACCATAACTATATTCTACCTTATTACAGAGTAATTGCCCTTTGTTACTTTTTTTGTCCGGAGCATAACTTGAAAACTAAATGGATGGACTTTAATTAAACCTTTAACAATGGTAAGGCACAATGAGAGAAAGTACAGTGTATAAGAACCATAAATCTTTTACAGCTAATCACAGAAATATTGCCCTTTGTTACTTTTTCTTGTCAGGAGCATTACTTAAAAACTGGATGGAATTTAATATTTAAGTTCATACTATGGTAAAGCACAGTGATATGAATTGCAGTGTACAAGAAAAACAATAACTCTTTATCAGCTAATGACAGAATTACATTTGATGCACTTTGCTACTTTTTCTTGTCAGCAGCTCAATTTATTAATTACTCAATTGATTTTGATTTAACAACATACTTTGGTTAGCATAAAAAGTGGAAATGCAGTGTACAAAAACCTTGGAGTTTTGGTCTCCTTTCAAAGAAAAATTCCTGTGTCCAGGCGCCATTCGGAGTATTCGTAACTCCTGTGTCATCTATAGTTTACATTAAAGTAATGAAATATATATATAAAACATTATTCATAGTTTGTTCAAAGTAATAAACTTTTTTCTCATTTATGCTCTTCTTAACCATTAAATTGACATAATGATATTTGTTTTTTGTCAGAAGCTTTCTAAAGGATAACATGAGAATCAGTCCGCACGCTAGTGATCCCTCTTGCAGAGACATGAGCATAAACACTTAAAGAATTCTGTCTTCACTGTTAGAGAACAAGAATAAATGATACACTTTAAGATAATGTGGCATTTTATTTATTGTAGTATTTTTTTCTGCCATTGATGATTAGGAGGTCCATTTTACTAAGTTTTATTTTTACATTTAAATCTTAAGTTAATTTTTTATTTTCATAAGCTTCTCTTTCTTCACTGCAGAACTTCAACCTTCACAGACCAGCGTGGAAAGCAGTTACAGTTTTCTATAAAACCTGGATCAGATGACACCATTTTTTGGAAGGGGATTGTTCAAATTGAGTGTAGAAAAGTAAATATTCTTTAAGCATTGCCTCATTTCCTTCTTACCTCTCTCTTAGGGTAGTTTGAAATTTGATTGTACATAAATAATGCCATGCTTTGTTATGTAAAAATGCTCAATAGATGTTACTGTTTGTTGCTGTTGTTGTTGTTTTAATAATTTCATATCTATTATTCATACAGTATTGCTCACATGCACTAGTACTAGTGAGTAGTACATGTAACAGTAATTGTGCATGCAGCGAAAACTTCCACTTGACTATATATATAATTCATAATTTGCTCATATAATTTATATTCTACCAAATAATTGCCCAACACAAAGTGTATACCCATAAATATTCCTTGATAGATTGTCTTACATAAAGTGTAGTACCCTTACATCTTCTCTTCCAGGTTATAGCAGCAACTCAACGTGTATGTTCAATGCGACACTTAAGTCTGCGCCAATACATCTCTGTTTACAAGGAGATTACAGACCAGGTGAACAATCTAGCGCCTGCCTCTCCTGGCGGCACTGCAGCTCCCCTTAACCTGTGTGCATCCATCATCCTACATGAGTAAGTACCTGCTGTCTTCTGTCTTCTATTTTAAGATTTATTGGGTTGATCTCTTATAAAAACTTGAAGCATTCTTAGTCTGCACTCTGTAAAGTCAGGTGGTATGCAGGTGGTCTCAACTTTGTAGCTAGTTTAAGTGTATTTTTTATGCGATAAAATATAACTATTTTCTATTAGAAAAACTCTGGTAATATTGTATTGGGTCATTCTTCATCATGGCAGTGGTGTTATATTACTATTGTCAAATGGGATTTATGCCTTATGCATCTATGCATACAAGTATACATGAAAACTGTACAATGTCTTAACTGTGCTTATTGTTTCAGAGCTGAGCAGAAGAGCCTACCTCTAGAGGACGAGTGTTGTATCTGTATGCAAAATGAGGCCAAGACCATCATGCCATGTACTCACAAGTTTTGTGAAAACTGCTGCAGAGAATGGTAGGCAGGGCTTAGCAGTAAAATTTGCACAATTATGATTTTAGGCTCTTACATTTTGAACAGATCTTAAATATTTTATGAATTTATCTGTTTGACTGAGTACAGATAGAATAGCAGACAAGAGGTTATACATTGATTCAAAACTAATATTACGTGTACAATAACTATAAATGTTCTGTCAGGTATTAAATAAATAAAGCTTGGTTAGGAAAATAAATTGGTCAGTTATTAGACACTCATATTCTGGTAGCATGTTATATTATATTGCTTATACTTCTGTATACTTTTTTGAATGGCAAGTTACATAATTGTCCTGACGGTGAGAGATTGACTCCGCAGGGTCAGTTGTCTGAGGTGGTCAATGTAATCTCTTGGTTTATACAACCATGTTCTATTATTTATTAACAAATGTAAGTTAACTATTGGTCAATAGAATGGTTGTGTGACAACCATTGTTATGGTAGTAATCATGAGGATACATTGATTGCTTTTAATTACTATACTTGCTTTTCAGGACGGACACCCATAATTCCTGTCCAATATGCAGAGCAAAGTGTAAAGGGTCGTCCGAGGCCTGGGAACTTACCGACGCTCCAGATAGTTCTGAGTTTACTTCCGAGATGAAGGACGTCCTGGTCGGAATTGCAGATAGAAAATCTCGAAGGACATTTGACACTTAGGAAAATCATTTTCTGTTATTATCATTTTCTCTATGTGCAAACTAACAATCTTGTGATATGTTTATTTAATTTCTGTCCATTTATTATGGTAAAACCGGTGGTTTTATAAGGATTTGCTTTCAGACAAAGGAAGAGAGCTTTCTGATAATGCACTCATGTATTGATAGAAATCCATTTTACTTGTTAACTATTAGTTTAAACATATTTTATTTTACAACGATTGTGAAACAAGTAATTACAACATTATATTAATCACTCTCGTTGGCACGATTTTATGCGAGAGTGTGGTCTTGTGTTGTGGGGGAACCCGGAGGAAACCCACTTGTCCGGCTTGGTGACCACAAACCAAACATGCGCCCAGGCCGGGAATCGAACCCGGGTCGCCTAGGTGAGAAGCGAGTGCGCTAACCACTGCGCTGTTAACTATTGAACCACCAGTATGTTTTTCAGTATTTTTTTTTGCATTTTATTCAATATAATTATAATTTGGTTTAATATTTTTTTACTGAGAATCAAAAAAATCACACATAATCTGTTAAAAATGTGTATACTTATTTTTACTGTTGTGAATTTGTTTTTCATATGCAACTATGTGTAAAGTGTTTGTAATTGTAAAAAGTATTTTACAAATCATAAGCAGAAGTTGTATTTTTTTTATTTCAAGTCTATGAAACATAATAGAATTTACAGTTGTAAAATGATTCATTGATTTTTAGCTCGCCTGTTTTCTTTTAAAATAAAATCAATATACTGGCATGGCCTTCGCATCTTTTTTGGGCATGCATAAACCTTAGCCTTGGCTATAACTCAACAACCATTCAAGATATTTATATGAAATATTGTACCTATGTTGCCATATTTAATATGCACATGAAAAGCAAGACCCATAACCCTTATTAAATTTTTTTGTTTCAGTTGTGGTCCTTTTTTGACAAAAAACAATAGCCAAGCATTTGTCTTCGCTCCATGGCGCTCTTGTTTGTAATAAAAGATTAAGAATTTCAATGGGAATTAAATTGAAATGCCTCGTAGTATAAACTATAGTTACCAAAAGCATGCTGCTAAATGACACAATAATTAAAAACCAAACAGTCGTATTACAAGACTATGTTTAACAGAGGGAGAAACAACCACCCATGTACTGCTGTGTATAATCTTTTATTAGAAATAGGATGAAACAACTACTCATATACTGCTGTGTATAATCCTTAAATAGAAATGAATTGTATGTTTTAAGTTTGATTCATTTTCATTTCATTGCTTTGACTAGACTGGGTCGATAATACCCGTATATTTTGCGGCTCATTCTGTTTTCCCGTGTCCAACCGTAGCACATTCCTGTCTCGTCAACACCACGCTTCTGCCTAAAAGTCTGACCTGAAATATGATGAAACGTGTGGTTACTCAATACCGGTACATAAAACATATTCCATTAAAAAGTTGATTAATCTATTATACAAAATATGATAACATAGGATAACTGGATAAGTATCACCTCCATACCTGCTTTGAATGGCAACTCGTTTGATCCTGGGGCAGGGTAATTGTCCTGTATGGCTACGACCTTAACATCAAACACGTTGGCCATCGCACTGTCGCTGGTGACGTCACAACCGCTCTCACTATTTTCGACGTCAGCGTCAAAACGTCTCATCTGGCTGTACTCTGTTAAAGTCGTGTATATTTGATTGCGGTGTAACTGATGCTTGAAAAATGTTAAACACTCAATAATCGGTCATGATTTCATTGAAAATAAACTAACTTTTAATCGCAAGTCAAAGAAAGAACACCAAATGGGTATATGACGTAAAGTTTTCCAATACCCACAGCTGTTCTGTATGGTGAAATTGGGAACAAACTGATATGCACAAAACAAGAACAGAAGCAAACAACTTTCCCTATGACAAATTTCAGAAAGTTGAAAATAATACTTCTACGCAATGGTACTATACCGGTGATTTGCGCTGTGGGCACGGGCTCTGGTTCCTGGCTCCCAGCTAGCTTCATACGTGTCCTGTACTGCCGGTAAGGGTCGATCTTGGTGATGTTTGCCACACAGCGGGTTTCTGGGGGCAGATCCAGACTCTCAATCGAATCTGCAACCACGTTTGATAACGTGTTTTACTTCTAACGCACTTGCATATTTAAACAATGATACAAAACGTTTCATTGTTGTTTTTTCTTCACGAAATATTTGATATACACAGCTTGCATGTCCTATATACGGGGTTGATTTCTGTCAGCTTTTTCTGAACGACACCTACTGTGTTTGTCATATTGGCACACTTAATTTGCCGTTTTTGTCACCCATGCTTTAGAATGATAAAATAAAGCGCGCCATTACGACAATTTTTTACGACAATTACATGAATGAAGCCAAACTACTTACATGTATAAGGACAACATAAGAATGACAACATATCATTTACAAGGCCCCAGAACAATTAATTTAAGTGTCATGGTGTGTATAAACATGTATTGACTCCCTAATTGTTTCGTGTTGGCCGAATATGTTATGGCAGAAATCAGCCACCAAATTTTAGTTTTCTAACCATACCTTTCGACTTTGTTGCCATAGCCACAATTTGCCTGCTAGACCCAAACGCACCGCGGCTGGCGGATTGAGCGGTCGCCACTTCTGTTTCCACGGACGAGCCTGAAGACGATAACCGGGAGCTGAGATGGCTCAGGATGCTGTGTGTGCTTTCCAGCTCGTCACTTGTAAGGTTAATCGCAGGGCGGCAGAATGTCCGTCTATCTATTTCTCTGTTTCCCTCACTGAAATCATGAAAACATATTGCTAAACAAGAGCTGTAACAATAAGTGAAGAATGCCCCCGAATCGACACATAGGTCATACGAATATTCAATTACAACTATACCTAGATCAAAGAATAGCTTGTATAAACTATAAGCATATAACAGAACCCACGATGGTTGAATTCAGGTTGGGGGAGTGATGAAGAAATAGGTATGGACGGACACGTCGTCTTTATGTACCGAAGACATGTGCCATATACTTTTACAATCCCTATATACATGACAAAGTTACAGCCCGGACATTACCATCTATATCTGTGTGCATATATGCAGCATTCTATAATGATTTAACTCAATTGTGAACTTGAACTTTGTTTGGATCTTGCATGTTTAACGTCGTCTTTATGTATTGAACACATGTGCTTAAAATTTTTAATATCCCTCCATCCCAGACACGACCAGCTATCATATATCTGCATATATTCTGCATTCCATAATGATAAAACTGTAACTGTGACCTTGACCGTTGGCGTAGGGACGTAGAAAATTCTTTTTTTTTAAATTGGTTAAAGAAAATTACGCTATGACTAGCATCAGTTTTAAAGTGGATTTGTACAAAAGTCAAAGTGAACCGAACCAACATTGGGGGTATTATTTAATCTATATCAAGTTATGGAAATATAGCCGTATTAAACCTTCCAAGCCCCTTGGATATGGCTCCTTTCTGTACGGACTCCGGCCTCGAGTCCGCTTTTCTCAGGTTGCTGTGCTGGCTAGCTTGCTTCCGACGAAGCGGGTCAACCGAAAACATCTCCTGGAAGTAAAAGACAAACCGTTTGATCATAGCGTTTATCAATGACACCGCGTGCATGAATGCTCCATTAATGTCAATCTGTACATATTTAGTTTAATTGTTTCCTCCTTATTGAAGGCCATGATAATCTCGTATTTTGTTCATCAGAACTACTGTGTACAAACACGTATGCCATCGCGGGCGCCATTTACATGTTGTATCGCTAAATTAGGTTCGTACTGTGTATTTGACGTCCTCTCCTCGTTCGGCGCGTCTAGCATTGGTTCTTACGTCACACCAGTGCACGTCCAACAGACCCAATACGGAATCCAGATTGGGAAGTCGGCTGTCTCCCTTCGTCACCATTCTAAAGAATAAAACGTAATACTAGTAGATGTATTGGACATTTCTGAACATCATACATGACGCGCATAGCAATGAATTAAATTGATCAAACTTGCATCGTAATCGTTAATGAGTTGTGAAGAAACCGTGTTACGTTTGCAATGCCGGAGTAAATCTCGTTATAACTGTCCATTTAATCAACAACATTCACCAGACCATGACCATGTTTGCAAGTGATTGGATATCAGGTACATGTATTTATAATATCAACTCTTGTAAAATTTACAAATGGCGGCGTACCCCCTGTGAAGCGCCTCTGTGGCGTGCTTTAGGAAGACGTTGACGCAGTTGACGACAGCGCGTATCCGGTCCGCCTCCAGCTCCTGCAGCTGGCTGTCCATCTCCATCAACGTCTGAAAACACAGGGGCGTACAAGAGGCGTACAAAAGGCGTGTATATAAACTAAAAAGAGACAGGAAACACAGTGCAACATGAGACTTGTTGTTGGGAAATTGATCGGAATGTTAAATAAATGTATAAAAATAATATAGTTGCCTATTTCACAACATATCTCTTTTTTCAAGGCGGAATATAACCCGTTTAATTATTCGGTAATGAGCACGTCATCATCGCTAGTGTGTTATGTGACCACCTATCGGGTAAAAACTATCCTTAACAGGCTTACAAAGGTCTTGAACTCTTCACAATACGGCGTTTTTATTTGATTAAAGTACTTATTGATGACATTTGACATGGTTTCAGACTATTTTAGCATAAAAAACATCTTTATAAGTATTTCGGCCACCACCAAATTGAAAGTTTTGTAAGCTTACTTAAAGGATGGCACTCATTCACATGCACATATTAAACGCTTGACAATAACAAAGCTAATATGAAAGGATGGCCGTCAATTGATTCTACTATTACTCATAATAATTAAGTGCTCTCAGATACCTGGCAGTATTCCTTGTCCTTATCCACAAGTTGATCCCGGGACAGTCCCGCCCGCTCGCTCTCCGTCTCATTCTGCTTTCGGAGCGCAGACAGCTGCTCTATCAGCTCATCAACCTTACGGGTACCCGCACGCGTTGACGGCCGCCGCGTGGTGATCACGTGACTCCGATTGCTTACCTTTGCCTCGATCGTTTCAATCTTATTGTTCGTGTGTTCGACCATCTGTAGATGGTAAAACATGCCGTTTAACCGTATCATACATAATACACGTGATAATAGGCGTCATATATTCGGTCGGCTTAAGGCTTTTCAATTACCGTTTGGATGCGCCTTTCGACGTTATTACCGCACCTACAATTTAAGAAACCGCTTCTTCTTTTTTTATAAAAATAAATAAATAGAAAAACTAGTGTAAAATAAATGTTATGTAAAGGAAATTGCAAAAAAACATGTTTTAATTGGCCTCTGTTAAATCCCAGATGACTGAAACAGTAACATAAATTGAATACCCCCGTACGGTATTTACTTAAAATAACACATTAACTAAAAAGGAGAAAGATGAATGATTGTACACTCATTCAGGATGATGATATTCATGTTGGAACAAAATTAATTCGACCGCTCGTGTTTTAATATTGATATGGTGGTGGTGGTGGTGGTGGTGTGTGTGTGTGTGGGGGTGTATTCTAAATTGCTCGCTCGCTTTATTTTCATTTGGCTAAAGTCCGTACAACACAACATTAAATTGATGTGACCTGTTTGTATAACTGTCACCAATATTGCCACACTCATCTGCTACATAGTTTGTCCGTGTGATAAAACCTCCCATATTGCCACACTAAACTAATATATAGTTTGCTCATGTGCTAGAATCTCCAATATTGCCAAAATCAACTGATTGCCACACTCACCTACTACATAGTTTGTCCGTGTGCTAGAATTTCCCATATTGCCACACTCGCCCGATACATAGTATGTCCGTGTGCTAGAATCTCCCATATTGCCACACTCACCTGATTCATAGTTTGTCCGTCTGCTTGAAGTTTGCCCGTGTGCTAGAATCTCCCATATTGCCACACTCAACTAATACATAGTTTGCTCGTGTGCTAGAATCTCCCATATTGCCACACTCAACTAATACTAAGTTTGCCCGTGTGCTAGAATCTCCCATATTGCCACACTCAACTAATACTTAGTTTATCCGTGTGCTAGAATCTCCCATATTGCCACACTCAACTAATACATAGTTTGCCCGTGTGCTAGAATCTCTCATATTGCCACACTCAACAAATACATAGTTTGCCCGCGTGCTAGAATCTCCCATATTGCCACACTCAACTAATACTTAGTTTGCCCGCGTGCTAGAATCTCCCATATTGCCACACTCACCTGATATATAGTTTGCCCGTGTGCTAGAATCTCCCATATTGCCACACTCACCTGATACATAGTTTGCTCGTGTGCTAGAATCTCCCATATTGCCACACTCAACTAATACATAGTTTGCTCGTGTGCTAGAATCTCCCATATTGCAACACTCAACTAATACTTAGTTTGCCCGCGCGCTAGAATCTCCCATATTGCCACACTCAACTGATACATAGTTTGCCCTTGTACTAGAATCTCCCATATTGCCACACTCAACTAATACATAGTTTGCCCGTATACTAGAATCTCTCATATTGCCACACTCAACTAATACATAGTTTGCCCGTATACTAGAATCTCTCATATTGCCGCACTCAACTAATACATAGTTTGCCCGTGTGCTAGAATCTCCCATATTGCCACACTCAACTAATACATAGTTTGCCCGCGTGCTAGAATCTCCCATATTGCCACACTCAACTAATACATAGTTTGCCCGTGTGCTAGAATCTCCCATATTGCCACACTCAACTAATACATAGTTTGCCCGTGTGCTAGAATCTCCCATATTGCCACACTCCACTAATACTTAGTTTGCCCGTGTGCTAGAATCTCCCATATTGCCACACTCAACTGATACATAGTTTGCTCGTGTGCTAGAATCTCCCATACTGCCATACTCAACTAATACATAGTTTGCCCGTGTGCTAGAATCTCCCATATTGCCACCATCAACTAATACATAGTTTGCCCGCGCGCTAGAATCTCCCATATTGCCACACTCAACTAATACATGGTTTGCCCTTATACTAGAATCTCCCATATTGCCACACTCAACTAATACATACTTTGCACGCGTGCTAGAATCTCCCATATTGCCACACTCAACTAATACATAGTTTGCCCGCGCGCTAGAATCTCCCATATTGCCACACTCAACTAATACTTAGTTTGCTTTTGTGCTAGAATCTCCCATATTGCCACACTCAACTCATACATAGTTTGCCCGTGTGCTAGAATCTCCCATGTTGCCACACTCACCTGATATATAGTTTGCCCGTGTGCTAGAATCTCTCATATTGCCACACTCAACTGATACATAGTTGGCCCGTGTGCTAGAATCTCTCATATTGCCACCATCAACTAATTCTTAGTTTGCTCGTGTGCTAGAATCTCCCATATTGCCACACTCAACTAATACTTAGTTTGCTCGTGTGCTAGAATCTCCAATATTGCCACACTCAACTAATACATAGTTTGTCCTGGTGCTAGAATCTCCCATATTGCCACACTCAACTAATACTTAGTTTGCCCGCGCGCTAGAATCTCCCATATTGCCACACTCAACTAATACATAGTTTGCCCGTGCGCTAGAATCTCCCATATTGCCACACTCAACTGATACATAGTTTGCCCGTGTGCTAGAATCTCTCATATTGCCACCATCAACTAATACATAGTTTGCCCGTGTGCTAGAATCTCCCATATTGCCACCATCAACTAATACATAGTTTGCCCGTGTGCTAGAATCTCCCATATTGCCACACTCAACTAATACTTAGTTTGCTCGTGTGCTAGAACCTCCCATATTGCCACACTCAACTAATACATAGTTTGCCCGTGTGCTAGAATCTCCCATATTGCCACACTCAACTAATACATAGTTTGCCCGTGTGCTAGAATCTCCCATATTGCCACACTCAACTAATACATAGTTTGCCCGTGTGCTAGAATCTCCCATATTGCCACACTCAACTAATACATAGTTTGCCCGCGCGCTAGAATCTCCCATATTGCCACACTCACCTGATATATAGTTTGCTCGTGCGCTAGAATCTCTCATATTGCCACACTCACCTGATATATAGTTTGCTCGTGCGCTAGAATCTCTCATATTGCCACACTCACCTGATATATAGTTTGCTCGTGTGCTAGAATCTCTAATATTGCCACACTCACCTGATATATAGTTTGCTCGTGTGCTAGAATCTCTCATATTGCCACACTCACCTGATATATAGTTTGCTCGTGTGCTAGAATCTCCCATATTGCCACACTCAACTAATACATAGTTTGCTCGTGTGCTAGAATCTCCCATATTGCCACACTCAACTAATACATAGTTTGCCCGCGTGCTAGAATCTCCCATATTGCCACACTCAACTAATACTTAGTTTGCTCGTGTGCTAGAATCTCCCATATTGCCACACTCAACTAATACTTAGTTTGCTCGTGTGCTAGAATCTCCCATATTGCCACACTCAACTAATACTTAGTTTGCCCGCGTGCTAGAATCTCCCATATTGCCACACTCAACTAATACATAGTTTGCCCGTGTGCTAGAATCTCCCATATTGCCACACTCAACTAATACATAGTTTGCCCGTGTGCTAGAATCTCCCATATTGCCACACTCAACTAATACATAGTTTGCCCGCGCGCTAGAATCTCCCATATTGCCACACTCAACTAATACTTAGTTTGCTTTTGTGCTAGAATCTCCCATATTGCCACACTCAACTCATACATAGTTTGCCCGTGTGCTAGAATCTCCCATGTTGCCACACTCACCTGATATATAGTTTGCCCGTGTGCTAGAATCTCTCATATTGCCACACTCAACTGATACATAGTTGGCCCGTGTGCTAGAATCTCTCATATTGCCACCATCAACTAATTCTTAGTTTGCTCGTGTGCTAGAATCTCCCATATTGCCACACTCAACTAATACTTAGTTTGCTCGTGTGCTAGAATCTCCCATATTGCCACACTCAACTAATACATAGTTTGTCCTGGTGCTAGAATCTCCCATATTGCCACACTCAACTAATACTTAGTTTGCCCGCGCGCTAGAATCTCCCATATTGCCACACTCAACTGATACATAGTTTGCCCGTGTGCTAGAATCTCTCATATTGCCACCATCAACTAATACATAGTTTGCCCGTGTGCTAGAATCTCCCATATTGCCACCATCAACTAATACATAGTTTGCCCGTGTGCTAGAATCTCCCATATTGCCACACTCAACTAATACTTAGTTTGCTCGTGTGCTAGAACCTCCCATATTGCCACACTCAACTAATACATAGTTTGCCCGTGTGCTAGAATCTCCCATATTGCCACACTCAACTAATACATAGTTTGCCCGTGTGCTAGAATCTCCCATATTGCCACACTCAACTAATACATAGTTTGCCCGTGTGCTAGAATCTCCCATATTGCCACACTCAACTAATACATAGTTTGCCCGCGCGCTAGAATCTCCCATATTGCCACACTCACCTGATATATAGTTTGCTCGTGCGCTAGAATCTCTCATATTGCCACACTCACCTGATATATAGTTTGCTCGTGCGCTAGAATCTCTCATATTGCCACACTCACCTGATATATAGTTTGCTCGTGCGCTAGAATCTCTCATATTGCCACACTCACCTGATATATAGTTTGCTCGTGTGCTAGAATCTCTAATATTGCCACACTCACCTGATATATAGTTTGCTCGTGTGCTAGAATCTCTCATATTGCCACAGTCACCTGATATATAGTTTGCTCGTGTGCTAGAATCTCCCATATTGCCACACTCAACTACACTCAACTAATACTTAGTTTGCTCGTGTGCTAGAATCTCCCATATTGCCACACTCAACTAATACTTAGTTTGCCCGCGTGCTAGAATCTCCCATATTGCCACACTCAACTAATACATAGTTTGCCCGCGTGCTAGAATCTCCCATATTGCCACACTCAACTAATACATAGTTTGCCCGCGCGCTAGAATCTCCCATATTGCCACACTCAACTAATACATAGTTTGCCCGCGCGCTAGAATCTCCCATATTGCCACACTCAACTAATACATAGTTTGCCCGCGCGCTAGAATCTCCCATATTGCCACACTCAACTCATACATAGTTTGCCCGTGCGCTAGAATCTCCCATATTGCCACACTCAACTGATACATAGTTTGCCCGCGTGCTAGAATCTCCAATATTGCCACACTCAACTAATACATAGTTTGCCCGCGTGCTAGAATCTCCCATATTGCCACACTCAACTGATACATAGTTTTCCCGCGTGCTAGAATCTCCCATATTGCCACACTCAACTGATACATAGTTTGCCCGTGTGCTAGAATCTCCCATATTGCCACACTCAACTGATACATAGTTTGCCCGTGTGCTAGAATCTCCCATATTGCCACACTCAACTGATACATAGTTTGCCCGTGTGCTAGAATCTCCCATATTGCCACACTCAACTGATACATAGTTTGCCCGTGTACTAGAATCTCCCATATTGCCACACTCAACTGATACATAGTTTGCCCGTGTACTAGAATCTCCCATATTGCCACACTCAACTGATACATAGTTTGCCCGCGTGCTAGAATCTCCCATATTGCCACACTCAACTGATACATAGTTTGCCCGCGTGCTAGAATCTCCCATATTGCCACACTAAACTGATACATAGTTTGCCCGTGTGCTAGAATCTCCCATATTGCCACACTCAACTGATACATAGTTTGCCCGTGTGCTAGAATCTCCCATATTGCCACACTCAACTGATACATAGTTTGCCCGTGTGCTAGAATCTCCCATATTGCCACACTCAACTGATACATAGTTTGCCCGTGTGCTAGAATCTCCCATATTTGCCACACTCAACTGATACATAGTTTTCCCGTGCGCTAGAATCTCCCATATTGCCACACTCAACTGATACATAGTTTTCCCGTGCGCTAGAATCTCCCATATTGCCACACTCAACTGATACATAGTTTGCCCGCGCGCTAGAATCTCCCATATTGCCACACTCAACTGATACATAGTTTGCCAGCGTGCTAGAATCTCCCATATTGCCACACTCAACTAATACTTAGTTTGCCCGCGCGCTAGAATCTCCCATATTGCCCCACTCAACTAATACATAGTTTGCCCGCGCGCTAGAATCTCCCATATTGCCCCACTCAACTAATACATAGTTTGCCCGTGCGCTATAATCTCCCATATTGCCACACTCAACTAATACATAGTTTGCCCGTGTGCTAGAATCTCCCATATTGCCACACTCAACTGATGAATAGTTTGCCTCCAATATTGCCACACTCAACTGATACATAGTTTGCCCGTGTGCTAAAATCTCCCATATTGCCACACTCACCTGATATATAGTTTGCCCGTGTGCTAGAATCTCCCATATTGCCACACTCAACTGATACATAGTTTGCCCGCGTGCTACAATCTCCAATATTGCCACACTCAACTGATACATAGTTTGCCCGTGTGCTAGAATCTCCCATATTGCCACACTCAACTAATACATAGTTTGCCCGTGTGCTAGAATCTCCCATATTGCAACACTCAACTAATACATAGTTTGCCCGTGTGCTAGAATCTCCCATATTGCCACACTTAACTGATACATAGTTTGCCCGTGTACTAGAATCTCCAATATTGCCACACTCAACTGATACATAGTTTGCCCGCGTGCTAGAATCTCCAATATTGCCACACTCAACTGATACATAGTTTGCCCGTGTGCTAGAATCTCTCATATTGCCACACTCAACTCATACTTAGTTTGCCCGCGCGCTAGAATCTCCCATATTGCCACACGCTAGAATCTCCCATATTGCCACACTCAACTGATACATAGTTTGCTCGTGTGCTAGAATCTCCCATATTGCCACACTGAACTAATACTTAGTTTGCCCGCGCGCTAGAATCTCCCATATTGCCACACTCAACTGATACATAGTTTGCCCGCGTGCTAGAATCTCCAATATTGCCACACTCAACTAATACTTAGTTTCCCGCGCGCTAGAATCTCCCATATTGCCACACTCAACTAATACATAGTTTGCCCGTGCGCTAGAATCTCCCATATTGCCACACTCAACTAATACTTAGTTTGCCCGTGTGCTAGAATCTCCCATATTGCCACACTCAACTGATACATAGTTTGCTCGTGTGCTAGAATCTCTCATATTGCCACACTCACCTGATATATAGTTTGCCCGTGTGCTAGAATCTCCCATATTGCCACACTCAACTGATACATAGTTTGTTCGTGTGCTAGAATCTCCCATATTGCCACACTCAACTGATACATAGTTTGCCCGTGTGCTAGAATCTCCCATATTGCCACTCTCAACTGATACATAGTTTGCCCGTGTGCTAGAATCTCCCATATTGCCACCCTTAACTAATACATCGTTTGCCCGTGTGCTAGAATCTCCCATATTGCCACACTCAACTAATACATAGTTTGCCCGCGTGCTAGAATCTCCCATATTGCCACACTCAACTGATACATAGTTTGCCCGTGTGCTAGAATCTCCCATATTGCCACACTCAACTGATACATAGTTTGCCCGTGTGCTAAAATCTCCCATATTGCCACACTCACCTGATATATAGTTTGCCCGTGTGCTAGAATCTCCCATATTGCCACACTCAACTGATACATACTTTGCCCGCGTGCTAGAATCTCCAATATTGCCACATTCAACTGATACATAGTTTGCCCGTGTGCTAGAATCTCCCATATTGCCACACTCAACTGATACATAGTTTGCTCGTGTGCTAGAATCTCCCATATTGCCACACTCAACTGATACATAGTTTGCCCGTGTGCTAGAATCTCCCATATTGCCACACTCAACTGATACATAGTTTGCCCGTGTGCTAGAATCTCTCATATTGCCACACTCAACTGATACATAGTTTGCCCGTGTGCTAGAATCTCCCATATTGCCACACTCAACTGATACATAGTTTGCCCGTGTGCTAGAATCTCCCATATTGCCACACTCACCTGATACATAGTTTGCCCGTGTGCTAGAATCTCCCATATTGCCACACTCAACTGATACATAGTTTGCCCGTGTGCTAGAATCTCCCATATTGCCACACTCAACTGATACATAGTTTGCCCGTGTGCTAGAATCTCCCATATTGCCACACTCACCTGATACATAGTTTGCCTATGTGCTAGAATATCCCATATTGCCACACTCAACTGATACATAGTTTGCCCGTGTGCTAGAATATCCCATATTGCCACACTCAACTGATACATAGTTTGCCCGTGTGCTAGAATCTCCCATATTGCCACACTCAACTGATACATAGTTTGCCCGTGTGCTAGAATCTCCCATATTGCCACCCTTAACTAATACATCGTTTGCCCATGTGAAAGGATCTTCCATATGTGCATATTTTTATTGTTAACAACATATTTTCTTACCGATACATTAACATGCAAATAACGACCCGGCTACAGCAAAGACGAAACAACGGCAATACCCCGACATTGCTGAAGCAATAATACCTGTTTAAACTACTTCACAACGTTCCCAAATCATTACCAAAAGATATCTTACGTCTTTGTGTCGATTATACTCTCGCTCCATCTCTTTCCGCTTCTTGAACATCTCCGAGAATTCCTCGTCAATCTTGGTCAGTGCGTGGGCCGCCTCGTCCGCATCCAACCTACAAACAAGCACATGATCAGCGATTCCAACGGCGTGAATGCTTTGAATGAGGCTACATACATTAGCAAAGCAAACGTAAGTCGTTGGTACTCATTCTGCATTGACCCCATTATAAACATGGTATGGTTGTAAGGGAAATTTCAATATGAAAATTCTGAAACTACGGAGCACACAATACGATGTTACAAACTGTCGGACACATTTATGAACATTAAAAACACTTTCCTCCTACAACAAAGATGGTCCCGCTTAATACAACGATGCAACACATACAATACTAGTTGATTATCTAATATAAGTATTATAATAATTGCATATTATACTTACTGGCAACGGTATAGGTAAAGAGGCTTTGCATCCTACCTTTGTAGTGCGGCGTAAGGTCCCTGCTCGGCCATGATCTGGTTGTAGACGTGCTGCCTGGCGTCCAGGGCTGACTGCGCCTCGAGCCTGAACGCTCCCATGAGCCGCCGTGTCACCTCCGTGTCGAGGTAACAGTCTGTCCGCGAGAATTAAGCCAATGTGATATACATGATTATATAATAGAGTATTTAGCAAACAGTCCAAATAGAGAGATAGATTACATGACTCCTTGGTATTAAAATCATGATTAACGATGATCGTAAAACAGGAACTTGTTTGAAGTACCCATATTGCTCTTCATATATTTTCTTCTGGAGGTAATTGGTTATTTAAACTTATTTAGTATATTATGTTAAAGCTGCACTCTCATAGATTTACCATTTTTACAACTTTTTTTTATTTTTTTGTCTTGGAAAGAGCAATTTTTGCGTAAATATCTGCAAACCAATGATAAATATTGCTGACAAAAGATCAGATCACAGGTTTTCATATTTCCGTTAAAAAAAATATAAAAATCTGCGATCTAATTTTTTGTCAGCAGTCTTATATGGTTTCCATGGATTTTCGCAAATATTGGCTCGTTCCAAGACAGAAATTTGAAAAAGTTCAATCTGTGAGATGTAGCTTTAACAGAAACTATCAACTAGAAAGAAAAAAATTTGACCCAAAATGTGAGTGATATGGTCAAATATTGGTTTCAGAATTCACTTTGCTGATGGCAATGATGTCTATGATCTGAAGCATTTGAGCAAATTTGGAAAAAGTAGATATACACTTATGAGCAGCCATTATTACATATATAACTTACTTGATGTGCCGTCAATGAGTGGACGGAGGTCATCTAGCCAGTCCTGGAGCTGCCGGATGTAACTAAGTTCCATTTCCGCTCGTTTCGCGATCTTTCCACACAGATACTTCCGTAATCTTGAGGGTGAAAAACAACACAAGTTGGTTGATAATCTTTAGATATATGGATTTTGTTTAAAAAATAGTATTTTAATATTTCTTAGAGAAAACTACAACAAGTGCGTGTGCAATGCCTCTATGTATAGAGCAGTCAATGCCACACACGACACGTGCGAAATTTAGCAGAATGTCATAAATCGCCAGATTGGCTGTTGTCACGCGTAGATTTTTTTAATGTTTGTCTTATGATAGTAAGATCGTTTCACTATTGTCTGGAGTGTATCTTGGTTAGCACGAGACACCCGGTAAGCTCAGTCGACATAGCTTAGTGCTAGTGTTCCGTCGCTGGTAGTCTCTAGCCGCTCGAACCAGGCGCACATTCGGTCCCAAGTTTAATTTATGTGTAAAGTTTTGAATTAAGTGGGATTTCATTTAGACTATTTACTCTGTCATGTGCTATCAATTAATTACACATTTTATAAAGCTTCTAACTGATCAATTATGTACGTTATAATTTATAAGACTTTGATGCACCTGTCGGACGAGTGGTTCTTCTTCAGCCCCTCATCCACGAGCAAATACGGGTAGCAGTTTCCGGCACTCTTTACCATCATTCAAACAATTTTACCAACGCGAATGGTGAAATGGTATCACTGTATATTACATAAAACGCGTCCTATCTTTTTTATAACTGTCAGCCTTTGGAAACGATACAAGTTGTCAACAGCGACCGCGGGTTATTGTGACGTCATTAAGGTGACGCCGGCGTAAGCACGATTGGTCCGACGTCATTCAAGCTGAAGTCCTAACATTTCTAGGCTCAAGCACATTTTGGCCGTATTGATATTTTTAGAGTTGTGTCAGGTGAGAGGTGGGATATGAAGCGAGTGACATAAACGTATATTAATATTTTTGTGAAACGTTTAATATGAGATGGTCAATGAAATAGCGAACATATTGCCCGAGCTGCACACTCTTTGCGTACATCCGTTCTTTCGGGACGTCATAAAATAATAATAAAAGATCAAAGAAGTAAAAAAGAAAATTTATGCATAACTTTTATTGAGTTTTATTGTCAATTCATACAGTCGGGGTCCACTCTCACTTTTTTTTGTTTCGAAAAGGCAGATAGATAGCGGAATTTAGGAAACCGTGATACCGATGGCTGTTTGTCCCCGCGCAGTCCGGTGCACCGGTCGGGCATTTAATTTAAAACTTACATAAGTTTTCATTAAATGTTAATATCCATATCAAATCAATAGATACGCATGCATTAAATAACTGCAGACAAGTCAAATCAATAGTTCTTTCCAGCCGGATGTCATATTCACGTGCACTGAGCCGTGTGACGGTACAGATCATGACCGTTGATATATATAATAATAGCTTAATATAACTGAGCTACGCAACATTGTACAGTTTTCAACCGAGTTTTGCCATACAAATATGAGTGTTTATTATCTAATATATAGATTTTAGTTTAATAATTCAAATGACAAAACGCTTTTTTCACAACCCAAAGGCGCAGAACCGGTTGAACTGAATGTCGGCCGCCACATTAATTGGCGACGGTGTGAAACGGACGGACCATGTTTGAAACTATTTTGCCTTGCCGACATCATTGCTCAACCTGAATAATTGCCGCAACTGGAAAATGAGAAACTGACAATATTGAACGTTTATCGTACTAGCTCATCCGTTGTCAGAAAGTCACTGCAAAACTGCCCTCACTACGCCATCGGAGGATGCTGCACACGTCTGATTACATGTCATCTGTCATTTGATTTTCACATATTTGATTTTGAAATGAAATTGCTGAAAGTTTAAATGATACCTTTAATGTGAATACCCTATGTGCATAAATGACCTTAAGCGACCAATCTGTACATAATTTATATATACAATAGCCAGTATGTGTTGATTTGCCTTACAAGTGACGTTTTGTCTTAAATATTTAACTGATATTCATGTACTGTATATACACAGAGCTGAAGGTGAAGGCCACTTGCGGTCAGCGCTGTCCAACGTTTTCCGTTGCAACCCATGATAGCTCGTTTTAGAACGGTAGGTTCAGTGTAACAAATCGCAAGTATATTGAATAAATCACAATAAACAAATTCTCATTCATACTTTGTTTAAAAGCTGTCATGCAAACTGGAGCATTGGTAGTTTAATACTGCAATCCAGAAATGACATCGGAATTGGGTCAAACACGTGATAATGTAAACATTGGTACAAAATCTTCCAAGACGCGGCAGTATTTTTATTTACCACTCGTATATGTTTAACCATTTCAATATGATGATTTGGTTCAAATCAAATAAGCCTGGTGGTCATGATTATATATTACTACCATGTAAAACGATCTTATTTTGAAATCGTTACATAACTTGTTATAAACTTGACATTGGTACTGAATAACATGATGTACTAATGGTTAAGCTGGTTAAGTAATGTTAAATGTTTTAACGTATGGCATTGGATTATGAGTGTAGTATATGACCAAACGAATATTAAGAGTGTGACAAGGCAGGATTTTAAAGGTAAAATTTTGAAAACCAGCGCTTTGTACATTGACATAAATATAATGCTTACACTATGGCTCAACCTGGTGCAAGTAAAATATTGCTGATTTTTTATTTTCAATTTTTTTACCTGATTTCTTCTTTGAACTCACAATATCATTTGTATGAGAAACCACCATACTGGATTAACTAAACAAGTATTATACAGGGTGTTCAAATAGTTAGTATGGTTGAAAAGTGGTACAAATCAAAGCACTGAAAGTGCTGAGGGAGGGTGCCTCTGGTGTATGTGCAGAAAAATATACAGGGAGAGCTGCCTGGTTTCAAAATCGTCGTTGTTATCAACTATTGACAGTTTGGTTATTACAAGAGCCAACTTTCGTCATGCATAACTATTTTTTATGAATGCATGTTAAGCAAGCGTTCACTTCGTATGAAGTTGCATACAATGATTTCTGCGACCGTTTGATTAACGCTTTCGTACGTAATTACTCTTCAAAAGGGGGAAGAATCAGACTAAAAATGTAAACAAACCGTAGATGTGAGTATACTAAAAAAAATAATCTCAAATAGTGATTTGATCTGCTTCGCTTTTCGAATAATCAAAATAGATATTTACTATTTATTTTAATAAATATAGTGGGTGGTAACCTTTTGTCGACTACGGTTGCTACGGCCAGGTTTGACCCGTTTAAACAGCTGTTTCTGTGTCACATTGCAATGTTTTCAGGTTATGACACATTTCGATACCAACTATATTCATTTCTTATCGCTTGTACTGTGTATAATAATTGTTATGGCGTTAACATGTTAAATAATCACATCCCAAAAGGTAAATGTACTATTACGTTCGTTAATTCTTTGTTCTATTGGATTGAAAACCCCGGAAGTACAAATTTAAGAAAGAGTTTAGTTAGCGAATATTATTTGAACTGTATCTTAAGGTATGTAAGTTTACACACTCAAATATGTTTTAATATACAATTCTATATACTAACCAGTTTACAAATGGCATTTGTCATTACAAATAGGTATACCTATTGTCAATTACAGTATCCTCTTTGTTTGTTGTTGATTGCAATCTTTTGAAAGAAAAGCTCAGTCATCTGAGATGCAGTGTTGCATCACTGAAAAGCATTGGGTATGACTGTATATCTCAGCGTATGATTAAACCAACTATTGCAAAAACTATGCAAACAGTAATCGGGGAGTAGGATTATTATTAGATTTTTTATTGTTATAAGACCCAGTCTTTCAAAAACAGATGCAATTGCCATTAAAACATTGTATGAAATAAGAAAATACTTGCTACTGCTTCTTGCAAACTACCGAATTTTTACCAATATATGTAAGTCCCCGGTCCAAGACTGACAAAAAAATGTAGTTTGGGACAAACAAGTCTCCCAACTGTGACCAATAGAGCTTATGCTTACCTTCTGGCTGCTCTGGATATTTTAAAAATACTTTTTGACTAGCTACAATAATGAGCAATCAACGATACTTTTTTTTATTATTTTGACATTTCTTATGTATCCCTGTAACGCTAAAACTCTCTACCATTTAACACTGAGCGAAAGAATAAATAGTTATATTATGCATCGATGTTGAATAATAATGACAAAGTTGTTCAATATATACCCGAGAGTGATCTTAACTGGATTTAATTTGTCATTAGAGTCGTTATTTTCACATAAATATATTCTTGGTCACGAATACCGTTATACATGTACACAACCTGTCAGATTTGTCCCAGATTTACAGATATCGGGACACTTGATAAAATAATGAGCAGTAGCCGGCAGTTTTTGCATGTTTTTGAAGATTTTCTCAGTAGATCGAAATGTAACGGAAATAATACTTACATTTTATTAAACTAGGGGTCAAGGTCTACTAACTTTACAATATTAAAATTTGTGTCGTCACGAAGCGCGTGCCTAATTGGGGCCACAAAGGGGGTAATCAATTAGTGCCAATTTACGGATTATGAGAAGCAGTACCCGGCAGTTTTATTTCAGTACCGCTCCTTGACTATAAAACTGATATTTATCACCTTATTAAGTATAATTTCCCCATGGGGCGCCTCTATTGAACAGGGAAGTAATACTGGTAACCAAGCGCTGGAGTAGTCTCGCTTTAACAATGCGTCTAAAACCACACCATGGATACATAAAATTTTGAATATGTCTCAATATTGTTTGAAAGCGATTGACGGGCAATATGAAAATATCATTTCAACAGGCTTTTTTAAAAATACATTTTGCTGTGATTCATCGACAAATAATCGTTCATAACCAACACTTGACTGTCGGTAAATGCTAGTGCTATAATTAGATATGCAAATTTATTCAATTGCGCATGCGCAGTAAGTAACATTCACGTTATCATCCCCCACGAGAAAGTTGGCAAACTTTTTGACATTTCTAATACTTTTTGTAAATCAAATGTTTAAACGTATGCTTTGTATTGGATTCGATGCAAATGGTGTTGCTTGGATTTACCATTCTCACCTTTTTTAAGAAGGTTTAAAAAAAACACGAATAAAAAGCGATTGCCGGCTACTGCTTTCCGCCAGCTACTGCTCTCAAACCAGTATACCTGAACATGTTTTTTGGCATAGTGACATAAATAAATATGTGTTTAAAAGTAGGCAATAATATTTTCGTAGAAATTTGAATTTATAACTGAGATAATTTCAAAATTGTGGCCGCGAAGATTCTCTGCGCAAGGACCGTTCGGTACTTTTTGTTGGGATGGTGGACGTCACGAATCTGCCATAGTAAAACAACATCGTCAAAAGACTCGTTGACGGCCATTTAAGTGGACTAACTTTTTGACCCCCCCCCCCCCCCCCCCCCCCCCCCCCCCCCCCCCCCCCCCCCCCCCCCGCATCCCCACCCCCAGGCAACTATTAAATTTATAAGCTTCAATGTTGATTTAGAATTTCGGAACTCTATTAGACACATGATAATCTTGTAAATATAAGTCAAAGCAAGTTATAGAAAAATGATAAAAACTTTGACAGATGAAAACACTGTCATAAAATCAGTCTGTTTTTAGCTTGTTTGTTTTACTTAAAACACAGTAAAATTCATATACCATGAGTCTAATGGTTGGATAGTATTTCAGTCTATATTCCAGTGTTTTTATCACAACAAAACTCTTGAAATGCATCGAAATAAGAGCATTTTGTTTTTCAGTTGGCGCGAGGTTGTGTCCCCTGAAAATTTAGTCAAAACGGTGTCGTAACGATTTGTTAACTTACTCACCGGGTTGCAGATTCCACAGAGTCGTCTTCTATCTTGAAATTTGGCAGTTGGTTTTGTTAAAATACGCCATAATTAATGAAAGGTCGCCAATATAGAATATTTCTGTTGTTGTGGCGGCCATTTTTTAGTCTACGAAGTTCGTACTCCACCCTAAGAGCTTTCGTAGATCTCCGAAGAAACAGGTGCTTGTGCGTACGAAAATCTTTATAAAATGGCCAAACAGCCTGAGATACATCGTACGAAGTTCGTACGCAAAACAGACTTCGTACGAAGTTTAATAAAACTTGCCCTTATTCTAGTAAAGCTTGGAGTCCAGATTTATTTTTTTAGCAAGTAATTTGGTTGGTGCCAAAAAAAGGAAAAAGTCCAATGTCATTAAATGTAACGGTCAGCTCGCGCACAGGCATCTGAATCATTGTTTGTCACTAAAATATTGTTTAAAACCATTTTGGGTACATCCAATGAGATTGATAATGAATGACAAGAACAGTTCAAGTAGAAAAACACAGCCAAACAACTTCTGATTCTAGATTTATTGTACAAAGTGTGTATGATTACAAGACAATGAACATGACAGCACCCTAAAAATAAACACTTTTCAGCCTATTGCTAGATCTATTGTTGTCAATGTAGGCATTGATTTGTAACTTGTACAAAGCCTTTACTTTGCCCATGATAAAAAAACAGGACAAGTATGTAATAACATCTGCTAACAGAGCTTTTGTGTTCTCTTAAACTTTTTCATGAACTTTTTATCTGCTTCTGTTAATTGCTTGCTGACTTCTATCTTTTGGTTAACAAACCTTTTAACAGAAATGCCCACTTCAATATGTGTAAAGGATGTTCAAAGATTTCACATGATTATTAAGTATATGTGAAGAAAATGAGCTAGCAATTCCATAGACTAATCATAGATAACTGCAGCTCCAGTTGGCAAACATTTTTTCTGCAGCATTGATTATTGGCTGCTAATAACTAGTCATGATTACTGTAAATGACAATTCATCTTGTACATTTTAAGTATGTGAAATGATATTCTTTTTTTAAGATTTATTGCATCTATTGAGTGAAACCTATCATTAAAACCAATATGCATTTTTACACAATCATAGTTTATAATTATGAATAGTTTGGCACATGAAACTACGTAAGTCGGAACTTGTGAAATGTAAGCAGAGGTGGGTCCAGGATTTAAAGTTGGATGTAACTAAGGAGTCATAACTGTTTGACTTGCACACAGCCTCCCTCCCAACCAAAATCTTGGTTTAAAGTGTTGGCAGGTTTTTTTGTGGGACTACCCTTAGAACATTGTAACAATTTCTAGTCTGAAATGTTACATTTGGGGCATATTTTATCACTTTATCATTTTATATTGAAATCCCGCTGGTGGTAAGACTATAAATGATACATAATCGTGAAGAAAATATTATATTAGGGTCTAAATCATTTTTGAACCGATGGCAGGGCAGTAAAATGGCCTTTCACAGTGAAGTTGAAACAACATAATTTGACTTTTTGTTGTGATGTAATACCGCCATCACACTAGACGTAGTCCATGAAGACCGCACTATGTCCTCGAAATATTAACGAATGCAGTGAGGATGCCGCAAATTCTTAAAAAATGCTTTACTCAAGTTTTTACCTCGTCCTTACAGCGTCCCAGCCAGGCATTTACTGTGTCTCACACGTTTCAAATTCTTTGTTACTGCATGCAACTTGCTGTGCACACTAGTCTAAGACGTGTTAAGCACCGAAAAAACATATTAATAATTGAACAAGGTCTTCTACAACATGGCAAGAAAATACTATAGTTGTAGTACAAGCATGGAAAGGTTATGGTAAGAACTCCATTGATGTAGCAAGAACGCAGTGACAACCTAGAGACAACGTGATAAGAATGCCATTCAATATTTCACTTCCAGTACCACCATTGCACTACGTCAATAAAGTTCCTACTAGGTTTTAGTTATGCCGTAACTATGTCCATGCTGTAGTTAATACGTTCTTAATAAGTTCTTACTACGTCCTGATTCGACCACATCCTCACTACGTTGTTTTTTTTACAAGTTTCAAAGACAGCTACTTCAATAAAGTCCATAAAACGCCCTAATCTGCTGCATTAGTTTTACGTTGACCAAGTTCTGACTGCATCCTGCCAGATTTTTGAGGACATTGGTAACATGGCCTAGTGTGATTGGAGCATAAGTGTCAAACTTCGGGGGGCTTAAGTGCCAAACTCCTATAACAGTGCTGAAAGGATAACACAGGTAGGGTTTTAGTGGTTCTGCTGCAAAACTATTTTTCAATACTATGTTAGATCACCAAAAAAGCAAGAATAAATCTATAGGCAGTTTTCCAAACAATTGAAATCTGTTCTATCAAGTGTTATCTTGCAAAACTAAATTGAAGGCATTGATGCAAAAAAAACCTGATTTTGAGGCACTTTTTTTAATGTCAAAACTGTCAATATGTTATGTTGCAGCTCTCAGCTAAAGGGCCTTGTCTGTACACAAAAACACTTTCAACCATTGTAAACCTAATCATTTGTTTGGAGGTCTATTTGAAAATAAAATGTGTGCCTAGCAGCTCTAGACTTGAATGTTTAATTTCCATAAAGACTTCCAAAGAAACAAAACTTGCATACATGACTCATTTATCATACATGGTAATCTTCTCTCTCTATATATATATATGCTGTAGCTAACCTTGAGACTGACCCAGCTGTATGGTAGGCTTACACCAGGTTTGACCTTTCAACAGATAAAGCCTGACCAGATCACTTGTTTGACTGACCACACTCTTAACCGTGTGTAAATAGCTCATATATATTAGAATGCTGTGGAGGTATACTTGACTGGACTTTAACTTTATAGTGTTGATAACTGCAAATCATTAGACTTAAGTTTGATAATTAATTGTCATAATAGGTGCTGTAAGTGTACTGAAATTTTGCAGTTAATATTATAACAGTGGGTAGGTGCTTTATGATGACTGGGTTATTTGTTAAGAACTAGTTCTGAAAGCTGATTCATATTTGGTTATGGTCCATCAGCTGAGCTGTTTTTGAGTAACACTGCTGCGTGGTAGAAGTATGCTTAAGTGGTGACAAAAATATGGTAAGCATGGTAATTGCTGATTTATTATACCAGTAAATAATCATACGTCCAATTGGCAGTTAAATATTATAAATATCTGCCTAAAGTCAGTTTAACTGTAATTAGTTGGTCATTTGCCTTTCGGTTGAAGGAATTAAAGGCTGTATATGGTCATTCTGTTCACATACTTTCTCTGGCTATTTCAGTCATTTTTCGGTCATTTTTGTCATGGATGTTATAAATTTATCAAAAATTCCCATGCTTGTATACATGCGCATTATCATTAAAAAGTAAATGTCTTTCTACTATGACTCCTGACATTGTCAGAAACGTCAACAGAATTTCTATGGACCTTGAAAAGCATTTGAATGGGATAGCAACTATTTCAAGAGATGACTGAAGTTGTAGCACCAACAGTGAGGGGGAAAAGGGCAAAGACAGGAGTCAGTTGTAGAAACAATGTTAAATAAGTCTCTGAAAGTGGCATTTGGAAACATTACGTGGGCTACGGGATGTTGTTGTTCTAATATTTGAATGTCAAGAACAGTGAAATTGAAAAATGAACAAAGCCAGATGGGTCTGGAATGACACAGCAAAGACAGATTATAAAAACCTTGACATATTTTGCCCCAAGTGAAAAGAAGCAACATCGTCTGGAAAAGGTTGAAGAAAGCAGAAAAATTAAACAAAAAGTGTGCACTAGTTAAAACACATCGAGTTTAATATATGGCTTGCATTCAAAATAAAAAAAAAGATAGAAATATACAGGAAAAATCAACCTAGGTAATGGTATCAGACTCTGGAGTAATTGAAGCTTGACCACGGTGAACTTAAACACATCTTTTAGGTGTAATCAAGTAAAAGATAGTAGACAAAAACCAGCTGAATGCAGTAATACGAACCCAGGGTAAAAGTTTTTTGAAGTATCAGTGTGAAAGGGCACGGGTGAGAAACAGTGGCTCCAGCTCTTTTAGGAGCTGTGTATAAAAAGGAGCCAACGACACTTCCGAGCTAGAGCAAAAGAACGGATATCATCGTAAAACGTAAGTATGACTCATTATTTTATCTAATATCACAATTATGAGGGCTTATTTGAGAAATCGGGGAATGCAGTGCCATATAAATATGTTTGATCTTCACACGTATTTGGGTTATTTTGTAAACATATTGTTTATGGAGTTACAAAACCGATTCTCCCATCAAACACATCAATGTTTACAAACGAAAGTAGAACATTTTCACCAATTTTCAGCTGAATTTCACTCAAGAAGCTTACATTTAAGATAAAGCCAGTATTATCGAGTGTTTTTGTGTTGTCGGGAATAAAAATGACCGTCTGATTACCGGAATAAGCATTTTTATACTCCTTTTCTGAGTTGAGCTGGAGCCAAAGCCAGGGAGCTGGAGCCAAAGCGTGGAGGCTGAGCCAATACGCTGTATGATAATGCCTGTTTTGATGAGAAATATCGGCAAATTCCGAATGATAAATTCTTTATTAATAACGATTATTGCATAAAATGTGTGTTTTCGGTCCACTATCGTGGTGTGTTAAAACGCAATTACCCGGGCGTTATAGGTAAAAAAAAGTGCTTTATTCAGTAAATTCACGTGCCGTTAATTCCCGGCATTTTTGTTTAACATAAGCTCTATCAGGGCCCGCATCATAACAATGGAGACTGAGCGACCTGGTTTCTTACCGAAAGTGGGTCAATGATGCAAATATTGCACTTAAACATATTTCAGCATATACAAATGTATAGCTGTATACAAACATTAAAGAAATTAAATAAACCACATATAACTTACATATTTCCTTTTGAAATACCTTTTCTTGGCAAGCTGATGTATGTTTACTAGATAGTACTTCCTGCAGTTGTTTTGACTATTTGTTTGCTCTTAAAGCACTAAATTAAGTCTAAAACGTTTATCTCCTCCCAACTTTAGTCATTTCTGTTGATTTTATTCAGAACAAACGACTTATATGGACATGATTCCATTACTTCGTATGCAATGAACAAAGAGTTTTCAAATATATTTTTCTCTGTTAGATGCTGAAGATGCTGAACATTTTGTCCAGAACATTTTAACAATTTTTCCCGGTTTAAATTAGTTGCCAAAACATATAAATATTGAAGTAGGAATATATCGGTAATTATTCGATTACCCAATATGTATTGTGTGTAAATAATCCAGGTAATCCAGTAAATTACGAAAAAAGAAAACACTTTCCAATCGACTGAACACTGAAAAAAATGGCGTTGAAATAAAAATGAAACTGTCGATTTTTTTTGCAGCCCTATTTGAGCTTAATGTAAAACTTTTTCAGTGACGTCACACAAGTACATATTCTGAACTAACTGTTTCTCTTTTTTCGTGACATTAAACAGCTTTTCAACAAAAAAGTTACTCATGGTGTGTAATTTTATGCAATAATGGTTAATACATCTTTTTGCGGTTAATTGTTACCATCTGCAAAGGCCCTTCAAATGGTTTAAAACCCTCGCGCTACTCATCGGGCTGTAAACCATTTTGCGGGCCTTTGCAGATGGTAACGACCTCAAAAAGGTGTAATTACCCTATATTAATTAATAAAAAAAATGTTAATATGTTATCGTAATAATAAAGCAAACCTGTGTTGTGTTATATTTTGACAAAAAAATAAAAAAGTTGTAATAACGGTTTATCTGTGAGAGTGCAGCTTTAATATCGTGTGCTTACTTATGCTGTATAGACACCTGCAGGTCCAGGAAACAATGAATTATTGTAAGAATTCACACTAGTTTTCGCTTAATCTAAGCCAAGCTCGCGTTTAATGTCGGTAAAAAGGGTATCTCATTTTTTTATATATAGCAAATTTAAAAATTTAAATCAAATGTACAGAAAAATAAGAAAATTAATACTTACACGTATTCAATCCGATTGATGTACTAGCAGTCAGTTAATGTAATTTAGCACATAGTTTACCAGTTGTTCGTCTATCTAATCTTTGTTAAATGACACACTTTTCTTTCATCCACTACTATTGATTTATTTTGGAATCTGATTGGAGTTAGAAGACTGTTCAAGAAACAGTAAGCATATAATTATACAGATGTTGTGAAGGATTGTTTAGCTCCATCGGCATTTCTGAGATTGCAACGCCCTTTATCAGATGAATTGCATTAAATAATCATAAATAATTATATATTTAAAAAAATACAACACTATCTTAATACTAGTTATAAATAAAAAACTGCAACTATTCCAAACATGACCAGTTGAATGCATTATTATACAGCGTATTGGCTCAGCCTCCACGCTTTGGCTCCAGCTCCCTGGCTTTGGCTCCAGCTCAACCCAGAAAAGGAGTATAAACATGCTTATTCCGGTAATCAGGCGGTCATTTTTATTCCCAACAAAATAAAAGCACTCGATAATACTGGCTTTATCTTAAATGTAAGCTTCTTGAGTGAAATTGGTGAAAATGTTCTACTTTCGTTTGTAAACATTGATGTGTTTGATAGGAGAATCGGTTTTATAACTCTATCAACAATATGTTTACAAAATAAACCAAATACGTGTGAAGATTAAACATATTTATATGCCACTGCATTCCCCGATTTCTCAAATAAGCCCTCATAATTGTGATATTAGATAAAATAACGAGTCATACTTACGTTTTACGATGATATCTGTTCTTTTGCTCTAGCTCGGAAGTGTCATTGGCTCCTTTTTATACACAGCTCCTAAAAGAGCTGGAGCCACTGTTTCGCACCCGTGAAGGGGCAATCGTCCATTTATTATGGGTTTATAGACCATCCTCAAATAATTTTTATATATGTTTTAATTTTTTTTTTTATTGAATGTGTATAAGCTGAAAGATTGTTTGTTAAAAAATTAAAAAAAAGAAAATTGACAGAAACATGACTTGAAACAAAGCTTTAATATTTATATTACAATAACACAATGGATATATATAATATCTACTTTCAAGTTATAAAAATCCTTTGAAAATACAAAAATAGCCAAAGAATCTTTCATTTTTTCCCTCATTCAACATGTCCCTCACTTAGAATTCTACATGGATAATTGAAGTTGGACCTCCTAGCTAGTTAATCGTTCAGGCACAAGTGGGTTAATAATACAGACACATGTACATCACTTGCAACCTGCAGTGCACGTCAGGGTATTCATCATTTCCAGTGATAGCCCTAGCCGACTGTTGAACTGTTGTTCTAAAATGCCATGTGTTAATAGATGAGATTTAAAAGAATCATTTCTCATGCAAACTAGTCGTTGCATGTTGAGCATGTAGGAGCAGTATATGGATCATAAAGGGATGGGTCAAACTGTGCAAAAAATGCTCTTCCAATCCTTGCTGCAGTTTATCTTTTCGAAGCTCTTCAGCATGATTATAATGTGATCAAAAATAATTCCTGAAAAGGTTTTCTACCTTATTATATTGTTCAGGATTGTCCATATTAAATTGGTGTGAATTGTTCAAAAAACTGTCTTGGCTCCAATACTAACAGTGATGTTTTCATAGAATTTATGAAGAAGTATGAAATCTAGCTGTTGACAGGTGAAAACAAACTGTGATATCAAACTGTCCTTGCTAGAGTGAGTGTGGAAGTATTGGACAGCCTCTGGTCAAAAATAGTATTTTTTTGCCCATTGGAATATATATACTCTGATCTTCAGTTTGAACGTGTCTGGCTGGTACTGCATAGTCAACCTGTAATGTGACAGTGTTTCATCTGGAACTGCCCAGTGTGGCTGTGAAGGATAAAAGTTTCAATATTAAATTTCGGGAATTGTGCTTATGTTAAAAGTTTCAATCAAACAGATTGGAATTGTTAAAACCAACTATAATGTGAATATTTGGATTTACTTAAAATTGGACAAGCTTGTTTATATTATCATAATGTTATATTTTTAACTCTTCTGTGGTTATAATTTGTATTATTTACAACAACTATGTTCAACGAATAACAAACATATTTAGTGAATAATATATAGAATTTGTTGGAAACAATGTATAACTGCTAATCATTCTTTAGAACATAAATATAGTATTATGTATATTTGTGTTATTGGTTGCTTTTCATGCCAGTTAAAAAGGTTAATTTCCATTCACCATTTTTGAAGACATTAATGTTTTTGTTTTCTAATTAAATTTGTTGAATAATTTTGAAAGTCTTCATTTTAAGAAAATCATAAATCTTTGATGAGTGTTTAATTAACCCTTTAGCGCATGTATACGAGATAGGCCGACATAGCTCATTACCAGATGTATACGCATTTGGCCGACCGTATCCATTACTGGATGTAAACGCATGGCCCGCATATTTCAATAGGGTCATTTCAATATTTCAATTTTGCATCTTTCTTTTTGTAAACAATATCCCGGATGTTTATAAAATTAAAGTTTAACCTTTTGTGTATTGATTTTCCCTTGAAAATATCGTCTGCTTAATTGAGAAGGTGTTTATACTCCCAATCGCAGGTGTGATATCCCATTGTGACGTAATAAGACCACGAGCTAAGTACTGTATGGAATTTCCCCCAAATTCATTGATGCGTAAATCATTAAATATATTACGTCAGTTCAGTTTACCATTAAAATCAATTGAGATTATATTTACTTAAAGGTAATATTTTGTTTACAAACAAAAGAAACAATTAGTAAATGAGAAAATGATGGGTAAATTTTCTGTGAAGCTTATATAATGTCCATCATAGTTTTGGCTGTAAAATAGGTCATGTGCAAGCGTTTTGTTTGATCTAGATCTTTTTACTCATACCGGAAAATCATTTATCGGCTTTCTTTTTTTGTAAACAATTTTATGAGGGGGTAATAAAGTTAAACAGACACATTGGACTGGATCTCTCAGCTGGATGACACCGGATATTCTTGACATATTTCTGTGTATTAATACACAAGAACATAAATTGTCGGCTTTTTAATCCAGATGGGTTTTTTTTATGATAGGGGTAATAAAAATTAGATCGATCTCAGCATTTTATTACCCTTTGATTTAATGCAATTATGACATTTCAAAGAAATGTTACAAATCCATCTTGAAAATACATTCACAGCTGAAATAAAATAATTTAATATTTCATCATTGACACCATTTATTAGATAATTTAATTATCTATAAAAAAATGAATTCACATAAAAAAGATTTGGACACAATTATTTGGAGTAACATTGATTTTAAGGTCATACTGCTGTATTCATTTTCTCATTTTCAAATATCCAGAAAAGTACCTATGCAGATAAGGACTGCTTATCAGTAAGATGGCTATTGACTGGGAGGTGTAATCTGGCCACTTGTCTATGTGCTAAAGGGTTAACAGATTCTGTGTTTTTACAACACAGATATCATTATAAAGGAAATGTTTGATGAAACAAACTTCCTCAACGTTTATTTTAAGAAAGTAGTATATTTTTGATGAGTGTTTTATAAACAAAACAAATATCGTAAAAAGGGAAATGTTTGATGAAACTATTAAAGTTCCTCAATGTTGCTTCAGCATATTTAGCTTTAAAGGATAGTTGCATTGTTAAAAAAAATACTTTTTCTGAATTTACTAATGTCCTTAATGGTTACACATGTACATTATGTCCAATTGATTATTTTTTTTACAACTGCAGACTAAGGAAAGTTGAATCATAAACCAATATTAGAGAAAGGAATCTGAGAAAAGTTTGTAACCTTACTGCCTCTGACTGTGACAATTGTCAGGTGCGTTCGGCACATTGAACTTTTTTTTATATTAGTGCAAAGTCAGACTATGGATACTTCGAGAATAAGATGAAGTTTATTCATGTCTATCGTGAGCTGTGAATCTTTAAAATGCCTTTTGTTAAAAGACTTGCAGAATTTGGAACTTGACATTAAACTTGAAGAATGCAGGAAGTTTTTTTTTTTTTAAATTGACCTCAAATTGTGTTAATTTAAAGTGAAAGTATTATGTGATGACAAAAAAAAGTGGGAAATACCAGTAAGCACGGGCAGTTTTGTAGTGGACATTTAAAATGGTGCGTTAATGTGTGAAAACGGACCTGACGTGATGTCAGAGGATTGCTGTTTCTCTGGTAAGGCTCTCGGCATGTTTCATACATTTAATTTGTTGTTATTTGTAACAGAAACATTTGTTCACAATGGGTAATGGGGTTGAAGTGATAAAAAATTTGCCTTATTTTTTCTGGGATCATTGCAGCCCCAAAATGTTAACTGGATATTTATTATACATGCTGATGTGTTTTAGAGGTATCATTTAACTCTAGTCTGATGCTTGCCAAAAGGGCCGGGATGAAATTTTACTATGAAACAAGAAGGTTGATATATAAGTTAGATTTAAGTTTGTTGTTTATGTCAGAGCTCCATTTTGGCAATCTATAGAAAATGGATTGAGCGCAGCGAGGAGCCCTGCAAGAAGTTGAGTTTATTTGCAAGTCAAAATAGTAAACAACATTATAAGTTTTATTTATTGGGCTCATTTAAGGTGACTATATATTTTTTGTCAATTTATTTGGTTTACATAGTAATAGACCACTCCTATTTTGTCTGTATTTATTGATTAAGTAAAAAAAATGCTTTGTTTCACAATATTGGATCTGGTTGACTTGAAAGTTTAAAACCAAATGTAAGTGTTGTTTTTATCAGAGGTAGGATTGTGGTGGTCACTGCTCGCTCCTTCCATCTTGGTCATCAATCATCATGGTACTCTTTGAGCTGTACATCACGTATTATATAGAGGATAATTATTTGTTTCAGTGTAAGATCATTATATATTTCACTGAGTGAGCACCGAGAGCTATATTTCATGAGTGGCAATTTTGTTTTTTACGAGGTTAAATATATTGCAATCTTACACTGAAACAAACATGTCTTTTTTATGCCTATAAAGGATTTTAAATGACTATTTTTTTAAGTTTTTCTGAAAAGATGCCAAATTGTATACAAATGTAACGTCATTTCGGAAATGACCTAGTTGAATTTGTGTCCCAGCCCTGTGCGCACTGATGTTTTATTTGGAATTGAGACCGGGCTAAAGTTTCAAAACAGTTAAACATATCTAAATGTTATTTCACTGTTGGTAACAGTGAAATATCATTATTGTTTCATTAATAAATCTCTATAAACCACCAAAAAGCATAAAAAATAGGTTGTTGTTTAAAAGTAAAGAGACTCTGGAGTTGATAGAGTTATCTGGCTGTTGCTTGAATTCATATCTGGATATTATACCAATAATGTTTATTTTAGTACATTCTGCTTCTGTACACTTGACCTAGAATTAGTACATTCTGCTACTGTGCACTTGTCTTAGGATTTGTACATTCTGCTTCTGTGCATTTGACTTTATTTTAGTACATTCTGCTTCTGTACACTTGACCTAGAATTAGTACATTCTGCTACTGTGCACTTGTCTTAGGATTTGTACATTCTGCTTCTGTGCATTTGACTTTATTTTAGTACATTCTGCTTCTGTACACTTGACCTAGAATTAGTACATTCTGCTACTGTGCACTTGACTTAGGATTTGTAAATTCTGCTTCTGCGCACTTGACTTAATTTTAGTACATTCTGCTTGTGTGCACTTGACCTAGAACTAGTACATTCTGCTACTGTGCACTTGTCTTTGAATTTGTATATTCTGCTTCTGTACACTTGACTAACATTTAGTACATTCTGCTTATGTACACTTGACTTTGAATAAGTAAATTCTGCTTCTGTGCACTTGTCTTTTAATTTGTACCTTCCGCTTCTGTACATTTGACTTAGAATTAGTACATTCTGCTATTGTGCATTTGTCTTTGATTTTGCACATTCTGCTTCTGTACACTTGACTTTGAATAAGTACATTCCGCTACTGTGCACTTGTCTTTAAATTTGTACATTATACTTCTGTACACATGTCTTTGAACAAGTACATTCTGCTTCTGTACACTTGACTTACAATAATTCTTCTTCTGTGTACTTGACCTGGAATTTGTACATTTTCCTTTTATACACTCAACTTTGTTATAACACAACACAGTCTGTTACTTTTAAAATTTACTTCAGAGTAATATTTCTCTGGTAGTGTTGGTGCTTTGGACTGTATAGTTTTGTTTTGTATAAAAAAATGAAGGTCTGTAATTAATATTGAAATATATTATGGTATTAGCTCTAAACTTATATTACATGTTGTAAAAATGCAACGAAACCCAAGAATCAATTTTGTAATAAGTATGTGGGATATAAAATTAACAGCATTTTATAGTGCAGTCTTTTGATCGATACAGTTTTACCTTCACATCAAGTTTGCTTCATCACGAATGTTCTAACAGTTTGTCCGTCATAATGGTCATCTCTAAGTGTGAACCTATCAGACAAAGACTCCAAAATGAAATGTAAGTGGAACAAATTTAGCATTTGTCTTATGAGTGGTAAAAAATAGATATTTGGAATGCACTCACAATATATAATGCTTCTGCCAACTGCACTACAATATTTATAGCAAGTACTTTTAAAGGGTATGGAAATGTGTAGGCAGCCATCATAATGTTACATATTTATTCAGTTTAATGTATGTTTTTATATATTTAAGATTTTACATACATAATGTATTATTTTGTACTGGAATCGAACCTTTTTTTATGGTGGTGAACTTGTCCATTTCATAAAAAGGTTTTCACTTGAAGCAAGTTGTTACTATTGTTTTAATTGTTAAAGATGCACTCTTACTCCCAAATAGGATTTTTCACAATTAATACAATATGATTTAATAAACCAAAAAGGATGAATAAAGGTTGAAAACAATGGTTCTTATAAAGAATATCGAGTTTAATTTGAAAGAAATGTTCAGAAAACACGGTATTTCTACCTTATGAGACTATAGTAGATCACAGTAAATATTTTAGCACTCACCAATCATTTAATATTTTTTTGTGTTTTCAGCTATTAAATACATGGTTACAATCTCAGTGCATTTTCAATTAGAAAAATAAGCATGATAGGTCCCAAAGTTTTTATTCCATGTCATAAAGTCAATAGTTTTTATCCAGTTGTTATGAAACTTTTGACTATTTACTTGTCTATATGTTGTCTTGAACATTTGTGAATATGTGTCGCCTCAGGTAAAAAACTAGGTCACTAGGTCAAATCTTAGGGAAAAAATCCAATGTCATAAATTCATTTTTATCCCCCTGCCGAATCGAAGGTTTCGGGAGAGGAATATTGTTTTGGCATTGTCCGTCCGTCCTTTCGTCCGTTCAGAACCATATCTTGGTAGGCATTGATCAGAAAATGTACAAACTTGGTCAGAATGTTCCCCTTGGTCAAATCTCGACCACTTGTAAAAGTGGGTCACATGGGGTAAAAAACTAGGTCACTAGGTCAAATCTTAAAAAAATCTTTGGAACAAATTAGAGGCATTATACATGGTCAAATATTCATGAAACTTAAACAAAATGATTTCCTTGATGAACTCTTGGACGTATATAAAACTGGGTCACATATGATCGGAAATTTGGTCACTAGGTCAAATCTAAAAAAATTATTGTCAGGAACCATATCATGGTAATGATTGGTCAGATTATGTTTAAACTTGGTCATGATGAACCCCTTGATGAAATATGTACCACTTGTAAAAGTGGGTTACATGGTGTCAAAAACTAGGTCAGTAGCTCAAATCTTAGAAAAATCTTTGTAACACATTAGAAGCATTATGTATGGTCTAATATTCATGATACGTGATCAGAATGTCTTTGACATGTTTAAAACTGGATCACATGTGATAAAAAATTAGAAAACTGGGTCACATGTGATAAAAAATTAGGTCACTAGGTCAAATCTTACAAAAATCTTGTCCAAAACTATTTCATGGTAGTGATTGGTCGGATTATGTTCACACATGTATGACTGAACACATGATAATAAGTATATGTATTTTATGATGATTTACTTTTATCAACTTCCATTATAATCGATGATGATAGGTTATAATCAATCATCACCAACATGAAGCTCCTATTCATGATTTGTTTATCCCCCGCTGAATCGAAGCTTTCGGGAGGGGGATATTGTTATGGAGTTGGAGATACACTAGACTTCCTTATTAGCCTGTTTCAAAATCTCCACACAGTCAACAAACCCCTACCATACACTGATCACCACTTGGTAGCAGTGAAACTTGATGAGCTTGAAAATAACACACAGTGAACATGATCAACAGGTACCGTAAAATGTCATTTTCCACTATTTACTGTTATCACTTCAAACATATCTGAATTTTCACTTTGAAATCATTCAAATTCATAGAAACTATTACAAATGTTACTCTACATACAAAACTTTTATTTCAAATAATTCCAAAGAAACTCAAACTTATATCCAACGTTCATAACGGTCCATTTCTCTGCAGCCATATTATATGTTTATATAGGAATATTCCACCTACTTTTTATTTACAAGTCATGAACTTTGCCTTATCAGGCGGGGGATATCAATTCAACGAATTTGCTTGTTTTTTCTTAAAGTCAATACCGCTAGTTTTTATCTAGATGTTAGGAAAATTAATCAGAAAACTTGATCATTTGTAAACATGTGTCACATCAGGTAACAACTGGGTTACTAGGTCAAATCTATTGAAATATTTTCTCCTTGTCATAAATGCATTTTTTTCATGAAACTTTCATTTTGAAAAAAAATCTCCAATTTTTATGACATTTGGTTAGTTTACGTACACACACGCACACACGCACACTCACACACGTACACACACACACACACACACACACACACGCATACTTGCAAGCACCGCCAACTGAGGACACGCAACATTTCACATCCAAATGAGGACACCATTTTCCAGGGTGTCATTTCGAAAAATAATTACGTCAATGTGTTAAACGGACTTAAAGCTATCTGGGTAGAGGTTTAAATACGTAATCATTTTTTAACAAAACACCGCCAACCAGGGACATTGACACACCCAAAAAATGCGAACGAAACACCTCCAACCAAGGACATTCTGCCTCCGACCTCCAAATGAGGACAATTTATTACCAGGCAAATTTGAAGAAAAAAACAAAGCGGTTGTTCGGGAAACGTTATACGTCAACCTGTTCGTTGTGTGATTTGACTGTAAACCCTCATTTAAGAAAAAAAAATATACTCGGACAACGAAGAACCCAACGGGGGTCACACCGACCTCATTGGTTCATTTGTTTAACATTCTGCATGGCGTTTTTTATCAGATTCCGTCTGTCATTCTTACATGTTTGCTTCCTTGATCCACATATATCCCTCGATATTCTTTGTTTACGACAAATAACAACTTCTAAATCTCAGAATCTGTCCAGGATGCACATTATCAAGACTGTTCATTCTAGATGGACCTTCGATTTCGATTTCATTATTCTGTCAAAGTCGACATTGTTTCTCCGTTGTGTTTTTTTCACTGGTCCATGGGACTCGTTTCGTGGCCGTTGGAGCGCTAGATGGCAGAGTTGGTGTCATGGACGTTGAAACACAGGCTCGCGGCCTTGGAGTCATGGTAGTTCCGGCGCTGGGTCGCGTGACGAGATACGTAGTCGTTTGAGCGCTAGGTTGCGGGGTTAGAGTCAGAGTAGTTACAGCGCTGGGTTGTTTGATGAGAGACGTGGTCATTAGAGCGCTAGGTCGCGGGATAGGAGTCAATGTCGTTGAAACCATCGGCTTGTGATGAGACACGTTTTCGTTAGAGCGCTAGGTCGCGGGAATGAAGTCATGGTTGTTGAAACGCTGAGTCGTGTGATGATAGACGTGGTCGTTAGAGCGCTAGGTCGAAGGAAAGGAGTCATGGTCGTTGAAATGATGGGTCGTGCATTGAGAGACGTGGTCGTTAGAGCGCTAGGTCGCGGGAATGGAGTCATGGTTGTTGAAACGCTGAGTCGTGTGATGAGAGACGTGGTCGTTAGAGCGCTAGGTCGCGGGAATGGAGTCATGGTCGTTGAAACGCTGGGTCGTGCATTTAGAGACGTGGTCGTTGGAGCGCTAGGACACTGGAATGGAGTTATGGTCGTTGAAATGCTGGGTCGTGCATTGAGAGACGTGGTCGTTGAAATGTTGGGTCGTGCATTGAGAGACGTGGTCGTTAGAGCGCTAGGACACTGGAATGGAGTCATGGTTGTTGAAACGCTGGGTCGTGTGATGGGAGACGTGGTCGTTAGAGCGCTAGGTTGCGAAATTGGAGTCATGGTCGTTGAAACACTGGATCGTGTAATGAGATACGTGGTCGTTGGAGCTCTAGGACGTGGGAATGGAGTCATGGTCGTTGAAATGCTGGGTCGTGTGAAGAGAGACATTGTCTTTAAAGCATAAGATCGCGGGATTGGAGTCATGGTCGTTGAAACGCCGGGTCGTGTGATGAGAGACGTGGTCGTTGGAGCGCTAGGATCCGGAAATGTAGTCATGGTCGCGGAAACGTTTGGTCGTGTGATGAGTGACGTTGTTGTTGGAGCGCTAGGTCGCGGGATTGGAGTCATGATCGTTGAAACATAGGCTCGTGGGGTTTGAGTCATGTTCGTTCCAGCGCCTAGTCGTGTGAAGACAGACTTGGTCGTTGAAGAGCTGTATCACTGGTTGGGGTCGTGGTCTTTGAAGCGCTTGGTCAGACTATGCTGTCAATATACAAGATAACACTGGGCGGACACTTATTCTTAGTAAATCAATTAGGTAATTGTCCAGATAAGGCGTTGTACGTATGTAAATCAAACAGTTCAATGGAATTTCGCTAGATTTCGCTTATGTTTATTTTATTTAATCAAGTTCTGCCCGTAATCATTAGCTGCATTATGACTTTGAACTGCCATGATGCTATCACTACATGTGTTGTGGTTAATGAACTTAGTAAGATTAGATAGCAGTGACTGCACTTCTCAGTCAATTTATATGAACATTTGAAGAAACAGAGTGATCCGTGACAAGAGATCCGTGTGCGAAGCATGCAACCGCTTGGTTCTTTAAAGCACCGGCACTTTCCTTTGTATCACCAGAACAAGGCAAGAAATGTTTATTTGTAATACACGTGTGTTAACAAATGAGCTATTTTCCGACACGTTTAACATCATAATAAGCAACATCATAAAAAAGTGCACAGCGGGAAAGAAATACAAGATATTAAATTTAATGCCGAAAATAGAACGACACAAAGGCAATCATAAAATTGATTCCTAAATAGTGGGTGATTAGGAATTAATTGATTCACACAAATAGAAAAATTATCATTTTGGGCCAAGGCATAAGAATAGCTAGCATAAATATAGCCGTGATCCATGACAACTTTATAAATATTCTTATATATGGTTGACTTCGCCAGCATTCTACGATTTTGAATAATATATTTCCTTAACTTTTTTCTTAATTTCGAAAATAAATTTAGATAAAACAAATAGGACCATGGGATATTCATTTGAAAAACTTTGTCGCCAAAGACTGTGAAATCTACGGTCATTTTTCAAACTTGCATATTTTAAAGCATTTTAATACTGTACTTTGATAGCTGTATTGGTAGGGAATTTCTTATGCATTGTTTTTTTTCTTTTTCATAAGCCGAACTTCAATGAATAAAGATTTTTTTTTCAATATATCTATAGAGTCGTATATCACCCAATAGGGCGGTGTTTTACCCTATACAGTTATTCACACTATTACCAAATAAGTTTACGGTCGGAACGCTCGAACGAAATTTAACAATGAATTAAGAAATAATAAACATTTTACATGATCCCCGCAAGGGCCGTGTTTTCCGTATACAAATATCATAGGGCCTTACTTGGGCCGCATTTTACACTAGTTTACAATCGGAACACCCTGACCATCTCCGCCATAAAACGACGGCCGAGGTGTTCCGATTGATTACTGTAAAAGGTTGCGTTGCACTAAATTTGTGATGGTTGGCTTATACCATATTTATCGAGTACCGCGATTGATTTGTGTTTATATACGAAGTCGATACATGTGTATTTATTGCAAATATTTACACCATAATAATAACTTAAAAGGTATAAGTTTTAGGTAGGCAAACAAGCTCTGTCTCCGGTCACCTGCCTTAAAGTGACACTCTTATTCAAAATCAACTCATACCCATGTATAAGAAACATACATTTTAAGCGATAAACCTTTAACTACTTACTGAATAATACATACATGGAAAGTATAACTTACTGATAGCACGATTGTTATCGTGTATTTAATGGCTAAAAACGCAAAAATATTAAATGATTGGTGAATGCTAAAAGATTTCCTGTGATTAACAATAGTCGTATCAGGTTGGAATACCGTGTTTTCTGCAACTTTCTTTCAAATATAACTCGGTATCCTTCATAAGAACCATTGTTTTGACATTTATTCATCCTTTTTGGTATTTTTAAACAATCGTATTAGTTATGGTAAATCTTACATGGGTATAAGAGTGCATCTTTAAAAAAGGGTAGGTTTGACGCCAAATCTTTTTTCAAGTTATTATTTTTATTACCAAAATTTACCCTTTGTGACCCAAAACCATAGATTCTGTGCTTCAAAACATCAGAAATTCCAGCATTAGAATCTTTGACATTATCTTAAGCCTAAAATACTTCAGTGTCCTACTTATGGTGAACCCAAGCATAAATGTATAATGAAACTATGTACAATCCTCCAATGTATATCATTGTCATGGCAAAGGGTTACTTCATTTAATGGAGCGATATCTTGGTAAATCATCGTCAGGGTGCATGTAATGTAAATTCATTCATATAATTATGTATGATTTTTAAATTAATGCAAATTAATAACCAGTTCTCTTCATTATAATAGCAGGGTTGCAGACCCTTTAATGCTAAGAAATATCAGCCTCGACTATAGGCAGATAAATTACCCATTTTTTACTTTCAAAAATCCATTGTTCGAGTGCTCTACACTTATTCGAAAAATCATGTAATGTTTGTTCGAGATTTTCTCAGTTTGTTCAGGCGCGTAGGAGCTGGTACCACATGGGCCGTGGCCGCGGTCCAAATATTCTAGCTAGTAACGGCAATTGGGCCGCCAAATTTGATACCATTTTTTTTTTAAATTGTATTTCAAATGAAGCTACGCGCATATAGATTAATACATGTCTGACACGATATTGAATATACAGGTCACCATGGCATGATTACTCTAATTGATTAAAATGAATTTAATGTGTTTGTGATTTATTAATTTGTGACTATTTATGACTGTTTGTATTTGGTACAGAAATAGAAAATACTAGTATTAGATGTGTGCTTACAAACGTGTCCATAACATGTGTATTACTGTTTTATCATATTAGCATTTTCTTTCTCAGTGAATAAATGTTACCAAACGATATTAGTTTTAGATCTAACACCTATTTGAAATGTAAAAAGGTTTAGAGAAAAAAAACATGAAAACAAAACCTGAACTCACTGGAAATCGAGTCTTTCAATGCTTACAATTGAAAAAAATCACCAGAGCGTGACACGAGCCCACCCCTTCCGCGGACCAAATGTCATTTGGAGTCCTTTGCGCCTGATGTGTTCGTTTCGAAAGATACCCCGCTTGGTATTTTCCTGTAAACTTTATTTCTATTTTTGTTCCTAGATATGATCGTAAGAAGAACACATGGATTGATTTGTTCGGCCCCTACTCACCCCCCCCCCCCCACCACGCCCTTCCATCCGGACTAGTCAGAGCCATTCATGTATCTTAGTTCTGGTCCATAAACGAAATTCAATCCACCAGTGTTAAGTAATGTTGAGGCTCTTTGCTACTTGAAATATTTTTTGTCTTCGGCGAGTAGGATCTGGCTGCCTTCAAATGGATGGAACTTGGAAAGGGTGTTTGAATGTATTTGTGAAATGCTTTTATTATGTTGTTGTTGCTATTCATTGAATATATGATCAGACCATACTTTTTGCATTTTTGATGCATGAAAAATGCCTAATTTAGCGACGCCGACGGGTATCAATCCAGCGAATTCGTACGGTACTACAGAACAGAAATGTTGTCGGTGCGTTTATAGGTCAAGCTGGTAAAATCTTTCTCACTGTTTCTTTCTAAAAAAAGTAACACCTCTGCATATTGTAACTCTTATATGGAAGTAAAACAGATAGTCATACTAACTGCCCTTAATTTCAATGGCTATTTCAGCGTGTGATAACGACTGCGTTGAAACAACTGAATCACCCAGTGTGTTACATGGGACTAATACTGTAATGTAATGCGAACAACGCATCATCTTGTGGAACTAAAATGACTCCTTTGCACTTTATGGATGTGACACAGATATCTGTTTGCATATACATCAAGGATAATGTCAGCAAGTCAGTAAAGTTTTCAGAAGAATTTTATTGGTCTGATTGTAATACTGTAATAGTGTCAATTAACAGAAACTTCAGATGGATGGATATATTTATATAGCTGATCATTACAAGACAGGTATTAAATACGAATATATCAATACTAAGTAATCAGTATAATGTAGACAAATGGATACAAATACATGTCAAAAGAACCTCGGATACATAACATGCTCGGATATGTGAAATAAGTACATAATTATCAATAGCCGGAAAGTAGATGATTTTTATCTCCAAAGAGCAGAATTCATACTTTTATTTATATGATAAAATATGTTGAAAGTCCACTTTACACAACAATCACTATTAAAGCTATTAAAGTCTAAACTTGATTGTCAGACTTTCCCCTGTTAGTTAAAATAACTTACAAGGCATATCTTATTTCAACATTGAACCTTGATCTTGCCAAGGTCAACAAGAGCGCCATGAAGAGAACACCAGCGCTCGTCTGTTTTTTTCTCCTTCGAAAATGAGGCACAACTCAATACAAACTAAAGCCAGAGTTATGCCCCTTGATGTACACATGCATATTGTCCCTGGCAACATCTTAACCAAGTTTTATTTAAATATGAAGTGATTTAGTTACTGTCCTAGGTAAAATACTGCATGATGCCCACAGCCCTGACAGGTGCCAAGGCATATCACAATACCAAGATACTTTTTTCTGAAAATTTTTCTTTTACAAAAATTAATGCATATCAAATTTCAGAAATAAACAAATCTTCATTCATTGGCTCTAGATACAATTCAACCAAACAAATACTAAACGTTTTGATAGCAAACAGAAGAAAGTTAATACATTTTTGTTTGACATGTTCATACATGATGATATTTCATTTGCATTTCATCAATTTATTCAACAACACGAAAAACATCACATCACTGAGAAGTGACAGAAGCATTCAATACAAAGCAATACCACACACCATTATTTACCATGGAACAAAAAAAACAATTGAATACACTGCAGTGTAAATGACCACAAACATCATGGACAATTCTAGCAAAATCACCTCCAATTGAGGACAAGTTATTACCATATTCAATTTCAAATTTTTAATTGTTAAAAAATAAATAAAAATAGAACAATATCCAAAGAAAATGTCAATCACTGATGGTATTCAGATATAAAGCTTAAATCAAAATGCAATCTAGTCTATTCTATAATTTAAAGTATCTATTTGTTTAATTGTTTGCTTTTTGATGAGCCTATTGCAAGGCCAGTTGCACCATTTCACCATTGTCCTTGATCGCCTGGCAAGAATTGGATACTTCTTTATAAGTTCTTTATAAGTTCAAGACATTCTAACTTATTTTTGGTGGAGTATTAAGCTTAAAACACTTTTTAAGGCCATTTTCTACCACGTCTTCTTCAGCCTAGCTCCAAGGTGTTCTGACTGTGGCTGTTCGTTTTTCCTAAAACACAGAAATACAGGCTATTTTATAGACAAAAAAAATCACTATATTTTCATCTATTTGAGCACTAAAATATGAAAGTGTGTTCTTGATAGTCCTCTTTAGGACAAATAACCATAAAATCCTATATTAAAACATGTTTTATCAATTGAAGTTGTCTAGGAATTAGCAACAGTGCCTCTGCAAGTCAATATATAAATATGACCTGTATTCAAGATGATGTGTTTTCACTGATAACCTTTATATTATTTGATTTCTTAATTTGTACAATAAAATGGGCACGGTAAGCAAACTCATTTTTCTGTAGCAATGACCTGAGCAACAGTCTTACAGTGCTATATAATATACATTGTTGTCCATGTTAAACATGTTTGACTTCAGGATTTTATTTGATATGTAGAAATTCAATTCAAGGCCTTTCTGTTAAATACAATTATATATTTTCACTGTAACTTTTTACACTGATCAGTAACATGACACACATTCTGGCTAATTTAAACACTGAATAGGTTTTTTTAAGATTACAAGTATGGTTGTTACACAAAATTAATTGTACACTAAGGAAGACAACAGAAAAGCCTGATCACAAAAGTGCACTTACTCCTTTACAGAAACAACACTTTTTAAATCAAATTTGCTTTAAGAATAGAAATTTCTAATTGTTACAAATTTCAATATGATTCTTACATGGTTTGTGCCAATCCCAGCATTTACGACTGCTTCGAGTTGACCTATGGAGACAAAAACATATTATATATGCAAATAGGTCTGCTATGTTTCTTAACGCTAACAATTAATGCTATTTATAATAATGAAACAGGTGTCTCTCGACAAGTATTATTTGAATGAAATTGATGTACATTAACAAAACCTCTTTCAGAGGACTTTTCTAAAAATATCACCTCCAATGGAGGCCAGTTACTTTTATTAGACACCATGCCTGTATTGAGATCACAGGTATTTCAAATTTCCTTGATGCCTATTATTTAAAATGCAGTACTGGTTCTGAAATATTGAAGGTGTAGTGTTTTTAATACAGGAGATAATTTACCTCAAACACACACACACAACTATCTCTACACAACTAGGCTAAAAGAGACATGTTGCAACAAAATGACATAGTATTTTGTCTTTTGAACCTCTGGTATTTTGATTTTGTTCTGTGGTAAGCATAATACTGAAAAGAAGTATTCAGCTTTACTGATTGTAAGCACATACAGGTACATATATTAAACATTTCGGTTAATGATAATGTTATTTACATACAATGATGTACAACCAAGATTGTGAAATGACCTTCAACCTACGACTAGAATGATGTCAAACTGATTTTAATATCTCTGGTGGTTTGAATTTCTTATTTGTTAAGCAAATTTCTACATGTAGTCATCACCTCAAAAGACAATGAATTTGGTCGAACACCCATTGATGTCCAAATGAAGACACTTCATTCCAATCACTTTTAACCCATTATGAAAACTACATTCCAAGACTAATTCTTTTACAACAAGGGCAAATCTATACATGAAAACATCAAATATCAGGCACCCGTTCATCTTATATTATAAAAACGATAAGTGTACCTATTTCAGTCCCTGGTTGATCAACGGAGGCATCAACATTATCAACATCCACATCATTAGTATCAACAGTATTCACATCATGGCACTGTCCAGCTGCAATACAAAAACATCACATCACTGAAAAGTGACAAAAGCATCAAAAACAGAACAAGATTATACATTATGGTATTTACCATAGAAGAAAAACTACTGAATATAGTGCAGTGTGAATGACCTCCAACTGAGGACAATTCAAGCACAAACACCTCCAATTGAGGACAAATTATTACCTTTGGACAACACATAAAACTATTTCATAAATATCTCTTGTTTCAAATATCATCCTAATCTAGGCACTTCAAACAATTTAGTCTTTAAGACAGGAGGCACGTTTAAAGAAAGTATTTTAAAGAAAACCCACTGACAACCAATATAAAAAAAACTTCTGCAACTTCTAGTTAGGAAACAAGAGCTGTTATAAGACAGCGCGCTTGACTACGCCGCTTTGACTTAGAAGTGAAAACAATAACAATGTTATATGTGCCTGTCAAACACAATAAAACAATCAAATTAAAAAAGTGAACAAGAAGCGGGATGTGACAAAACCAGGTTTTTAATGATTGGCAGAAGAGATTCAGTTTCAACTGCTTTCTTCTATCTTTAGTAGCAGTGACCTTGATGACATGGGCCCCAAACACAATCCCATGGAAGTCCTCCATAAACTCTTCCTACATATTAAGTTTGGTCACAGTATGTCAAACATAACTGAAACAGTAATCTATTTTTAGTAACAGTGACTTTGACCCAAGAAGGCCGAAAGGCAATCCATCAAAGCTCTGCATATTGTCCTATATTCCAAGTTTGGTCACACTATGTCAACCCTTACTTGAGATATTCAGTACCGGTACTTAGCATATTTCTATTTTTAGTAGCAGTGACCTTGATTCCATGGGCCCCAAACACAATCCAATGGAAGTCCTCCATAAACTCTCCCTACATATTAAGTTTGGTCAAAGTATGTCAACCATAACTGAAACAGTAATCTATTTTAGTAACAGTGACTCTGACCCAAGGGGGCCGAAAGGCAATCCATGAAAGCTCTGCATAAACTTGTCCTATATACCAAGTTTGGTCACACTATGTCAACCCTTACTTGAGATATTCAGTACTAAGCATATTTTTATTTTTAGTAGCAGTGACCTTGATTCGATTGGCCCCAAACACAATCCAATGGAAGTCCTCTATAAACTCTTCCTACATATTAAGTTTGGTCAAAGTATGTCAACCATAACTGTTACTACATTTTCCTGTTCTACAGAAGTTCATTACTTTTATTTGGATTGGTTTTTCTTACTGCTTAAAGACCGACTGAATTAGTTTCAGTAAGTTATCTGTCCTCTGAAGGTACCTTCACCATTTTTACTTTCCTGGGCTCTGTTAAGGTAGTGCGTGGATTCCCTGTGGGCCACTCACATTTTTTCATATAGGTTTTCCAATTTAAAAACTTGATTATTGTACCTGAGATGTTAAATTTCTCTGATTTTTGATAGTTAGAAATAAGTTACTTGGAGTTTATTTTTTTATACTGTGTTTGTCAATTTTTGACACTCGACAGAATTGTTTCAAACTTACAGCCTAAAGTTGAATTATGGCTTGCCTGAGCAGCTAGGTATATCTAAGGCATTTATTAATTTCATAGTTAGTTTGGTTTTTACAGTGTTATTTCCATTTGTATTTAATTAATGAACTTGAATAGATTGTATAAAAAAATGCAAACATCTCAGTTGTTCTTCACACCCAACCTCCCTGCCTTTGCCCTGTGTCGAACCTGAGGGTTCTTGTAACCGCCCGTGTGGCTTACTACCACTTGTTGAGGTTAGGTTACACAGTAATCTATTTTTAGTAACAGTGACATTGACCCTAGGCGAGCGAAGTCAATCCGTGAAAGCTCTGCATAAACTTGTCCTATATACCAAGTTTGGTCACACTATGTCAACCTTTACTTGAGTTATTTAGTATAAGCATATTTCTATTTTTAGCAACAGTGACATTGACCTAGACCATAACTCTAGGGGCCCAAAACACAATCTCAGAAAAGGTCTCTATAAACTCTTCCTATATACCAAGTTTGGTCTATTTATTTCAAACCTAGCTAAAATTATTCCATTCATAAGGTGACTTTGACGCTGCCTCCCACCAGCCGCCCGAACAATGACGCAAGTTGACATTCAAATAACTGGTTTTCCCTTTATGAAAATGTGGTTAAGAATATATATAAAAATGTGCCTTTCAAAAAATATAAAAAGAAAAATTGAAAAAAAAAATCATTCCCATAATTTGTATTAAGGGTTAAAATGGAGTTATGTTCCTTGTTCTAAGATGGTCGTCAATAATTATGCAAAGTATTAAGGGCATTGAATGAAGGGTATAGACGTTTTTTTTATTAAAATCCCAACTTGCCCTACAACTTTAACCTGCCCTTTAACTTTAACCTGCCCTAAAACTTTAACCTAAGTCAATCAGGGGCCATAACTTGTATTAAGGTTAATATGGAGTTATGTAACCTCATTGTGTGATAGTCCTTAACAATTGTGTGAAGTATTAAGTCAATTGAATGAAGGGTATTGGACTAATAAGTGAAAATCCCAACTTGCCCTAAAACTTTAACTTGCCCTAAAAGTTTAACCCAAGTCAATCAGGGGCCATAACTTGTATTAAGGATAATATGGAGTTATGTAACCTCAAAGGGGTGATGGTCCTGAACATTTGTGTGAAGTATTAAGTCAATTGAACAAAGGGTATAGAAGTTGTTAATAAATATCCCAACCTGTCCTAAATCTTTAACCGCAGTTCAATAGTCAATCAGGGGTCATAATTTGTAAAAAGGATAATATGGAGTTATCTAACCTCATTGTTTGATGGTCATGAACAACTATGTTAAGTATTAAGTTAATTGAATGAATGTATTGGACTTCTCTAAGTGAAAATCCCAACTTGCCCTAAATTGCAATTTCTAACCGGACGCTGACACTGGGGTGAGTAGTATAGCTCTCCTAATTCTTCGAATAATCGAGCTAAAAACTATATTCCAAGGCTTATCATAAAACAATTTTGCTCAAATATCAGGCACAAATTTATCTCATATTATAAGAAAGATAAGTGTACCTATTTCAGTCCCTGGTTGATCAACAGAGGCATCCACATCATCAGCATCCACATCATCAGCATCCACATCATCAGTATCCACATCATCAGTATCAACAGTATTCACATGGCACTGTCCAGCTGCAATACAAAAACATCACATCACTGAAAAGTGACAGAAGCATCAAAAACAAAACAAGACTATACATTATGGTATTTACCATGGAAGAAAAACTACTGAATACAGTGCAGTGTGAATGACCTCCAACTGAGGACAATTCAAGCACAAACACCTCCAATTGAGGACAAGTTAATACCTTTGGACAACACATAAAACTATTTCGTAAAAGTCTCTAGTATCTAATTCCTTTAACTCTAGGCACTTCAAACAGTTCTGTCTCATAAGATAGTAGGGACCTCTACTGAAAGTATTTGATAGAAACCCCACTGAAGACCAATATCAAAACACTGCAACCTCTAGTTAAGAAAAAAACTATATTCCTCTAGGCTTATACTAGAACAAAAAATAATTGAAATATTACTTTAATTACAGGCACCCATTCATCTTATATTTTAAGAAAGATTAAAGAACCTATTTCAGTCCCTGGTTGATCAACGGAGGCATCAACATTATCAACATCCACATCATCAGCATCCCCATCATCAGTATCATCAGTATTCACATCATGGCACTGTCCAGCTGCAATACAAAAACATCACATCACTGAAAAGTGACAAAAGCATCAAAAACAGAACAAGATTATACATTATGGTATTTACCATGGAAGAAAAACTACTGAATACAGTGCAGTGTAAATGACCTCCAACTGAGGACAATTCTAGCACAAACACCTCCAATTGAGGACAAATTAATACCTTTGGACAACACATAAAACTATTTCGTAAAAGTCTCTAGTATCTAATTCCTTTACTGCTAGGAACTTCAAAGTCAGTTCCATTTCATAAGACTGGAGACACCTCTACTTAAAGTGTTTTATAGCAAACCCACTGACGACCAATATTTAACACTTTGCAACTGTTAGACCTTTAAGAAAAAAAACTAAATTTCAAGGCTTATAATGGAACAAAATTAAATTGCAATTTTACTTAAATATCAGGCAACCATTCATCTCATATAAGTAGAAAGGTAAGTGAAAAAGCGTACCTCTATTAGTCCCTGGTTGATCATCCGGGGCATCTACATCATCAATATCCACATTATCAGCATTATATCATCAGTATGAACAGTATCCACATCATCAGTATCAACAGTATTCACATCATGGCACTGTCCAGCTGCAATACAAAAAATCACATCACTGAAAAGTGACAGAAGCATCAAAAACAGAGCAAGATTATACATTATGGTATTTACCATAGAAGAAAAACTACTGAATATAGTGCAGTGTGAATGACCTCCAACTGAGGACAATTCTAGCACAAACACCTCCAATTGAGGACAAGTTAATACCTTTGGACAACACATAAAACTATTTCGTATAAGTCTCTAGTATCTAATTCCTTTAACTCTAGGCACTTCAAACAGTTCTGTCTCATAAGATAGTAGGGACCTCTACTGAAAGTATTTGATAGAAACCCCACTGAAGACCAATATCAAAACACTGCAACTTAAACACTGCAACTTCTAGTTAAGAAAAAAACTATATTCCTCTAGGCTTATACTAGAACAAAAAATAATTGCAATTTTACTCCAATAACAGGCACCCATTCATCTTATATTATAAGAAAAATTAAAGTACCTATTTCAGTCCGGAGGCATCCACATTATCATCATCCACATCATCAGCATCCACATCATCAGTATCAACAGTATTCACATCATGGCACTGTCCAGCTGCAATACAAAAACATCACATCACTGAAAAGTGACAGAAGCATCAAAAACAGAACAAGACTATACATTATGGTATTTAACATGGAAGAAAAACTACTGAATACAGTGCAGTGTGAATGACCTCCAACTGAGGACAATTCAAGCACAAACACCTCCAATTGAGGACAAGTTTACCCTTGAACAACACATACAAAACTATTTCTTAAATATCTCTGGTATAAAATTTCATTTAAGCTAAGCACTTCAACCAGTTTTGTCTCATAAAACTTGAGGCACGTTTACTGGAAGTTCTTTATAGCACACCCACTGACAACCAATATTATAACACTTTGCAACTCCTAGTTAAGAAAAACACACCATATTTCAAGCGTATCAAAGACAACAAAAATCTTCAATCACTTATGCTTTCTCAAACCAGGGGACAATTCAATACAATTTAACAGAGCAACCTTGGAGTTTACCAATTGCACTGACGGCAAATAAAAACTTTCTAGTAATTTTAATTGTAAACAAAACATGTACGTTATACCAAAGAATTATCTCGGGGCATGATGGTGAACAAGCATGCAAAGTTTCAAAGCCAGATGTCAATGGACTTTGAAAATATTTGAGGTGGTACGTAAACTTTAACGTTAATTCTAAGAAGAAAAAGGGGCATAATTTTCTCAAAATGCTTGATCAAGTTACCTCTTCCTGTGTACAGGTTGGGGGAATGATGGTGAACAAGCGTGCAAAGTTTCGAAGCCATATGTCAATGGACTTTGAAAATATTTGAGGTGGTACACAAACTTTAATATAAGTGGTCACGCCGACGCTGCTGCCGACACTGCTGCCGACACTCGGGTGACTAGGATAGCTCTCCTTATTCTTTGAATAGTCCAGCTAAAAAATCATTGGTTAACACCTTATGCTGGGGCCTGAACTATAACTTTCTGCCAACAAAGTTATGTCCTGTTATACATGTAAAATAGGTGAGTATGTATTTTCCCCAATTCTGCGACAATATTTTCCTTTAGATTGTCCTATTTATGAAAAAAACATTTGATAGAAATCAGGTAAGAATTGGCCAAGAAAAAAACTTTGTCTGCAATAAAATAATTAATTATGCCTCCACTAGAATATGTGAATGCAAATGTTTATATGGCACATTATCACTTACATTCATTTCTACTTTGATAATAATTATATTTTGCATTTTTTTTTAATTATGCTTCCTTGTTTTAAACAGTATTCTATTTTACAATCAATTATTGGTTACAATCAATTGATTAGATATTGGCTGTAATTGGAAAGCTGTTGCTATTTATATACTGTTTAACTGTTATATATAACAGTAAGTCACTCTAAGATGAATTTTATGTATTTTATCGGATATACATGGTAAAGACTGATTTAGACTCTTAGATTGTTTTTTAAAAGAAATAAAAAATAAACATTATATCATATCTTGCTTTCAACCGGCTAGTAGTAACATTCAATCGTATTTGGAGTTTTTTTATAAAGATGAAATTAAACAAAATGTACGCCGTTAAATATGATATTGTTTTGGACTTCTGCTACATTAACAATAAATCTGACTGCAAAACAACCATGTATCTTAAAGATAAGTGTTTAACATCACATCAGTTCACATACAACTTCTGAGCATAAGCGACAGTAAATTTTGGACATACAGATCTATATTATTTTTGATTTTGATTGTTTTAATTCCTTATGACCACACTTGACTTAAACATTAACATTAGAAAGTTAAGGTTAGTCACTGTACCCTAAACAGAATAATTTTGCATTCACAGTCACCTTAACATAAAAAAACATAATCGGGTCATGATTCTTTGTCGGTAGGGTTTGGTTGTCTTGAAAACCTATTCAAATCATATTGTAGTTTATTTTTCAGAGGGCTACAAGTTTGCTAACAGAAGTCGTACCAACACAAACTCGCACCAATACGAGTCGTGCAATATACGGACAGGTCGCCCCACATATGTATTATATAGGCGGTATGGGTAGATTCATATAAGTAGCTTGTCATATAGACTTTATATTAATTTACCATCATCAATTATCAATAAAATACCTTTAAAAAAGATATCCAATAAATATTGTAAAATTTGACAGAAATAATATGTACTACCGTATATAATCCATATGCGGGGCGACTTCTCTCTATATATGGGGAGACTTCATAGAAGTACTAGATTGTGTTGGTACGACGGCTCTTGTAATCACCTGTTTGATGAAGTTCATGCATGGTTGTTAGCTATACAAGCATGATTGTATGCTAGTCTAAAAAAATAGACGTGTTATACAGGATTCTTCCAATACCTAACGTCTAAACGGGTTTGTGCAAAAACAGGGGGTTTTTGACACATATTGAAATTTTATTTCGAGAAGAATTTTATGTTTGAAATAGGTAATAAAGGTTTATATTCATATTTTACCATGTAACTTAATTGTGCAAATATATTTTGCACAAAAAAGCATTAAATTGCAATAAAACGAAACTTGACTAACACAGACTACAATTATGCCAAGCTTAACAACAATGCGTTGTTAAATTAAACCACAAAGGTTACACTTGAATTATTTTTAGACAATACCATTCTCTTATTACACTTAATGCACCAGTCAATTGTAACCTCGCCCCCCCCCCCCCCCAGGTCCGGGGGTATACCGGGGATAGCCGGGGAAAAGGGTTGTGTTTTTATTTTCCAGGTGCCCCCGCAGGGCCGGGTGATCGCGATGGTTTAGTCATAACGGCAAATTTAGCGGAGATTGGGCCTTATATAGAGTCTCTGGGGTGCGGGGGCATTTGGTCGGCGTGTAACAATCAGTTCGTCCCCGCGCAAGGCGGGGATTTTACCCGGGGTTTGCTGGAATGAAAGTCAAAGTCCCGGCTATTCCATTGGACCTGGGGGGGGGGGGGGGGGGGGGGGGGGGAGGGGGGACCGTGGTTACAATTGGCTGGTGCATAAGTGTTTCATGAAACCAGTCATCAATATTAGACTTTTGGATGAACAAGCCTGGATTCTTAAACTTTTGCTTGGCATCAATTTTTTTTAACAAGCCCTGCGCCCTGTATATAAAATTCAGAATTCTAACAAGCCCGGAAGACATTTTTCCAATGCAGGGGTTGCTAATTCATATTGATCTGTCAACAAAGCATCACCAATTTAAACTACCTAGCAGGTGCCCTTTATCTTTCCGCTCAATAAACTTAGCGCTGGGCTCTGTCATTCTTGGCTAGGAAAACAACAGGTGGGACATGGACGCTTAGAGTCGCCAAATAAAAACCGTCTCTGAAGACTGAAGCTATCATTCATCAACGACAACGTACAATTATTTGGACTAAGATGTATGCTATTAAGCATAATGCTTTAATGCACTGCTTTTGTAGATACATAAGCTTTAATAAATTAAACCATTCAAAAATAACTACTGGCGAATAGCTGGTGTTTTAAACATAACAGCTGACCAACTTAAATCTTGTTTTGTTCATTTTTACAAGAATACTGTACACTGAATGTCTCCGAAAACTCGTCGTGTTGACATAATTCTTTAAATTAGCATAAAAAATGTAATACATTTCTATTTCAAAGAAAAGTATATAGTTTCTTATATAAACAGCTAATGGGCACATCATAATTGTAGAAACCATCACTGTATCTTCATTTTAATGAAATTTTCCGTTTCCGGGTCAGACATCGCGAAAACATATGACATTCTCAAAAATCAATCGAAGTAAACAACGTCTGGTCATGACCGTATCATACTGATAAGATAACACCTTTAAACATATATTTTACGATAAAATATTGTTATAAAGTAAATTAACAATTGAAAACAGATGTTTCACTCACTTGATGATGCGCGTAACACCGCCAATCGAGACCACTGGAGTGTGACCAAAAAAGAGGCAAAAAATGGAAATTTACGGACGGTCACGCACTTCCCATACACTTGACCCTTCTGACCTCCAACTGAGGACAGTCCATTTTTATGATATTATTTTTCGTTTCAAGTCATAAAACGAACTTTGAGACTACCTTAAAAAAATGCCAAATGAGACCGTCCTCAGTTGGCGGTAATGGTCTCAATCGTTGCTGTTATTTCTAAGGATTGTCCTCAGTTGGCGGTGTGTGCAAACACACGTACACACACACACACACACACCATTTACCCGTCAGCACAACAGTCAATGATTGTATTTTTTAGGATTTTTTTAATTTGCTTTTCGTCATCTTGGTTTAAAAAATAAGGTTTCTGGGACTTATGAAAAGCTGATGTATTTATTAAATGTTCATTTTTCCTCATACAAATGGAATAGTTTCTGAAATTATCTGTAGTATACAATGATAGTGCTGAACGGCTTGAGCAAATATTCCTTCTTCTATTAGATATTCAAATTAATTGATATAAATGATAGCATGGCACTCACCTCCACCACCACCACCACCACCACCACCACCACCACCACCATGTTGTAGACAAACATCTTTAAGTTTTTTAATTTTGGATGACAATATCAATTTGATTCAGTGTATTCTATGAGTCAGAAATGTTATATTGTAGACGTATAGCAGAAATAAAAAGACATCATAGCAAAAGGTGGTATTCAGATTCAAATCAAACATGTTATTCTGTTATGCTTAACAACTTCAATTTCAAGACAATGTGAGCACAATTTTAGTGTTGGTAATATTGTTTCTGTTTAAACATTATTAAGCTAAAACAAAGAGAATATTATAATTTATTTACATATAAGACCAATTATCCATAGCAATGCTATTTGGAAATAAAAGTAATTTAAATTTTCATTACCACATAATATTAAAAAAGCAAGGGTGGATAATTTTTTAACTTAAACAAAAATACATACCGGTAGCAATGCAGAGGAAATATAGCCCTGTTTACCAAGAAGTAAAAGTATGAACCCCAATATATCTTTGCAAAATCTGAAGTACCGGTATATGGTCTATTGCAAAAAGCCTAAAAAATGGTAAGTTAAATGTTAAGATATAAACTCAGCTACCATATGTTATACTGAGTGCTGAACAAAAATCTGTTACTGTGACATTTATCGAAGTGCAACAACAATAATAACACAGCTTTGTCTTTGAAAGTCAATGTTTTGTATTTGTTTATTTTCAGATTTTTTCAGTCAGCAACATGACTGGATACTGCCCATTATTGAGCAGCCAGATATGCCGGCCCTGGGCTTTGCTGATGTAGGGTACTGCTCCGGCGTAGGTGAACATAATCCCAACATGAACTCCTACCCGGGGCCCTCGCCTGCCTCAATAGCAAGCCCGAGTACCCCGGGAACCGTTGGCGATGGATCCCACCAAGGGCAACGCAAACGCAAGAGTCAAACTGAGTATGTTCAATTGGAATATCAAATATGTATTCTATATACCTCTTTGGCAAACAATTATATAGTTTTTAATATACAGCTTCTATTTGAAAACAAATTTCCATTTAATTAGATATAATAGGCGGGATTGTGCACAAACTTAGGTGTCATTTATATCAATTTCTGGTAAGTCCTTAAATTTCTTGTGGTTTGTTTCATCTGTCGCTTGAATGCCTTGAGACCCTCTGTCATGTTTTCAATTCCTTTGATTGTAATATTAAGTTTAGAATTAGAAACAAAGTTTTATTCATAAAGCAATAAAAAGTTTGTGTGAGTCAGGTAAGTAAATTACCTTTTACCCAACAAAAAGATATATGATGTAGGATGTGGAGCATGGCTGGTAAATTTTAGACATATGAAAATTGTCAGTATTATGTCAAAAGACCATTTTTATTATGAAGACAACTTTTTTTCTTTTAACACAACATTGCTTCTCTGTTTCAACAAATATTGATGTAATTCCATACTTTTCAGTGTGTGTTCGTCTTTTGAAGGCGAGGATGAGGATGATGGAGTGGATTCGGAACACATGAAAAAGTTTGCAAGGTATGCCTTTTTCATTTTATATTTTATCTTGTCTATTTTAGATGAAAAAAGTTAGCTTTTGTCATAGCCTTGGTATGGGCTGCATCTAACTTATGCTTTAACATAAGCCATTACTCAAAACCGCTCAAAATATTCCCATGAAACTTGTTATGCATGTTGCCAGTGACAATACACTGACAAAGTAAGAAAAACAGATTACCATTGCGTCCATTTGTGTGGTGCTGTTGTTCCACTTTGACTCAAAGCAATGCTTCAGTTACACATTAGAGCTGTGCCTTTTCATTTCAGTTACTCGTCAGATTTGTTATTATTCAAACTTTTGTCACGTTATGCATGAATGATTATAAACTGTGTCTTCCAGACATATATAATATTCTGATCGTTTGGATTTCTGAATGTTGCCATTTATCCCATAGGTTACATTTGAACTCATATTTCTTGTCATAGAGAAGATGCCACTAAGAAAAAGTACTAGTAAATCTTGTGACTTATTGAAAATATTACATTCGATGCCACTGTAATCTTGTTATAGTTATTGTCTTGTTACACTTCATTACTATTTTACTGACATCCTTATATTATGTGAATCTTTACTTTCATCTATGAACATAGAATACGCTATCATTGACTTTCATATTTCCGTGCAGAGCAGTAGTTAAATATTAAAAAAGCTTTACACATCCACTCCTTATGTTCCTCAGAGGAAAATCAATGTCTTCTTTAGTTTTCATGAAATAACAAGGTTGTTAAAATGTAGAAAATAGATCCTGATTACGTATGTGTCAGTTGAGCTAAAAAATAGATCCTGACTATGTATGTGTCAGTTGAGCTACAAAATAGATCCTGACTACGTATGTGTCAGTTGAGATACAAAAAATAGATCCTGACTACGTATGTGTCAGTTGAGATAGGAAATAGATCCTGATTACGTATGTGTCAGTTGAGATAGAAAAAATAGATCCTGACTATGTATGTGTCAGTTGAGATAGAAAATAGATCATGATTAAGTATGTGTCAGTGGAGAAAGAAAATAGATCCTGATTACGTATGTGTCAGTTGAGATAGAAAAAATATATCCTGACTACGTATGTGTCAGTTGAGATAGGAAATAGATCCTGATTACATATGTGTCAGTTGAGATAGAAAATAGATCATGATTAAGTATGTGTCAGTGGAGAAAGAAAATAGATCCTGATTACGTATGTGTCAGTTGAGATAGAAAATAGATCCTGACTATGTATGTGTCTTACACAGAAAAACAATTCTGATTATGCATGTGTCAGTGGAGATAGAAAATAGATCCTGACTGTGCATGGGTCTTACACAGAAAAACAATTCTGATTATGCACGTGTCAGTGGAGATAGAAAATAGATCCTGATTATGCATGTGTCAGCTAAAATAGAAAATAGGTCCTGGTTCTGTAGATATCAGTTAAGATAGAAAATAGATCTTGATTAAATATGTGTCAGTTAAGATAAAAAAGTAAAGCCTGATTATCCCTGTTAGAAGCCAAACTAAAATTAGTATAAACCAATCTTTTGGTTTAGTAAAAGTTAGCCAAAATGTTTATTGATTGCCCAATATTTATCCAGAAATAACTATTAACCAATCCAATCATTTAAACGTGCCAACTTTTTGAAAATAACCTTTGGGTAATTTCTCTTGCTTTGTACATTTGACTGTATATGGCCATATTTTGATATAAAAAAACCCCCATATGGTAATGGTCCTTACAAGTTACAAGACCCAAACTGTATCAAAAATGTTCAAATCCTTGTGGTATGTCAAGAACATTGCTGCAAGGTTCAGGGCTGGTTTACCTTTATACATGTAGCTATTGTAAATATTTAAAAATCTTATTTTCAGAAACCGATGGTCAGATTTTGATCAAAATTCACAGGGATGTTCAAGGTATTTTCATAGACTGGGTGTTGTTAGAATCTTAGAATTTGATGAAACTCTTCTATACTGGATATACAAGATATTTGACTGAAACTGTGATCACAGATGATAACACATGTGTGCCAAAGGTTGTATCACTCAACCTGAAAATTCTACTTATTTGGCGGTAACATTAAATATGTTATTTCTTTCAAAGTTTCTTGATATATCTTTTATCAGTTATCATTCTCTTCATTGATTACATTGGGATGACACATAATGGGTTCAGCTTCAATAACACATTTTGTTGTTAATGTTTTGTTTTATTTTAAGCTTTTCTGTTTGTTTAGGGAAATAACTCCGGGTATTGTGATAGCTCTGTGTCACTGATGGTGCTGTCATGCAAATACTTAGCCATAGCACAAAAAACATTCAATATATTCATATGAAACTTTGTACACGTCAGGCAAGAGACAATTCACACATGTAAAGCAAGGCCCATAACTCTGGCATCAAAAAAATATTGATTTTTTTTTTAGAAATTGACATTTGCTCTGAAGCACTCATGTTAGATACTGGTGTCTTAATGTTTTGCAGAGTTTCCAAATTAGCTATAGTGGTGAATATTAAGACCTATGGTTGTTTTGTCTCTCAGCTTAGCTTTCACAGGATGTATGGAGATTTTATACTATTCCAAAATTGAGCGAATTTCCTGAGCTATTTTAATATTATATTCTTACAGACAGAACCACAGCGAGATTGAGAAGCGTCGTCGTGACAAAATGAACACATACATCGTGCAGCTCTCCTCGATGTTACCTATGTGTAATGCAATGAACCGTAAATGTGACAAGCTTACTGTCTTACGAATGGCCGTCCAGCATATGAAGTCCTTGCGGAGTAAGTTGTGGTGCTTTTTTACTTGTTTACTGTTCTGACAGGATGAACTATATTTCTTCTTAAACGAAACAATGATTTGTGTCGTATAATTTAAACTCCTACCTGATGGAAAAGAAGTTCAAAGGATTTAATGGAGACACATTTTTCTCACAAAGTTAAAAACATTCCCAGCATGGAGTTTTCATTGGACTTTAATGTGTTATTTCCGACCACAAACCAGATATTTAAAACAGATAAAATAACTTTGTTTAATTACAAGAGCCTTTATGGGCAAATTTTCAGGAAAAATATCAGCTGACTTAGGTGCTTCAAAACAAATGTGTCTGGATGGTTTTGCTAGAACTTCTTTTAAACGGATTGGTTTGAAAAAAAATATTTCAGAGAAATTTAAAAAGGGAGATATGACATGAACAGGAAGCTTAAGATTCCAACCTGATTATACCCTGGTTTCACGAAGTGAAGTTGGGGCTATATAGGAATCATGTCGGTCCATCCCATCTGTCTGTCCTGCCTTTCATAACAACATTGTCACTCGTAGTTGGATTTGGAAATAGTTTGGCAGGAGCAAGATGGAGCAAGATGATGACATGTTGCACCATACACCTTAGTCCCTAGCTTCAAGGTCATGGTCACTGTGCGCCTCAACGTTTTGCTAAATAAGCATTACTGATCATATTGGTTCATGTCTGGTCCATCACTTTGTCATTTATGATGGCTCTTCAAGAATATTTGGCTGAAGTGACCACCATAAGATGACAACATGTCCTGTCCTTTTACCATATCCCTCGCTGCAATGTCAAAGTCACAGCACACTACAGAACTTGGTGAAATTGTCAAATAAGACTTATTGATGATAGTGGTTCATGTCCGGTCCATAATTTTGTCACTCAGAGTGGAATTTGGAAATAATTTCACATAAGGGACAACCTTAAGATGATGATGGTTGGTCCCCACCATAAGACGAGGTCACATAATATGGCTGGGTCAAGGTCTCTGCATGTGTTTGAGTAATTTGCCTTTAAAGATCAGCTTAACACTTTGGATATATTGAAGATTTTATATTGATTTTGAGGCAGAAAATAATATTTTCCTTCATATAATCTTTAAACATTTATAATGATTTTATTTTATTTTTCGCCTGAATCGAGCAGTGACATCCTATGTGAAGGCGCGTGTGTAGTTTGTAAAAATTTTTGTGATAGCTGTAGTTATAGTAATGATATATAACTTTGCTGTATAGGAAGTATTTGTGTTTGTTATTGGTGAAAAAAGTACAAAAGTATTTGAAAAAATAATAAATATAATAATATATTTGATAGTAACTGTTGACAATATTGTACATTTCAGGCTCCTCCACCTCATTCACGGAAGCTCTCCACAAGCCATCATTCTTGTCAGATGATGAACTGAAACACATTATACTGGAGGTAGACAATCAGTGTATTGTAATGTCTTTAAACCACCAAGAAATTCACTTCATTATTTGCTCATCACTTGTTGTTTGAGTTGAGGTATTGTCATAAGCCTTGGTGTTTTGTCTGCAGCTATATTTCGGACTGCAAAAGCTTTAACCTTGACCATAACTCCATTGAAGGTGTTCACATGCAACTTTGTGTACATGTTACCAGTGACAACAAGCACATGTGTATTCAACATTTGTCAAGTGTTAAAGTGAAGAAGAATAGAAGAGCGTCGGGAAATGCTTGCGGTTCTTGTGTTCATTTTTAATTTCATACTTTTATGTGCCTATTTTTTAACTGCAAGTTCAGTAAGTTTTTCTTTGGCACATGCTTCACAGAGCTTCAAATTTGCAAATACAGCAGTCCATTTAATTTCCTGGAAACAGCAAGTGAAAATGATCTTCACAAGTGAGTTAAGTTCTGTTTGGTATCTGTTATCAGCTTGTATATCACATGGTTTCAATAAGGAGACTTGGTCACATGTCTATTTGTACAACGTTTATTGAATAGAAATGGATTCAGATGACATTTTTATGTCTGTTTCTTTCTGAACTGTCTGCCTTCATACATACACATTAATTTTAATACCTTATCTCTTGTAAGTGTTTTATCTTGAACGCCATAGAACGTAAACATAAACTATTTAAATTAATCAAGATCAATTAAAAAAATACTGTAGGATTTTTAGAAAAAATATTTTAAAATCTTGGTAGTTTCTCTGTCGCGCAGTGACTGAAGCAGCAAAGCTGACATCATGTAATATTACTTGTGCTTAATTCTATCACAACGCGTAAAATATCCATGTATGAAGAGTGCTTTATATGAAGAGCAATAAGTATCAAGCACAAACATTTTTTCGTTTTTACCTCAAAAAGTTAAGTATAAATTACCGTAACCATTCCATTCCATCATTCCTTTGCCTTATTTTTCATACATCCAGTGGCAAAAGTGGTGTTTAAAATTCTAGGCCAATAATCATAAATTTTCTCCATGCTTTGTATAATTAACACAAGATTGAAAGAGGGACATGATCTATTGCAACTGCATGATTATTGTGGCTTTTTTTCCGTACTTTTACAAATTTCAGCATGGCTGATTAATTTCTCAGTAAACAAAACTATTATGTTTCCAAAATAGATCATTATAGATTAATGCTCACAAATATAAAAGGAATAAGCAATTATGTCAAGAAAATACATGTATTCAACGGACGGCATTCAAGATAATGTAAAACATAAAAAAGGGAGGAGTAATGGGACATATATATAATAATAAAGTACACTGATGGCAATGATGGGAGCCTGGACTAACATACCATCGATATGGAATGTTGACAGGGGCTTTTAGATTCTATGGAAATAACTATATAAACAAAGACGGACACTGAATAGCTTGGAAGATTGCTGAAAGGAACATTGGCAGACACAGTAATGTTATGAAAACTGCAGACACAAGAATCGATGGTGAAGTAAGATGAGTTGAACATTGACCTACAAAACAGTGAAATTAAATATGATGATCAGAGCATTGATGTACACAGCAGTGACATGAAGTACAATACAGAATTACAGATGTACACAACGGTGCTTTGTAATGTGCTGACAGGAGTATTGATGGACACAGCAGTGACATGAACTGCAATACAGAAATACAGACGTACACAACGGTGCTATGTAATGTGCTGACAGGAGTATTGATGGACACAGCAGTGACATGAAGTACAATACAGAAATACAGACGTACACAACGGTGCTATGTAATGTGCTGACAGGAGTATTGATGGACACAGCAGTGACATGAAGTACAATACAGAAATACAGACGTACACAACGGTGCTATGTAATGTGCTGACAAGAGTATTGATGGACACAGCAGTGACATGAACTGCAATACAGAAATACAGACGTACACAACGGTGCTATGTAATGTGCTGACAGGAGTATTGATGGACACAGCAGTGACATGAAGTACAATACAGAAATACAGACGTACACAACAGTGCTATGTAATGTGCTGACAGGAGTATTGATGGACACAGCAGTGACATGAAGTACAATACAGAAATACAGACGTACACAACAGTGCTATGTAATGTGCTGACAGGAGTATTGATGGACACAGCAGTGACATGAAGTACAATACAGAAATACAGACGTACACAACGGTGCTATGTAATGTGCTATCAGGAGTATTGATGGACACAGCAGTGACAGGAACTGCAATACAGAAATACAGACGTACACAATGGTGCTATGTAATGTGCTGACAGGAGTATTGATGGACACAGCAGTGACATGAAGTACAATACAGAAATACAGACGTACACAACGGTGCTATGTAATGTGCTGACCGGAGTATTGATGGACACAGCAGTGATATGAAGTACAATACCGAAATACAGACGTACACAACGGTGCTATGTAATGTGCTGACAGGAGTATTGATGGACACAGCAGTGACATGAAGTACAATACAGAAATACAGACTTACACAACGGTGCTATGTAATGTGCTGACAGGAGTATTGATGGACACAGCAGTGACATGAAGTACAATACAGAAATACAGACTTACACAACAGTGCTATGTAATGTGCTGACAGGAGTATTGATGGACACAGCAGTGACATGAAGTACAAAACCGAAATACAGACGTACACAACGGTGCTATGTAATGTGCTGACAGGAGTATTGATGGACACAGCAGTGACATTAAGTACAATACAGAAATACAGACGTACACAACGGTGCTATGTAATGTGCTGACAGGAGTATTGATGGACCCAGCAGTGACATGAAGTACAATACAGAAATACAAATGTACACAACGGTGCTATGTAATGTGCTGACAGGAGTATTGATGGACACAGCAGTGACATGAAGTACAATACAGAAATACAGACGTACACAACGGTGCTATGTAATGTGCTGACAGGAGTATTGATGGACACAGCAGTGACATGAAGTACAATACCGAAATACAGACGTACACAACGGTGCTATGTAATGTGCTGACAGGAGTATTGATGGACACAGCAGTGACATGAAGTACAATACAGAAATACAGATGTACACAACGGTGCTATGTAATGTGCTGACAGGAGTATTGATGGACACAGCAGTGACATGAAGTACAATACAGAAATGATGTACACAACGGTGCTATGTAATGTGCTGACAGGAGTATTGATGGACACAGCAGTGACATGAAGTACAATACAGAAATACAGACGTACACAACAGTGCTATGTAATGTGCTGACAGGTGTATTAATGGACACAGCAGTGACATGAAGTACAATACAGAAACACCAATGTACAGGACAGTGCTATGTAATGTGCTGACAGGAGTATTGATGGACACAGCAGTGACATGAAGTACAATACAGAAATACAGACGTACACAACAGTGCTATGTAATGTGCTGACAGGAGTATTGAAGGACACAGCAGCGACATGAAGTACGCCGACTTGATGCCAATGAATATGACTGTCCCATGAAATATATCAACGAGTGCACTAACCAATGGAAATGCCAGCAACATTTAAAAAATGGGAATAAAGCATTGAGGGACACAAAACTTTTCAATACGCGATTTTTAATACATAGGAAAAATTTCTGTCATAACTCAATTTCTATAATATAATTCCCTACCTACCGAATCACTTTTTTTAAGCAATACAGTACATGTATTTACTTTATCCTTCATTTTTCTAGGCAGCTGATGGGTTTCTGTTTGTTGTTGGATGTGACAGAGCCAGAATCCTGTTTGTCTCCGAATCTGTCAGCAATATTCTTCAATACACGAGGGTGCGTATAAAGATGTCTTAAAAACATTTGTCAGGTCTAGTCATGTGATACAGCCTCGTGAACGTGCAGGGGGAATTTGTTTTTATAAATTGTGTTGTGTGTTTATATCAGCTATTGGATGTGATAATTTGACTGATGTAATTTCTCGGGCCAACTGTTTGTTGTCAGCATCACGTTTTGATTTATCCTTACAGTTTGATAAAACAAACCCTTTTCTGTTGCTAAACAAACATAACAAGCCTTTGTTTTTCTCACATTACATTCTGTTATGGTTAAAATCAATGACTTTTCTGGTTTGTTTTATCATTTACTCGCAAGTACGTACACATGTTTGGCTGCACCTTAAAAAATGGGGTATTCTGTTAGGAATGTTTTGTTGAGCGTCCCCACGTCCAGCTACAATTGAATCTGATGTGAGGCATATAGGCAAATGGCAGCCTTGATTCAGCATAAAACACTTGAGCTCATGGATCTACTAAAACGATAGTAAAATCAGATATTGGACCTTTTTTTAACAAAGGCAACCAAAACCACAGTCCTTATCTGTATAGGTACTTTTTAGGAGATTTGAAAATGAGCAAATGAATACAGCAGTATGACCTTAAAATCAATATTACTCCAAATAATTGTGGTCAAATCTTTTTTATGTGAATACATTTTTATAGATAATTAAATTATCTAATGAATGGTGTCAATGATGAAATATTAAATTCATTTTTTTCATCTGTGAATGCATTTCCAAGATGGAATTGTAACATTTCTTTGAAATGTCATAATTGCATTAAATCAAAGCTTAATAAAATGCTGGGATGATCTAAACTTTAATACCCCTATCATTTATAATACCCATCTGGATTTATAAGCCGACAATTGATGTTCTTGTGTATAACACACAGAAATATGGCAGGAATATCTGGTGTCATCCAGCTGAGAGATCCAGTCCAGGGTGTCTGTTTAACTTTATTACCCCCTCATAAAATTGTTTACAAAAAGAAAGCCAATAAATGTTTTTCCGGTATGAATAAAAAGACCTAGATCAATCTAAAACCTTGCACAAATGTGTTTACCTGACCTATTTTACGGCCGGAACCACGCTGAACATCTATCAGCTTCACAGAAAATTTACTCATCATTTTTTCCGCTACTAATTGTTTCGATTGTTTCTAAACAAAATATTACCTTTAAATAAATATAATCTCTATTGATTTTAATGGTAAACTGAACTGACGTAATATATTTAATGATTTACGCATCAATGACTTTGGGGGATTTTCGATACAGAAATCAGCTCATGGTCTTATTACGTCACAATGGGATATCACACCGGCCATTAGGAGTATAAATACCTTCTCATTTTAGCAGACATATTTTCAAGGGAAAATCAATACACAAAAGGTTAAACTTTAATTTTATAAACATCCGGGATATTGTTTACCAAAAAAAAGATGCAAAATTGAAATATTGAAATGACCTTATTGAAATATGCGGGCGACGCATAACGTAATGGATACGGTTGGCCAGATGGGTATACATCTGCAAATGAGCTATGTCGGCCTATCTCGTATACATGCGCTAAAGGGTTAATATAAATTTAATCTTGTTACTGAGAAAGAATATATTTTTTCAATATTTTTGGTAAATTAACTCAAAAAAATAACAAGACAAGGTGAAAATAGTATGGAGGGAGGATTTTGCCCAACTATGCAAAAATTGGTGTAGCTGTTTTTGTCAGGGGGAGATTTGTCTGTCCCCAACATACAGTGTAAGAAACGAAATCTGCATGCATCCTAATGTAAGCCTAGAATATGGGTAATGTCTCAACACAGAACCACAGTCATGTCTCCCAACAATATGTGCCTGACCTCAAAACAGGAATAGACAGAACCCACAGAACTGAAGGATATTGATACCACGTTGTCCGACCGTCTTTCTTTCTGTTGATCCATCATGAGCCCCAACTATGTAATAACTGAACAGAAATTATGTTAAATTTGAAAAACCATAGTGTTTTGGTGCACATGCAATACTCTTCTGGACAGGATTGGTAACACAAGAGTTATTGCCCTTATATAAATAAAAAAGCTTGAATTTGTCCATCCATAACCATTGTTTGAATTTTATTTTTTCAAGAAAAAATAATGAAACTTATGTGGAATGTGTATACTCATAATACGATGGTGCAAGATTCATCTAGATAGGGTTGGTAATGAAATAGTTGTTGCCCTTTACTTAAAAAATTAAAATAATTTTTGGTCTGTTTGTAACTAATTGGCAGAATGCGTGTATAACTATGGCATGGTCTGGCCTGCTCAAGTAAAACAAAAGTTATTGCCCTTTAAGTATTTACAAAACAAGAGTGTCAAGGGCAGATAAAATATGAAATGTCTACAATTATACTGTGATGAATTGGTGATTAATTCAGTAACAAAAAATTAATTGTCCATTAATTAATGAGAAAATCACTCTGTTAGTCCAGAGATATTACTATGTTTGGAGACATTTATGTATAACTAATTGATAGAAGAAGCATGATGTGTGTTAAACACTGCTGCATGCGCATGGTCTGGATTGGGTCAGAACCACTAGAGTAATTGCCCTTTAATTAATAATTTTACTTGAAATTGTCCTTATGAAGCTATAACTATGATGCTGAATATAACTTTCTGAAGCAATATCAATCAAAACTATCAAGAAATAGTGATCTCTGGTCAGCAAATCTCATTCTTAGGTTTTTACTAATATTCATAAATATTTTTTTAAAGATTTTTTTCTTTGCAGGTCTTGAAATGTTTTGATCTTTGACAATGAATCATTGGCAGAGGTATTTGCTACTAGGTTTTGTTTGGTTTAGCTTTTCAATCTGTTTGAACTAATTTATGACATGAAATCAGCCATTTGCTACTCTACCGCATATTTAATAAGGCTCTGTATCCGTGTCGATTTGTTTCTGGCAAAATATGCTGTAATGACTTGTCTCATGTAGTATTATGTAAAAGTGACTCAGCGTTTAGTTACATGACATGGATTTGCAACGATACATGATATATTTTGATATTTTATACATAAAACAAGTGTTTTTTACATAAGTATCATTGACCTTCAATCTAAAGATGCCATCACATGGTAACAGATGTTGGAATGCCACACTTTTCCCGGAAAGCTCTACATCAGACACAGCTATTGCATGATATATTTTTTCTTACAAGAGAAATTGTGTTCTAGTAACCTGCCAGATATCATTTGTACTTGTAATGGTCTTGTGTTCCAGAGAAGTTTTAAATGATCTTTTGTTACACAATGAGTAAAACAGCCGAGTAGACAAGGCTGTCTAGTGGCAATGTCAAGTACGATGTTGGAGAGTATTATGTTTCATTTTCCTCTACTTGATTGTAGTCCGTGACCGAGCGCCTGTACACTTCTGGGAAACTTGACTGAATTGCTGACTGCAAGAAATATGAAGGTTTTCAATAGTTTGGTGAATTTAAATCTTTATGTAAGCCATAAGATTTGCTCGTGTTAACCTTGATAGATGGCATTTGATAGATAGTAAATGAAAATGGATTAGTTACATTACCTTAAATACTGCTTAAGGTCAGGCACATGATGTTAAATAATTCTCGTAACATTAATGTCGGTGTTTAGGAAAGAAATGGATGAAACATGTCAATAAAACCCTCGTTTTTTAATGACAATGGCCTTGTATCAATTAATAAACTGTTTTAAAGTGAGCTTGATTGTATGCTGTGCTGCAATTGTCATTGCTGTATTGATGTCAGTAAAAATGAATGTAATAAAAACATGAATTTCTTAAAATAAATATTTTCAACAAGTTTCTCTGATTTCTTTTTAATTGAAAAGCACTGTGCTGAGTATATTTATTAAAGGAAATGTATTGTAAAAAGCAATCTAATGTACATTTTTCCCTATAAAACACACAAATAAGTAATTAAAAAATTGACTGAGGGTGGAGAAAAGTATGAAATATTATTATGGCATTGTTAAAATTCTTTATTTTTTTGTTTGCTGTAGTGCCGTAAATGCCATTCATTGTATTGCCATGTCAATTACATAATTATGAAAAAGGAATGATTTTTTTTTTAATGATTTTTGTGGCATCTGAAAAGCGCCATATAGGTGCCATTGGTTTTGGTGATTGTGTCAGCATCACAGGTATCAGCTTAACTTCAAACCATGGTGAAACTTTGTGACCATGTTCAGTGTGTGTATACCATGTGATAAATTGCGTCATTAATGCTTCATCAGAAGGCAATTTTTTAGCTTTGATTGATGACTTTAAACAATGATAGCTTTACTCTTTCTTCACCTTTTTAAATAAAACATAGCGCAGTCTATGTCCCTTACAGAGCACTGCCTTCGGAGTTTGAATGAGAGTTTAGTTTCTGAAAACACTTTGACAAACCTTTTCACAAAATTGCCGCCTGATGGAGCATCGTCAAACATAAACTTGGAACAAGGTTTGTTGAACTGTTTGAGGAAACTGTTTACCTAATCAAACTCCGGTAAAAAATGAAGGTGGGGCTCTTTAAGCACTAAAGACTGCCCTTTCCTTTATTGCCTTCTGATGTAGCATATATAACATAATTTTTCACATGACTTACACACACTGATGTTTGTGGGTATTATGTATTGGTCAAATTTATCGCGGGGGAAATTGGCTCAGAAACTGGACAGTTTTGTCCCTTAAACATTTAAAAAGATAGTTGAGGAGACCACAACTGAAGTATTTGTTATTTAATCATTATAATTTTGGTTACAATTCTTATGAGCATGATATCTCGGAAAATTTTGATTGCGAGATAAATCACATTAGTAACTCCAGAGTTATTCCCCTTTTACATTAAAAAATATAATGTTCATATCTTGTAGGGACATTTAGTTATGTATTCCTTATCCGGTTATGATGAAGTTAGTGACAGTGTTAAGGTCAAGTCTGTTTTGGAGATTAATCCCCTCAGTAAATCCATATTATTAGGCTCCTTTGACATGAAAAAATGGTAAGTTTATACCTTGTTAAGCATCTTAAGTCATTTCCTAACATAAGTTGATTTCTTAAATATTTCATAGTCATATTAAAAGAAATGTATAAGTGTTTTTAACATTTAAGTATGGTTTTTTTTTCAATAAGGTAAATGAAAATAATGTATTTTGAAAATTCTTTATTCATCCATTTATTAGTAGTTATGAATACCGCCCCAGGCCTAGAAACTTCCATTTATTAGTAGTTATGAATACCGCCCTAGGCCTAGAAACATCCATTTATTAGTAGTTATGAATACCGCCCAGGTCTAGAAACATCCATTTATTAGACGTACATCATGTCCAATCATAATCATGTATATATTGTCCAACTTATAATGAAACATGGTGACATTGTTTGTGCTGCCAATGTCCAGGTAAAGTTTAATTCTCAAAGTAATGTCCCTTTTTATCAAGAACATGTCAGAAGATCATTCATGAGTTATGTCTAGGCCAGTATCTTGGTGGAATCATTTGATGCATCTAGTCGCAAAGTCAATAATTAAGCCATATTATAAGCCTACAAATATAATATGGCAAGTGCTTAAGTTTGAGGGGATTTGGAGAAAGCTATATTTGTCCTGTCGCATTTAATTTTTCCAGTCGTCAGACGAGAATCGTGAAGCATGGATTAGTTTCTCATGATCAGATTGCTCTCTAAGTAGATTGATCTTCTACTTTCCATCAGGTGATATTAATTTGTCTTTGACATCTGTTTTGTAACAGTACTGTGTCTGACATACATGCTGAGAATATCATAGTAGTTGCATTTTATTGTTGATTGATAACACTCTATTCAAAAAAAATAAAAAAAATATAGTAAATAATATAAGTGATGAGTTGGTAAGCTCTGAAGTCCATAAATACATTTAAGTACAACAATACCCATGCATCTTGCATGTTGTGTAAACCTACCTATCAATTCACATCAGAAGCTGGCTTAAGGGCAATGCTATTAAGGGGTTAATCACCAGCAGTAATAAGTGTTAGTACAGACTTCTGACTCGCCTCACATGACAAGGCGCAATTGACTCAGTTGATAAAATTGTGGTCACCATTTAAAAAAGTAATTAGAAAAGTCGGCTTCCATTTGAAACGTGAGACAAATGTCATTTCTTTTATACATTATTACAATGGCTTTCAACACATTATTGTTTAACATTATTGTATAATATAAGTAGCCTTCAATTAAAGTTCTAAGCTTCTCATTGGCATGACATTGCTTAGAACTCATCCTGTTAGCTTCCTAATGGCCACTGCTACAGAAATGCTGTTAGTCCTGTATGCTTTAACCATTTTTTCTTAACCTATATATATACATGTGGTCTTGTAAGTGCAGTTGTTAGTGACCTCCCTTCTCACCAAGGCACTTGCGAGTTTGGTTAATGGTCACCATAGTGGGTTTTCTCCGGGTACTCCAGTTACCCCAACAACACAAGACCACACTCTCGCACAACATAATGCCAACGAGAGTGACTTAAAATAAGTTATCATAACTTTCTTCACAATTTCTGTAAAATATATAATGTTTAAACTAAGTTCTATATAGACCTTTGCTTGTTTTGCAATGTTTTTGGAAATTAAAGACATTTCTAAGATACCAGATAATGCAGTTGTGCAAGCATTCTGATCATATAGACAGTGTTCATGTTAGAATTATTAGTTCCAATGTGGAGCCAAACTCTAAGCACTGCCTGTGCATTTTAGGATCAGCAAACTTATATTCATGTCTATGATGACTAACTCGAAGCTTTGCCTCAAACAAATCCATGATGTCATTAATTTTGTTTTTGACTTTAAATGGTCAGCGTTTTGGAAGAGTGTATCAGATAATTGAACAAATTGATGGTCAATATGTTTTATAAAAAAAACAATTCTAAGGAACAAAGCACAATCTAAGTAATGTGCACTTAAGAAACAAAGTGATGGACACACCTGAGTGTTATTAACTGTGGAGTTGTTTTGTTTTCTGTAAAATTAAACACTGTGAGATTCAAAACCATAACTGCTGTCATCACCGTGATGTGATTGCCATTGATGTGACGTGAAAAATCCCAACCAATTCAGCAGCTTACTGAGAATATTGTCATGTCAAAACCCTATTATGGTTATTATTTGTAAGAATGTGACTACGATGGAAAGAAAATGCAGTATCTTCTTACCTTAAGTGTTTTGTTATCAAATAATTTTCATAACTAAGTCCTTATTCAAGATCTTTAGTTGACCCATTTACTGAGTGTATCTCAGAGCTAAAATTAGAAAGAGAACTAGATATTATAAGTCTGCAATGGAAGGTCTCGGCATCAGAAGCATTTTATACACTGCTTTTAATAATCTTATCCACTAACAAGTTGAGGCAGTTATTAACACAAGATCATGTAAATAAATGATAAAATTTGGGCCTGTAAATTCATATAGCTTCTCAGTGATTTTTATACCCCCCAAAACAAAGTTTGGGGGGGTATACTGGAATCGGGTTGTCCGTCCGTCTGTCCGTCCGTTTTTTTTTTGTCCGGGATTCATCTTTGTCGTTATTGAACAAATCTTTTTCAAACTTTCAGATATTAATGGCCATGATGTAAACTTGCGCCTCTGTGAAATTGGTACGGGTCACGTGACCCTGACCAGAGTTATCTCCCCTTGATGTGTTAAAGTAGGCAAAATAAGCCCTGTCCGGGATTCATCTTTGTTATTATTCAACAAATCTTTATCAAACTTTCAGAAATTAATGGCCATGTTGTAAACTTTAGCCTCTGTGAATTTGGTACAGGTCACATGACCCTGACTGGAGTTATCTCCCCTTGATGTGTTAAAGTAGGCAAAATAAGCCCTGTCCGGGATTCATCTTTGTTATTATTCAACAAATCTTTATCAAACTTTCAGAAATTAATGGCCATGTTGTAAACTTTCGCCTCTGTGAATTTGGTACAGGTCACATGACCCTGACTGGAGTTATCTCCCCTTGTAGGCAAAATTAGCTTTGTCCGGCCTAACTCCAGGGCAAACAACCTAGACATGGAGGGGTGGGGGGTATTCGTTAGCCTATGGCTTACAGTTCTAGTTTGTAACGAGGTGACAAATGCTTGTATTCTGTGTTGAATTTAATGAAAAGTAACAAAAAATGTGAAAATAGGCAAGGAAAATATCTAATTGATATTAACGCATACAAAAAAAATTGATAAAAATAGAGGATATTTTAAATATTCTTTGTTAAAAATTTGATATGTTGAAAATGTTCACTTTAATAGAAGATTCGTGAAAACAGCCCCAAGTGTGAGCTTATTTTTTAGGTACTAACTTGCATAACTTAATTACACCTGTATGAAACCTTATGTATTTCAGAATGAGCTCATAGGGCAAAGCATGTTTGACTTTATCCACCCACGGGACATCAGCAAGGTGAAAGAACAGTTCTCTTCATCTGACCTTGCACCAAGAGAAAGACTCATTGATGCAAAAAGTAAGTTTAAATTAAACTTAAAAGGGCAAGCTCAATGTTGTAACACTAAATTTTGACAATCACATGGATTATTGTATTTCACTCATCACTTATTCCAAAAAGAATGTGGCTTTCACAGTTGATTTATCCAGATAGATTTTTTTGTTCCCGCTTGCGGTGAGCGAAACCTAGCTGTCACAATGGTGGTTTCGTGTATGTGTGTGCCTCGATGAACTTTGTCCAGGCTGTATTGTATCTTGAACATGCATTTTTTTATTTTTAATAAAAACTTCAAATGAAGGTTCACCATGATGAGGTGCTGTGTAGCCCTCAAAATCAAGGTCTGTACCTCAAAGGTCAAGGTGACAGTAGAAATGATCCTTGTCAGGGCTGTGTCTTGACCACGCATAATAAGATTTTCAAAAACCTTGCCGTGAATGTTCACCATGATGGGCTGGTGTGTCACCCAGGTCTATTCCTCAAAGGTCAAGGTCACGCTTAGAAGTCAAAGGTTCAAAGAAACCTTGTCAGGGCTGTATCTTGACCATGCATTATAGAATTTATAAAAAAAAACTTGCCTTGATGGTTCACCATGATGAGGCTTGTGTCATTCACTTGACCCTGGTCTGCGACTTAATGTGAATGTCACTCATAAAATTTTAGCATTGATGCCGGTAAAGACTGAATTACCACAACGACCAACCCACTTGTGCTCCGGAGCTCGTCGCTCATTCTACTGCCGTTTGAAATGTCGTAACGATGGTAGCGAGGCCAAGTCAGGTTTTAAATACGAGAAGGATGATATGGAATATACACATAAAAAACGTAAAACAGGTCAGTTGAGCTGATGTTATATATAATTCTAGTGAAGGTATTGAAGAGCTAGGGAATCCCACCCAGATCTCCTGTATCTTACTCTGTTCCTGCAAGTTTCTTGTATCTGGATTGGATTGGGCATTGGAGTCACTTCTATCTCATGTCACTTATGGCATTTGAACACAATTTACATCATTAATGTTCACTGGACAATTTTGGTCAAATAATCTGTTTCATTCAAAATGTCTTCTTTTTGTTCATGTGTTTTTTGTTAATGTACGTGCCATTAAATTCAATACTTGTTGATGTGGTAATTACTATCTTTTGTTGTTATGTGACATGGTCTCTGATTGGCTCCTTAAAATATTCTAATGAATGAAAATCCACTTTTATCTACTCAATTAACTTCATTGTTGATTATGTAGTTTAACAACTCTTGCAAGCACTTCATTTTGTCATTAGTTCACAAATTGAGTGCAAATAGCAATAATCGGGATTTCTTATGATCCCAAGTGTCATTCAAACTATATTTCTTACCTATTTTATTCCAGACCAAAAATCTTATACTGTGATACATTTTAACGGCTACCTGAAATCGTGGCCAACATCAAAAATAAACATTACCAGTGAAGACGACTTGGAAGATAGTTCAAACTTCCTCAGTTGTCTAGTGGCCGTGGGGCAAATACGAACTTCCATCAGTCAGACTGGTTCAGCATTTTCAGCATGTGGAGCTGGTTCTTCACTCTCATGTACGCCAAACACCCGTCCAGTGGAATACATGTTCAGGATCTCACTGGATGGAAAACTCACTTTCATCGACCAAGCGTAAGTAAAATGTGAGAGTCAAGCCATGTACTTAAGCCCATGTTCTTCAAGAAATATGCATGATATTTGAAATGTATGTGTGTATTTGTAATAATTACAATGAAACAATGATTCGATGTAACTTTATTGTGCCTGTGGGATATTCAAATAGCTTGACACCAATGATCATAAGATTGAGACAATGTATTACAATCATGCAACACCCAAATTTCCAATTGAAAGATCAAGGTCTACTTAGTCTTTGAGTTCATGCTATCTCATCCAACATTGTGCAATTCTTAACCATATTGAAACAAATGCACCTTTACAGGGAAATTCTCAGGTAACTCCAAGATTTAAATACCTTTACAGAGAAATACTTAGAGAACTCCAAGGTTGATACACCTTTACATGGAAATACTCAAATAACTCCAAGGTTGATACACCTTTGCAGAGAAATACTCAAATAACTACAAGGTTGATACACCTTTACAAGTAATACTCAAATAACTCCAAAGGTTGATACACCTTTACAGGAAAATACTCAAATAACTACAAGGTTGATTCACCTTTACATTAACGGAGAACTGCTCAGAGAACTCCAAGGTTGATACACCTTTACGGAGAAATGCTCAGAGAACTCCTAGGTTGACACACCTTTACGGAGAAATGCTCAGAGAACTCCAAGGTTGACACACCTTTACGGAGAAATGCTCAGAGAACTCCAAGGTTGATACACCTTTACGGAGAAATGCTCAGAGAACTCCAAGGTTGATACACCTTTACAGGGAAATTCTCAGATAACTCCAAGGTTGACACACCTTTACAGGGAAATACTCAAATAACTCCAAGGTTGACACCCCTTTACAGGGAAATTCTCAAATAACTCCAAGGTTGACACACCTTTACAGGGAAATTCTCAAATAACTCCAAGGTTGACACACCTTTACAGGGAAATACTCAAATAACTCCAAGGTTGACACCCCTTTACAAGGAAATACTCAAATAACTCCAAGGTTGACACACCTTTACAGGGAAATTCTCAAATAACTCCAAGGTTGACACACCTTTACAGGGAAATACTCAAATAACTCCAAGGTTGACACACCTTTACAGGGAAATTCTCAAATAACTCCAAGGTTGACACACCTTTACAGGGAAATTCTCAAATAACTCCAAGGTTGACACCCCTTTACAGGGAAATTCTCAAATAGCTCCAAGGTTGACACACCTTTACAGGGAAATTCTCAAATAGCTCCAAGGTTGACACCCCTTTACAGGGAAATTCTTAAATAACTCCAAGGTTGACACATCTTTACAGGGAAATTCTCAAATAACTCCAAGGTTGACACCCCTTTACAGGGAAATTCTTAAATAACTCCAAGGTTGACACCCCTTTACAGGGAAATTCTCAAATAACTCCAAGGTTGACACACCTTTACAGGGAAATTCTCAAATAACTCCAAGGTTGACACACCTTTACAGGGAAATTCTCAAATAACTCCAAGGTTGACACACCTTTACTGGGAAATACTCAAATAACTCCAAGGTTGACACCCCTTTACAGGGAAATTCTCAAATAACTCCAAGGTTGACACACCTTTACAGGGAAAATCTCAAATAACTCCAAGGTTGACACACCTTTACAGGGAAATACTCAAATAACTCCAAGGTTGACACACCTTTACAGGGAAATACTCAAATAACTCCAAGGTTGACACACCTTTACAGGGAAATACTCAAATAACTCCAAGGTTGACACACCTTTACTGGGAAATACTCGAATAACTCCAAGGTTGACACACCTTTACAGGGAAATTCTCAAATAACTCCAAGGTTGACACACCTTTACAGGAAATACTATATAAATCCAAATTTAATTGATATCTTTATACTATTGACATAAGATATCAAGTAATACAAAAGGAATGGGCTTATGAACTTAAGTCCAATTTACATGCTATTTAACATATTTTATAGCTTCTTTCAGTGTTGAAATGAATGTGTATTTTTGTGCCGAAAGCAAATCTATTGTATGCTTTCCAGTGGTTTGTAAAGATTTATCAGTGATATATAAATGATATCTCAATTTTCAAAGAGTGGCAATACCAATTTGATATTTTTCAATGTTTTGGAATTTTAGCCTGCAGAAAAGTACAATCAACTTTTTTATAGTATATATTTTAAGGCATGTTATAAACAGAAAATTTGTGTGTTTGAGTGTTAAGATCGCAAAACATTTCACATCATGAAAACCCAATGTAAAGATCTCACTCATGGCTACCCCAATCGTGGAATATAGCTTTTGATGATCAATAAGTATAGCTTTTCCTGCTCACTAGGTAAAATATAGCTTTTCCTGCTCACTAGGTAAAATATAGCTTTTCCTGCTCACTAGGTAAAATATAGCTTTTCCTGCTCACTAGGTAAAATATAGCTTTTCCTGCTCACTAGGTAGAATATAGCTTTTCCTGCTCACTAGGTAGAATATACCTTTTCCTGCTCACTAGGTTTTGTAATTGTAATTGTTTTGCCTTGTAAAGCTATGGTGTTATAACTTGATTCCGAATGTCAATGTCAAGGTAGTTGCTATGTGAGTGATGTATTCCATTGTATGGATGGCTGTAATAAACAGAGAAAACTGAGAAAACATTCTTATTTAAGCTCAATCTGAGGTAAGAGTACTTGTTTTCTTACATCTGTTTTTAATACATGGTTAAAAAGAATGTTAAAATAAAACACAGATTTCCTAAAAAGAAAGTTGAAATTAAACAAAGATTTGCCATTTTGAGACTCGAGTATGAACCCAGACTGGAGACTGTCCATAATCATGGAACCAGGGCATATGTTTACATAAGGTCTAACTCTGAGCTCAGTGGCTGTACCTTAAATGTTTCACTAGAGTTTTCATTGGTCATTATTTTGAGATTAGTTTCCAGTGCTGCTTGTCAAGTTCAGTTCTCTGAAAAAAAAATGTTAGTTACAATAAAGACCCATCTGTACTGATATATTATTTTTATGAGGGGATCAATTGTTACTATATCTGATGCTTCCAGTTCCATGTATGTTTCTGTTGGTCAAGTTTCATAATAGACATCTCATTGACTACCAGTGCTGCCGAAACTCAGATTCAGTGTCTACACATTTTTCATATTATAATGTAATGTCTTCCAATGTGAGAGGTGGAACCTACAATCTCTTGGGGCAAAGGGGGACACTGGTTGATTCTCAGAGTTTGAAGATCTATTGTTTCCTTTGTCAAACCAATGTCAGAAGCCTGATGATGTGGTTGTTTCATTGTACAGTATCTAATTTATGGTATCAAACTTATCTGTGTGGGCATTTCTGATAGGATTGTTTCACTGCTGATGCCTTCTCAAATGAGTCTAATTAATTACTAGGTGACTTTGTGTGCTTTGTCATGTGAGCTTATATCCAATACACAGGTTATTTTCTCAGGTGTATTGTTTGCGACTTTAAGTGCAAAAAAGTGTTGTGTTTTTGTGTGCAGAATTCTTTAGAAAATTATCCTCAGTAATGACTCATAATAGCTCATAATTCTGCACTGTTATGAAATCATTTGAATTTGTTGAGAAAACATGTAATACCATGGTTTTATAACCTGTGTACTGAATGTCAATATCCATTTTAGTGTCAAGGTTAAGATATTTGATATGTAAATACGTCAGGGAAAAATAATATGATGTATAAAATTATATGTATCCATTATATTTATGGCTGAGAAAAGTGAAAAAACACACCAGTCTTTCATTATAGAGGTACTTCAATTTTTAGCTCTACTGGCCAAAGGCCAGAAGAGCTTATGCGATGGTAATGTGTACGTAGTATGTACGTAGTATGTGCGTCCGTGAGTCCATGCGTCTGTAAACAATTTCTTGTTAACGTGATACAATCTTCAGTTTTGATTGTATCTTGATGATACTTGTACAGTATTTAGATATCAATTACAGCTCGGTTCCTTTCGAAAACCATGCGGCCATGCATGCCTAGATTATGGGCCTTGAAAGTTTAGAGAAATGCTATTTTTAGTTAACCTATTTTTAGCCAGGTCTGCATGAGCGAATTCTATTTTTAGCGAAGTTTACATGTACATGTAAAGTCAAGTCTAGGATTAAGGGAGACAATTTGCTTTTTGGTTCTGCAGTTGATTTTGTGAATTACTCTGCCTTGTTCTTGTTGAAAGCCCAAAGACCATTTTTTATCTCTAAGTGTCTGTAGTTTGCGCATTCATCTTAACAAAATTGGTTGTAAATGTTTGTTCAAGTTATGCACCTGGGGTCATTACTGGCCACGCCCAGGGTTCACAGGTTTGGTAAACTTAAATTGGGAAAGGTTTGAAAATCTGTTTGTGTATTCGTGCATCCATCTCAGCACAATTGCTTGTGAATGTTTGTTCAAATTATGCCCCTGGGGTCATTACTGGCCATCCCCCGGGGTTCACAGGTTTGGTATACTTAAATTGGGAATGTTTGAAAATCTTTTTGTTGGAACCAGCTTTGCAAACACTTCATGACTTGCTATTTTGAATAAGGCACCACAAGGCTCAAAATATGCCCTTGGGGCCAAAGCTGGCCCCACCCCTTTTGACCTTCTTTTCTATTCTTAAAGCTTCAGCAATGATATTTAGACCATGTCTACAGTTTTGCAAATGAGCATCAATGTTGTCCTCGGATGCCCTTGACTTTGACCATTTGACCAACTTTTTTTTAATTTTTAAATCTGCAGAAATTTTTACCATGAGTACAGTTTTGAAAGCATTTTTTTTTTTGTCAGATGGCCTTTACTTGGCACATATTATTTCAGATAGTTCATGAAACTAATCTGCTTACAATACTTTCTGGGTCAGATGTTGAACGTGCAACGTTTTCAGGTAACCCAAACACAAAACGTGATCTACATGTCTGTTGCCTTTTACCCATACATACATGCTCTGGATTAAAAATGCCCACAAAAGCCATGCCAGTAGAGCATAGGCACTTATGGGCCTCTTGTTTATTATTCAAATGACAAATCTGATAAAAACCAACTGATCTTGTGTGACCAAAATATGATTTATAAGGTATTATTAAAAGAAAGAACATTCGTTATAGAAAAAGAATACATGACATAAACATAAGAAATATCAACCTTGAGAGTTCTGGAAGCATTTTAAAGCTGCACTCTCACAGATTGAACGTTTTGACAAGTTTTTAATTTTTGTCTTGGAACGAGCCAATTTTTGCTAAAATCCAAGAAACCAGTTATATAAGACTTCTGTCAAAAATCAGATCGCAGATTTTTAATATATAAGTTTAAAAATTGATGTTTTATGCATTTTTCTTAAACTGTTAGTAACGGTTTAAGCCATTAAACATTAATTTTCGGAAATATGTTTTTGTGTCAGTAATCTTATATCATTGGTTTGCAGATATTTATTCAAAAATTTGCTCTTTCCAAGGAAAAAAAATTGATAAAATGGTCAATTTGTGAGAGTGCAGCTTTAAAACCAAAAAAAAACTCCAATAAATCCAATAAATATCTCTTTACAGACAATGATTTTAGTAATTATAACATGACAGCGGAGTCTCCAAAATCATTGTCCCCTGGAAGATTTGACTGAAAATTTTGATTTCAATCAACCAAATACAGTTTCTCCAGAACTTGATTAAGTTATTTCTTTTTAGCAAGTAAAATTTGTTGTTAAATCATTGAAAAAATGTAAAGCATTTGGCAATATCTTTTTATTAAATGAAAATATTTTATTGAAATTGTTCATAGATTATCTTTGCATATTTTCAACTTGTTTAACAATATATTACATTTGGGTTTTTTCCCAGAACGATGGATTGAAGGTATTATTATCGCCCTGCACAAAAAGGTTCTGAATCTTATCTTAATAATTTAATTCAGTTGTCTATTAAAAATATTTACTTCTGTTACTAAATAAGCGTATAGATAAACTACATGTATGTGGCGAATATTATATAATATCAGATGCTAAATTTGGATTTTAAAATGGGCTATCTACAATCGATGCTATTTTTATATATTATTCTTCAATTAAAAATTATTATTTGAAAATAAAAGATTATATGTCAATTTTGTCGACATCATGAAATGTTTTGATACTATCATAAGAAATGCATTTCAGTTAAAGATGTACAAATGTGGGATACCAGGAAAAGATTAAAAATTGTTTGCAACATAAATAAAAAATTCAAATCTTGTGTAAAATCAGTGTCTTCATGTATTGTTTTCTTTGGTTAAGCTGATGGCTAGCCTCAAGGGGAAGTTATGTGTCCTTTATTATTTTCATTATTTGTAGAAGATCAAGAATTATAATACCAAAATGATATTAACTCTGGTCTGCACTTATATAATAGATGATATTTCATTATTGTTATTATTTGCTGATGACATGGCCATTGTAGGCAAATCTCCGGAAGATATTCAAATTCAATGAAATAATGTATTGCAATGCATTGGAATTTAAGGTTAAGCAAAGAATATGTTTTTTCCTTAAAGAGACAGGCTTTGCCTAATGTTAGTTTGAACCAGGGACATTTGATTCGAAAAGCCAAAAAGGCCAAGAATGTTTTGTTTTTCAAATGTCATGATTTTGATTTTAAATTCAAGAGTGTATGTCAACTTTTTGGAGACTTTGTTAATGGCTCCATCTTAAATTACCCAGCAGAAATCTGGGGATTTACTTTATCTAAAAAAATAGAGAAAATTAATTTGAAATATGTAAAAGATTATTGAGAGTTATTACTAATACTTGCCATGCATGTGTATATGGGGAAAAAGGCAGATACCCTTTATATTGGCATAGATACATACATATATTAAAATTTTGGTTCAAGATTGTTTATCACTGACAATATTATAATCAAAACAGTATTAAACTGAGCTGTGTATTATTGCACTCAAAGTGGTAGCAATTGGGATTAAAATGTTTAAAGGATGTTAGCTAATTTTGGTTATAAGCCACATCGTTGATAGTGTTCTACATATTGATGTACATGTATTCATTTAAGCTTTCAAATGTCGATTATTAGATACTTTAAACAAGATTGGTTCAGAACAGTAGAAGCATATTGAATGTATTTATAGAACAGTCAAATCTTGTGACTTCATATTCAAACTGGTAGAAATGCCCGGAGAAGTAACACACCTAGAGCTCAAAGTAATTGTCAATGCTGTAATTCTTAATTGGATATCGAAGATGAGTTTTTACATATATCTGTTCTTATTTTCATAATCTTAGAAAGAAGTATATCAAGAAATACTATTTTGTAAAACCATAAAGTATGTCCAGTTATTAAATTCAACTAACAGAACAGACCTTATAAAATTATGTGTCTTTGTTAAAGAATATCTTAAAAAAATAAGATCAACTAAAATATATAATATGCTTACTAAATGTCAATACTTGATTACATTTATAAGCCATGTTCACCTTCTCGTGGATTGTTTTTCAACATGTATATTTTTTTGTAAATTATATATATTGTCATTGCTCGTACACTTTGATATATTGTATTATAAAATGTATGTGTTGTGATGATAATTATACTAAGTGCAAGTCAATAAGTCATACATGCCATATTTTCTGGAGACCATTCAGGGGGATTTGTTCAGAAAGGCTAAAAATTCAGGGGTATTTTTTGTAGTATTCAGGGGGATTTTTTAGCAGGTTTAAGTTGGCGAAATTTCAAAGTATTTAGACGCAAGTACGAAAAAATGTATTCACATATATTTTGCTATGAAAACCTCTAACTTTTTCATTATACAGAATTATTTTATGTCATGATTTTTCATATTCTTATGATACACTGTCATGTCATACTTTAAATAAATTTAACTTCCTCCAAAGTCTTTTAAAAAATTCTGCTTAATACTATCAGCTATGATGACGTTCAGACACTATGAGAACGGAATGAAAATAATTAATTTCTTCCTTTTCCAAAATAGTAATATTTCTTTCCTTTTGATCATTACTTCAAATTAATTGATCACTTGTTGTTAAGGTTTCCTTCAACCTTTTTTAAACCCTTGCGGAATTGTTTCTTTACATTCAGTTTCACTCACATACTGTGGTTTCACTTTGTCATTATTCCCTGATGTAAAATATCTAAATAAAAAAAATATATATTTTATCTCCCGCCGGGAGACTGGGGGATGGATAGAAATTCCGGGGGATTTTTCCCCCCGCCGGAGGATATGGCATGTATGATAAGTTGTCTGTCCGTCTGTCTGTCTGTCTGACATTATAAGCTCAATCTGAAATAAGAGTATTTTATAGAAATTTCTTATGGCTTTATTCAACACAATCCCAATTTACAAGGTTTTGTTTGTCAGTGTCATTGTCAAGGTAGTTGAAATGTGAGTGCTTCAAAATAAACATTGTTCAATTTTCAACGCAATTCAAGTTTACTTACTTTTGATATGTCAATGTGAATGTGAAGGTAGTTGATGCAAGACTTCTTCAAAGCTGTTTGGTTTCATGCTTGTGAGAAACTGAGAAACTGAGAAAAACATTCTGACATAAGCCCAATCTGTTATAACTTGTAAATTATAATCAACGCAATCCCAAATTATAGGGTTTTGTTTTGTCAATGTCAACGTCAATGTAGTTGATGCACGACTTCTTCAGAGCTGTTTGGTTTCATGTTTGTAAGAAACTGAGAAAAACATTCTTTCCTAAGCCCAATCTGTAATGATATTTTCAATGCAATCCTAGTTTACATTGTTTTGTTTTGTCAATGTCAAGGTAGTTGATGCACGACATCTTCAGAGCTGTTTGGTTTCGTGCCTGTGAGAAACTGAGAAAAACATTTTTTTTTATAAGCCCAATCTGTAATAAATGAACTTGTGTATCACCAGTACTTTAGAAGCAATCCCATTTTATAAGCCTTTGTTTTGTCAATGTCAAGCTTTAAGATAGTTGATACATGACTGCTTCAGAGGAAAACTCCTGTCACAAACTGAGAAAAACATGATCTATCTGTAAACATTGTACTTGTAAATATTTTTTTACCTATTGCCCATGTCTCACGTTTATTGTTTATATGTCTTCATCTGATACAGGCCTGGATGACTATTGCACCAGTCAATTGTAACCATGACCCCGCCCCTCCCCCCACTCTATTTGCAGGGATATTTTTAGCCGTTTGTGCCTAGGGTAGGGATTTTACCTGGGATTGGCTGGAAGTCAAAATCCCTGCTATTTCCTGCACAGGGGTTGGGTAGTGGGGGGGGGGGGGGGCTGGGGGGTTGGGGGGGGGGGTACAATTGCCTGGTGCATAAGCAAAGGAAAAATGTATGGGCAGGCATGCAGATATGGACTTATTTTGTAGATAGCTTTATTGGAAGTCAAAGGGACTTTTGCTTGGTACTAAAATAGTATTCTTCATCTAAGTCTTCAAAACACACAGTTCGGTATTCACAGAAACTATGTCCATATCGCTGTCTTGGTGTTATTAAAAGGATTATCAGCATTGGAGATTTTGTCTTATAGAAATATAGATGATATTATCAGGGCCTAGTTATTACTTTATCTGCTCCCTTTATCTGCTCCCTTTATCTGCTCCCTTTATCTGCTCCCTTTATCTGCTCCTTTTATCTGCTCCCTTTGCATCCATGACATTTCGGTTAAAGATATTTCAACAGATATGACATCTCATCCAATATGGTATTTGGTTGAATTGTACATTTCGTCAAAAACTACAAGTTGTGTTTTCGGTCACAATGGTTGAATCTCTGAAATATTGGTAGAATTTTCTTGAAAAATACAAGGGTGTCAAACGGGAACATGCATTTATTTACATTACATGATGTTATAATGGATGACAATGTCACACATTATTTACCAAATGTTGCTGTGCTATTAAATTATTGGATTCGACCTGCTAATTGCCTGCCTTCTCACTACTTCTTTGCTTAAAATGGCATGTACCTTACACATTTTCTATTGTTAGCTCTACTGGCCAAAGGCCAGAAGAGCTTATGCAATGGTAATGTGTACGTAGTATGTGCATCCGTGCGTCCGTGCGGTCATGCGTTCGTGCGTCTGTAAACAATTGCTTGTGAACACGATACAGTCTTCAGTTTTGATGGTATCTCGATGAAACTTGTACAGTATCTAGATATCCATTAGAGCTCGGTTCCTTTCGAAAACCAGCCAGATCCGCCCATGCATGCCTAGATTATGGCCCTTGATAGTATAAAAAAATGCTATTGTGTAAACAATTGGTTGTGAACACGATACATTCTTCAGTTTTTATTGTATCTCAATGAAACTTGTACAGTATCTAGATATCCATTAGAGCTCGGTTCCTTTCGAAAACCAGCCAGATCCGCCCATGAATGCCTAGATTATGGGCCATGAAAGTTTTAAAGAAATGCTCTCTATTTTTAGCCAGGTCTGCATGAGCGAATTCTATTTTTAGCCAAGTTTACATGTACATGTAAATTCAAGTCTAGAGTTAAGGGAGACAATTTGCAAGTCTAGGATTTTGAGAGACAATTTGCTTTTTGTTTCTGCAGCTGATTTTGTCAATTTCTCTGCCTTGTTCTTGTTGAAAGCCCAAAGGCCATTTTTTAGCTTTAAGTTCTGTAGTTTGTGCATTCATCTTAACAAAATTGGTTGTGAATGTTTAAGTTATGCACCTGGTGTCATTACTGGCCACACCCAGGGTTCACAGGTTTGGTAAACATAAATCTGGAAAGGTTTGAAAATCTTTTTGTGTGTTCGTGCATCCATCTCAGCACAATTGATTGTGAATGTTTGTTCAAATTGATCAATGTTGTCCTAGGATGCCCTTGACTTTGACCTTTTGACCAACTTTTTTTAACTTTTAAAACTACAGAAATTTTTACTATGAGTACAGTTTTGAAAGCATTTTTTTTTTGTCAGATGACTTTTACTTGGCACATATTAAAATAGTTCATGCAACTACTCTGCTTACAATACTTTGTGGGCTCAGATGTTGAACGTGCTACGTTTTCAGGTAAGCCAAACACAAAACATAAACCATATGTCTGTTGCCTTTTACCCATACATACATGTTCTGGATTGATATGACCACAAAAGCCATGCCAGTAGAGCATAGGCCCTTTTGGGCCTCTTGTTTTGTTATTGCCAGATGATTATTTGATTAATGCTGTGATAAGTACACTACCATACACTCCATATTGAATTGCTTCTGTGTGTATTACAGGACTACGATGGTGCTTGGTTATCTTCCTCAGGAATTAATTGGGACGTCTGTGTATGAGTACTACCATCAGGATGACCTCACACGGATGGCAGAAGTACACCGCAAAGGTACCAACTCAATGGTTATTGCCATTATTATTTACCAATCCGAAGGACGAGTGGCTGGCCATTCCTAGACAGTGTGTCACATCACTAGACCGATGTGTCCTAATTGAAGGTTGTGTCCTTTTTGGCTTATCTTGGCTGTAACTTTGCCATGCATTGGAGGATTTTAAAACAACTTGAAACCAACATTCACCATGAAAAGCCGGCATGTCACGTTCAATCCATGTCAGAAGGCCAAAGATCAAGGTTGCACTCAAGTGTCATAAGTCAAAATTCCTTGTATTTTTTACTGTCCAGGCTGTAACTAAGTTAAACTTTGATTTGGGAATTAACAACGTGCACCATGAGAAGCTTGGGTGTCATGAACAAGTCCTATGTCAATATTTCAAAGGTAAAGGTCATACTAAGGGTCATCGGTAAAAACTCATTGTATTTAGGCTTGTCTTGGCTGTGAATTGTCATGTTTTGGGTGATTTCAAAACTGTTTGGTTCAAATGTTCACCATGAAAGGCTGGCGTGTTACTTAAATGATCCATGCTATTAAAGGTCAGATTGAATGGTAATTGGTCAAAATTCCTTGTATTTTGCCTATTCCAGGCTTTAACTCGGCTATGCAATGATGAACTTTAAATAACTCACAAATGTTTACCAGTAACTGGCATGTTGCCTGAACAATGCCAACAAAACTGTTGGTGTTTTATTAAAAAAGCTCTAGTATTTATATAGGGAAGCATAAATAGTAACCCATGTTTATATGTAGGCCTAACCATCAGTCATTCAATTTGTCCAAACCTTCTGATTGCGCAGATTACAATACTGGTTTTCGTCACATTGCGGCATATTTAGTTATTTTATTTATGAAGACATGTATCATGAGAGATAATTGTACAATGATCACGGATCAGAGAGTTTTAGGTTCAATCCTTGGTCAGAGCTTCATAAATGAATAAGGTATGTCAGTTGTTAGGGAATTCGTGGATTTCAACGGGTCTAGGGACAAAAAAAAATGTATTAAAAAAGGTTAACTGCTTTTTGTTGTAACTTTACTTGTTGCTAGAATTAAGTCTACAGTTTGTTTATTTGTGTCAGGAGAAACCCTAAAAGGGCTACTAAAAGTTAAGTTTTTACTTATGCAGCAGGGTGTGCTTCTCTCAATTTGGCTCCCATTGTGGGCCTGATTTCCCAAAACCCAACACCAAACTATGGCACTAAGATAATTTCAAGAACCATGTAAATGCTATTTAACAAAGTGGGTCTCTCAATGCCACATGCAGTCTGTTTCTGGAATCTAATGGTCATGTTATTTGTAGATATTGTTTTAAATTTTGTTTTCGGTACATGTTTTTTTTATGTCATACTTCCAATAATCTTTCAGTTCTCAATTCTAAAGAGAAGGTACTCTCTGGTGTTTACCGGTTCAAGGCGAAGAATGGCTCATTTCTACCCATCCGATCAACAAGCTTCAGTTTTAGAAATCCATGGACCAAAGAGGTGGAATACATTGTCTCCACAAATACCTATATGCCGTAAGTGAAACTATAATGGAATCGTGACAAAACTCATTTTAAGCTCAACTTTTCAAAATAAGGAGTCTATGAGCCCTTGATCAACTTAAAAGGTTTGGTTTAAGTGTTTTGGCAACTTGCTATATAGCAAGAGTTTGTGGAGACCTTTAATGGGATTGTGTTTTGGGCACCTAGGGTCAAGGTCCCTGTTACTAAAAATAGAAAAATGGTTGGTAATGAAAAACATTAGTTCGGGTTGACATATTGTGACCAAATTGGCATATTGGAAGAGTATATAGAGACCTTTTATGGGATTGTGTTTTGAGCCCTGATAGTCATGGTCAAGATCACTGTTACTAAAAATAGAAAAATGGTTGACATATTGTGACCAAACTTGTTATACAGATAGAATTTATGGAGACCTTAGGTGGGATTGCATTTTGGGAACCTAGGGTCACTGTTACTAAAAGTAGAAAAGTTATTTACTGTTTAATTTGACTTTTTTTATTGCTTTTTACAAGCAAATAGTACATCATTATTATACCCCCACAAATGAAGTTTGAGGGGGTATATAGGAGTGAGCTTGTCAGTCAGTCTGTCGGTCGATCTGTCTGTCGGTCGGTCGGTCTGTCGGTTTTCATGGTTTCCGGACGATAACTCATGAAAGGTTGAAAAAATTTTGGTACACAGGTGTAACATCAGAAGATACAGGTCAAGTTCGATATTGGGGCTGGTGGGGCCAAGGTCAAGGTCACTGTTACTAAAAATAGAAAAACGGTTTCCGGACGATAACTCATGAAAGGCTTGACAGATTTGAACAATTTTTGGTACACAGGTGTAACATCAGAAGATACAGGTCAAGTTCGATATTGGGGCTGGTGGGGCCAAGGTCAAGGTCACTGTTACTAAAAATAGAAAAACGGTTTCCGGACGATAACTCATGAAAGGCTAGACAGATTTGAACAATTTTTGGTACACAGGTGTAACATCAGAAGATACAGGTCAAGTTCGATATTGGGGCTGGTGGGGCCAAGGTCAAGGTCACTGTTACTAAAAATAGAAAAATGGTTTCCGGACGATAACTCCTGAAAGGCTAGACAGATTTGAACAATTTTTGACGATAACTCATGAAAGGCTAGACAGATTTGAACATTTTTGGTACACAGGTGTAACATCAGAAGATACAGGTCAATTCGATATTGGGGCTGGTGGGGCCAACGTCAAGGTCACTGTTACTAAAAATAGAAAAACGGTTTCCGGACGATAACTCATGAAAGGCAAGACAGATTTGAACAATTTTTGGTACACAGGTGTAACATCAGAAGATACAGTTTGGTACACAGGTGTAACATCAGAAGATTTAGGTCAAGTTCGATATTGGGGCTGGTGGGGCCAAGGTCAAGGTCACTGTTACAAAAAATAGAAAAACGGTTTCCGGACGATAACTCATGAAAGGCTTGACAGATTTGAAAAATTTTTGGTACACAGGTGTAACATCAGAAGATACAGGTCAAGTTCGATATTGGGGCTGGTGGGGCCAAAGTCAAGGTCACTGTTACTAAAAATAGAAAAACGGTTTCCGGACGATAAATCATGAAAGGTTTGACAGATTTGAACAATTTTTGGTACACAGGTGTAACATCAGAAGATACAGGTCAAGTTCGATATTAGGGCTGGTGGGGCCAAAGTCAAGGTCACTGTTACTAAAAATAGAAAAACGGTTTCCGGACGATTACTCATGAAAGGCTAGTTTTTCTTGTCAGCAGTGTAACTTCTAAATTACTCAACAGATTTAAATAAAACAATACATGCATGATAAAAGAAGATGCAGTTTGCAGTAACCTTTGAGTTATGGCCTCTTTTCAAAGGAATGGTTTGCCATTCCTGTGTCCAGGCGGCATTTGGGGGTATTCGTCACTCCTGTGACAGCTCTAGTTGTATTCATTTCTTAAAGAAAGCAGCGTTTAGTCCAGCTCTTGTTAACCCTTTAGCGCATGTATACGAGATAGGCGGACATAGCTCATTAGCGGATATATACGCATCTGGCCAACCGTATCCATTACTGGATGTATACTCGTCGCCCGCATATTTCAATAGGGTCATTTCAATACTTCAATTTTGCATCTTTCTTTTTGTAAACAATATCTCGGATGTTTATAAAATTAAAGTTTAACCTTTTGTGTATTGATTTTCCCTTGAAAATATCATCTGCTAAAATGAGAAGGTATTTATACTCCCAATCGCAGGTGTGATATCCCATTGTGACATAATAAGACCACGAGCCGAGTACTGTATGGAAAATCCCCTAAATTCATGGATGCGTAAATCATTAAATATATTATGTCAGTTCAGTTTACCATTAAAATCAATAGAGATTATATTTATTTAAAGGTAATATTTTGTTTACAAACAATAGAAACAATAAGTAGCTGAGAAAATGATGAGTAAATTTTTTGTGAAGCTGATATATGTCCAGCATGGTTCCGGCCGTAAAATAGGTCAGGTAAACACATTTGTGCAAGCGTTTAGGATGATCTAGATCTTTTTATTCATACCAGAAATCATTTATCAGTTTTCTTTTTATAAACAATTTTATGAGGGGGTAATAAAGTTAAACAGACATCCTGGACTGGATCTCTCAGCTGGATGACATCGGATAATCCTGCCATATTTCTGTGTACTATACACAAGAACATCAATTGTCGGCTTTTTAATCCAGATGGGTCTTTTTTATGATAGGGGTAATAAAATTTAGATTGATCCTAGTATTTTATTACCCTTTGGTTTAATGCAATTATGACATTTCAAAGAAATGTTACAATTCCATCTTGGAAATGCATTCACAGATAAAAAAAAAAAAAAAAAAATATTTCATCATTGACACCATTTATTAGATAATTTAATTATCTATAAAAAATGTATTCACATAAAAAAGATTTGGCCACAATTATTTGGAGTATTATTGATTTTAAGGTCATACTGCTGTATTTATTTGCTCATTTTCAAATCTCCTAAAAGTACCTATACAGATAAGGACTGCTTATTAGTAAGTTGGCTATTGACTGGGAGGTGTAATCTGGCCACTTGTCTATGTGCTAAAGGGTTAAGATGATTTTTACATTAAGTGTTATAATTAGTGTAGGAATTACTTGCTTTTTCACATATATATATATATATATATATATCAGGAATTAAAATTTTCTTGAAATGTTGAAATGTGCAACATGATTGTAACTTTTATGACTGTAACTATCATGCCATTTAAATACATAGCATGATTTTGAAGCTTATGTGATGGTGATATATTATTACAATCACTTTCACAGTTTCTGAGTCTTCTATCAGTCATGGATGAAATTCACAATTTGTAGACATAATTATTGATTTAAACAGAAATTTGTCATTGTGATTTATCTGATTGTAGATTACCTTATTTATGAAGTGAATGATTTTTGTATTTTATAACCTTTCATGTCTCTACAGAATGGAGGAGGTCTCAAGTTCATGCCAGGGATATGACAATGTGATATCATTCGACTCCAACACTGATTGCTCAACAGAAGAATACAGTAGTGAGTAACCATGTCATATGTCTGGGTCATGGGAGATTTAAGTCAATCATATGAAACAGATTTTTAGGGCCTTGCAAAACAATTGTCATCCTATAGTAATCCCCCTGTTTGTCTGTCTGTAAGCCTGTCTGTAATTCTGTCCATTCGCATTTTTAACCAGGTTTTCAACCAGGTTATAAGAATGGGGATGCCAGTGGGAGGGTCAAACTTTGGTTTCAGCCGAATAACTTTAGCTAGCATTGATGGATAGTTATGAAAACTGGTGTATAGGTAGCTAATGTGAAGAGCTAGCTTGGGATTGCTTTAAAAGGGGGTAAGGTCATGGTCATGGTCACTGTTACTTTAAATAGAAAAATGGTTTCTGCCCAATAACTTAAGTAAGAATAGATAGTGATGAAAGTTGGTGTGTAAGTAGCTTATGTGAAGAGCTAGCTTTGGATTGGGGTCGGGGTCAAGGTCACTGTTACTAAAAGTAGAAAAATTGCTTGATTAAGCAATGGAGATTTAAAGATTAATACATGGCATTACATGTTCGACTCCTGCTCATTACAAGAACTATAACTCTCCTTCCCACTGTTTCTTAATTGACTTCCTTAAAATAAAGTGTTTTTGCAAGTGGATTTACTTGTCATTAGATCTTGAACAATTTCAGAAAGAATGTAACTAATTTTGAAGCATCCATCGATGACAATGTGATATTGTGAGTGTTATAAGGATCATATCTCAGGGACCCATTTTTACCAAAATCTCTCACTTGATATGATCTAAACTGAAATATTAAGACTTGTGCAAAAATTAAAACAAATAACTGTCCTTCTGTTCCCAAAATCCTCCATTGATAAGAATGTTGTATAAAAATATTCAAGTAAGGGATTGAAAAATTTGAATGAATTTAATGGCAATACATTTGCTATATTGTAATTTTTATAATCATTACTCTGTCATCCATATTACCAGGGTTAATCCCCCCTTAATAGAAATAATTATTGTGTTTTAGAAAAACTTTATTCAGTATCACTTTTGCTTTGGTAAGATGTGAAATGTGAACTTGTACACAAACTTATACTGGTAATCAAATTCTTGTGATTAATCTTCAAAGTAGGTACAGTAAAATGAAAATAAAATCATTGTATATAATTCAATTTAAATTCAAATATCTCAAAGAAAATGATCTAATAGCGGTATTTTACTGCATGTGCCATATTCGCATAGATATCCTGATTGACTCAAATTGTTGGATCTGTTGAATATGCTATCCTTTGGGGCCCTTAGTACAGCCTGTTGTGGGGCTCAAGTGCCCATTGTTATTTGGTAGAACCATGTTGTTTAGCCTTAGATGTAGCAGACATATTTGTATTTCATCATCTTACTGATTACGTCATAGCTGAGACAGCAAGACTACGTGAGACAGTAGGAGGAGACAGTTAAAAATGTCGTTCGCTGTAATTTATTATGAATTATGTAACAAGATAAACACGTGAGGTATAATTACCTAAATTGTCTCAATTTAATGAATTTATTTTGTTGTTTTGCTATTTACCTGCATGAAAATAGTCTGACCTATTCAAATTTAAAGATGGAATTGCACAAATTACTTTGTTTACCCATGTGAAATGAAGGCAAACTATTATTTAAAAATGGTATAAAGCAAGTCATTATTTTATCTCGTGCCAGACTGTAATTTTCATAAAAACTTACAAATTTTGAATCAGAACCCAAAAACCTTGTAGGACATCGAGCCAATATTCATTTGCTATCATGCACCTATTGTCATTTTCACAGTCTAATTACAGTGTGTGTATACCACGCGACAAATTGCATCATAAATGCTACGTCGGAAGGTAACATTTTGCTTCGAATGAAGACTTTAAACAAAGATATCTTCACTTTGTCTTCACCATTTTAAATTAAACGTTGCGCAGTCTACGCCGCTTACGGTGCCCCGCCTTCGGGCTTTTACCAGAGATTGATTGAGAGTTTAGTTTCTTTACACACTTCGACAAACCTTTTCACAGTTCGGCTGTATGACGGAGCACTGTCAAAACATTATTTTGAAATAGGTTTGTCGAAGTGTTTGATGAATCTAATCACCTTATCAAACTCCGGTAATAAAACAAAGGCGGTGCTCTAAAAGAGGCATAGACTGCCCTTTGTTTCATTTAAAATGGTATAGTAAAAGAAAAATTATCTTTGTTTTAAGTTTTCATTTTAAGCAAAATATTGCCTTCCAACGTAGCATATATGACGTAATTTATCACGTGGTATACACACACTGAATTATATCACAAGTTTCTGTACAGTTTAAGTCAAGGACTCTGGTGATTTTAACTAATTCAGTGGAATATTGCTTTCTAGTAGGGATGCAAACGAATATTCGAAAATTCAATCAAACGTTTGGTATTCGAATGTCAAAATCGGTATTCGAATATTCAATATTTTTGTTTTTGAATAAACAAAAAAATAAACCTTTTGCCTGCAACTCTTTTATTGTGTATAAAGTTCATTTGTCTTGTTTTTACAACGATTGGCCCCTAATGCCAGAGGTGTGAATGTGCTGACAATACACTAAACACGTGTCATATGTCATTTAGGGACATATTTTCAGTCACTAGAAAAAGTCTCTGTAATATGACAATAACTGGATTTTATACAAGTGATATCAGCAATTTCAATTTGTTTCTGTAAACTGTACATTATAGCGTTTTAGGATATATTTCCTCTATTAATGTACACTAGAAGACTCAAAATCCACATATTTTTTTTTTTTTTTTTTTTACTGGTTACCAAGTTAGTTTGGTTTTTCCATAGTTATATTTAGTAGAGGTCAATCCCAGAATGAGGCTGTTCGTCCTATGGCAAGACCCTCGATCCATTGGCCTATAACGCCATTTGACCAGAAATCAATCTTATTTCACATCGTTAACAAATATAATATGAAGGCAGTGGAATTGAAACTATTCAATTTTGTTTTTTGCTTGTTCAAAATGTTTTTCTGTTTTTCTTTCTGAACATGGGGAATTTCAGAGACATACTTGGGGAAATCATGGTTCGCCGCGCCTACTGGTTATGACACAGTAGGGTTAAAATGCTCCGGCTATTCCTTTAGCGAATAATAATAATAGTTTACTACAACTTCTAAAATATGTACTTGGTAATTGAATATTTGAATATTCGATCGAAAGAATATTTTTGCCATTCGTTTGCATCCTACTTTCTAGTATCATTTTTTTTCCATTTGCTTGGACACTATCCTAAAAGGGGATATTTTTAATATTTTGCTCTAGCACTTAAAAAAATGCCATGTTTTTTACCACAACAATACAATGTATATATAATAATCATAACTACCAAGACAATTTAAAATGAATATTTAAATGTAGGAATGTATTAAGCTTAAAAATGACACTTAAATTGTGATTGTTGAGTAGTTCAGAAAACAAATAAATGGTTCATTACATATTTTCTCCTGTTTGGTTTTATAAACTTTAGATCTATAACAACACAGAAATCATGATTTTGACTAAATCTTGTTTTAAACTTTTCTTTAAAGATATTGTGCAAAAGAAAAGTAAAGATTGTGTATACAAAATAGATATAACAATAAATTTTCCAATTTATCATGAATGTTTATTTATGGTTGAAGAAACTTTTCGTATGTCCATGTTGCCACATTCACATACCATATGTCAGGGCTTTTTCTGCCCATTTTGGGAAAAAGACCCTAGACATTTTGGAAAATTTTGCGTCATGAAAATGCGGAAATTGGGAAATTTTACAGTGAAAAGAAAAAGCTGTCTAGTCTCCTGTGAATTAGGAAATGATTTAATATTAGTTTATATTCCCTTTAAAAGACCCACAATGGCTGAAATATCAATCCTTGGGGTGTAAATATCTATTGCAATAAATCATGACAGATAATATTTCATATCTCTGAATGTGATGAAAATCAATGATTTCTGAGTTCAATTACCAAAAAAACTTCACATCACATAATTTATTAGGATGTTGAAAATGAACCAGTACAGGTAAAAAGAATTTCTAAAAAATAAAATAAAAAAAAATTGGGATTTTTTTCGGAAGATTGGGAAAAATATCTTATATTTTGCTTTGGGAATGGGTCCGATAGTCCGACCCGTGGGTACTATAGAAAAAGCCCTGCATGTGTAGCAAGGATCATAACTCTGGCCTCAATAATTGTTTAGTTTAATGCCACTTTTTCTATGAAAAGGAATTACTTCGGCATCTGCTTTTGGTGCTGTTGTTTTGATTAATAGCTACTACTCATTAATACCTTAAAGCTGCACTCTCACAGATTGACCATTATAACAACTTTTTTATTTTTTTGTCGTGGAAAGAGCAAATTTTTGTGTAGATTTCTGCAAACCAATGATATAATATTGTTTCCATTCGAAAATTAATGTTTTATGGCTTAAACTGTTACTAACGGAAAAAAGTATGAAACATCAATTTTTGAACTTAAATATAAAAATCTGTGATCTGATTTTTTGTCAGCAGTCTTATAATATAACTGGTTTCCATGGATTTTCGCAAAAATTGGCCTGTTCCAAGACAAAAAATAAAAAGTTGTCAAAACGTTCTATCTGTAAGAGTGCAGCTTTAAGTCCTTATTCACAGAGGCAAAACAACATTTAAAATGGTTAGATTTGTTTTATGTAGAAAAACAAACAAAAAAACGAATATTGTTGAAAGTGGTTGAGCATGGTCATCTTGAAAATAATCAGGGTGACTATAAATGTATCAGTTTGATCACATGAATTTAGTGTCATAACACACTACTAAATGACAATTTTTCCCATACAGTTAATGGAGTCCAGGACAAGTTTGTGATTCCGGGTGTACCAGGAGGGACGAAGCCTGGAGCGGGCAGGATTGGCCGAATGATTGCCGAGGAAATGTCGGACACTCAAAGGTAAATTTCTTCCTGTATATCAGCGTTGATAAAGGTCAGGATTAATCCTAAAATCAGGATCGACTGTTTCAACAATTTCAAAAGGGGCCTAAGCCCCTTAACCTTGCGTTGGGCCTGATTCACTCATACTAAAACATTTTTTTTAATGATTTTCAGGATAGAGATTTTTTACCTGCACCGCATCTATAAGTATTGCACTAACATAGTAATGGTTGTTAGTTCCCCCTTATAATTATAAATCTCAGTTTCAGAGGAATAACATAGAGTTGATACAGTGATATAAATTCACCCAGGTGACAGATGATGGATAAAACTAGACATTACCCATGGCTTCGGATCACAATAAATAGCAAAAGCAAATCAAAGAAAGTAATATGATATGTGTTGAGACAGTGGATCTGTGGCATTTTACGTTGGCCTTGGTCAGTTCATTACCTTGTATGGTCACAATGTCAGGAAAGCTTGATATTTAGTGTTAACGATTTTCATTACGGTTTCATGTGTTTAGTGTATACTTATTTATCTTTGGTTGATTTTGAAGACAGCTGAAAATAAATCACTCTCGAGTCTGGGTAGAAGCCAGTACTTGTGCTCTTTTTGAGGGGGCATGAGAAAGTACCTATGGTGGGAATCAACACTATGACTGTTTGGTGAAAGCGCACACATATACCACTAGACTACTCCCAACCCTAAATACATTATTTGTTTGTGTTTTAGACGTTCACGATCTCCAGCTCTGGTTGATAGTACCAACAGCACTGATGTTGCTGATTCACAGGTGAGGGTTCAACGTCCTGGGTGAAACATGCATAGTTTATACCTGAATATCATTGAACAGCAATTTAAAGAAATATAGTTATAATTGGGAATATTGATAAAAACAACTTATGATTGGTTCCTTTAATGTCTTGAAATAAGTCAATTAAAAGCCCCTTCTCTTTATGGAAATGATAATATCTGTCATGTGATTCCAGTCCCAATTGAAATTTTTGACCTGAGGACATGAGCGTAAGCTGGTACTGAGACCCAATCGATTTTTTTTTTTGCATTACCAAATTTATTTATACATTTGTGTAAAATTTTACAAAGACAATCTTTCTTTTTTTATCAAGAAATGTTTTAAACATTTTTAAATAATTCTAGACCAGTAATGGTTGTAAACAAATTTCTAAAAGTATAATTATAATTGAAACACATTTGCAAACTCAATTTTCCATTTATAATTTCATTTCTTTCACAGTGCATTTTATGATGAATATTTTTGCCAAAGACATGCATTTTAAAATTGACACTCAGTTATTACATAAAGTAAAACATTCCTTCTAAATAAAGATTTCAAATAGCAAAATTCACATGTCTTCCATGAGAAAAAACAACTTAAGTATGTGTATAATTTGTAAGATATTTTTTTTTGGACATGGAAAGGTGATTAATATATAAAAGATTTTTTTTTTTGGAGGGGGGGGGGGTGTTGTAAGAGCTTTAAATTATCATAATTGTGAGTTAACCTTTGATTCTGTTTATTAAAAACTAAGTTATGTCAGTACCGGCATATTTCATATAGTGAACAATTTGCGTATTGAGTGAAATTCACACATTGTTGAAAAATTCGGGTTATAGATTGGTGAAAAACGGTCTTTAGGCAGACATTATGATCCGATCTTCATGAACTTGGTCAGAATATTAACAGCATGATATTTTAAGACCAGAGTGAGTATTGGTTATCTCTGGTCAAAAGCTACGTCAATGGGTCAAATATTGAAACAAAATTTTGTGTTAATATTAATCCTTTCATAAATCTGACAGTGTTTATCCCATATTCAGAATATTTCTCAGCATGATATTTAGGACCAATGTGAAAATGGGTCACTCAGGTTAAAACTTGGACCAGTATGAATAAGGGAAGCAGCATTGACTTGTTCCTTTGTTAAAATAAATCCTGCTACAAACAAAATTTGTCAACATGAAAATTTCAGCCATAATGCATGCAGTTTCCGTATTAACCACTTGTGTTTCATCCATTTTTCAGTGGTCAGTTAACCGTTTACCGGGTGGCTCATCTCAGTCAATACACAGTAAGTACAAATAAACCTAACAGGGAGATGACTTATTAACATGTCTGTCTTGTGTTCAATGGGTTTTGACTGTTTTTTAGTTCATTGATAGCTCTACTGAATCATGGATTTGTAAGGATTAATCTTCAATTCAATGTTACTTTCCTTTTAGCAGAGAATGGATGTGAAATAAGCTAGATATATTACTATTTTAAAGTTTTATTACTATGCAAATACACTTTGCAAAATAAATGAAATCAAGAAGTTTGTTTGTAATTAAATGAAATTGTTTTTCTTAGTCTAGACTGTTTGTAACTATGCTTTAACTTAATGTGAAAACAATACAATAACATGTTCACCTAAGAACAAGAAACTATTAAAGCGACTGATTGTTAACAATGCAGACCAATTTAAAACAAGATCGAGTTCTTCCTTGATTTAAATTAATAGTCCTCATAAAAGAGAACTTGATGAGGCTTTTGTTTAGCCACATTTTCTATGTTTGTAGATCACAATCCAACGTTGAGTTCAGTGCTGGCGACATCAACAGTTACGTCAACGAAGGGTCCCAATGGTATTTCTGTCTCATCCAGGATTGAAGGTACTCCATTATAGAAACTTGAATTTAGATATTTTACTGAACAAGGAATGATGCCACTATTAATTGTGTAAGCTTTACTTCTGTTTACTGTTAGCACATCTTTTTTTTTCGAAGTAACAATATCCCAGGTATTGTCAAAGCCTTCATGTTGTTATTTTGCACATGATTCTCAGTAAGGCCCATAACTCTGGCTTAATGGTTAATAAGTTTTGCCCCATGTTAAACTAAATATAAGACAAGACATGCATTTGATCTGCTGTGCTTCTGTTTTGTTTAATTTGTTTTTGAGATGGAAATTTTTTCCACTGCTGTACACATATACTTGGCGAAAAAGGTCTGACAACATGGTACATAAATAAAAAACAATTAATTACCTTATCATATAAGCTGCCTCATGCCAGCTTGGGCCTATCATTAAAAAATGAAGAAAAAAAAAACATCTTCCAAACTTCTTTCTTTAAATGGACTGTTTGGCATTTTCTAGACATTTATGACAATTACTTCACTGATGTTTCCATGGCAACCAAGGATTTCATCCTGACTTTTTTCGACTGCAGTCAAAAATCCTTAGAGCATTATTTTCCTTGGAGAGTCTTTTAACAATAGAACTGCAGTTTTAAATCTTTCCTAGGAACAAAATTGATCCAAGAATACGTGATGAATTGGTCACTTTCAGGGGACACTCTTTTGTTTTTAAGCCTTGACTCACTAATAGTGTCTGAACCTCATCAAGTAGATAGTCAGTCATGTTAGCCATTCATCGGTCTTTAACAGCTTCATGGTATAAAATAGGTGTCAACTGTTTGCCTTTCTAACAACAATAATTCTAAATCAAGAAATAAGGTCTTTAGCTCGACTATTCGAAGAATAGGTGGGCTATACTACTTGCCCCAGCATCGGCGTCGGCGTCCGGTTAAAGTTTTAGGGCAAGTTGGGATTTTCACTTATAAGTCCAATACCTTTCATTCAATTGAGTTAATACTTCACACAGTTGTTCAGGGCCATCACATGATGAGGTTAGATAACTCCATATTATTTTTTACACAGATTATGGCCCCTGATTGACTATGAAACTTAGGTTAAAGTATTAGGGCAGGTTGGGATATTTATAAACAAGAAAAACTGTGATACAAAGTATCACAGCGGGCCCCATTCATGCCATATTTTCTGGAGACCATTCAGGGGGATTTGTTCAAAAGGCTGAAAATTCAGGGGGATTTTGGTTGTATTCAGGGGGATTTTTTTAGCAGGTCTAAGTTGGCAAAATTTTAAAGTATTTTCAGAAGCAAGTATGAAAAAATGTATTCACATATAGTTTGCTTTGAAAACCTCTTAACTTTTTCATTATACAGAATTATTTTATGTCATGATTTATCATATTCTTATGATACACTGTCATGTCATACTGTAATGCACTTGCAGAACAAAATATGTCATTGGTAAAATATGTTTTCGAGACAATTAAATTAAATTTACCTTCCTCCAAAGTCTTTTAAAAAATTGTGCTTAATTCTATCAGCTTTGATGACTTTCAGACAATGAGAGAATAGAATAAATATTATTAATTTCTTCCTTCCAAAATAGTAATATTTCTTTGCCTTTGATAATTACTACAAATTAATTGATCACTTGTTGTAAAAGTTTCCTTTTGGCATTTCACCCTTGTGGAGTTGTTTCTTTACATTCAGTTTCACTCAAATCCTGTGGTTTCACTTTGTCATTTTTGCCTGATGTAGAATTTCAAAAAAAAAAAAAAAAAAAAATTAAATTCCGGGGGATTTTTACCTCCTGCCGGGAGACCGGGGGATGGATTGAAATTCCGTTGTTTTTTTCCTTCCGCCGGGGGATATGGCATGTATGGCGGGCCCAAAAACAGATCTACCATGTAAATATTTTGAAGTTGGTGATGGCTGATGTCGAGTTAAGGCTATGAAGGAATTAAAAGAGACCTATTTTGGTAAAACATTAGTCTATGCACAGATACAGTTTATATTAAACACTTCTTCCAGGTTTCAGTACAACTATAAGTTTAACAGGGGACAAAGTTTTGTGACAGACAGACAGCACTAAATCAATATGTCTCTTGCCTACTCGGGAAAAGACATAAATAAGGCAAACCAAAGTTACAGTTCTTGCACAAGCACAGCTGTAACAATACTTTTTTTTATTTTGGTACCCATTTTTATATTCAGTAACAATTCTCGGGACATTTAGTTACTTATATTGAAAATAAGTTTCAATAACATATTAGTTAAATTACTATGTAAATTGACACTTACTTTACAATGCATCAGAGTTGAGTTCATTTCAATGAACTGCCATTTTCATTACAAATACACAAACATCCGTCTTTACGCACACTTTAAGGAGTATATAAAATAAATTAAACAAAATAAGTCTTAAAAAATCTTTAATTTCAATTTTTTTTTCCTTCTTTGTCTATATGGTCAGCAATTGGTCAGCAACTCTATTTCTATATCGGCAGCTAACTCATCACCACTTTAGTACGTGCCCAGAAACGTTCCGAAAACAAACATACGAAAGACAACTCTTTAAAAAAATAGACTGTGTCTACATTATTAATGTCAAAAGTAACACCGTTTATTTAATGACGAGACAATCATTATGGTAAGAATGACAACTCATGTATTCAAGGGAAAAATTGACTGTGTCTACATTTTCAGCTCAAAAGTACTTGATTTTTTTAGGAAAAAGAGACTCGTATTTTCAACCAAGTTCTTTAGTCTCCATAAACCTTTTACTCACCACGTATTAAATATAGCGGGCCGCTGCAGCGGCCCACAATAACTTCTATACCCTTAGTTCAATTGACTTAATACTTCACACAGTTGTTCAGGACCATCACACAATGAGGTTACATAAATCCATATTATCCTTAATACAAGTTATGGCCCCTGATTGACTTAGGTTAAAGTTTTAGGGCAGATTAAAGTTTTAGGGCAAGTTGGGATTTTCACTTAAAACTCCAATACCATTCATTCAATTGACTTAATACTTCACACAGTTGTTCAGAGCCATTACATAATGAGGTTAGATAACTCCATATTATCTTTTATACAAATCATGGCCCCTGATTGACTATGGAACTTAGGTTAAAGTTTTAGGGCAGGTTTGGATATTTATTAATAACTTCTATACCCTTCATTCAATTGACTTAATACTTCACAAAATTGTTCAGGACCATCACCCAATGAGGTTACATAACTCCATATCCTTAATACAAGTTATGGCCCCTGATTGACTTAGGTTAAAGTTTTAGGCAAGTAAAAGTTGGGATTTTAATAAAAAAAACTTCTATACCTTTCATTCAATGCACTTAATAAAATTCAAAATTATTTATGACCATCTTACAACAAGAAACATAACTCCATTTCAACCCTAAATACAAATTATGTCCCTTGAATTTTTTATTTTTTTTTTAATTTCTTTTGACAGGCACATTTTTACATTCTTAACCGTTTTTTTACCAAGGGAAAACAAGGAGGGCTATACTTTATGGCCCTTGATTTTTTGTATTATTATTTTTTTTTTTTTTTTTTTTTTAATTTCTTTTGAAACGCATTTTGTATATTCTTTACCACATTTTCATAATGGGAAATCAAGTTATTTGAATGACTTGCATCATTTTTCGGGTGGTGGGAGGGCAGCATCAAAGTCACCGTATGTATTGAATAATTTTAGTTAGGTTTGCCATAAATAGACCAAACTTGGTAATATTACATTGTTATTGTATTCACTTCTAAGTCAAAGCGGCGAAGTCGAGCGCGCTGTCTTAGTGATGTATTTTGAAAAATCTTCATTGGCTGGACTAATTGGAAATAAAAATTTGTGCACATAAAAACAATGTGTCCCCATTTGCATGACAAACAAAGTTTTCTGATTAGATTTACAATACAATTTAGTTTGATAGCCTGCTGGATGGTGAAAAGGTTTAAGTTTCAGTCACTGTGTTGATCTCCAAATAAAGATAACTCTGGGTTGCAGGGGTGAGTGAGTAGGAAAGTGTTTGAACTTTTTTTATAGATGGTAATATATCCTGAATTGATGTCATGGTCCATGGCTGACAGGTTACAATAATGTTTGATTGTTCCTCTGAATTTGCTTTCAAAATTTATGTTCTATACTAAACCTACGGTAAATAGATAAGCTGCCAATGTGAAGGTCATATATTAAATTTTAGACTATTTGAAGAACAAGGAGAACTATACTGCTATACTTAGCGTCGGTGTCAGCGATTTAAGCTGTGTATGTAAGCACCTTCAAGTCATTATTTTAGCAAATACTTTATATATTGCATTGAAACTTAAGATATGGGTTCCCAACCATCCAACCTACTTAACTAAAGTAAGATAACTCTGTCCTGCATATAATGCAAATAATTGCCCTTTATTACTTGACAAAGGAATTCTGGTTAACATTTTGCATGTAAGCACACATAGGTTAATATCTCAGCAAATACTTGATGTATTGCATTTAGGCTTTATACAAAGGTACTCAATCATCCAACCTACTAAAATAACCAAGTATGATAACTGTTTTTTTTGCATATTATGCAAATAATAGCCTTTATCGTTTGACTTATAAATTCTGGTTGAGGTTTTGCATGTATCCTCATTTAAGTTAATATCTCTGTATTGGAGCTGTATACAAGGGCTCCCAACCATCCAACCTTCTTAATTAATCCACTTAACTCTATCTTGCATATAATATAAATTTTGCCCCTTTCTTATTTGACTTAGAATTTCTGGTTAAGGTTTTGCATGTAAGCATTTATTATGAAGTCAATAATTCTGCAACTACTTCATGTATTGCTTTGAAACTTATATAATCAAGTATCATAAAAGTATCAGTAAACTCTACTTTACAGTGATCAATGCACATTTCACCAGAACTTTGCAATCCTTAAAATTTAAAGCGGCGGAATGTATTGCTTTGAAACTTTATTTAATCAAGTATGATAACTCTATCTTACAAGTTTTGCCCCTTTATTTTTTTACTGGTTAAGAATTTGCATGTTATCTAATTTTACAGTGATCAATGCACATTTCACCAGAACTTAAAATTTAAAGCAGTGGAATTGTCCGGCGCGCTATCTCTGTGACAGCTCTTGTTTATGTCATTACCAGTACTCTCTCTTTGACATGTGAACACATTTTAGTTTATTGAAACATATATAAGTTTATCAAAATTTACAATAACAGTTTACTTATTTCCTCAAAAACTGACACTCTACTGCATGTGTTATATACAACCTGTTTCTCTTTCAGACCCAGGTTGTGAAACAAACTCCCTGCTTGACTCTGTGATAGAAGAGCAGGCTGTGGATGGGTCATCCCTGGCAACAAGCACAGACGAGGGGGACGAGGCTGCCATGTCCATGATCATGTCTCTCCTAGAGGCAGACGCCGGCCTCGGTGGCCCCATTGACTTTAATGATCTCCCCTGGCCTTTGTGACAACATGTTTTCAAGTTTTGGTTTAGTACAATTTGCCCACAGCTGGCTGCTCAAGATGGGGCTGAAATGATACGCAGTCCCTGATGCATACTCAGTTATAATACGGCCTTCTGTGCCTCATGATTGAACATTGACAGTGTTTGATTTTACACCACTAAGAAATTTGTATGGCTTAAGTAATAACGCAAATAATATTTTTTGTTAAATGAGTTGTTAGAAGTTCTAGAATGTGGCTGAGTTTCAGGAAGAACATATGTCAGGGTGAATATTGCCAAAGGTTGTTTAAGGGTGAATATATATAGGTTGACATTGAGTAGTCTGGAGTTTTTACCATGTGAAGGTTGTTGGAATGCAAAAATGGTGTCAAAACAGTTATAGCTTAAAGCTTTTGCATATTTGCTAAAAGTTATACTTAAGGTCACTTTTCATAATTTTGTGTTTACATTAAATACAATCTTGGTAATGACGAAGATCTTAGTGATGTCATAAAACATGACTTGTATTATAGTGTCTTTTGTAAAAAACTGTAATAAAGATGCTCACAATGATTTTCTTGTGGAATATTAATTTCATGAATTGTTAAATCTTAGAAATATGTTGGGCAGTTAAACTTTTGAGTTTACCTGTAAAAAAAATATGCAATCTTTAAATTTTTAACTTCAATAGGAATTCCCTTGCTATTCACCTTAGTTAAATGAGAAGACTCCTTTATATTGTATTGTAAATTATTTTACAAAATTACCATTCCTGGTATATTGATTCCCTGAACAGCATTATTTTTATTGTTCTTTTATTGAATATATAAAAAGTTAGAAATCTAAAACCAGTGGAACATGCATCATCTTTAAAAATGTATATGATTAGGACTAATTTTATGTGAAGAACTGAAATACAAAAACCCCGGTAAACTAAATACAAGTGTAAAACAATCAATCATATCTTAAATCTGCCTGACTTTTTTCTTTATAAAGCATGTCAGAACACCGTATGAAAAAGTCTGGTCTGTTTAATTTTGTCATTTAAAATGTACAGTGGATTGACAGAATTCCACACATAAGAATAATCGGCGCTTAATATTCTAAAGAATCAATCAGTGATATATTATATGTTGTGGCAGCAAAAACATTTTCCCAACATGTTCATATGTAAAGTTCTCTGTCTTGTTCTAAATTAGAAAAAAATACGTATAACAATAAAGGTTTTTGATTTGGAAGAAATTTAGAGCTTATGAAATGGTTCTCGTACGAGTACATTTATGTTTGAACTACTTTTAATTTAAGTTTAATGGTCATAACATCAACATCACAAGGAAAATAAGCCAACCAGTACATAAGAATTTTTGTAAATGATTTAAGGCCAACTGCAACTGTTACTTGTATGGGAAGCTACCTATGGGTAGCAGCATGTCTGTAAGAACAGTCCATGTATATAGTCAACAATGAATTTGTTCAACCTATTTTGCTGAACTATGCTAAGTTTGAAATGACTTGCATCCTCAGCCCATATTCATGAACATCTGCAGTCCCAGTTTGAGATGCAAGACTAAAAACATCGCTCTGACAAGGATAAAAATTATCAATATTGCTGTATATGTTTAAATTACTCTTTTTAATAACAGTCACACATCTTTTGTAAAAATAGTTCCATTACAAATATTTTGAAACATTAAATAATTCCAGTTTCTGTGCCCGAGTCTTAAACTCTGACATAAGACATTTGTTTAAAATGGGCAATTAAACTTGTACAGAAATAGATTACTACATCAAGCCTGTTGTTATGCTTAGTGCTTAGAATTTGTTACATGTAAATAATATTGTAAGTTATATTTTTATGAAATAAGTTTGTAAGATTTTGTGATACACTTAAAATATACTGGTTCTAAGAACTAATGGTTGTTCCCTGGGGTGATGATGGTTTTAGTTTGATAGTCTAATGAAACTGAATGTTGAAATCAACTTCAATTTTAAACACTGTTGTTGATTTTAATTGAATGTCATGACTCTTAAAGGTACTATACACTGGATGAATCTTGCAAAAAGAAAAGAAATCTTTATCGAAAATTATCATAAAATTGACATTTTTGAGTACAACGATCTTACTTACTGATGTATCACATCATTTACGATGCATGCATCTTTCACAGTTTTTGTGCAGTTTTCCAATTAGAAATTTACTGCGGTTGTGTACCATTTAAATCGCAGTAAGTTTAAAAATAGCATCGGAATATCCATATGACTCCTAAACAGAAATAATTTAAACTGGGAGACCATTGTGTCCTTTTTTTAATGGGAATCATAGATAAGAAAACAATATGATTGTTGCACATATTATTTTAATCATGTAAAATGATGTTTTAACGGCCACCTTATAGCTTGCATTGACAATTCTAGGCTTGTTTTGTGGAAAAACTTTATTTGCCGATTTTTGGACCATCTGGTGTATTGTCCCTTTAACATGTGTAGGCCAAGCATGGTGGAATTGTTCATATATTTAACATGTGAAATCATTGTTAAATTTGTTAACATTCTTCTATTTTGTCAGCAGACCTGATTTTGTATTCAGAATAAAATATTAGATTTTTTACATGAAAATAACAAAATGTTATTATTTCACAATTCTTCCACATATGTATTTGTTGCTCTAAATTTCAACAATTTTTGTGATTTATAAACTGTGTTAAAACAGAAATACTTTATTTGTTTGTGAAATCAAGGTGACATTTTTACGTGAACTTTTTCTATGTTTGTTATTGTATGTAAAGCATTATTTGCTAACTTTATAGCTGTAATGGGGATACACTGTAAAATTTATTTCTGAAGTTACTTAGCTTATAATTGTAATTTCTCCCACTGGATATTTGTATAATTTTAACATGCTTTCTAACAATTTAAATATCAAGTTTAATTTCTATTTAAAAGGTAAATACGTCACCATGTCATGAATTTTCTAGGGTTATATACAACACAGCATTTCAGTGGGAAAAAAAATTCTTATTTCCGTTTGACTTCCACATTTAGTAACATTAACACTGTATTTGAAATACTTGTTTACCGAAATAAGTTTAATGAAGCAATCTAAGGAGTGGTAATTAATTTCTTTTGGAAGGACGTGTTTATGTGAAACTGATATCAGGGAATATTTGTACCAATGTTCGTTAGTTAACATGTAAACAATTTCTACCAACATAGAACTATTTCAGAAATATCTGAAAAAATTATTTGATTTATCTGTCATATTTTTATAACCTTGAAATTGAAGAGACAAGTAATATTTAGAAAAGATATATTTTTGTATATATATATATATTTATTGCAAAAGATTTTCTTTTGAGGTTTTCTTTTCTCATCGTAATTTGGTACAGATGTACATTTGACATTATTTAAGTTGAATGTAAATACACAGCATGCTCAAATGTTATTTATTGTAACATATTATATTGTTAAGTTGTACACGTAATGCAGTGTATACATGTTTCTATTGATTTTTATAAGTAAATGAAATTGTATGAGGAAAAACCTAAAGAGGAGCGTTGTAATAATGCTTATGAACGACACCCGGTGTAAGTCCTGTTAAAACCTGGAGCCAGTTTTTTTGTACATGTCTATACTAAAAAAGCCACGTTAATTTTGCCATCATGTTGCTTTCTGTCCAGTCTCACGAAACTACATGTTTTATCTGTGATTTACAATATCTTTGTCGCCCACCGTATAAGTCCTTATAATGATGCAGAGGGGTCATTTTGTGGGTATTTCTTTATTTAAGGACTATATACAATATTGAACAGTAATCAAAAATTCATACTTTTATCCCCCTTTATAACGTTAATATTATAGGGGTTTAGTTTATTGGATTCAATAATTAGGATTAGAATCCAAATGCCTTATATAGTGCCATTTTCACTAACATTATGTAACGACACTTCAAAGACTCAAGCCTAGCTAGTATTTGAACTTATGTGTCCTGAAACTAACATTTGTATTTAACTGTAGTCTACATACCCAGTTGAACATTTCCGGTTTAGTTGGCAATGTGTGAAAACTATCTTGAAGACCTTCTTTTTATATATATAATTACATATAGATGCAATCTTAACCATCCCTTAACTGATACTGCCATCAGGTATGGTACCATGGTAGGTTATACAAACTAATATAAACAAAAATGGTTAGTATTTTGTGAAACTGGCTCCCATTTCTTACATAAAACCTATATAATTTTCCCGGTGAATTTATATTGTAACATCACTGTTAATACATTGTAATGCAGGCACAAAGAAATTTTATAAGAAAACCTTCATTGATGCGTTGACGAGTTTTGCATGATTTGTGCCATACAAGTGCCTGCTTTAGAACAGAAGGTTCAGATGTTCACAGAGTCAGTGAGGCCATCATATCAATAAGCATATAATACGATCAAAATTTCAAACCTGTTTATTTTGGTTGTTAATAGATATATTTTGAAATATTTAAAAAAAAAATTGCGGGGTGGGGGGGGGGTGCTGGTTATATCTTTAGGATTTTCTACATTTGAAACCTTATATTTTGAATTTATTATTTCTGTCAATGACTTAGTATTCAATTGAAATTCGTAATCTGATATTTTGTCATAGGCTTGTTGATAATGTTGCCCAAATAAGAACAATTGTTTTTGATTGTAGTTTTGACATTGGACAGGTGAAATCTGACGTTGTTTGCAACTTACATGCCTGTTTTGTTAAGAATGAGAAATTAAAAAAGAAAAAAAAAATCAGCTGTTGTTTTTATGCATTTTGCAATTTCCTTCAATCTGTTTCAGACATGCTTTTGTTACTATTAATTGGACTACTGGGAGCATAGATGATTGCATTAGGAAATACCTAGCAAATACAATTTTGACATTTCCAAAAGAAGCAGAGCCTACTCTGTAACACTGATGATATAAAACATGATACCTACAAAAAAGGGTTCATAATTAATTTAAGTATGGCCTCATTTTCAATAGCTTTGAAAAAATAGAGCAAAAAAATATGAAGTGCACAATCTACGAAAGTACATTTAAACTCTATATTTAAAGCACTGTTCTGTAAAACAGTTCCATATACATAATGCACCATACAATAATTGTAACCACGGCCCCCAGTTCCTGGGAATAGCCAACCCTGGTAAAATCCCTGCCAAGCGGAGACAAACTGCTTGTAAAATCCCTGCCAAAAGCCCCGAACCACAGGGGCATCCTAGATTAGGCCAATTCCCGCTATTTTTGGCACAAAACAAAACGACCGCAGTCACTCGGCACTGCGGGGCCACCTGGAAGGTAAAAAAAAACCCGGCCCATTTCCCAGGCTAACCCCGGTATACACCCGAACCTGGGTAGGGCTGTGTTTACAAATGACTGGTGCATAAACTGCATACCATACTCCAAAGAATGTTGTTTTCCTCCACAAAAGAAAACATGTAAAACCATAAGAACATTTTGTTTGTTTACATTATGATCAATGAATAACATGGCATTGACACACAATTTCATATACATAAGCGGACGTTTTAAGTGAGTTTTCATGTATAGCAATGATTATTCAAGGAATGAATTGCGGGGTTGATGTCATTATCGGGGGAAGAATGCAATTGGACTGGTCAATGTGGGTGGAGTCCAAAGGACTCAACGCGCACTTTGACTAGCCCAGTTGCATTCATATCCCTGATATTGACATCAATCCCACTATTCATTACTTATATTTACACCAATAGTTCAAAAAAAAAAACTTCATTTCATTTAAGAACTCTTCAGTAATTCTTTCTTATTCATTCTCTAAATAAAACGACCTGACTGTAACCGGAAACATATTTTCAAGTGACGTCACAATAACGCGGGAAAAGATCAACCACTTGAAATGACTTTGAAACGTAAAATTTAAACACTTATGGCAACAATACATTTAAAATATAACGAATTAACACTTTCTAAAATTTGATTTATATTTTATGGCACCTGCTGACACAATACAAACAATAACAAGATCAATGGTGTTCATGTATATTGTTATGAATGAATTGCGATCTGAACATATCCGAAGATGTTGTGTTCATCGATTGATAAACGCAATTGCCGAAAGGCAGTTCATTTTAGGAATGGAAGTTGAGGTGTAAATATTTAGTACCGTTAATTGACACCAAAATATCATTCTTTCAGAAGTGCTATTTATAATTTATGAAATATAAAGAGAAGGCTCCTGTTTTGGATTCAAAGAACATCGAAAAATAACTTTTTACACATCGATCTCTTGATAACTCATTTGTCTTTATATGGAAAAACAAAGTTGATTGTTGCATATGATTTATAGAAAGAAAAACATCTGAAAAATAAAGAACAAATTGATTGGTAACCATTTAATTATTCAAGATCCATTTTAATTGAAATAAAGAGTTGAATTACACGAACATTTTAGGGTACATGGTAATCAAGTATATGTCCCTTGTCATGTTGTTGTACATACATTGTGCATCGTATGCATTATGTTGTTTGTCTATTTTGTCAAACTTTTTTTGCATATTTCGTAAAATATTTTGACTGAAAGGCATGATTACATTATGTTATTAGTATGTTCTCTTAATTATGCTTCCTTAACTTTGTGTTGTGGGTAAAAGTTAGATGACAATGATAATAATTAAGAATGGGCTCGTTTGCTAGGCTCACTCTGCCACGTCTGAATTATTAGCATTATATTATTACTTCAGGTCATCTAACTGACTTAGAATACAACCTCATTGGCTGATACATTGTCAACAGAAAATTTGAAGCAGGGAGTGTGTATCTGATGAGTGACAGTAGACTTTTAAACACCTGTGGAAATTGAATTCTTAATGATTGAGTCGCGTACTTAATTTATGCCTATCTACAATTTCATTGGCTAAAATGAAGGTTGTATTCTAATATTTCATAGTATACAGACTTATGTGGAAAACAACACATCTTTTATTACATGGTGTGGACATTTAAGTGTCAACTTTAGGCTACCATAGTTTGCTTATATATAAAGATTTTCTAATCCTTATAATCACACAATTGTACATTGATATGAATCACCAAAAATAAAATGCAATAAAGGTAATGCATTTTGTCTCCATTCTGCCTTTGACAAAACTATCCTAAACATATGAGCGAGATATTCACATGATATTGGTAGGAATACTGTTTTGTACATAATGCAATATATGCAAATTGCTTATATTGGTGATGTTTATGTAATTATTTTTGCTACAATCAACTTTTACATGGATGATGGTACATTGTATTCTATGGTTACATAGTTACTAATGTTATTAAATTTTGATTACTGTATTTAAATGTATATATGGTATGATAATAAAAACCTATTTCTGACTTGCTACGGCCAATGCATCAGTCAGTTAAAACAACATAATGTAATTGTCTCAAGGGGCTGTCATTCGGTAATATAGAAAAAGGGACTGATTGAAAACAAAATATTCAAATTTTATGTTTTGACATGGTTTAATAAAGCAAATCATATAAAATTAAAGATTTAAACTACAGTAAAACTGTGGTCGCTCGAACAGGTGGTCGTTCGAGAACCAGCGGTCCCTCGAGGTCGGAGCTTGGTCCCGAACATTTTTCCTTCTATTTTCATAAAAATATACTGACGCTGTATCAAAACCTAAATTAGTTGAGGAGTTGAGCACTATAGCCAGTCCCAAATACATGCACAAAACCTTATGGCTGACTCGAGGTCATATTTTCACACTTTATACCGATTGCATGTTTCAAAATAAACAAACAATTGCTAGGTGTTGTAAAAATTGCAATGACAGTTAAAAGGAAATTTGATCAGGTGTGAAAAACCATTTATCACTGTTTACACATGACCGATGATAGTTTATAAGGGCATTTGAGATGATAATTATGAGTTTAAACAGTTTCGCGATATGACAAGATGCGCCAATCATTAATCCTTGATTTTGCGAAACTTAAATCTGACTAATGCCATAATATGTACTGTCATATTTAAATGTTGCTTGTTTAGAAAATGTGCTTTTTGTAGAAATAAACATAACTATTTATTCATGTATAATTGTTTTTTCTTTTACATATCGTATACGACAGCCTTTGAACATATGAGCGATTTCCACAAGGCAACACATAATCGGTGTCATAGTAAACAGTCAGTTTGACGACTTCAAACTTAAAATACACTGAAAGATATTTTATAACAGACTGGAAAATTGAAACTCGAGTTGTTCGAAACATCGGTTCCCTTGAAGTTTCAGCTCGGACTCTCGAGCGATTGCAGTTTTACTGTAGTTTAATTATAATTAAATGTTAAATGTTAAAAAGGTGAGAATTTAAAGCTAACTGTATGCGTTATGATTATCATTGTCTAATATCATATTATTAAAAGTAACCAGTAAATTATATCAAAGTTTATAATTTTGAAAATATAATTATAATTTTGAAAATGAGTGTATTTTATTAATCATATTCAGGAAAAATGAATTGTCACCAATAATATAAGACATGAGTCAAGTAATTGTGGGCTAATCCAAAACCAATGATGCTAATATTACTGAATTACCAGGGGCATAGCTAGCTCTCTATTTATGTGGATTCATAATTGTGCTAGGCGGCACTCCCCCTAGGAAAATTTTGAAAACCATGGTGCATTCTGGCCGTTCTGAGGTGCTTTATTTAGTGTTGGAAAATGGACAGTTTAGGGATCATGTAGTCAATTAAGTACGCATACTGCAACTTTGGCTGATTTTTATTATTTTTTTTGTCAGAATCATGTGGATTCAGCCACATATTCGCGCATAGGCAGCTACTCACCTGATTACTGACAAGTGATTTAAAAAATATGAACCTCACGGCAGAAAGCCAAGGAAGGCATAAGTGTGACAATGATTATTACCTGCCGTGGAATAACAGCAAAAATAAGATCCCCTAATTACAGAAAACAGATCTTTAAATTAAAAAAGTACTGCAATTATATTTTCCCAGAAAGTCTTTAAAAGTGTATGATTTTTAGGATTCTAATTGCTTTAGACTGAATATTACTATGGCAACTAATTTTAATTTAACACGCACATTTTATCAGAAAATTTCTTGTGTTTCAATAACATAATACACACTGAAACAAAAGTATTATCATTAACAACTAAAGACTAAAATAACACTTTCTCAGAAAACAGCTCAAAATGATCTTAAATGGTAAAAATCACAAAACAGTACTTTCAGTCCACGGAAATTGCCTCCCAAACTCCTCATTTTGAGAAAAGGGCTTATCAGTCTATGAAATTGAACCAGTCAATAAATCACCACTTAGCACGTCATTAAGCTGGGCTATTTACTGTGTGTATTCCCAGATGTTTCTTGTATTGACCAATTTTAGTATGTTCGCATTGAGTTTGTCATGAATGAATTGTATGAATAATCAAAGCACTGGCAGTGCTGAACAGTTTGAACGATGATTCCCTTTATGTGATAATAAGATAAAAAAAAAACAACAACATATGAATGATAGCATGGCACTCTCTCGCTCACTCTCACGCCTGCCCATCCATCCATCCAACTTGCTGACACACCGGCCCATCCACTCACTCACTCACTCACCAATCAAAACCCACTCACAACCCACCCACCATACTTATTCGGTGTATTCCATGAGCTGTAGAATAGGACGGGCATCAAAGAAAAAGGTTATATTCAGATTCAACTAAACTTTAATACTAGTGTGTTATTCTTTAATGCCTATCAACTACAGTTTTAAGAGAATGTGTACACAATAAATATAGCCCAGAATTAACATAACTGGGTTTTCCCATGCCGGTACAAATAAAAGGTGAATTTCAAGCTATTGAAATTCATGTAACAGTCCAGTGACTCTATTGTTTCCTATGTAACATGTGAATATTACAACGGTTTAATTTTGTTTGTATTGGTGGATTAGGTCGGAAAAACCAGAATGGCTATAATTCCGGGCTACAACTATTGTAGTATAGAAAATACTATTTCAATTCAGATCACAGCTTAAAAAAGAGAGAATAACAAATGATTTACAAATGTACATATTTAAACCAATTATCCATAACAGCACTATATGGAAATTAAAATCATTAGAATGTTCAGAAGTATATGACTTACAGGCACAAGGCTAGATATTTTTTGAACTTACACACAAAAACATACATGTACAGAGGAAAATGACCCAGCTTACCAATGTTATTTGGTATATTTATCTTGTTTCACTTCTATAAAAGTGCAGGCAGAAGGGAGAAACCAGCACTGGATTAATTATGGATTGTACATCTGAATGTCCTCCCCTGTAGTATCCTATTTATAGAATTATTATGCAATACAGTTACAATTCGCTCAACACCAGACCTTCAAGTAGTTTTTCAGTTAATGGGAGTTTTCCTATTCATATCCGAGTGTATACATGTTTTTTACTGTTAATATACGCGAAATATTACATACTCATGCATGAACTTATTTTGTAAATCAAACAATACTTCAGGTATGTTTCAGAGACTGATTTTCATTGAAATTAGGTACTTTCGAGTATGATTTTCAACTCAAAGTCTAAAAACGTTCTTTAAAAAGAGGTACATGCTTGCATACAAAAAATATATACACAAACCCTTCTAGAGCATTTTAACACCTCATTCGTCTACAAAAATTGGAGAATTAAAAGTTAAAAGAGATCATGAACCCACAATGTTTTCTTTTCGGTTCTTGTGTTTGATATAGGGTGGAATATGCATTACTTTGCTGCATTTTTGTTTGCACTTTTTTACAAACCAATGCACCTGATTTGTTGAAGTTATCATAATATGGTCACAGAAAACAGTGTATTCATTATATTCCCGCTTCACAGTCAGGTGGGAATAATTAGGAATTGCCCGCTTTATCATGTCTGTCCGTACGACAGTCGGTCCCTCCGTCCCATTTTTGTCAATTCTATATGTTTCTCATTCATGTCCTGATTTTTTGCAGAACTGAACACCATAGCACGAGGTTGTGTCGCGCTCAAGATCCATGCCCCTAACTTCAAGGTCATGCGTTTGTTTGGCTCTGAATGTGCTTTATTGTAGGCATAATGAAAATAATGGAGAACTGGACTGGATACATTTAGACCCTCTGAAGTTTGTTTATCTGTGAAAATGCTTGACTGTATTCACAAAAGAAATCGTCAGACCCCAGAATGGTTCGTGTAGAAGCCTTATGTGGTTAAGAATACTGATTGTTATGCTGCTTAGGTGTTTGCTTGACACATGATGGACTTAAATATAGCTGCATTTGTGATTATTTTGAACTGAGTTGGATGTAGAAGAGCCTTACTGTGGTATGTTTGACACTAGATAAACTTCATTGCAGCAGAATTTAGATTTACAGGGCACTGAATTGACTTGATTTCTTTACAATAAATGTGTTTTTTTCGTTTTACTGCCATCTTAACTCATTTTTAGTCCACAGAAAAATGTGTGTCAAGTAAACCAGCAAGCTGATAGTGTTGATGTAGTGGTAGGTCTTGTTTCAATTCCTTGATTAAGAGGTTATAGTGTATACATAACCAACCGACACACTTTGTATGTGTTTTTTATTTGCAACCAATGGTTTATTGTGAACTTGACATTGGGGATACATTCAAAGTAAGTGTACCTTTTTATAAAAAAGGTCACGCATCTTACCGTTCAAAGATTGAAAGAAAAGAATTCCCTCTGATAGGTAATGTAGCGGAGTTACCAGTGTTACTTTTAAAGGCCTAGTTTAAGGAATGTTTGGCATGACAATACCCTGCTGGCATCTCATGCTAATTGCACTGATGTCAAAGTATGGGCCAATTTCCTGTTTATTTGTGTATTGGCTCAGGGTCATTTAGGGTCCATTTCTATAATAAAACCTCCAAAACTGCACAACAGAATATTCAGATCAGATATCTGATAAGACAATTAGGCATTTAGATAAGATCAATACACAGACATTGTGTGCAATACACGTTTTTTTTTTGTTTTTTTGTTTTTTGGGGGGGGGGGGGTCACTTATAGAAGGTTTAAACCAGGCCTTTAAGCAATACTTTCGTAGATCACTTTGATGTCCATGCATTGTATTTGCATAAACAATAACGCATATTATTTCCATGTAAATATTTATTTACCCATTTGCTTTCTTTTGTCAAAAAACCGTTATCAGAAGTTTATAGTTGACTGATCCAGATCGTACCTATGAAGTCTGCAATAATGTTGCCTTTCTTATTCATAACAACAGCCAACCATTTTAAAAAAAATAATACAAGGTGAATGTTCTCATATGAAAAGCGTTGATTTAAAGTTGACTTGTACAATTCAATTGCTACGAAATGTTGCGTATCAATACAGTTGAACCCCGTTGGCTCGAACTCGCTTGGCTCGAATTCCTCATTGGCTCAAATTCAATGTTAAGGACCGATATCTTTACACTGAGCGTAAGTTTTCCCGCTTGGCTCGAATTTTCTGAGGCTCGAGGAATTTTCGTCGGTATACCGTTTTTAAAATCACCGTTATCATGTGGGATTTGGGCCAAGCAGCATCGCTATATCTTTTCACAACGTTTAGTCTCAAGTACTAGTATTACAAAACTATTGTCAATTGGGCACTTCATATATAGAGCCTCATAGAGCCCCTTTATTGTTTGTTTGGCACAAAATGTTTATTAGACACACAGTGGACTTGAGAAAAATCTGTCTGTGGTGACTGTGATGGGTTGATGGTAGCCATAGTAAGGATAAATGAGCCCTGGCTTGAATTTTTAGAGCCCGTCTGGGGCTTGTTTGATCATGAGTCGGCTTGTCTGTAACCACAATAAGGATGCAGAGGGCTGCTGGAGACCTATTTTGTCTACAAGACACAATTTGAAATTGCATCCTAATGGGGTTTGAGGAATTCAGTGGACTTATAGAAATACGTTTTTGCTTTCTAAATACTGTTTCGACCTGGGGAAAGATGTTTATTGGGTTGTTTGGTACTAGAATATTAACATATGTAGCTTGTTTTGCACTGGATGCATGGTTGACTTGACTTTTAATATGGGAAAAGAGATAAAATATATTTATTAGCTGTTTTGTGATTGTATTTATGTTATGACTTCAAATAAAACGAAGATTTTATCAAAACAGCGCTGTCGATATTGATCATATTTGCATTTTCACTTTCAAATGATGATTTTGATCTGCATTTTGAAATGTGTAGTATTTTATGTTCGTACGAAGTACATCATGAAACAGGTATATCATCTATTCGTTAAGATATGTTGGGCTTTTATGCCACCTATGCAAATCTGCACCTGTGGTATGTTTTGGAAGCGTTCATATGGTAATTGATAACATTGACTTTTTTAATAAAATGCCATTAACTTGTGTTGAAAAGAACATGAGACATAATGATGAAGCTCATTTTAATCACATAAGATATTAATATCAATATTTATTACAACTCTTATTCACTAAGCGATATTATGTTGCAGTAATTCAAGAGAAATAAAAAATGTATCCTGTCAGAAAACATTTAAACTGCACTGTCATAATAAATATCTATCTATCTATTTAGGATTTTTTTTTTCATTCTTAAAAAAATAAAAACCAAGAATGTGTTAACTTCCAAAGTATCAGCTGAAATAAGGGTGTGCAGGCTTTTCATGATAATTTAATGTATTTGAAATTTTAGCGAGCCATGTTGATAGCATATGAGTCTCAAAGAAAGTACAAATAATGAAATAAACTTAAAAAGAAAAAATGAATATTGAAAAAATTGGGCATTTTTCATACTCTGGCCTTGAAATGATCATTCCATGTACCTTGAAGTGTTCAATGTTGTATTTTAAGTGTCTTAGTATAAGGAAATGCAGTAAAATTAATTCTTCTATATTTAAAGTATACTAAATCGGTTCGGAAATGCTCTGAACGACAAAAACAAGTGAAAATACGATGTACATCTCGGTTCTCAGAAACATGTGTTTTAATACCAGCTGGGCAGTCAGTATTTATAACTCTGTGGCTTGCTTTAGATCATTATCACAGAGGTGTTAATAAACACTGACCCTGGGTAACCTTTATCAAAATGATAAGTTTTTAGGGCAAAAACTCTGGACTGCTTTGGTACTTCATAACAGACATTCTAACATGGCGAAGAATTTATCAATATATGGCTCAATGTCAAAATCCCAGAGTTTTGAAAGGCCACACACAGCTCTTGGAAACTATTCTTATATATCTGACAATTCCTTTCAGATAGTGTAGTGGGACAAATAATATCTGATTTACAGAAAAATTGATAAATGCATGTAATAAGACCACCACACATGGATTATAAGTATCTTCCATGGCCGAGAGTGTAAGATAGGTTCATTCCGACCCGAGCATAGGGTGTTTTGCGGAAACGAGGTTTACCGAGGTTTATCTTACACGAGCGGCTATGGTAGATGCTTTTTCTCCCACCTCAGTTAAACAAAATTTAGTTAAAATGTATTTTTTTGCTGGAACTCTTTTGTTCTTAGTGAAAGTAATTGCATATGGATATGTGATAATTCGTGGTTGTCATGTATATTCGCGCAGTGATTCAGATTTAGTTAATGGTCTGATCGGTCTTTAAATAGTTCTAAGAAGAGTGAAGCATTATTTCTTGAAAGGTGCTTGAAAACTGTTTTCTGGTGACATTTGAAGCGAGAAATAATAAACTAGCGTTCTAAATATTGCCACAAGACAAGGTTTCCATGATGCGCTACAGACGACAGTCTTCAACAAGGGAGGTAATTACAATGCGGTGACCACTAAAAGAAGTTCCATACGGGCATTTTATCTTCGGCCGTGGGCAAGATAAGAATTTCTAGCATGGTTAAATTAATGGATCTACTGGATGGGAGTAATGCTCATCTGTGTTTCTCAGCATATATCAACAACTATCTCACCTAGAGATAAGGTCATTTTTACACGTGTCTGTGTGTATTGTTACTGGTAGCATTTGTCCTAAACTTCATGGCCCCATTTCAATAAGATATCTTATGTCTTAAAGCATATGCTGCTTAAGAGTGCTCGGGTTCAACTGTAAAGTTACTCGCAAAACCTTGTACGAAATGTTCTAATGATATTTACATTGAATCGAAATTAACCATATTTAGCCTTATGATCTTTATTGAAATGTTGCCCATGAATGAAATTTGAGTTGTGGCCAAGATATTTGTTGCAAGACAAGAGTGACAACATCATGGCTGTGACAGAACTTTTTCACCAGGCATGCTATCCTGCGAAAACTGTCTGTTCTAAAATATCTTTTCTGACAAGCCAAGGAAAATAATGCTTAAACTTATATGCGTGCCAAGACCTTCAGTGATGCTTTACAGTGAATTGTTCAATTGATATGATGAAAAATGCTTCATCACATCCAATCCTTCATGAATTTCTTCTCAATCATCAAGACAAGCACCAGCCAGTTAGTTATTTCTGCAGTAGCCACGTGGAACTTGGTATGAGTCCACCACAAGGTCAAGGTTATATTTTAAATGATGGAATGAGCATATGACCTGGCCCATTTACACTGACTCACTAAGAAAGCGTTTTTTTGGTCTTCTATTCCATCAAGTCAGCAGGCCGGGCATAGCCCCCTCAAACTCAATTGCTTAGACGACCTGATATAACAAGAGTATCGCTGGAAACGATGGATGCTCCCAAAATGCCCATTTTCAATAAAAAGGCAGAAATTCATAATAAAATTAAACAGAGTGCTGGTAGATGATATTTATGGTATAATTATTATTGTTCACAAATTGAAATATTTTATAACATGCAAAAAAATGTAGAAAAGAAATTGACAAGCACCCATTTTGAAAAATTTAAGGTAATGGGAACATACCTAAAAATATTAGCTGGGCAGGATTATGGTTCGTGTACACTGCACTTCCTCTCATTGCAATTTATCTTGAATATAAGTTTGTTTCATTTCAATTCCTTTACTATTTTTCCAGATATTAACCTGACAAGAATCTATTCCTGTTAAATATTAGGTTAAGGGGAAACAAAAAACGCTGCAATGTGACAAAACCAGGTTTTTAATGATTGACAGAAGAACTTCAGCCTGTGTTATGTAAAGGGCCAAATGATCTACTGGCAACATAAATGTATTGAAGCATACTCTTAATGAATATTTTGCAATCAATTTATATTGTATGGTAAATCATTTATACTGCAAGGGCACCACAACATAAGGAAACATATACACAAAAGTTTTACAAGTTTCACTTGTAAGCCAGATGAACCCACCTTTATGTTTTTATAACAATTACATAGCCCTAGTTTGGATGGAATATATATTTCCTTAAAATATGACTCATTAGATCAATATGTTACGAACAGTAACAAGGTTTAGTTATAATAAATGAACTGTAACGAAAGAAATTCATTTTCAAATATTTATCTATCTTAAATAAGTGACATCGACCTTGATCTTATGGCCCCAAACACGATCCCATGAAAGGTTGCCATAAATTCTTCCACCTTACCAAGTATGGTCAAAATTTGTCAACTGATACTAAAAGATATTCAATTTCAACTGCCTTTATTTTTTTAGTAACAGTGATCTTGACCACAGCGGCCCCAAATGCTTACCTGATGAAAGGTCTCCAGAAACTTTCTCTTTATACCAAATTCAGTCACAATATATCAATCGTAACTAAAGACATTCAGTGCAACCGTTATTTCAATGTTAGTAATAGTGACCTTGAATTGGACCCAAGGGCCCCTAAACGCAATTTCATGAAAGGTCTCCATAAACTTTTCCTTCACACCAAGTTTGGTCAAAATAATTTAACTGTAACTAAAGATATGCAATTTCAACCACTTTCTATATTCAGTACCAGTGTCCTTGACAAAAGCAGTCACAAAGGCAATCCCATGAAAGGTCTCCAGAAACTATCCCTTTACAGCAAGTTCTGTTACAAAACAACAATTCAAACTTAAGATATTCAGTTTCAACCATTTTTCTATTTTTAGTTGAAATGACCTTGACCCTAGGGCCCTCAAAATCAATCCCATAAAAGTTCTCAATAAAATCTTCCTAAATACCAAGTTTGGTCACAACATGTCCACAGTAACTACAGAAATTGAGTTTCAACAGTTTTTCTATTTATAGTAGTAGTGACCTTGACCTTGACCCTAGGGGACACAAACAAAATCCCATGAAGGGTTTTAATAAACTTCTTTTATATATCAAGTTTTATCACAATACATCTATTCAAACTGAAGATATTCATTTTCAACCATTTTTCTATTTTAAGTAACAGTGACCTTTACCCTAAGGCCCTCAAACCCAATCCCATAAAAGGACTCCATAAACTCTTCCATCATACCAAGTTTGGTTACATTATGTCAACACTAAAGTTTTTCGGTTTCAACCGTTTTTCTATTTTTAGTAATAGTGACCTTTACTCTAGGGGCTGCAAACACAACACCATTGAAGATGTCCATTAACCCCTCAAGTTTGGTCACGTATCAATCCTATCTCCAGATAATCTAATTTAAGTAACATTGACCTTGACGCAAACGCAATCATATGACAGATATCCATAAACTCTTCCTACATACCAAGGTTGGTGACAATATGTATACAATAAGTAAAGATATTCAATTTCAACTGTTTTTCTATTTTTAGTACCAGTAACCTTGACCTAAATACCTAAATACCAAGGTTGGTCAACTTTAGCCCAAGTTATCCAATGTCATAGGTGAATTTGAAGCCGCCTGTTAGCCCCGCCCATCGGAACAACAAAATACATAATTTTTAAAACCATGTTTGCACTTCCTCTCATCCTCATCTATCTATAATTATTTTGATGTTCCTTTTAAATTCCTTTCATTTTATTACTTTCCACTGCTCTTTCTCTCATTGCAATATATCTATGTACCAAGTTTTATTTCAAACCCAGTATTTTTTTTATTATTCTCGGGACAAGGGTGTGACGGATGAGGACGGAATAATTAAGAAATGGTTAAGAGGAGATAACTTTATAAATATGCATGATATAATTATGGTTCTTGTGCCTTGCACTTCCTCTCACAGCCATCTATCTTATACCAAGTTTTATTTCAATCCCATAAGTAGTTTTGAAGTTATTCGGCGGACAAGTGTGTAATGCACAGAAGGAAGCATAACTAGCCTTTCATGAGTTATCGTCCGGAAACCATGAAAACCGACAGACCGACTGACAAGCTCACTCCTATATACCCCCTCAAACTTCGTTTGTGGGGGTATAATAAACTGTCTTAGTGTTGAGCGCAAAATACCTCTTTATCTAAAAGCTCACTCATGTTCGCTGCATAAACCAGCTTTTAAATAACCCACTTCCATATTAATTACAAAATGGAAGTTCTGCGATTGTTTTCATGAGAGGCTTTCTAAATGATTAAATGTGAATCCTACTGGTGATCCCATTGGTGGAGGCATGAGCGTAGACACTGAATATGCTTTACAGAATAAACACATTATCAGGCCTTGGTGAACATCAACCAATCAGTGCATAAATCAACAAAACAAAGTATGTACTCTAGTTTTATTCAGAGTTATCACAGACTGATATTAACAAAAAGCCTTTGTTATACATTTGAATAAATAGCATTGTATATACAAAAGGTATAATTAATACATCATGTACTGGTATGAAATAAAAAATACAAAAAAAGCACAATCATTGTATGCTAATACATGACCATAATCATATAATTAACAGTTAAAATTTAATAAAAAGATCTTAACAAATATAACATACTGCATTTCATTACATACAGGTGATTTGTTGAAGTGTAAGATCATGATTTATTTTAAAGAAAGCAATAGTTTTGGCATAGACACCAGCACAAATATAATTGACTGTGAGATTTTGATCTCACTCTGAAATAAAAAACATGAGGCCCAAGAGGGCCTATGCTCTACTGGCATGGCTCTTGTGGTCATTTTCAAACCAGAGCATGTACGTATGAGTAATAGGCAACAAATATATAGTTCACTTTTTGTGTTTGGGTTAGCTGAAAACACTGCACGTTCAACATTTGAGGACAGAAAGTGTTGTAAGCAGATTAGTTGCATGAACTATTTTAATATGTGCCAAGTAAAGGTAATCAGAGGGCAAAAACATTTGCTTTCAAAACTGTACTCGTGGTCAAAATTTCATTTCTGTAGCTTTAAAAATAAAAAAGTTGGTCAAAAGGTCAAAGTCAAGGACATCCGAGGACAACATTGATGCTCATTTGCAAAACTGTACACATGGTCAAAATTTCATTGCTGTAGCTTTAAAAAGTAAACAGTAAGTTAAAAGGGGTGGGGCCAGCTTTTGCCCAAGGGGCATAATTTCAAATGTTTTGCTAGACGGTCATCATATGATGCTCCAGAACAAATATCAAAGGTATGGGCCTTGTGGTTTGAAACAAGAAGATTTTGAAAATATTTCTTAAATAAGTCTCTAGGAAACTTGTGACCCACCGGGGCAGTGCCAGTTTTGAACCAAGGGGCATAATTTGAACAACCATGGTAGTGGACCACTAAATTAAGACTTGTTCAAAATAGCAAGGATCTGCATAGCTGTTTCAGACAAAAGTTTTTAACATTTCCCAATTTAAGTATACCAAACCTGTGAACCCAGGGGTGTGGCCAGTAATGACCCGAGGGCTAAAAATAGACCTCGCTCATATAGACTTGGCTAAAAATCTAAAAATAGACTTAGGTAAAAATAGCATTTTTTTATACTTTCAAGACCCATAATCTAGGCATGCATGAGCGTATCATGCTGGTTTTCAAAAAGAACTGAGCTTTAATGGATATCTAAATACTATACAAGTTTCATCGAGATACAATCAAAACTGAAGACTGTATCATGTTCACAAGCAATTGTTTACAGACGCACAGATTTTTTTATACTTTCAAGGCCCATAATCTAGGCATGCATCGGCGGATCTGGCTGGTTTTCGAAAGGAACCGAGCTCTAATGGATATCTAAAGACTGTACAAGTTTCATAGAGATACAATAACAAGAGGCCCAAAAGGGCCTATGCTCTACTGGCATGGCTTTTGTGGTCATATCAATCTACAGCATGTATGTATGGGTAAAAGGCAACAGACATTTAGTTTATGTTTTGTGTTTGGGTTACCTGAAAACGTAGCACGTTCAACATCTGAGCCCAGAAAGTATTGTAAGCAGATTAGTTGCATGAACTATTTTAATATGTGCCAAGTAAAAGTCATCTGACAAAAAAAAAATGCTTTCAAAACTGTACTCATAGTAAAAATTTCTGTAGTTTTAAAAGTTAAAAAAAGTTGGTCAAAAGGTCAAAGTCAAGGGCATCCTAGGACAACATTGATCAATTTGAACAAACATTCACAATCAATTGTGCTGAGATGGATGCACGAACACACAAAAAGATTTTCAAACCTTTCCAGATTTATGTTTACCAAACCTGTGAACCCTGGGTGTGGCCAGTAATGACACCAGGTGCATAACTCAAACATTCACAACCAATTTTGTTAAGATGAATGCGCAAACTACAGAACTTAAAGCTAAAAAATGGCCTTTGGGCTTTCAACAAGAACAAGGCAGAGTAATTCACAAAATTAACTGCAGAAGCAAAAAGCAAATTGTCTCTCAAAATCCTAGACTTGCAAATTGTCTCCCTTAACTCTAGACTTGAATTTACATGTACATGTAAACTTGGCTAAAAATAGAATTCGCTCATGCAGACCTGGCTAAAAATAGAAAGCATTTCTTTAAAACTTTCATGGCCCATAATCTAGGCATTTATGGGCGAATCTGGCTGTTTTCGAAAGGAACCGAGCTCTAATGGATATCTAGATACTGTACAAGTTTCATCGAGATACAATCAAAACTGAACTGAAGACTGTATCGTGTTCACAAGCAATTGTTTACAGACGCACGGACGCACATACTACGTACACATTAACATCGCATAAGCTCTTCTGGCCTTTGGCCAGTAGAGCTAAAAATATGTATCTTGTATGCTTAAAAAGTGAATTTCATAGCATTAAGTTGAAAATTGTGTGATAAACATAACATTGTGACACCATTTCAATAACATTATTTCAAACCATTTCAATCCAGAATGGCAAACTACTTGAACAGAAATCTTAAAGAGAAGCCAAAATACCAAAATTGATATATCAACTGCAGAGAAAAAAACTTCAGTGAAAATAACATGATACATCACGATAAATATAAACGAAAGATATTCAAATTAAAATGTTCACAAGAATCTCATATACATTTCTAGGCAACACAAAACAACAATTCAGTATGACTCAGTACAGTTTATCATTATATCATGTATTCAAGCTTACAATTTTCATTTCCTAATACAGACATGAATTCTCGGATATGGAACATATAACAAAGAAACTAGAATAGTAGCATTAACATATAAAATGAAATATGTATCCTGAATATTCATGTACATTAATCCAAACCATTATAGCAAAAAAATAACATTAAACAGTTTTTTGTGCTATAGCTAAGCAGTTGTCACCAACAAATGAACACAGTTCAATAATATGTGCCTAAATTAAAAGCGATTTTTTATATCTCATTAAATGCATCAAGATGTTCATACAACATAAGGGTTCTCATTTTAATCACTGTACTTGAATGTTAGAAAAATGAGTCCATCCTTCTTTATGTATTATGAAATATTCACAAAGTGTAAATCCCAAAGTTAAAGCGTGGTGGGCCTGTCTTAAAGCTTAAGTGTGAGTCCAGGGACCATAGAATGTGAGTACAAACCAGATTATTTTATCAGTATTTTACATCAAACTAAAAATAGGCAAATTGTAAAGGAACATTTTTATTAAAATGAATATTAGACATCGTCTGTCATATAAATACAGGTCAGATGATGTCAAACACTAAAGAACATTTCGTGGACACCATTTTTAGCTGGATTTTCCACCAAAATTGCTACAAAGATCTTTTTCCAAACAGTTACCGTAGACTTATGTTTTCAGTGTTTTAAATTGGGGGTGAAATTATCCTGGTGAAATTGAGCAGAACAAATGTGGCAACCAAACCTTCAAAAAGGGCTAACTTGATCTCAGAAACCTGGCATACTAGTTCTTCATATCTGTCTACTTGAAATAAATATCTTAGATAACACACACTTTAGTACATAGGAATGAACAGTAAGGTATTGATCAAAACATGGCAATAACACTTGGATCAAAGACCCTTATAGTCACACTATGTACGAAGAGCCAAGCCCTTACATGGACATTGACTAAATGCAAGGTCACCTCTAAAGCCAACATTTAACAATGAGAAGTTCAGAAAACGAAACCAGCGATAAATTTATTATAAACAAATCTAACAAGGCTAACATGATAGTTATGATAGGACAAAAAGAATGATATATGTAAAAAACATGCGCCTGGTATCTTTCTCAAAAAGATGAACATTATTTACTTTATACAACCCACACAATTATTGCACTCTATAAAGAGAAATCAGGAGACAACTACAGTTGCTTGTGTAAAGTCTTTCATAACCAGAAAGCACATAACAAAAAATGCTATCACAATGTGTCACAACAACACCATTCTTATTCATCTGTGGTTTGACAATATCTAACCTCTGATTCAAACGCTGTAAAATCTAGTGCAAAACTATCAATAGTTCATTTTCTAATATCTTCATCAACCAATCAAAACACCTATTACATAAATGGAAGAATGTTTGTCATTGCTGACTTCTGATGGAGAGAATCTATATGAACGAAATTTTTTCGTGCTGCTTGTGTCCATCTTGTTTTTGTTGACAGGATAAAATCAAAAGTTTTCATATTCAAAGTAATTAAATTTTGTTTATTAGACTCTTTTTCATTGGCAATAGACTATCAGCACAGTTTGCTGACTCCCAGCGAATCTATGAATAGAGAACAGCAAAACAATTCTGATCGACTGAAATGTTCACTGTTTGCACTCAGAATCGGAGCGCAAATGTTGCTCTGGGTTACCTGACTCTGTCCAAACCCATTTGTAACTAATCTTAAATATTATTATTCATACATATAAGACTGGCTAGTAAGTGTTATATGAAATTCTTTCATGAGCAATACACAATGCATTAAAAGTAAACGTTTGTCAATGATAAAAAGTAGGGATGGCAACGAGTACCCGAGTACTCGATCGAACGTCCGAGTACTCAAGTACCAAATCACTACTCGAGTACTCGGAAAAAATATAATAAAACAATCTATAAAAATTACCAAATACACGATTTACAGACAAAATATCAGATCTGGTTGGTTGCCAAGAGGACAATTTACGGTCCCTCTAATCCCCGCTGTGTACACAATTGACCTCAAACAATTAGTTGACAGTTGTTGTGATAGTTGCAAACTGTCAACAAAGGACCCCTATTTCAAATTAGCACTGATGTCAATTAGCGAAGTTTTGATAGCGGTACTTTCACCTACACAATTCTAAATGTATATCAAGTACAGACCTTTCACCAAACAATGGACGCTAACGAGCGAAAGAGTATTCGACCGTTACGAGAATTGATTTCTTAATGGGCGTATTTTAACTATTTTTGTAATGATTATCACAATTGATTGGTTGATATTTTAAATCAAGAATTATGAATATTAATGAGGTAAACAACAATTACACAGTACGAAAAACTATCATTTAAAAAATAATAATATGTAGAGTAAACAACTGAACTTCGTACTGAATTTCGTTCATTGTAATTCTGATTGTTGTTCATTTCTGCAGTGCATACTTGTATAAAATGAAACGAATAAGACAAATTAAAAGCCTGAAACAACATTTGTGTTCTTTTTATATCATTTTTTTGTTAAAATACGTAATGAAAGTTTACTTCAAAGGTGAAAATGACCAATAATACGACCAACGCACAACATACGTCATTAACAATACATGTATACACAATCTTGTCTAAAGTTGCGAACACATATTCAATTTTTCCGAGTAATCGAGTACCAGAGTACTCGATCGAACGATTGTCCGAGTACTCGAGTATTAATTTTACTACTCGTTGCCATCCCTAATAAAAAGGATACTTTGTGTCTTAAATTTTGGAAATACTGGCTAATAAATTTAAATGTATGGTCATTGCCTTCCATTTATTTTTACCCTCTGTCCATGCAAAATATACAAGTTTACAGTACAAACTGTTATCATTCATCAGTATATATTTAACTTAAGAGGATTAATCTGACATATAATTACAAAATTGCCAGGAAAACATAAACATCATGAGAAAGGGATTTTCCTGAAGTTATGCAAGTCATTATTCATACAGAAGATACTGCAGTAGGTAATAGGTTTGTGATAGGTAATTTGTTTCTCACGAAATCACATTTTACAGCCCCATGTTATTATAACTTTTACAACCTTTTTACAGCAGTTTAAAGCCTGATAATGAAGACCAAATTCTGATATTTGTTAAATCACTGGTGACCAGCTATCGATCATTTATTCTTCTTATTATGAAGGGCATTACAAATTGTAAGTTGTACATGACACTGTTTAATAATCCAATCCGTACTCTTCAAAACCTCTAACAAACATCCTTGGACAAAGAAGAAGGCGAAGCTATCTTCATGTTGGCAACATGTATATTGCGCCACATCTACACATATGTGTGTCTTGATCTAAAACACAACTGCTGTTTACCGGTGAGGGAAAGGTCAAGGTCGTACAGCACCTAACAGACTGTTCTGTATATTGGCCAGGAAGCTGTCTCTGTCAAGTTCCTTGCAGTGCCACTCTCTTGTGTTAGTCAGCCCAGCGTACGTACAAAGTACCAAACAGGGTGTTCCATCTATGCATCTGTCATTTGTATCTTGTCGAGATGGTACCACTTTGTGACGGTGGTGGACAGGTCAAGTTCACCAAGACGTACATACACCGCCCCCAGCAGGCTGTTCTCCTTAAGCATGCCATTGTCCCAGATGGTAGCTTGCAGCAACTTATGCCGTACTGTCTCTAGTGGAAGCCGATATTCAATCTGTAAAAATAAACCACCATTTATAAATCATCGGTAAAACTAAGCATAGTCATGTTCTTTTAACTTTAAGTTTGTGCTCCATATTTTGATGTAAAGACTAGGTGACTGAACTGATTCATATATTGGATCATGGCTTCATACTCAATGGTCTACTTACTTGAATTTCAGCAAATTAATTCTAAGCCGGTTATAGTTCATCACTGTTGCCTCCTTTGACTTATTTGTTTTTAATATATGAATTGAGCTATAACCTTAATATCGCGGGTTTAGTGCTAGACTCAACATAGAAATAGAAGGCATTACAAAAGTGTTGCACTAGGTCCTTGACAAAAAGCACTGACAAATTCTTTTTTATTACATGATTCCTTTTACCACAACACAAATCTGTTATTTTTATCATTTTTTTCTTGGATTGATCTATTTCCCGGTCAAGAGTATGTCTGTTTGCATCTCGCACAATGACGTCATATGAATTTCCTAACTTTATTTTTAGATCGCATATTAACACTTTGTTCAAATAAAGTTTTGATCATAAATAAAACAAGAGGGCCCTGAAGGCCCTGTATCGCTCACCTGGTCCAATAAAGATCATCAAGAATAACATTCTGATCAAGTTCCATGAACATATGGTCATAAATGTGGCCTCTAGAGTGTTAACATGCTTTTCCTATGATTTGACCTGGTGACCTAGTTTTTGACCACACATGACCCAGATTCGAACTTGGCCTAGAGCTAATCAATATAAACATTCTGACTAACTTTCATGAACATACAGTCATAAATGTGACCTCTAGAGTGCTAACAAGCTTTTCCTATGATTGGACCTAATGACCTAGTTTTTGACCACACATGACCCGGATTCAAACTTGATTTAGAGATTATTAATATAAACATTCTGACCAACTTTCGTGAAGATACAGTTTTAAAACTGACCTCTAGATTGTTAACAAGCTTTTCCTTAAATTTGACCTGGTGACTTAGTTTTTGACCGCACATGACCAAGATTCGAACTTGGCCTAGAGCTTATCAATATATACATTCTGATTAAGTTTCATGAACATATAGTCATAAATGTGACCTCTAGAGTGCTAACAAGCTTTTCCTATGATTTGACCTGGTGACCTAGTTTTTGACCGGACATGACCCAGATTTAAACTTGACTTAAAGATTATTTATATAAACATTCTGACCAACTTTCGTGAAGATACAGTTTTAAATGTGACCTCTAGAGTGTTAACAAGCTTTTCCTTAAATTTGACCTGGTGACCTAGTTTTTGACCGCACATGACCAGAATTCGAACTTAGTCAAGAGCTAATCAATATATACATTCTGATTAAGTTTCATGACCATACAGTCATAAATGTGACCTCTATAGTGCTAACAAGCTTTTCCTATGATTTGACCTGGTGTCCTAGTTTTTGACCGGACATGACCTAGATTTTAACTTGACTTAAAGATTATAAATATAAACATTCTGACCAACTTTCATGAAGATACAGTCATAAATGTGACCTCAAGAGTGTTAACAAGCTTTTCCTTCAATTTGACCTGGTGACCTAGTTTTTGACCACACATGACCCAGATTCGAACTTGACCTAGAGATTATTTATATTAACATTCTGACCAAGTTTCCTGAAGATACAGTCATAAATGTGACCTCTATGGTGTTAACAAGTTTTTCCTTTAACTTGACCTGGTGAACTAGTTTTTTACCCCAGATGACCCAATATTAAACTCGTCCAAGATTTTATTAAGGGTCAAATTCTGACCACATTATGACCAAGTTTCATTAAAATTGTGCCCAAATTGTGACCTCTAGGGTGTTAACAGTCAAATTGTTGACGACAGACGACGGACGACTATGACAGACACAGGGTGATCACATAGCTCACCTTGAGCTCTTCGTGCACAGGTGAGCTAAAAACAGTTATATCTTCATTGTTTAAATAAACTATCGATCAAGTAAAAAATCAGTTATTAAATGGTTATTTGGGTAACAGTCAAAACTGCTGTCCCCAGGTGGAGGGGATGACATTCTGACATAGGCCTCAAGCTACAATTCATATGCTATCCCCTACACCTTGGGACAACAGTTTTGACTGTTACCTAAATAACCATGAAAGAACTCTATACTGTTACATAATTTTATCTTATCACACTAAACTGCACTGCTTTAAACTTAGTTGAAAGTGACCCCATTAATTAATCTGTCATGCATCATGAGATTGGAAACTTATTCTACTCAAACGTGAACACAAAACTAACATTGACTTCTTCATGAAACACATTTTATATCTATCTCTTTATTAATAAAGTGAATATAATTATGTGTCAACACTCGCTTACCATGTCAAGATATCAATAATTACCACAGCAATTTACAGAAATAGATGAGACAACAGAATATATCTCTGTTTGTGTTCAAGGTCACTGCCATTGTGACCTTTGACCCACCAACCTCAAAATCAATAGGGGTCATCTGCTGGTCATGACCAACCTCTCTTCCTGGTTTGAGGTTTTTAGGCCCAAGCATTCTTTAGTTATCAATCAGATTCTACTGACTTACTGCTATACTTCTACCAACTTACTGCCATAATTCTACTGACTTAATGCAATTCATCAAATACAAGCAATCAAAGTTTACATACTTTTCATAAAAATAATGTCATAAAATGTTTTTACAATTAATCAAATGTAATACTTTTCTAAAACAGTTTCTGAACCCTTAGACCATGGTAGGTATTAAACAACACTATAAATGAGGATCCATTTCAATTTTTCCATCAGTTCTAAACCCACCAATTCATTGTACGTGGGATGTGTAGTGTCCTTGATGACCTTCGTTTTCCGCTTTGTCTGCTTCTCTGGGTCAGGCAGGAGGTAAATTTTTACATATGGGCTTGGAAGGTCTGAACCCAGGGTGGGCTGTAAAACATGATACAGTTGCATCAGCCAGTTGTACAAGAACAACAGTTATTGGATTATCTTGATTGCATTTCTATTGTATAAAGATTATCGTTAACAGTGGAAACTGCTCTTCTCTGTGTCTGAGTTTCCCACTCAGACTCAGAAAACTGAATTCCTAAATGTTTCAATATTTCTATATTATAACTAATTTTGACAAAAGATGTGTGTCTGATTGTAGAGCAAATTGCGTGTAAACATCATTTTTCACCATCTCTGCTCCTATAAAACTATTTTTAAACATAATTAAAATTTAGCTTTTCTGAGTCTGAGTGTTAAATTCAGACTAAACACATTAGTGAATACAGGGCCCACCAGTATCCTTTAGACAAGCAGGAATGAAATAGGAGCTTTTATGACAAAATAGTAGGAAAGTCAGGAATATTGTACATCACTTTCAGATCAATTTACAACATTTTTCTATCTTAAATATGTCTTAATGTGTTATACCTAACAATTCTGTGATGCAACTAAGCCCTCAACGACCATTTAAAATTGTTAGAAAGTTTATAGAAGATCTCATGTTGGCAATGAGGTAATCTATAAATCAGGATTTTTCACAAAAAGAAGTAATAGCATGAGGTTTTAACAAGAAGTAGGAAAAAACAGGCCTTTTCAAAAAGAAGGAACGCTGGAGAGCTTGTGGATGCAAATATTAGAAGAGTTCAAATCTTTAAAGCTAAATATTTAATACCGTATTATATCATGCATAGGACGCACTTTTTTACCCCGAATTCTCGTCTTAAAAATTGCCTGCGTCCTTTCTATGCTATTAGGATTTCATCTGTTTTTTTCCAAGTCCATTTCAGGTCGAAAATATCGGACCGGGGAGGAACGCAGGAATAGTAAGTATCTGTACTGCGTCACCGAAGAGAACAACTGACATAGGTAAAATCACGCAAGTTAACACACGCAGAAATATATTGAATGTTTACTTTAAAATGATTTATTGAGAAATAAATTGAAAACAAACATAAGTGTTTACTTTTTTACAAAAGGAACGCTACTCACAAAAACTCGATGTGAGTCAGCATTTAACTGGATTGAGTTATAACGGCAACGGAAAATCGGGAAAGGAGGTAAATATCAATTAATCATTGTTCATGATTTTAATGTTTCAATATTTTACAAAACATTTTGTTGTATGTTACTGTTTTAAAAAATTAATAAAGGAATGTGCATAACACAAAGTAGCATTATTGTCACTATCAAATCTTTTCAAATGTGCAAGGTGTGAAAAACACCCGCTGTCTGTCATTAGAAAAACATCAATAGAACGAACTATTGCGATGGTAATACCGTATGGTTCGCACTTTACCCGTCTTGCCTTCCGCTGGCAAGGATAATTACCGACACGCATTAATTATGCCTGACATGCTTTATTCCGCGCAGCAACAAGCCTTATCAAAACAATCATCAGTTTTGACAATACACAGTTTTGCAACGGTTGCAACAGTTGACTGTCATTCAAAAGGCATGTCGGAACTATTGCAACGGTTGACTGTCAGTCAGAAGGCGTGTGTCGGGACTATTACAGCATTTGTATAAGTCTTATAAATGCGTGAATGTTCTCAAAATTTCAAGACTTATATCATTGTTGTGTACACTAAATTACCGAAATGCTAAATTACCGAAATACGATGATAATTATCGAAATACACAAGACAGTTATCGAAATATGCCTTATATACCTTTTTTTTTTTTTTACTTCAATATATGTTATAAATACTTAACCAACCTCGATTTTTCGGCTCCGATTTTGACATTTTTCCGCTGCGTCCTATCTTATATATTAAGGGTTTTTATCCGTTTTTTTCAACTATTTTTTTGCCTGCATCCTATCTATGCTAGCGTCCTATACATGATATAATACGGCAGTCTAATATTTAAAAATATGCAGAAGATTTAACATATGAATATAGTGCAAAGGTTTCATAGCAGCCAGAAAGCAACATTGCTCATACATGAGACAATTAATAAATGACTTGCATCAGCCCCTTACCAGATCCTTGGCATGCATGACCATGACGTGAAGGGTGCCTTTGACATACTCCAGGGAGAGTTTCACCTGCCCATCCTTGGACTGGACAAGCACTGGGTTCTCTGTAATATAGCATAGAATCACAGTTATATGGTGCAGGGCAGAATCAGTCATGTGTCAATGTTTGGTGAAGAACAATTAATTGGATCATTTACATTTGACCCTTAAATCAGCTGACAAGAAAATAACAGGTACACAGAAATCAGAAGTATACCATTCCAGACACTCTTTGTGCACAAGTTCAGGTCTTGACTGACTGACTATTAAACGGAAAGCATAAAACTGTATTTAATGCTAGCATCAAAAGACATGATTTCACTTGGTTTATCTCATATAAATGCAGAGAATACATGGGTGAGGAAAACAGGCAAGAGGAACATGAATGCAATCAAGAGGACTGGTCCTTTATTACAGAATCACGGCAATGCATATACATCCTACCATAGTTCTACTGCCTTTCTGCCAAAATTCTAATGCCATAACACTAATTCAGTGCCTTAAAGATACACTCTTACTCCCAGATAAGGTTTAACCCAATTAATAATATCTTTTTAATATTCAAAACAGGATGAATTACTGCGAAAACAATGGTTCTTATGAAGGATACCGAGTTTAATTTGAAAGAAATGAGCATAAAACATGGTATTTCTACCCTATGAGACGATAGTAGATCACAGTAAATCTTTTAGCATTCACCAATCATTTAATATTTTTGCGCTATCTGCTATTAAATACACGGTTATAATCTTGTTATCAGTAATTAATATTTTCCATAAATGCATTATTTAGTAAGTATTTAAAGGTTTATCAGTCAAAATTGATGTTTGTTATACATGTGTATGTATTGATTTTAAATAAGAGTGTCACTTTAAGTTTACTTATTTTTGCCATAACACTACTGACTTCTTGCAATAATTATGCTAACTTACTGCCATAAAACCATTGATGAATGCAATAACTTGACTTAATTACTGCTTTTATTCTACTGTTTTTTGCCGTACTTCAACTGACTTACTACCATAGTTTTACTGACTTACTGCCATAATTCTACTGCCATAATTCTACTGACTTACTGCCACAATTCTACTCCTCCTGCTATACTACCAACTAAATGAAATAATTCTACTGACTTACTGCCATAATTCTACTCTTCCTGCTATACTACCAACTAAATGAAATAATTCTACTGACTTACTGCCATAATTCTACTGACTTACTGCCACAATTCTACTCTTCCTGCTATACTACCAACTAAATGAAATAATTCTACTGACTTACTGCCATAATTCTACTCTTCCTGCTATACTACCAACTAAATGAAATAATTCTACTGACTTACTGCCATAATTCTACTCCTCCTGCTATACTACCAACTAAATGAAATAATTCTACTGACTTACTGCCATAATTCTACTGCCATAATTCTACTGACTTACTGCCATAATTCTACTGCCATAATTCTACTCTTCCTGCTATACTACCAACTAAATGAAATAATTCTACTGACTTACTGCCATAATTCTACTGACTTACTGCCACAATTCTACTCTTCCTGCTATACTACCAACTAAATGAAATAATTCTACTGACTTACTGCCATAATTCTACTCTTCCTGCTATACTACCAACTAAATGAAATAATTCTACTGACTTACTGCCATAATTCTACTCCTCCTGCTATACTACCAACTAAATGAAATAATTCTACTGACTTACTGCCATAATTCTACTGCCATAATTCTACTGACTTACTGCCATAATTCTACTCTTCCTGCTATACTACCAACTAAATGAAATAATTCTACTGACTTACTGCCATAATTCTACTCCTCCTGCTATACTACCAACTAAATGAAATAATTCTACTGACTTACTGCCATAATTCTACTGCCATAATTCTACTGACTTACTGCCATAATTCTACTGACTTACAGCCACAATTCTACTCTTCCTGCTATACTACCAACTAAATGAAATAATTCTACTTACTTACTGCAATAATTCTTCAGACAAACAATCCAATGCAACAATCACCTTATAATTGATACACACGATGGGTAGAGAAGTGGGAATTTCTCAGGAATCTTAAATGCAGATGGAGATGGAGAAAATGGGAACAGTGACCAAAATCAAGAGGATATTTTGACTTACTTATAGTAAATTGTTAACAATTTTATGACAAAAGTATCAGGGCATCAGGCTAAGAGTGCATTGTGCAATTGTGGGAAATAACCTGGAGTTGAAGGCGATAGTTTACCCTTGGGCTCCTTCGGCTCTATAAGCATGTCAAGAATGGCGTTATACTTATACTAATGATTTTAATCAATAATGAAGATAACAGTTGTCTTTTCATCAAAAAAAATTTGAGGAATTTCGGAGGTATACAATTTCATTATATACAAAACCAAAATCTGATAACAACTCTTTTAAACAAAACTGATAACAATATGTTATATATATTTTCCAGAGAGATCGGACATCTTACAAAATGATTGTAAAATGAACTTGAAAGTTAAAACAATCTGTTTGCCACAATCTTCGTGCTATTAAATGCTTGTATTTCAGTGTACACAAGTGTCCCAGTAACTCACCTTTCAGTTTTGGGAGGGTGAGCCTTTCCCTCTGTGCCTCCTGTTCATCTCGTAACAGTGGGTGGAAGAATGTGTACACCAGCTCACACTGAAACAAACATGGTGAAAAATTGTACACAGCATATTTCACTTACTTGCCTTGTGTTGTATTATAATTCGTCTATAATCTATTTCATTGATCTGTTTTTACGTCAGGGGAGCGCAAAAAGGATCATGTATAAATGCAAAGAGGATCTTACAAGCATATACTATAATAGTTAGAACTGTAACTAACATATCAAAGCTTAAGAAAATTTTGAAATAGAAAAATTACGTTACTAGACTCTTCATCACTGAAATGACCATGATAATCCATTGATCACAAATGATGTCACAAACAAATTGGATAGGAGGCTGGACAATATGGTGAACACTTCAATTTAAAATGACTGCACAGGAATACATCAGAAATGCTTAAATTGAACATGTACTTTTATTTTAATGTTATTTCTCTTGATCTGCTTTCAATCAAATTTACTATTTGAGATGTAATTGCATATGTTGGTGTCCACTTTTTGTAAATTGCTTATGACTTTGATACTTGGCCCAAATGTATCATGGTATGGAAGCAAATTCTTAAAAAGACACCATTATTGAAATAAAGTCATGAAACTTTGCAAGCTGTTCAATATAGAAGTGTATAATATGGTGATGTGATGCCTGCCCTTCAGCAACACTTGCCGAAGATGCTGCAACACTGCCAACGTTTGATAGATTATACTTACTTAGGATGGCTATTGTTTACCTAGTTAAACCATGCTTTACTGTTAAACATGACACCATTTCATGACTACATGGTTCAGGGATTGAGAAATCGTACCAAGCCCAAGTACAAGGTTTTGAGTATCTGTAGTATTCCTAATATCTATGAAAAACCAGCAAACAGTTTACATCATAATTATTCAATCAATTTCTTATTCTGTTTAAAAGTTGATCAATGTTTGCTTAATTAATTAGTTTTGTACATTTTCTGTATGATTTTGCATAACCACTCTCGCTCAAAATAACACATTGACCCCTGATAAAAAAATCAGCTCTTTAAATACTCAGAAGCAGACAACAGCATTGACTTCGGATTGACGGACAATTGACTTCTAGATTCCCTAGCAAAATTGATTGGTCTTAAAAAGAAAATCGTTGAATGAGATTAAATTGTGGCTAGATAATTCTGCTGATCTATCTCAAACTATATAATATTTTCTCAGGAATCAAAAACTATGCAGAAAACTAAAAAGTACAATTTACGGTTAATCCTAGAGTTTAACAACAAAAGGTTATTTCCCTTTCAGAGAAATTAGCCATGAAGACTATGACTTGCTATGACACAAACAATGTCAGACCGTTCTACATTTGCCAGGTTTGTGAGTTAAAACCTGAACAAAACATGGAACCATTTAGCAGGAAATATAGAACTTGTGCATCTTTACATTGTGCAATAAACATTTATCATGAATTTTCATAGAAATGCATTATAAACAACTCGTAAAATGGGAGAAATTGCCAGGAAGCTTTTAGCTGCATAGATGAGATTGTGATCTTGCAGTAAATCAAACAATTTTAAACCAGAGACAATTAATCCCTGGATGCCAATTACGAAAATTGTGATGATAACTACAAAATAATGAACATGACTGATAAGCCATGAATTAACTATGCTACATGGCAGTTTTCAAGCTAGCGCATCTGAAATTATTTGGGATCTGTGAAATATTGGATACTTGCAAAGCAATTCACTATTCAATATGAAGTCATTTAAAGGGAAGTTCTTTTGATTAACATTAAGCACACTGTCTATATATGCCGGGGCGCATCAATATACCTAATGTTTGATACAATTAGACATGTTTTTAATAATTTAATTGTCCACAAATTATATATATATATATATATATATGACTGGTACATGTTTCTAAAGGCAATCAACAAAATAAAATCTACATAGATCAGTTTAGATGAATACAGAAAATTTACCATCGCATATAGCAAAATAAGTAAACTCCCCTTACATGTGCAATTTCGGGTTTTGCAGACATGAGTTCTTGCAGAAATTTCTCAATCTCAGCCCGCCTGTTCTCTGCCACTGCCTTCACATGACTCCGCCCCAGTAACACCCTGGAATGTAATAGAAGATTATTATCAGCAAGTTTAGACAAAATTTTGACCTCCAATATTTTTATCTCATGACCTTGAATTTCTCCAGAAATGAACCAGGTGACTCCAAGAAAATAGTGAGTGTGTTTATTTTTCAGAAATACCATAAGAGAAGCTATGCATTTATTAAAAATGAGGTTCTGTTATGAGATATAATATCCAATGGCATAAAACTATCAAAATTAGTTATAGTTTAAAGGTTTGTGTTATTACTTTGATGGTTTCCATAAAGGTAATAAAACTACTCCTGCATTGTTCATCAACAGGAGTTGAGCATTTATATTGGTGGGCTTGAATTTTCGTGATTTTTGCTTGGATTCTTAAAATCATGGATTTTCATTTTTTCATTTTTATTCACCAAGCGCCGATGGCGTGCTGGGTATCATCTACCTCAAGCAGTTTATGACACTACAATTGGACAATATGTCAATTAGCGCAGATACCCATGTCAGTTATCGCTTGATCAATAAAATAAGGGTCATAAATAAAGATGCACCCACATCAAGGACATAAAATAGTTAAGCCATTGAATGTGGTTTTGCAAACTGTGAAAACATAGTAAGGGTGTACAATTAAATAATCAATTATATATTTGATCAAAGAAACAAAATCAAGAGGCTACGCTCAAACACATGAGGGTAATAATCAGCATGTTTTACATGTGCTGCACAGGTTGATAATTAGCTTGTTTAAATGTTCCGGTAATGTCATACAAAGAAATGAATGCAAGTACTAATAACTTACTTTAATTCATTATCATTGTCATTAAATAATTTATAATATAAACCATATTAACAGTCAAATAAACATGATTTAGGTACTTATTTTAGAAATAAAGTTATATTTTCGTTAGGATTTTGAATTCATTGATAAGCAAACCCACGAAATCCATGAAAATTAATGTCCCATGAATATTTAAGATTTCACAGAATTGTAATGCCTAAGTTTATGAATGTCTAAAGTACTGTTTGGGCATTAGGGGGTTATTCAAAAGACTAGAGTCCTACTAAAAAGTGCATAAAAAATACAGACAAATACCTAGAAGAAAATGCCATTTTCTGTCAGCAGTGTGTTAAACGACAAAATAAGCAGATAGCTGAGTGTTAGGTTTTGCCTAACTCTGTCCAAGCTAAGTAACTAGACTCTTGGTTCTTGTGCATGTTAGTAAGTGGCCACATTAAGAAGTTCTTGTACATGTAAGTACCAAACAACAAACACATGTAGCGTTATTTTGGCACACTGATACCTTTCTAATGTTGACACTCCCGTCCTGCATTCAACGCATGCAAAATATTATCATCATAAAAATATACAATAAAGATACATCATGCAATGTCATGCTTTAAGAAATACTTTATTAAGTAAGCAAAATAGCTAATTAATGTGTTGTTACATGTACTTCCGTCTGATATACGTTATAAATAATATAAAAAAATTCTAAGTAAACTCAGTAACACTATTATATTGGGATATTCCTATGAATAGCAAGCGCTGCACTGGTAAATTGTCTTACAGGCTTTCTCATAATCTAAATTTTACATAGCAGAGCTTGTTAAAATATTTGATGCCAAACCTTAGTATAAGAATTGGGGCTTGTTCATCCAAAAGCTTAATTTCAATGACTGATATTTGACAGGGGAAGCAATTTGAAGGAAAGGTACGAGTCAAAAGGAATACCGGTAACTTAAATATGGCCCATACAGTAAAATGTTGCTCTTAGACCATAAACAATTTCTTTGAGATACTTCAAAGATTTTTGTATTAAATTATAAACAAAGTTCTTATTTTCAGTAAACAGGCCATGTGTAGATTAAACAAGAGATGTCACAGAAACATGACATATGCCCCCGGATGGCTTCGTTGGACAGATAGCCATTAGTATTTTGACTGTCTGTAAAAATATCCTTCAGTACCTAACATATTTTCATGGTGACCTATCCTACCTTCCCATGAAGTTTGTAAATATTGTATAAGTCAATAAAGAGTCACAATTTGTATTTAAGATTATATAAAGATTATAATAAAAAATCCAACTTGATCTTAAACTTCAATTGAAATCCACCATGTATGTAAAATTGTTTGTCATTTTTTGTCATGCTTTTGAATATTAACCACAGTTTACTCCTAAAAAAAACAAATCTGTTTTTGACCTAGATCAATTTGACACAATGTAGCCAAATAAAATTTGAATGAAAATCGAAAAAAAAATCGCCAAAAACCTTAGTTCAACAGTGTGTGAGACACACACAAAAACTTTTTACAAAATGAAATAAAAATGTGATGCAAGCAAGTAGTGTTGCCAAGGAGTGCCATGTAGCAGAAAGTATACTTAACTAGAATTCCCCGAATCCAATGTGTTGCCTATCTGGAGCCCAAACATTGTTTATAGTTAAGCTTAACCTGACATTGACCCTTGTTGACCTTCGGTCTATTGACCAAATGGGAATACCAATTATGACTAAAATACACCAGTTGTGCAAAAGTGATTGAACTCGAATAAGTGTGAGGATGCCACCACTACCGGACAAAGTAATCCCTTTATGTCAGCAATTCTTTGTGGGTAATTCCCAAACCATGTTCAAGAAAGAATCTGTTGAACTTCTTATTCAAGTCTGTCAAGACAATTCCTTATAAATAACAAAACAAATTAAGAGCAAATGAGCTATTGTTATAATTATGATTTCCCATTATTTTCATATTAAGCACAATATAAATAATGTGCACTGAATGTTTCAGGTTGGAAAATCTTGGCAAACAACTTTGTTATTCCAAAATACAATCTGGAATCTGTAATTAGTAAACGCTTGTAATTACATTTTCACAGTTAGTATGATTATTTTGTTGACTTTAAAAGATGTGATCAATATAGTTTAGGAAGCAATATTTTCAAGAACAATAAAATATAATTGTAGCCATTATATGACATTCTCCAATCTCATATAAAAACCTGTATAATAAGAGTGATAATAAAATCATTCAACAAGTCAGTTGAAGAAGTTGTTACCATTTTCTAACATTGCTGATTGCTGGCACTGATCTGGGTCTACGTAGAAAACAAAACACAGCCATACAATGGTGTAACATACGTCGGGTTTTAGCAAGATTTTAAAAAAGGAAAGGGTGCTGCAAAAGAGGGGCAAGGTGCTAAAGGAGAAAGGGGAAAAAGGGGCACATAATAGATTGAACCTTAGGAAATTGACAGAAAATCGTAGAAATTTTGTTTTATCAAAGTAATAAAAAGTTTTAACTGCCAAATTTGTAAAGGTTATATGTATTTATAATGATATTGTTAGTTTTTATCAAACCAAAAGGAATATTTAAGTCTTTATCATTTAATTCTTTTTAGGCAGAAGACCTTATTAGGATAGAGTCTTACCAAGAGATAAACAGACAAATTAATTCCAGGTGGTTTTATGCATTTGCAAGTATATTTAACTTTCTGGTGGTAATGGGCATTCAAGATTCTGTGCCCATATTAACTACCCTAGTCTAAAGCTAATGGGTCTTTATAGTTATGTGACAATATTCATTAACTTCCAGAGTCTGAAACTAATGGACCTTTAAGGTTCTGGGCCAATATTCACTAACCTCCAACTTCTGAAGCTAATGAGCATTTAATGTTTTTGGCCCTGTTCACTAACATTCAGAGTCTGAAGCTAATGGGCCTTTAAGGTTTTGGGCCCTGTTCACTAACCTCCAGCGTCTGAACCTATTGGGCCTTTAAGGTTTTGGGCCCTGTTCACTAACCCCCAGAGTCTGAAGCTAATGGGCCTTTAAGGTTTTGGGCCCTGTTCACTAACCTCCAGAGTCTGAAGCTAATGGGCCTTTAAGGTTTTGGGCCCTGTTCACTTACCTCCAGAGTCTGAAGCTAATTGGCCTTTAATGTTCTGGGGCCATATTCTCTACTGTTCGGAGTCTGAAGCTAATGGGCCTTTAATGTTCTGGGCCCTGTTCACTAACCTACAGAGTCTGTAGCTAATGGGCCTTTAATGCTTTAATGTTCTGGGTCCTGTTCACTAACCTACAGAGTCTGTAGCTAATGGGCCTTTAATGTTCTGGATCCCGTTCACTATCCTACAGTGTCTGTAGCTAATGGGCCTTTAATGTTCTGGGCCCTGTTCACTAACCTACAGAGTCTGTAGCTAATGGGCCTTTAATGTTCTGGGTCCTGTTCACTAACCTACAGAGTCTGTAGCTAATGGGTTTTTAATGTTCTGGGCCCTGTTCACTAACCTACAGAGTCTGTAGCTAATGGGCCTTTAATGTTCTGGGCCCTGTTCACTAACCTACAGAGTCTGTAGCTAATGGGCCTTTAATGTTCTGGGGCCATATTCTCTACTGTTCGGAGTCTGAAGCTAATGGGCCTTTAATGTTCTGGGTCCTGTTCACTAACCTACAGAGTCTGTAGCTAATGGGCCTTTAATGTTCTGGCCCTGTTCACTGACCTATAGAGTCTGTAGCTAATGGGCCTTTAATGTTCTGGGTCCTGTTCACTAACCTACAGAGTCTGTAGCTAATGGGCCTTTAATGTTCTGGGCCCTGTTCACTAACCTACAGAGTCTGTAGCTAATGGGCCTTTAATGTTCTGGGCCCTGCTCACTAACCTACAGAGTCTGTAGCTAATGGGCCTTTAATGTTCTGGGGCCATATTCTCTACTGTTCGGAGTCTGAAGCTAATGGGCCTTTAATGTTCTGGGTCCTGTTCACTAACCTACAGAGTCTGTAGCTAATGGGCCTTTAATGTTCTGGGCCCTGTTCACTAACCTACAGAGTCTGTAGCTAATGGGCCTTTAATGTTCTGGGTCCTGTTCACTAACCTACAGAGTCTGTAGCTAATGGGCCTTTAATGTTCTGGGGCCATATTCTCTACTGTTCGGAGTCTGAAGCTAATGGGCCTTTAATGTTCTGGGTCCTGTTCGCTAACCTACAGAGTCTGTAGCTAATGGGCCTTTAATGTTCTGGGTCCTGTTCACTAACCTTCAGAGTCTGAAGCTAATGGGCCTTTAATGTTCTTGGTCCTGTTCACTAACCTACAGAGTCTGTAGCTAATGGGCCTTTAATGTTCTTGGTCCTGTTCACTAACCTACAGAGTCTGTAGCTAATGGGCCTTTAAGGTTCTGGGCCCTGTTCACTAACCTCCAGTGTCTGAGTGTCAGACTCTAGACTCAAAAGTGCAAATCTTAATTTCAGTGTTACGTGCTATTTCTAACATTGCTATAGATGAGATAACATTTAGGATCTATCATTTTTAATACATTGTTGAACCGAAAGAAGATATTTAGTGGTTTTTCTTTAATTTCTGAGTGTGAGTCTCGTATTTTCTGAATTTCTGGCTTGGACTATGAATCAATTTCATCAAAATCAATTTCCTTATAATGTTCTATTGTATATGATGGTGAAATCTCCAAGGTTGAAAAATAATTCAAATATGAATGGCATGGAAAAACATCTTTTATTTGTTGCTACCCATGTAAACTGAACATTTGTTTAATTGTTTTTGAAAAAAAACAACTTCCACTAGACAGTTTAAGTACTGAATCCAGACAAACTTGCTGGAATTCTATAATATTTCTATTTTTAATTACTTCTATAAATCTGATATTTATATGATCATCACAGTGAAGGTCATTTCAACCATATTGCATATAAAGTGCCCTCGTGAGCAATATCTCCCTTGTTTTTCATCTCAGAATGTCCAAGACAAATTGATGTGGAAAATGGAAAACTTTCTCATTTAAAGGTCAATAAGACTGTCACAGACAAATGTTTCATAACACAGTTTTGAACTAGATGTGGAACGCAATTTGAAACTAATAAATAATTGCAACTTCTGCTCTGACCATTTTTGTTCCATTAACCTAGTTGCATGCAAAAAGTCAGTTAGCTGGTGACTACAGCTATGTCAATGTACTGAATTCAATTTACGTCCCCAATGGCCAGAAAGTAAGTTAATAGAACATCATTGACATGGCACAGATAACTACTACAATCAATCAAGTGTGATGGAACTGGCTTGCACAAGTTTGACTTTGCCGCAAGTATATTTGTTTGATCAAATTGCAGCACACAAAGAGAAAATGTTTCACCAGTGAATCAAATAAGACAGGAAGTCTCGACACTATGGAAGTACAGCATGTTGTGTGAAAAGGTGAGGAGCAAGTGAGCTAACCACTGTGCTTATCATATACATGTACATTGCTGTTTACTAGTCAGATGACTTAGAGAGCTCACCTGCCCTGAAGAGGGCCACACCGCTTATCATGTGCATGTACATTGCTGTTTACTAGTCAGATGACTTAGAGAGCTCACCTGCCCTAAAGAGGGCCACAGCGCTTATCATGTGCATGTACATTGCTGTTTACTAGTCACATGACTTAGAGAGCTCACCTGCCCTAAAAAGTGCCATAGCGCTTATCATGTGCATGTACATTGCTGTTTACTAGTCAGATTACTTAGACAGCTCACCTGCCCTAAAAAGTGCCATAGCGCTTATCATGTGCATGTACATTGCTGTTTACTAGTAAGATGACTTAGAGAGCTCACCTGCCCTAAAAAGTGCCATAGCGCTTATCATGTGCATGTACACAACTGTCTACTAGTCACATGACTTAGAGAGCTCACCTGCCCTGAAGAGGAGGCCAGTTGATCAGTGGAAACAGGGCAGCCAACTTGCTCCTAAACTCAACAAACTCGGAGAATATCCTGAATATGTATGTGGGAACACGCTGATTCTCCCTCTCTACCTTCAGTGTGTAGATCTGTCAAGGCAAACAAAACCTCTGCTACATACACTTAATGATGTGGTTTTGACAACATATAATTGAACTTTAAGTAATAAACACATCAAAGTATTAAATTAACAAGAAGAATGTACAAATATATTTGACAATACGGCAATGCTTTTTTAATAAGAAATATGAAAGAAAACAAGGCAGTCCAAAGGACGGCTATATCCCTGGCCGTTGTTTTAAGTATATTTTGTTTTTCTCGCAACCTGACTAGTACGTCGAATCTGACCAAAATTGTACGCAACCACTGTTTGATCGGTAACCTAAATATTCTTGGATATTTGAACATATTATAAAAGGATATTTGTTAAAGTTATTCATATTGTGTGTAGTGTAGGTAAGATCAATGTCAAGGTTATTTGGGCTAAAAAAAAAAAGGAAAATGAGTCCTTGATTCTTAACATCGATGAAATAGCAAGCCTTAAGTATTTTCGATAAAGTGATACATATATATTGTGGTGAAGTCATTGTTGTTGTTTTTATTAAACTTGTTGCACATAATGATAATGCTTGGTAGAGTGCGCTAAGTATCAATCTGCGCAACTTGTTTAACACTTTCATTTAACATTTATATCTTATCCTCTATTTAAGTTCGAGTTCTTGGATCTAATTCAGTTGTTGTTGCTAAAAGTACATGAAATGTATAAGGTCAATAAATCCAGTAAGAATTGACATGTCTACACTGCTAAATGTAAAAAGCCCGGACACAAGCATGTGTACTATGACCTTTAAATGTCAGATGTGACCTTGACCTTTGAGGTATGGACCCAGGTCAAGGTCACTGCAAATTGTCTCATTAAGGACAACATTTGTACCAAGTAATATAGTAATCCATCAATGCCAAAGTATGTTATAGCGCGGACACAAGCATGTGTACTCTGACCTTTAAATGTCTCGCCTGACCTTGACCTTTGAGGTATGGACCCGCGTCAAGGTCACTGCACATCGTCTCAATGAGGACAACAATTGTACCAAGTAATATGGTAATCCATCAATGCATAAGTAAGTTATAGTGCGGACACGAAATGTTCCAGACGGACGGACGGATGTTCCCACATATCACCCTTTGTTAGGTACTTTTCCATTACTCCCATTATAAAAATATACCCACTAAAGCCCTACTAACCCTAACTAACCCTACCCAACAAATTTGATCTTCTATAAGTAATGAAGGAATTAGTACCCAATATATACCCATTCCTGTGTGCGGAAAGACAAACAGACTGACTGACAGACAGACGAAGTGCATTCCTATAATCCCCTCCCCACTCCGTGGCGGTGGATTAAAAACAACAAAATCCTACAATTAACAGTAAATATGTAGTACAAGAAAACTTCGTATTGAGGACAAAGAGGAATATGTATCCTTTCAACTTACATAGTGTTTTTCAGGCTGGTATCTCTTTTGAATTCCGAACACCTCTACACCTCGTATACGACCATCAGACTGTTGACTGCAACCAGTAAAACAAGAGCCATTACTGGAGTGATAAGAGCCCCAAATGATAGCATATTTGAAAGGGGGAGCAATTTGAAGGCATGATATTAACTTATTGGCAACTGCTGTAGCAGGCATTTTATTTTTGATAAGTGTTGCATGACATCCTTATCAAATGTATTGCTTTCCATCTATCTATTAATTTTTTTTGAGCAAGTATGGAAAGTTTGAAAATAATATCTTGTACATTTTAACTTTTTACAAGAAATTAACAACCATTAAAAAATGTCATAATTATTAAGTTGCCATAAACGTGACAATATCTTATCGTAAGTTACATAACTTGTCAATACAGTGTTATATTACTGTAAGCAAGTAAAGAAAGTTTGAAATAAATATCTTGTATGGTTTTTAAGTTACTTAAATAAAACCATGAAAATATGTCATAATTTTTAAGTATACAAAGAGCCATAAATCAGACAATATCTCTAAATCAGGGCACTTTTGAGATTACTGTAATCCAACAAGAACATTTTTTTTTGTTCTGAATCGACACATATCTTTCCCATTCCAAACCATTTTCCCCTACCTATAAACCTTGGGTACAAACGAGAGAAGAGCCCCTTCACTGTGGCTGGAGAACTTCATCTGGGCAAGGTTGTGGATGAAGAAGTTGATCTGCGTAGACTTGGAGCTCAGGCTCTCCTGAATCAACCTGCATACACGAACAGAGAAAGAGGTTACTGATAAACAACAGAACAGAAAGTCATGTAATAAAAATATCCCTTACAAGTAAAGCCTTTTCTAAGAGATTCTGCAAGCCATCTAAAAATGCTTATAAACGTATGAAAATTAAGCATAATAGATTGTGCATTTAATCTACTTAAATCACCTAACTTATCAAATCCACAAATAGATGAGACAAACATTGGTATATTATGCTAAACTGTAGGGTTGAATCAGTTCAACTTGCTTACTTAAAGTTCATATGGCTAAAGACCCAAGATAAATCGGATGTATCTTAAAGCAAGCAAGCAGAAATGATTCAATTCCATTTCCACAGATCAACCGACTACCATGAGGTTTCTTTTATTTAATACGTATTTCAAAAGTATATTTTAAATACAAATAACAATATCTATAAATCACAACAATATCTAAACAGATTTTTGCATACACACTAGGGTGACTAGGCTACTGTGTGATTCAGAAATCGAAGTGTGTTAAATAGATATTTTTCCGGTGTCCCATATTTTATGTTGAAATCATGCAATATTTTATAAACAAAATTGACAGGAATGTAATAAGAAGATTATCAGCACTGTTTTTTGTTTATCAATCTAACTTAAAAGCTCAATCCCACTATTGCATACATTATCAAAACTGATGGGAACCAACCTAATGAGGAGAGCTGTTGGCTGTCAGACTGGGGAGGTCCCCCTCTGCTGCATGTATATCTACCACTTAAGGACACTCACCTGGTGAAGAGAACTGTAGTCCTTGTGTCAGTGAGGCCAGGCAGGTCCCTACCCCTCTGCCGCATGTATATCTACCATTTAAGGACACTCACCTGGTGAAAAGAACTCTAGCCTGTGTATCTGTGAGGCCAGGCAGGACCCTACTCCCTCCGCTACATGTATATCTACCACTTATGGACACTAACCTTGTGAAGAGAGCTGTAGCCTGTATATAAGTGAGGCAGGGCAGGGGGAACCAACTTCCTGTACTGCATGTATACCTACCACTTAAGGACACTAACCTGGTGGAGAGAGCTGTAGCCTGTGTGTCTGTGAGGCTGGGCAGGTCCCTACCCCCTCTACTGCATGTATATCTACCACTTATGGACACTAACCTGGTGAAAAGAGCTGTAGCCCTTGTGTCTGTGAGGCTGGGCAGGTGGACTCTACCCGCATGAATATCTACCACTTAAAGTAACTAACCTTGTAAAGAGAGCTGTAGCTTGTGTATCTGTGAGGCCGGGCAGGAGGGCCTGCTGGATAAATTCAACACCCTTCTCTGTGATCCCAGGGATCCCTGATCTCAACATCTGAAATTATTGTGGAGTTTTACTATAGCTATTGCAATGTACAAATTAGAGCATGGTATGTCAAGTGGAGTCAACATCATAAAGATAAAATTTAAAAAAAAAAACAGCTGTCACAGAGACAGCGGGCTCGACTATTATGCCGCTTTTCAGTGTAAGGATTGAAAGGTTTTGGCGAAACATGGATCACTGTAAAATTAAATTAGATTTTAATGCAATACATGATGTATTTGATGAGATATTAACATGAATGTGGTTACATGCAAAATTTTAACCAGAATTTCTAAGTCCAATAATAAAGGGCTATTATTTGCAAAATACAGTTATCTAACTTGGTTATTCAAGTAGGCTGGGTGGTTGAGTTCCATTGTCTAAAGTCTCAATGCAATACATGAAGTAGTTGCTGAGATATTAACTAATGTGTGCTAACATGCAAAACCTTAACCAGTATTTCTAAGTCGCATAATAAAGGGGCAAAAATGATATAATATAAAAGATACAGTTATTTTTCCTGATTAATAAAGAAGGTTGAAAGGTTGGGAGCCTGTGTATAATGTTTCAATGCAATACATGTTGTATTCGAATTTATAAGTCAAATAAAAAAGGACCAAAATTTGAATTTAATGCAAACTAGAGTTATCTTACTTGGTTATTTTAATAGATTGGATGGTTGAGTACCATTGTATACAATCTCAATGCAATGAATCAAGTAGTTGCTGAGATATTAACCTACCGGTATGTGTGCTTACATGCAAAACCTTAACCAGAATTTCAAAGTCAAATAATAAAGGCCCCATAATTTGCATTATATTCAAATAAAGTGTTATCTTACTTCATTAATTTAGTAGGTTAGATAGTTGGGAATACATATCTAAATTTTCAATGCAATACATGATGTATTTGCTGGGATAATGACTTAAAGGTGCGTACATGCAAAACCTTAACCAAGGTGAGACGCCGACGTTGACGCCGACGTTGATGCCAACTCTTGGGTGAGTAGTATAGCTCTCCTTATTCTTCAGTAGTCGAGCTCAAAAACCCCAAAAAATTACTTTGTTTTTAATCTACTGTATTTTATGCTCTCTACTCTTTTTCTGTATTTCATCCCTCAAAGAATATCTGCTAATATAAACATGAAAAGCCACAAATTTGCTACATAGTTTAAGCAGATTCACACATAAAGGGAGATAACTGGCCATACCAGAGAGAGAAGGTTGATGAAGAGATTAGCATTTTTGCGAAGGATGTTAAAGGCCTGGACACACATGTCTATGAAGTGCTGGAATCGGTCACTCTGTCGGTCACCGTCGTTGATCACGTATGCCATGTCAGAAGTCAACACAAACTTCACACGATCCCTGAGAACAGGATTGTTTATTACTTCCTTGGCAGCACTATGACCCATAACACATTTAGAATCTGCTAACATAAAGTAAACAATTATTTTGACTGTATTTGAATTCTATCTGAGAATGTATGGTTCCCATTTCTTTCTTTTGGCTCACTGTCAACAAGCAGTAACAAAATATACATCTCAACATTAATAATACCCACTCTTTTTCTATACAGATAACAGCACAATAAAACGAAAAAACATAGATCCAAGTTGTAAGTGGTAATGAGGTTGAACTACGCTGTATCCTACCTCTTTATGTTCCCAAACATCTGAGCATCCCCAAGAATCTTGTTAAAGTCGATATGGAAGAGGTGTCCGGTCTGTTTCACCATGATGTTGTCGTTATGGCGATCACACACTCCCAGTACATACGTAGCCACACAGTAGCCGGCACACGAACATGTGAAGTTCTCTACAGCCTGTTAAGGGGAGGATGTCAAGGAGTTAGGTATATGGTTAAAGAACATACAATGGTAAGGCATACACTGGCATTATTTTCTTTGCAAATAATCACAGACAAAAACATGCATACCATTCTTTCTATAAAGAAATCTAAAACATATATTTGTTTACACAAATGATTTAAATTGAATCAGAATATTGATATCCTGTCTCAAAGCTTAATATCTCCAATAAAACTTAAATGGGTAATAGGACCCAATAAATATGAAGTATTACAATTTGAAATCATCAATGCTCATGGGAGTTAAGTTAATAAGAATATCTGGAAGTAACTTACTTTCTGATAGTCAAGCTCTGTAGGGTTGTGTCTCTGGAGCCAGTCTTTGATTGGTCGGTCCTTAAAAGAGCCTGTCACGCCAGATGACACCTGGATCTTCCGTAATGTCTCAGATTCTGTGATTATCTCAATAAACCCTGCAACAAATGATGTAAATTTGAGCCCAGCTCTTAAAATATTCCTCAATTTTATTCAAGATTAAATTTATATATGAAATTTGTTTATAAATGCTGATTATGATAGAAATTATTTATGAAAAAGTAAGTTAAACTGAAGAAATGGGATTAAAAGTAGACAGCAAATACATGAGCATAAAATGGTACAACTACAAAGCTGAATTTGATAGCATGTCACAATTTCATGCTGTCAGAAAGTTGTATCTTTTTCATAATGGACCTGAGATCGTTCTTACCTCTCTTGGGTCCGGTGGGGAGACAGCTGAATGTGATCATCTTCAGGTCGAGGCCTTCCTTCAGCCAGAGTCGGTCCATTATGCGGATAATCTGCATGGTCATCATGTCCTGGCGTAGGTCATCCCCGGCCTTGAACATCGCATACACCTGACCCATTGCCTCTGTAGCATTCTTGAACACAAGCTTCAGGGGCAGCGCGTTGGACGTGAAGAAGGAACACGACTGGGAAAAGATTGAAGAAACATGGAATTATTTGATAAATCAATGGTGTCAAACAATCAATATATCAAAGCTCACTACAAAAATAAACTATTCAGTTGTAACAAATACTAAAAATAGGAGGAATGAAGAACAAAACTAGCAGCCTTTTCCTATCAGTCTGATATACATGGGATTGCACTAACCTAAACTTAATGCTTAACAATATAGTAAGATTTTATATAACAAGAAACAAGATTGGGCTATCAAAGACCATAATGCTTACATTCATGTCAATGCCTGTGACCTCGAAGCCCGGGTTGTGAGGCAGCAGAACCTTGTGTATCCTCTCAAATATCTCGTACAACATGTCCAGGTTCTTACGAAGCACAGTCTGGGTAAACAATATCTGGTCAGATTACAAAATGTTCAGAAAAAGAGATTCAATATTCTTTAACCAAAATTTACAGAAAATTATTGGCCAATCAATTTTTCAAAACATTAATTTTGAACTTACTTGAGCAAACTTGGTAGAGGACCAATAGTTAAAGTTATGTGCAATATATTTTAGGCCTGTGACCTGTGCATTTTGATATGAAGCTTAATTCCAATAGAAGTACAAAATACAAACAAATGAGCCCTGAGGAAACACTTAACCTTGACCCTACTTGCATAATTTTGAAAAGCTTGAAAGAGGACCACCAGATAATGCTTCATGCAAGATTTCTAATGACTAGGCATTCTGGTCTAAAAAAAAGATATTTTATGTTTATTTATAAAAACAGCCAGTACCCAAATGATTTGCAACAAAGTCCAAGAGCGTGCAACCCCCAAAAATGTTTTGCTACAGGTAAATCTGACCAATATACAGGTATTTTCAGGAAATTGTTCATATATATGCATTAAGTCCATACATATTCCTTGTAAGCAAAACTATCCAAAAAAGCTATCACCTGAAGCCCATAATGGTAGAAAAAAAATGTAGACTTTTGCCAACAATAGCCCATGATTGGAAATAAAACATTTTTCATGAGGGTTTACTGTAATATACTATGTGCATCTTTGTATTGAATAAGCTGGAATAACTCATGTTTCAATAAACATTAGGTCACTCCCTAAATTCAAGCCAAGGCAACCAACCTTGGATTCCCTTACATCAAGAGTGGCTACATTGTTCCAGAAAAACAACAACAATTTATCTCCCTTTCAACCTCCCTTTGTTGAAAGAGAGACACATTGAGAACTGTTGGACAAGCAAATGTAACCATGATCCTTAGGAAGATAATCATGCTTATAATAGATCAAGCTTGTGTACTTACATGAGGCCGTAAAGGCTTGAAAAGTGATTTTTTCACACACATTATAAACTGGCATCAATTACATTCTTCCATGCCAAATGACAAAATTTAATGTAACACTCAATTGATATCTAGATACAAATGTCATACAACTGAACATTGCTACTTAGACTAACATGTAACAAAATATTTGTTTTGATCACCATCATATTAATGCATATTATTTCCTTAAACAAAAATCCAATCTTATAAGTTATCGTTACTGTAGTATACATTTAGAAAATGTAAGTGAACACTGCTAAAACAACTAAGCAAATAAAAAATGAAATGACATTGTCCTACCTCCTTATCGGACCCTTTAGCCTGCTGGACCTTCTCTGCGGTGGTGGTGAGGACCTTAACGATCTCCTCCTGCTTCATGAACTCCTGATACAGGGCCTCTCCAGCCACACTGATCAGTGCCACAAACATGAGTTCATACCGCCGTTTGTACAGTCGATCCTGGGTAGCACCCTTTAATAACCTGTCAAGTTAAAATGGATTAGTCATTAAATATGGCTAATACAGGGCCTTCCTTGGCATACTGACCAGTGCCATGTACACAAGTTCATACCATCATTTGTACAGCTGGTCCTGGTAGCACCCTTTAGTAACCTGTCAAGTTAAAATGGATTAGTCATTAAATATGGCTAATACAGGGCCTTCCTTGGCATACTGACCAGTGCCATGTACACAAGTTCATACCATCATTTGTACAGCTGGTCCTGGTAGCACCCTTTAGTAACCTGTCAAGTTAAAATGGATTAGTCATGAAAATCTTGTTTGTTTCTTGATTAATGGCTTTTTGAATTAGCTAGGTAATAAAGCTATGTTTACCCCATCATTTAAGGGCACAACAACAGCACCTGTCTTGATTTACTTAAACAGTTGATATAAAATTACCTGCAAGCATGAATATTTGGTACTCAATAACTTACCAGAAAAACTGGTGAGCGAACCTCACACTGCGACAAGACTGTTCCAGCAGAAGTCTGGCCAGCGGGGAACTGTGGTAGCTCTCATACTTCAATGCCTAAAATATCAGAGGGGTTGCTGGTATAATATAACCTCAGATATTGGCTATCTTTGGAATCTTTTGTTTTAAGTTGCCCAACCCAGACTTCTTTACTGGTTACAAGCATGTGTTTTCAAGACATTTTTAATAATTGGGTGATTACTTCAGAAAAAAAAAATTAGATCGGATAAGATATTTTTTAAGTATTGTTGGGAAATAAAGGGCCCTAACTCCTAAATGATTAAAGCGATTTCCATGGCTATCGAACTTGATCAAGGTATTATGGTCACAAACATGTGTTAAAAGTTTGGTGAGGATTGGACAAACAGTTTTCAAGAATTAGATCGGAAACAATCTTCGGGACGTATTTTTCAAGTCTTTTTTTGCAAATAAAGGGCCGTAACTCCTAAATGACAAAAGCGATTTCCATGGCTATCGAACTTGATCAAGATATTATGGTCACAATCATGTATGTAAAGTTTGGTGAGGATTGGAAACATACTTTTCAAGAATTAGATTGGAAACATATATTTTTGAAGTATTTTTGGCAAAAAAGGGCCGTAACTCCTTAATGACTACAGCGATTTCCATGACTATCGAACTTGATCAAGATATTATGGTCACAAACATGTGTTTAAAGTTTGGTGAGGATTGGAAAAACGGTTTTCAAGAATTAGATCGGAAACAATCTTCGGGACGTACGTACGTACAGACAGACAGACAGACAGACAGACGTACGTACGGACAAGGGCAACCCTATATGCCGCCACTTTGTGGGGGCATAACAACAAGAAACCAATCATATTTATTAACAACATGTTTGGCATATTTCAATCTCAAGGGGGAAAAAATCCCTCAACATTTGGAAATAAACAATTATTTAAAGAAAGCTGAACTATGAATATGATCTTAAGTGTTATTGCAGATATAACAGAAATTTCTCATTTTTTTTCATATGCTGATACTAGTATTCAACAAGAGCGCCATAGAGTGAAATGTCAACCCACATCTGGTTGGCCGGTTAGCGCAGTGGTTAGCGCACTCGCTTCTCACCTAGGCGACCCGGGTTCGATTCCCGGCCTGGGCGCATGTGAGTTTGGTTTGTGGTCACCAAGCCGGACAAGTGGGTTTCCTCCGGGTTCTCCGGTTTCCCCCACAACACAAGACCACACTCTCGCGTAAAATCGTGCCAACGAGAGTGATTAATATAATGTTGTAATAACTTGTTTCACAATCGTTGTAAACTAAATATGTTTAAACTAACCCACATCTGTTGTTTTGTATTAGCCAACCAAGGGGCATAACTGAACAGTTATCAAAGCCATTGTTATGGGTCTTACATGTGTTTTTTTTGTCTCTGGCAAAATGTGTACCATATTTCATTTGAACATCTTGAATGTTTTTTGGACAAGCATGGACAAGGTATTAGTATTTGCACACTGACAATTCAGACACCGAGGCTATGACAATACCTCAACATTTTTTCTTTGAAAAAAAGACAAGCTAAACATTAATATAGAGTTCTCAAATATTCAAACATCAATATGCTTCTCATTTGACTGACCTGTATGAGCTGAGGAATAAAGTCAATGAGATCATCGGTGGGCATCTTCCGCAGACAGTCAACGGCAAATGCACGGACACGCACATCCGCGTACCTGTTATCAGATGAAATCCCACAATTAATTAATAGAAAGTAAGATTTTAATTCATAAACAGTTAATACATCAGTCTGAAATAAAATGCATGAATTCATATGTTTTTCTCAGTTAAAAAAGTGGCCTAAGACCAGAAATACTTCAGACAGAGGCATTTGAAGTGTGCTCATTGTCAACATGAACATATGTACTAAATGTCATGTGAACATTTCTAAAGGTAATTTAATTTAAATTTGGCAATTATAAAGATTTTGACAATACTCAAATACTTTCATTTGATTCATAGGCCTGCTAAAAACTGTTGTACACCGACAACTTTCTTCAAACTATCCATGAGTACTAACTGTGGCAAGAGCAGCTCAAGTGCCTGCATGGGTTGAAGCGTGGCCCAGTGTTGGAGGATGGCATATATCTCTGGCAGGCGGGCCCAGTCCCAGCCCCGCGTAGCCTGCAGTATCCACGGTAACAACCCCGGGTAGTCATGCAGGTAGTACCGGTACAGCCATAGAATTTCCAACTGGTCAGCAGTACATCTTATGGAGAGGGAAGAATCGCAGAAATTAACTAACTAGCAACAAAGTTTGTCCTTAGAAATGTCAATGTCAAACATTAAAGTATGAATATTAATTATAACTTATAGTTGTAAAATTTGTCAATAGACATTATTTATAACTTATTCTAGATGTCTCGATGGAATGTATGGGCAATATTGTGCATGTATTTAGCTTTAAAAAGGGACAAAGGTTAATGTTCAACTGAGATGTTCTTACGATGTTACACAGTCCTTCTTCATTATATCTTTAACCTGTTCCTTAAGATCAGGATTCAAGTCAGAGAAGGTTTTTTTCTTCATTTCTCTGGAATAAAGAATACCTTTATTATTGCACCATAGAAAATAATTTAGATTTGGCCGTAACTAAAATTAATTTTCAGATCAGATTAGCAATAACTCAAATTAATTTTAAGTTCAGAATTAGCCATAACTAAAAATTGAATATTCAGTACTTACAACAATGCAACAATAAAGGCAAAAAGAGTTGTTCTTAAGACAGTGCGCTCGACTGTTCAAATCACATTTTTAACATAAGTGCAATATCTGACGATGACCAAAGTTACAAGGGCTGTCATACGAACATGCCATTGCCCTCGAAAAGGCCTCCTTGGACAGATTAGTACATGTAACATATTTTCATGATGCCCGTCCTATGCAGTTTGGAAATATCCATCACTAACATTTTTAATGTGCAAAGTAGGAACATATAGATGATAAGTCACTGCAAGATGGAGTGGATGTCAATTTGTGTCTGTTGCACTTTTAAATGGGATTATTTGGCAATATTTAACAAGTATGGACGTGAACACTTTACATAATGTTAGAGATATTATTGCCAGGATGATAGTTATTAACGAAACTGTAAAATAGAAAAGATGAAGAATGAAGAAAAAGAATAACTTTTAAGTCAATGATGTTGGTAAATCACATTATCATATTCACCATAATGAAATCTTGGTATCCATGGTCAATAGCGGCCATAAGCTGGTAGAGTTCAAACTGCCTACCAAGTATTGTCCTCAAACTCAAAAGGGATGTTGTGCTAGTCATGTTTACCAAGTTTAAAAGCCCTGGGTCCAAAAAATCTTCAGTTATTGAAGAAAAGTTTTTTTAAGCTCATGATCAACATGACCATTGACCAATTGACCTCAAATTCAATAGAGTTCATCTTCTGGTCATTACCATCCTGTCTACCAAGTTTGAGGTCCCTGGGCACACAACCTTGACCTTTTATCAACCCCTGGGCTCCATCGTTCTTCAGTTATTGATCGAAACAAATTTCAGCCCAAGGTCACCATGACCTTGATATTTGCCCCAATGACATCAAAATTAATTGTGTTCATCTTCTGGTCATGACCAGTCTGCCTATAATGTTTAAGGTCCCTGGGCCCCATCGTTCTTAAGTTATTGACCTTTGACATACTGACCACAAAATCAACATGGTTTGTTTTCTGGTCACGCCAAACCTGCTTTCCAAGTTTGAAGTCCCGTATCTTAAGTGTTTGCAAGTAATTGATCGGAAAACGTGCGAAAGGAGGGATGGGCAGACAGTCTGATTGTGTAACCCGACATCTGACCTAGTTTTTCAACTAATTAAAACTCAATGGGTAAAAGTCAATGTCAGCATATTTTCTGCAAAGTTTCATAAAAATTAACAAACTGGTTCCAGAGGAGATCTCATCAAAGGGTTTTCTTTAATTTGAAAAGAGCCATCATTTGCATTAAATCACACAAGCGATACCTGCCTAATTTAGGGATCTGTTGAATGTGAAGTGATGTTTTAATTTTATTCTTACACACTGAGTTGTTGGTGACATAGGGAGTTAATGGTATTTGCACTGAAAACTTTAACCAGATATTCAAAGGACAAAGTAAGGTCGAGTTGTCTGGACTGATTTATTTTGTTCATTTCATGATGCAGGAAGCTTAATATAAATTATCAATCAAATACATCATACGGTTAAACAGAAATTCGCTGAATAGTACTTGAAAACAAAACTTACACCAGAACTTCCAAGACACACAAGGGCCATAATTTGCATTTTATGCAAGATCTATTTGTATAACCTGATTTATTTTGTTGGTTTTATGATGCAGGAAGCTTTGAATAAATTATCAATCAAATACATCTTGCAGTTAAACAGATATGCACTGAATAGTAGTTGCAAGCAAAACTTCATGTGTAATTTTTAAGTTAAACAAGGGTAATAATTTGCATTAAATTCAACCTATAGTTGCCTCACCTGATTAATATAGTAGGGTTGATGACTGAAAGGCCTTGAATAGAGTACCAATCCAATACATGAAGTAGTTACTGAGAAATGGCCTTGAAAGCAACTTACTCACAAAAGTTAAACCAGGGTGAGTAGAATAGCACTCCTTATTATTTTAATGGGTCAGATTTAAAACTAATCTAATCATCTACTCACACATCATCCATCCTCAGTGGCTCAGAGAACATAATCAGTTTCCCAAAGTCTGGCAAATTAAACTGAAAACAAAGAAAATGTAGATGTGAAAACAAATAAACTACTATTTAATCAAATAATTCATACTAGAGATTAAGTTAAGCAGTACAGGTCAAAGAATGGGCAGGGCAACAACTATCATGAACATTGTTTGTACATACCTGGAGCAGGGCGGAATCCCTCTGAAGAGTTGAGCAGTATGGGGTCACAGGGTCAGCTGGGCAGTTCATCTGTAAAGGGACCAGCTGGCTCCCCTGTAACATGTACCTGAAATACACAAACCATACATCATATTTTAACTTTGTATAATTCTGCTTTAATCAAGTATCACGATTATAATTGTTTTTCACAGAAATTAATGAAAATGATGAGTAAATTGCAATTCGTTATCAAAGTGAAAGTATCACCTCAATAATAAGGTCAGAGAAGAAAGTTAAAAAAAAAAAGAGCTTTGTGGATGCCGCCTGCATTCTGATATGAATTGGTGATCAAATAACATGTCTGAAATCTCATATGGGCATATTAAAGTCATAATAAATACCAAAGACTTGATAAATACCAAAGACTTGATTTAGGCAAATGGCAAGAAAATTGGCAATCCGTTAAACCCATGAAATGAAATCAAACTTTATGTTTACCCTCTCTTGTTGAAGATCTGTATAGTGTTACCCCCGAGGGGTGTGGTCTCTCGGTGAGACTCGGTGCCAGAGGATGCAGGCATGTTCTTCACCCCTACCAGGGTGATACACAGTCGCGTCTCCCGTGGCAACACACACAGTTGTAGGTCATAGGTTAGCCTTTGGAAATACAAGAGAAAGTATCTGGTAATATATGGGTTTTTTTTTAATGTTTTATGCTTTGTTAAGCTATCAGAATTATTTACTATTGATGTGTTTTTTAATACAATTGTAATCAAGGGATAGAACTTCATTCAGGATTCAATCTTTATCAGAATTAACTGAATTTTAAGCATGTCAAGACATACCATCAGAAGGAACATGAGTTGTTTTGTTTTTCTACATAAGCATAAAGGTCCCATCCTAGGTAAACAAAAGAATGACCATTAAGCAATTTGATCAAAGTTATGGAGACAATATCTGTAGAACAAAGCTCCAAAGCTTTGATAAATAAGCACAGATTGTTAAGCTGTGTACCATTCATCCCAGACAACAAAGGGCACAAGGCCAGAAGTGTTGATGGAGGCGTTCGTGGAGGTGGCCTCCGGACACAGCTGGACGGTACCGTGGTAAAGACTGCATCTTATGAAGAACTCATCAAACCTGAAATATTGTACAAAGTGGAATTAATTAATCCATACTAATTTATTTAAGCTTCACAGCTTGCTGTAAGCTGATGGTTTCAATAGAGTCCATTTCCTTGTGAGAAAGGCAGGCATATATACAATCTGACTCAGGTAAATGATCTTACTTACTGTAAGATCTGACATCAGCCTACGGTATTGAAATCTTAATTGTTAATTATCTGTATTTCAAAAATTGCAATTAATGGTTAGGCCCATAAGAATGTTGGTTATGCATTATGCACAACTAATGTCTGTGTTCATTTAGAGCAAGTTCCTTTTTAACAATAATGATCCATGTTATGTATATTAGACACGAGCTGACTGATGAAAGTGTTATTTCAATGATCTAAAAAAAAACAATATTGACAAAAAAAAGTAAAATAAAAAATGTAAATCATTGTCTAAGATGGTTACGTTTGGATATTTAAAATAACATTTAGGAATGGTATGAACAAATTAAATTGGTTGTGCAAAGTACCATCTTTAAACTTTTTTCTATACATCTATTATGTGCATATATTTACATTCACACTTCATTCCTAAACGATGGTTGTTGTTTATCAATTGCACTTTATTTCTGTATAAAGTGCAATGGCATTTCCCATCGATATCGCGTGCGTTTGTTCGATACTTCTGTCCTGTCATTGGGCGCAATAATACCAAGGGGCGGGACATATTTACTACGGAACTATTTTTTTCAATGAAAGCGTAGTAAAATTTTTGCCAATATTGGCAACATGCAAAACTGTAATCTGCAGTAAAGCAGTTAAAAAAAGATAAGCAACGATAATTTGATTGATTTTAATGTAGATGGTTTCATGATGGATGGAACAGTTGAAGAAACGTTGGTGTTTAAAAAGGCTGTTAAATGTCACGAAAATGCAAAAACAGTTAGTTCAAAATAACCTCTATGACGGGTGCTTGTATGACGTCATGAGTGATGTCATTGAAAAAGTTTTACATTAAGCTCGATTCGGGCCGCAACATAACTCGGCAGCTGCATTCTGTTTCGACGCCATTTTTTGCAGTGTTCATTCGTTTTGAAAGTGTTGTTTTTTCGAAAATTGACTGGATTACTGGGATTATTTACACACAATACCTATTGGGTAATCAATTAATTACCTATTCAGTCATACTTTAACCATTGTTCTTGATAAAATGAACAGCATCTTCAGCATCAGAGAAAACATATTTGAAATTTCTTTGTTCATTGCATACGACGTAATGGAATCATGTCCATATAAGTCGTATGTTCTGAATAAAATCAACAGAAATAACTACAGTTCGGAGGAGTTAGTCGTTTTAGACATAATTTAGTGCTTTTAATAGTCAAAACAATTGCAGAAAAAAACTATTTAGTAAACACATCAGCTTGCCAGGAAAAGACAACTCAGTAGAAAATATGTAAGTTATATGTGGTTTATTTCATGTTTTGGTATTTGTATGCAGCTACGTTAAATATGCTAAAATATGTTTTTGTGCAAAAGTTAGCATCGTTGACCAACTTTCGGTCAAAAACCTGGTCGCTCAGCCTTCATTGTTATGATGCGGGCCCTGATAGCGCATATGTAAAGCAAAAAACCGGGCATTAACGGCACGTGAATTTACTGAATAATGCACGTTTTCTACTGATAACGCCCGGGTTTTTGCGTTTTAATACACCACGATAACAGACCGAAAACACACATTTTAAGCAATAATACGTATTTATAATATTCTTGACCTTGAAAAGATAGAAAGTAATCATATAAATAAGGAACTATTTTATCTGTGCATTCATTGTGGTATAAAATTAGGTTGCGATAGCTGTTCTAATTTACCCACCGTTGAGAACAACGAGAGAAAGAAAAAAGAGAAAATGCTCTTGAATAATCAATTTATTTTAGCAGAAATGTAGATTTAAATGAATGTAAATATAAGTATTAAAATTCGACATGTTGCATTTTATTGGGGTATGGTATGCAATGGCGCAGTTCAAAATATTGGTGGAGTCCTTCGGACTCCACCCATTTTGAACAGCCCCATTGCATACCATACCCCAATAAAATGCAACATGTCGAATTTTAATCCTTAAACATTCAACTGACAATTATATATGAGGAAATAAAAAGACGGAAATACACAAGTGTTTGTGGATCTTGCTTTCTTAAAGAATATATATCATTAGCCTCATTAAAAATATACCATACTTCCTGATATCAAAATACTAGACATAATTGTAGTTAAAACATTTTACAAGCAGCATGGAAATTTGATATGAAAGCAAACAACTATAGCTGATCAATCTACTCAGGCACAATGGTTTATACAAAATATGTCTCTGGAGAATAATAGAGCTTGCAAATTGAGGAAATACAAAACTGAAATGTAGCCACATAGCAATATTTACCACAATCCCAGCTGACCAAACAACAGCGAAGCGAATATCAAAACTCGTCTGCTGTTGTTGTTGTTGTTTTATTCAGTAAAAAAGGGACATAACTAAACATTTAAGTAACTTTGAACATTTTTGAGTTATGGCTAAGGTAAAGGTTTTGCATCCTCATGCCAACTTCACCACACCAAGGCTATTACAATACTTTTTAAAAAGGCAGTTGGGCCAAATAAATCTATTCAATCTTTTAATGCCATGGCTGATACCAATCTTATTCCATTCACAACTACTCAATAAATCCAAGATGGATTTATGATTATGACCTTTACAAATAGTTATGTGTAAAAGATGAAATATGTTTGCTTTCAGGTCTCCTGTCCTACCCTTATTTGATAACAATTTGAGTACCAACTGTCACAAAATATACCCCTCCTAAATTTAGGACAACAAATTTGGTGATAAGTGGTTCAGCCAAAATTAGAGAGTGGACACTTTAAAGACAGTTTTGCGTAATTCAAGGGTCATAACTCTGGAGTGACTAAGGCAACATGGCTGAGCAAGATATTCTGACCATATTTGATCATGATTGGAAAAAGGCTCCTAAAGTAAGTGATCGGACAAGACTGATTTTATGTAATGTATACAATTAAAGGGCCATAACTCTTGCATGAATCAAGCAATATGGCTGGTTACCAACTTGTCCAAGATATTATTCCCATACACATTATAACCAAATTTGGTGATGATTGGACAAAGGATTCTAAAATTATTGATCAGACAAGACCAATTTTAGGTCATTTCTAAAATGAAATAAATGAGTAAAGGGATATGGCTGGTTATCAAACTTGTTCAAGATATTGTGCCCACTAAATTTGGTGATGATTAGACTAAGGCTTCTAAAGTCATTCAGCGGACAACATACTGGACAATGCCCATACTAACCTTGATTTCCAATCAACCGGTATCCTATGCACAGTGCAGATCTGGACAATGAAACACTCATTGGAACCCGTCACATCCTGAGGGTCTGAAAACAGTTTGTATGGATATTAGCCATTACTAAACATAAGAAACAATCTACTTAACTAATTTATTAACATGAGCTGTTCCTTAATGCAGTTTTCAATATCTTGAATAGCTTGTGGCATAGCTGGACAATTTTTGATGTTACATACTCTACAGAGTCAAGGGAAGTTGTCAATTTCTTCAAAGACTGTATCTCTAGCTATGGTCCCCTGACCTTTATCAAATAGATCAGCTAAACATACACGTCAAACTATGTGAGTGAACAACACTTCAAAGTATCTGCACATTTCCTTTTTTTATAATACATGGATTATGGCTTATTTTTTCTTTATGGTAAGAAGGCCCAGACAATGTCACACTCACTAGTACTGCACTTATAACTGATAAGAGACATGAAAATACCTCAAAACATCGTGATTATTTTACTTTGGATAAAACAGATAACAAGAGGCCCAAAAGGGCCTATGCTCTACTGGCATGGCTTTTGTGGTCATATCAATCCAGAGCATGTATGTATGGGTAAAAGGCAACAGACATATAGTTTATGTTTTGTGTTTGGGTTACCTGAAAACGTAGCACGTTCAACATCTGAGCCCAGAAAGTATTGTAAGCAGATTAGTTGCATGAACTATTTTAATATGTGCCAAGTAAGTCATCTGACAAAAAAAAATGCTTTCAAAACTGTACTCATAGTAAAATTTTCTGTAGTTTTAAAAGTTAAAAAAAGTTGGTCAAAAGGTCAAAGTCAAAGGCATCCTAGGACAACATTGATCAATTTGAACAAACATTCACAATCAATTGTGCTGAGATGGATGCACGAACACACAAAAAGATTTTCAAACCTTTCCAGATTTATGTTTACCAAACCTGTGAACCCTGGGTGTGACCAGTAATGACACCAGGTGCATAACTTAAACATTCACAACCAATTTTGTTCAGATTAATGCGCAAACTACAGAACTTAAAGCTAAAAAATGGCCTTTGGGCTTTCAACAAGAACAAGGCAGAGTAATTCACAAAATCAACTGCAGAAGCAAAAAGCAAATTGTCTCTCAAAACCCTAGACTTGCAAATTGTCTCCCTTAACTCTAGACTTGAATTAACATATACATGTAAACTTGGCTAAAAATAGAATTCGCTCATGCAGACCTGGCTAAAAATAGAAAGCATTTCTTTAAAACTTTCATGGCCCATAATCTAGGCATTCATGGGCGGATCTTGCTGGTTTTCGAAAGGAACCAAGCTTTAAAGGATATCTAGATACTGTACAAGTTTCATCGAGATATAATCAAAACTGAAGACTGTATCGTGTTCACAACCAATTGTTTACACAATAGCATTTTTTATACTATCAAGGGCCATAATCTAGGCATGCATGGGCGGATCTGGCTGGTTTTCGAAAGGAACCAAGCTCTAATGGATATCTAGATACTGTACAAGTTTCATCGAGATACAATCAAAACTGAAGACTGTATCCTGTTCACAAGCAATTGTTTACAGACGCACGACCGCACGGACGCACGACCGCACGGACGCACGACCACACGGATGCACATACTACGTACACATTACCATCGCATAAGCTCTTCTGGCCTTTGGCCAGTAGAGCTAAAAATTGGACATATTAAAAATACTGATATATAAGATTTAGTTATCAAGGTTGATTATGTTTCAAGAATATTGATTTTAAGGTTTTTATTAGAATAATCATATTAGAAGTTCCACATTGACATACAGAACAAATACACAACAGAAAAAGGAATTTTGACATCATAAGGTTTAATTACATGGATGTGCAAAGAAATGAAAGTTTTTATTATCTACTTGATATAGATATAGAACAAAACATTCCCATTTTAGAGTATGAAAATGAAACAACACAGTCATGCCACAGAAGTTTCAGGAATTTGAAATATCTACCATGCACCTACATAATTGTTTATAGCTCAACCTGTTCTAATATGAGAAAACAAGGTTAACAAGGCCACTTCAGCTTTCAGATTGAATTTTAAAAAGCATGGAAGAGATTGAAGTCATTCATTAACATGATAACAACACAAAAGGTTTGAAAATATCACAGTGAACAGTTGTAAGGTAAAGCAGTGGGAATTAGATGGTACTTACTGCTGCAGCTGACTAGCAGTACCAAAACAGAACAAGGGGCTTATCAGTCATACAAACTCACCATTACATAAGGTCAGGGTAATCAAATATCGATTTGCTTGCATGGATATCTTTGTGAGAAATGATGTGAATAAATAGAATAATATCTGGGAATTCCATGATCATTGCAATGGGAATAATGATGGTTAATTTACACTGAAATGGTTTTCCCTTTAGGCGATCAACTGAAAAGAAGTATCCATTTTTTTTTATAATGTTTGTATTATTTTAAACTTATAATCAAAGTTTTATATACTTCCTGTCACGTTTTACACTAATAACAGAAACAAACTGCCATATCCCCCACCGAGGTAAGAACAGTATCAACTTTACGCAACGACAAGACACAGACTGTCATATTCCCTACCAAATTAATGATAATTAACAAATGTCAATAACTAAAAGAATAATGCAGCCAGAGAAATGGTTCCTGTGCTATGCACTTCTCCTAAATGAGATCTATCTGTATATGAAGTTTGAAGTCAAAACCTCAAAGACTAAACAAAACTAGACATTTAAAGTTTGTTCTCGTGCACTGCACTTCTCCAAAAGGAGATCTACCTGTATAAAGTTTGAAAACACTGCAGCTTAAGTCATGGTTGTAGTGCACTGCACTGTTCCTCAATGAATCCTATATGAATATATATATGAATTTGAAGTCAATGCTTTAAAGACTTTTCAAGTTTTGCTCTGAACAAAAAATAAGTATGAATATTAACAAAGGGCAAAAACTCAAAAAATACTGCACCCAGAGTTATGGTTCTTATACAATGCACTACTCCTAAATGAGATCTATCTGCATATGTAGTTTAAAGTAAATACCTCAAAGACATTCCAAGTTATGCTCCTGACAAAGAATAAGTATGAAAATTAACAAAGGGCAATAACTAAAAAACACTGCAACCAGAGTTATGATTTCTGTGAACTGCACTTCTCTCAATGAGATATATCTATATATGAAGTTTGAAGTCAATACATCAAAGACTTTTCAAGTTATGCTGCAGACAAGATTGCCCGGACACACACACACACACACACACATACTACATCTCCTACGCTTTTCAGCGGGGAAAATGAAATTGACATGATGGTCAAAGTGGAATAATATTAAGTCCTATCTTGGCAATTAACAAGTTTCTTTATTAAAACATCTGTAAAACCAAGTTCATGCAAGCTTTTTTATCAAGGCTTTTTTGACATCTCATTCATGATTAAACAGTTATGAATATTCAAGTCTGGGTTTCTCAAGGTAATATTAATTGCATGTAAGTACCCCATGGCTGGTCAATCCTGGTGCCCAGGTGGAAATCAGTATGGAAGGCCTGACAGTAAATACGCACGAGCTGCTTGACAGCGTTCACAAGGCTCTCCAGGGCCTCCTCCAACTGAGGGATGTGAGACACTTTCATACTGGAACATATATAAAGTTCACATATATATATATATATTAAATTTGATATTTCATCAACCCAAATTGTATCTGTAAGTCATTAGCAAAGAAAATTGTTCACAAAAAAATAATCTTTCTGACACTGACTGTAGGTCAATTTATCATTTAACCAAGTCAGTATCAAGACAATTCTGTCAAACCCTGCCCACCTGCTCCTCTGTATGGTGCCATATCCCCCGTCTGAGTGTTCCAGAGTGCTTGATTTCCTTCCAAGCCCCGCCTTCATCTGTCCAATGAGCGACTCTACACGGGTGAGTGCCTTCATGATGTCGATGGTCTCGATCTTAGACAGGATGTTACACACGGCCTTCACTGACTGTGACAGTGACTGGAAGTGAACCTCGTCCACTTCATCCTGGGGTTAAGGAGAATTTTATATTTGAGTTAAAAGTAAACGTGAAGGCAACACATAGATTAAAACAGAGTGCAATATCTATTACATAGGCAAAGGCATACATGTAGTGTTTAACAAGTAACATTTCATAAGAAAATATCTTAAATAGGTTAAATAGGTTATTTTGACTTTTTGGCAAAAAGAGTTTGCACTGCAGTGTGGCGATTGTTCAGAAGATTATTAAACTTAACAACATGATTTACGACATTGTTTTAACTTTAAAACATGAACTTTTTGATAATATGCTTATATATTTAAATAAAATTAGTACAGCTGAAGGTTGTATATAATTGTGTTTGAAATATTTTAGATAAAACATGTTTCCATTAACCTTCAAGAGCAATAAAGATTTGACATTAACCTTCAGGAGCAATAAAGATTTGACATAAACCTTCAAGGGCAATAAAGATTTGACATTAACCTTCAAGAGCAATAAAGATTTGACATTAACCTTCAAGAGCAATAAAGATTTGACATTAACCTTCAAGAGCAATAAAGATTTGACATTAACCTTCAAGAGCAATAAAGATTTGACATTAACCTTCAAGAGCAATAAAGATTTGACATTAACCTTCAGGAGCAATAAAGATTTGACATTAACCTTCAGGAGCAATAAAAGATTTGAAAGTTAACAACGATGACATTAACATTGCTAGCTTTAACAAAGTTCTGAACAATGTTGGCTATTGGCATTTTTAGCAATGATGAATTTTTGAAGGCATCCATTCATGAAGTGCTGATAGACTGACAAAATACAGCACAAAATCAATAATACAAAGGCACAGCTGATTTCATCTTTCTTACAAAATGTATAAAAGTTATTTTATATTATATTCTTCATATTGTATTGTATTCTTTAAGAACGTGCACTTTAACTTTTACACATAATGTTGTTTACTGTCTGCAATATCTATAGTACAAGGAAACAAAAGAAATTTAATAAGAGTGCAACATCGTATATCAAATAAATCTGTCATTAAATAGACATGAAAAAGTAACGGCAACCAATACTTTAAGGACGGAGTCTGTGATCTTCTCTGCTTCCTTATAGAATGTCTCCATGAGAATCTCCAGGGCATCTCTAAAGACAAATATTGGCATATCTTATTGACTGATAAGAAAAACAGAAACAGAAAAATGCATTTCAAATTCTTATCGTCCGATAAATGTATTCATAAACCGAACATTTAAAGCAATTTTGAGGACCCTAGATGATGATAAGTGTGGAAATAAAAAATTACAAACGCATCCAAAATTAATTCTAAATATAGCCAATGCTGCCATAATATTTTTCTCTCCAAATTACAAGAAAAAAGGGAACAGAATATCAAAAGTTATCTCTTATTCAGAATATCAAAAGTTATCTCTTATTCACAATGTGGATAGATTGATTGTCTACAAATTCCCGAGCCAGAATTTTTTTTTATTTCCCATTCAATATAACATCATGCAGTGCGTTTCTGCAAAACTCTGCAGACTTAATATTACATTTCTTCATAAATACAATCAGTTAGTGTCATTAATCAATTAGCAGTCATGTGAATTCCTGGTGGCTAGAGTACAATACCTGGTAACTTCTGTGTCCCTGACATGATCCTGGGGGAAATACAGCTGCTGGTTGTCATCATCAATCTATCAGGCAATCAGAAACAAGAAAACAGTGAGCACAATTTCTCTCTAACAATACCTGTTTAAAAGTAAAAAAAAAAAAAATGTAATTATTATCAGTATTACAAAGATGAAACATAATGAGTCAATTGTTTAAAACTCTTTTAAGAAGTAATAGAAAATAAAAGTTTTCATTTTTTTTAAATATACACAAGATTCGATTAGTGTTGTTAGATAAGAGTCTTACTTTAAAATAAATTCAAATATGATCAACTGATCAAAAAATATTGAATTGCCGTTAAAAATTGAAATGAGCAAAAACATCTTTGTTAAGAAGAATTAAGATAATATCAAAGGCAAGAATAACAATGCCCTAACTTACCGTTCTCAAAAATGTGAGAGCGACATCCTGTCGCCTCATGATTCGGAAACTAAGATCATCATCCATCTTGAGGCAGTCGTGGGTGTATCCATACTTGGACAGGGGGTACTCGCTGTTGGATAACAGGAGACTTTAGTTTGAAAAAAAACTCATTTAAAAGATCACTTTATCAAAGTTTTACTTCGAAGTCATTTTTTTCAAATATTTTTTCTCTAAACCTTTTAAGACTTGTTAAATTCATGTAATGTGAAGCCATGTATTACAAGAAAAGTGATGAAAACAAAAACTGCATGTAAATAAAGTTCAAATCTTATCTTATTTTTTTTGTCAATTTACATACTGTTATAAAAAGGGAGTTAACATTTTTAAGGAAGATGACAGCAGAAACTAGAAAATTTACCTGGCCATCTTAATTACACAGTCATCTTGTTTCTCTTTAATGGCCTTCAACTTACTTGAGTAAATATTCGGAACGGCCATTAACTTTGAGGATGAAGTCTACACTTTTCAGTGTGTCTGTCATGTGACTAGGGAGGTAGGTGGAGAGACAGCTGTGTAACACATGGTTGATCACATGCTCCACCAGGCTAAGTACTGGAAACATACAAGACTTATAAACAGGAGAAACAAATGGACAGTTCCAGTTTTTAGGTCAATTTTTAAGTCACATTTGTGTCTATTGTTAGGGGACTATGTTTTCTTTTCATTGCCGTTCATGTATATAAACTACTCACACACAAAGCAACATGCTCTATTGTGCAAACAATGTCAACCAATGATCACGTGATATCCTAGGGAAGTTATTGGATAATCCCTCAAGTAGTTGTAATTATATTGTAAATATACCACTGTCCATAAATTGTTGAAGATAAATTTGAGTAAAAAAGTCCTCGTATAAACTGTATTTTATTACTTTAAATCAATTCAATTTTTTTATATATATCTTCTTACTGACTATAAATACAGCAATCAATCTTCATACCGAGTCAAACTTATGCTTCTCAAAAGACTCAGATCTTATCTTTATTTTTATCTGAAATCTATTACCACAGTTATGAGACCAGTATTACCATCACTTGTGAAGGAGAAAGGTTCCTCCGTATACTGTGAGTGTACTGTAATCTTCACTGACATGTGATCCTGCTGTTTATCACACAGTGGAGACACTATAAAACCTAGGTTTGTCTTCAGGTCTGTTGACTTGAACTCATCCTTAAGTCTGAAAAGCAAATCATGTAAAGTTGTAAACAAAATCCCTTCTCACTAAATAAGAACAAGGCCAGCTTTTGGATAAATGCATGCTCTCTAAGTATCACTTTTAATGAGACAGACTGAAAGCTGATATTGGAGAAGATCACTTCTGACATGCAATGAATCATATTTAACAAGCCCATAAGTTTGACGTTGCCTATGAAACTATGACTGAAACATGTGCTTTGCTTAACTCAAAGTGGTGATTATTTTTCCAAATGCTATAAGAGTTGAAGAGTACTAAAATAAGAAGAGATGGATGGCAGACAAAGCAACACTTTATGCTCCTTCCTTCTTGGAGCAAATAAAAACTTGTAACTACAATTGTATATAGTATCCAAAATTGTCAACTATATATCCAAAGACTTACACACTTGTAAAAAGCTAGCAATTGTGGCAATTTAAAGTGTTAAAATGACAAATAGTACAATGAATCTTACTCAGCCACCATTTGGCAGAAGCAGTCAGATTCCTCATCTATGTATAACTTCTTCCTCAACCGTTCATGAGATACCTGCAAGTAATGTTTCTTGTAAGTAGTACAAGTAAATAAAACAAAGCTTCAATGCCATTATAATGTTGATGACGTAATAGAGTTTAATAGTAACTGTACTGTACAAAAGCAACATTTAGGAGTTTCATCAGATAAGATAAAACTTAAGATTTTAGATATGAAGAAGAGTAAATGCTATAAGGAAAGTACATACTAAAATAATATTCAGGTTTCCAACCCTGGTATATAAACAAAGGCAAGATTGTATTGTTAAATGTAATTTAGACTAAATTTAATAAAAACTCATCAACCAACCAACCAACCTGAACCAACCTGAACCAACCAACCAACCAACCAACCAACCAACCAACCAACCAACCCCATCTTATAAATTATAAAAACACAAACAACACAAATCTATTTATAGTCAAAGTTGTAAAACTACAGTTTGTACCATTGAGTCGTTGGGCTCAGTGCCTTTATCCAGTATTGCCGACACCTCTGCACCAGTGATCATGGTATCAGCCAGATCCTCTGCCTCACTGCGATCGTATGCGGCACTCTCATCGAACGTGACCCATTTGTCTCGATCCGTGCTCACAAGTTCTGCATCCTCTGGGGGCTTGGCAAAGAAGTAATTAGAGGAAGACATTGAGGACGAAATAGATGCTGTCCGACCTTTCCTATGTAGCGGGTCAAAATATTCAAGAGAAAAATACTCCTTCTCTTCTGAAGTCATTACACCTTCAAATCCTAACTGTATAAGATCACTGTTATTGCGTCGGTGGGTTTTCATAAAAGCATCTGATATATTTCTTCCAGAGTCCATTTGTTCTTGCTGATCAAAGAAAGCATCAGCATTCCCCCAGGCATCAAAGTCAACATTTGGCACTAAATTAAATCCATCAGCATTTTGTGTCACATCTGCATTTTGTGATTCAGTATTACTGGCAGGTTTTGCTGCTCCAGCAAGGTCCTGTGGTGGAAGAGTCATGCCAGTAGGTACTACAGGCCGTTTCAGTGATGGATGCAAATTTGCACCACCAGAAGTAGATTGTGTCCCAGTTGATGCACTTAATGATGTCGGCGGCATGTTTGGTATGCCAGAAGACGGTGGCTGCAGGACTGGAAAGCCTGCCGAGGGTGGTGGCATGTTAACAGTGCCACTGTAGAAGTGGTTGTTCTGAGGTGCAGTATGTCCAGCAAGGTTATACCCTACAAAATTCTGGAAGCCCTGTGGCTGTTGGAGGTATGGGTTATTAGGTGTGGTGGGTACGGATGTGGACCCTGTCCCCAGCCCCCCTGCTGCCATCTGGGAGAGGGAGTGGTCCCAGCCATAAGGGGATGGCATGGAGTTACGCTGCGGCATGGCAGGCCGTACGCCCCAGCCTCCCATAGGTTGCAAAGTAGAACCATCTCTTTTTAACTCACTGCAAAAAAGAAGCTTGAAATGCAGCATTTTTTTAGCAAACATAAAACAAATCATGTGTATAATGAACGAATTATCAACAAGGAAAAAGTGATGCTACAAAGACAATTTAATAAATATTTAGTATAAGTAGCAACCGTATTTATACATATCACAGAAATCATCAGAACTATTTGTATTATACTTCTTTCAGGTACATTTACATGAATTAGTTAAAAATTAAAACAGGTACAGTAGAGCAAGATTGGGAAATTCAATGGCATAAAGTGAGGTTGTTTCCATTGTTGCAAAAAGACCATTATTTAGCTTTGAGATGTATACATATAGTTATTTATTCTATTTTTCAATAGAATCATGACTACGGACTAAAAAATTCTTAAACAATAGATCCATTGCAAAATTAACTTCATACAGTAAAAAAGGTTGTTTGTAAATTAAGATCACATCATAATTTCATGTTTTTCAATTTGCAGTTGCTAGCATATAAACTAGCTTGCAAAAGACTCAAGAGAATCAGTGAAAATGACCATATTAAACAAACCTCTAATTAGATGTATTGCACACATGTGTATTATGTTTTCATCCTACGAGGACAATATGCCAGCATATTTAGCTTTCATATTGATTTTACAATGATTGTGAAACAAGTTAAATTACAACATTAACTTTAATCACTCTCGTTGGCATGATTAACCGGTAATGCGAGAGTGTGGTTTTGTGCTGTGGGGAAAACTGGGGCGCCCGGATAAAACCCACTTGTCCGGCTTGGTGAACACAAACCCAACTCACATGCCCCCAAGAATAAAGTGATATTTGAGACTTGAAATTGGACCTTGGCCACAAGTCCATTTATAAATTGCAACATTTTTTTTGAAAACTTTAGACCAATGACATCTCAGTGGCAGAAAATGGGAAATCATTTTCTTTTGAATGATCATATAAACAAATCTTCAAGGCTGCCAAAACTTGTGGACAAAAAGAATTAACCATTCTATAGTGTTTTATATAAAGTTTTATTGTTGCATGCCTTACTAGTCTCCACAGTAATACTCCAACTGCAATTAAGTCAACAGTAAACTGCAAACTTTAACATTATACAAATATTAAGTGGTATGGCTGCATCTGTATTTTATAAAGATGTTGGTGAAAATTAAAAGCTTGATTCTCAGAAAAATTGGTTAAGATTGGTTTATTATAATTTATTTTACATATTAGAAAATTCAGTGACAAAGTTTCATAGCATTATACGCATGTTTATATGTTTAATCACCAAATATTTGACAGTTCCATTTTATAATGCATGCCCCATTCCATATCATAATACTGAAAAATCTTTTTTTTGGGCAGTTTCTTTAAAAGAATATGATATCTTAAATATTATTTTCAGTAAATTTTACAAAAAGTCAATTTTTATAATACTTATAAAGCCTTCATATTTTACAACTCTCGTACATGCCATAAATTTCAGCTAATATATCTCTTCAAAATTGCCAAATCTTACAAAGCTACCGGTAACAAAGAAATCAAACCTAAAAGCATGGCTGATATCTGGATAGATATTTGAGCCAGTCCCAGGGTCAGCAGGTTTGGCCTTTCCAGGGCTTGAAGAAGGTGGAGGAGGTGTTGCTGAGAAATCGAGCCCATGCAGGTCACTGAGGAAGCCAGACATTTGACCAGCTGTCTGGCCCTGGGTTTCACCGCAATCACCTGGTGGTGACAGAGAAATCAATGCAGGATCCCCTGTATTGAAGTTGATGGTATTCGGCCTGGATACATACACAGAAGACTGGCCCCGAGGGAATGACTGTCGGTTAGGTAACTGTCCTGCTCCATCACCATCTAAAGGCCGCTGTTGAGCTAAAATAGGACAAACAAAAGAAATTTAACCAAAGAAATTTAATACTTTGATGCAGATGATTTTGATGGTTTTGAGGCCAGATAAAGATTTGTTTGAATCTAGTTTTCATGTTATTAACTAGCTAGTTATTTGTAAAATCAATATTTACTTTATGCAATAGGGTTTAAGTATAATTATTTGTCATTTGTCTTAAAGTATACATTACCTCGTACAGATGCCGAGCGGGGAGGGATAGGAGGAGGAAACTCTCCCCCAAACCCACTCATCTCTCTCAAACCAATGCAACACTTCTAAAAGAAAACATATATTTACAGAATGCAATTTCAACTTACATATATGTCTATGTGAGCATCATTAAATCCGGAGAAAAAGTTAACCTTGATGATCCGAAAACTTTATATTAAGATTTTAGATGCCTGGATCGATATTGCCTGTTGGTGCGAGCAGCCGTTTACTTTAGTGGAGAAGAATATTGGTATGTGAATTGTAATTCACATTCACTCAATCATGAATAAATTAATGCAGTTTCTTAATTTTTCTAGCTTTATAATGTGTTTCAAAAGTAAAAAGACTGTTACTACATGGATGTTAATTTTCCAAACTTAATCATTAGGGTTGCAACAATATAACGGAATACTGATAAATATAGGTAAAACTGGTTGAAAATATTGAACTACAGTATATTGCTTTATGCTCAGCTAATTAGATAAAAAAATATCCTATCAGAAAAATCATCAAAGGTTAATGGAAATTGCCTGTAAAATGGAACATTATAAACTTTATGTTGATATTCCATGTGTTCCAACTGTAGTACACATCTGTGTTACGCATCTGCGTTTCAAAACAGAAAGCATATTCCTTGTGTCCGTATAAAGTGTTGAAAGTCTTATTCTTTTAATAGTCACAATTGCTTTTCACATTTACAGATACATTGATGTTTCATGTAGAAAAACATTCCTAATTGAACAAAACATACTAAACAGTTTCATTCTCATTATGTTCAGCTACATGTATATGACAATGATTTTCTGCATTTTATTTTTTTGAGTTTTTTACACTGTTTCTATATGTTTTTTTGTTAAGCCAAACCTTGTCCAGGTGTTGGTCAACATAGATCTGCAAATGATCGCTCACTGCGCAATACGGGTTGTATGCACATGCAGATAAGAACACATGAAAAAAAACCAACAATATTGAACTAGTTTGTATTTCACCCATACAGGCAGCAGCTGCTGACAATGTGTACATGGAATACAGACTTCACCATAATTTGTAAATTGTTTTCAATGTTTGATGAAAAAATTATATTTAACAATAAAGTGTCCTGGTTTATCAGCTTATTCTGTATTCATTTAATGAATTATAGGAATGCATATTGCAATATACTACAATCTTGTTTTGGGCACACTGATGCAGCGCTTCTAAAAATAGAGTGTCTTATGCAGCATGTTATAAAATAACAATGTGCATGTAAGGGCACTTTGTTCTTCCTGATCATTTGTTTAAACTTGAAAGCAACAAGCACAAAACAGCAAGTTTTATTGAGAACACTGTTTTCTGGTCAAAATTTCACACCCACCCGAAAACTAGAGGACCAAAATGTTCAGTTGTCCATGCAGAAATAAGAGAAAAGTTGTGCCAACACTAAATCACACCACAGATTTTGAGAAGTCATCCAATACAATGAATTGTACTCCGGAGCCTTCTTGTAAAAGATGATGTATAAACATTACAAGTGAATATGATTATATGAATAAATGTTCTGTTCGCTTCAATATCTTCAAAGTAGTTTTGAGAAGTTATTAAATTACATTTGGTGATTCACCTTAAACACAATATTGCAAGCACATTTTGCTGTTCACATCCAGCCTTCAAACAATGTTATATAATATACTTACTAAGATTGAACAACTACTCTAAACTGCTAAATCTGTAACTTTGCGTTGGTTCGAGTTTGTTTTCGTACAATTTCAATTTCTGAATCCATAATGACATGTTCACAGCCTCATGTTTCTGAAGTTTCCCCTTAATTTGACATCAATCTAGATTAGAATTAATCGTAGCTGTCCCGTTGTTGCAGAGGGCCGAGTGGCAAGGTCTGACTCGTAAGTATCAGCATCAGCAGATCAGAGCAAAATGATTCAGAATGATTAATGATTAATAATGTCACACTAGGTAAATTACCTTGGTTGAATGTAGAGCAAATTGAATTAAGTAAGGTAATTACTTTGACAAGCAATGTTTCGTTGAGTGTCAATACATTGAAATAAGAAATGGGCGTCCTAAAACTTTATTTTGTTCGGTGATGGTTTACTTCCGGGTATTTCATACTATCGAATAACAGCGTTGTTATCGACAGAAGAATCAAATAAAACGCCTTCAGTTTGTTACTCCCGTTGATTTAAATTAAATTGTATCCCTTTTGAAATTAATTAAACGATGATAATAAAATATGCGAAAATTATGGCTTTACTTATTACATGATAATGTTTTGAATGTCGACAGCGACTTTTAAATTCTAACTGGTTGTAGCCGCACCTTTCATGTAGGCGTACGAAAGTGCTGACCAGTTAGATGACGATATATAAGTAGAGGGATACTGCTGACCAATTGCCGACCATATAGATAAAGAAGGAAATCTTTACTATTGAGATGATATAGAGTTCTTTGTTTAATCTAGATTTAAATATGTACTCTTTTAGCCAGGATACTTTGTTGCTTTAAATCACGGTGATGATGCAAAGAAGATTCTTTCCGTCCACATTTTTCATTTGCTGGTTCTATCCGGCACCGACGCGGATTCTAACCGTAAAATCGCAACAAAGTTCAGTACATCTCAGCATTTTCTTCGCATTGTTGCTGTTATCGTTTTGGATTTAGGAAAATACCTTTATTTTAAAGAATGACCATATTATTAGTGAATGTAAATCTATTTTTATTTAAGGGATGTCGTGTCAAATTAACCAAAAAAATGAAGAAATTTCACATGAAAATCGTAGGCGACGAGCAGAAACGGTGTTTTTTGTTTTTATTTTTGAAATATCACTTATTCTAACATATTATATTAACGCACAGCAGTTTTATCCTTAGAATCATGCTTCAAGTTAAACTAAATTCATTCAAAACACGGCAACGGAATCTAGCGTTTGTGGTCACCGGATTCTACTGGCATGTTACATGTTATAATATTGTTTTGGAGTCTGTAAGTAGTTAAAGCTAGAGGATTGTGTGTGTATTTAGTAAGGGTATACTCCGGAGTAGGGGTGCTATGTATATCAGGTTGCCTTTAACACAGAAACAATTCTTTAGTCTTAGTCTGATACTTAGAAGTGTATTTAAGGTATTAGTTTTACTCACTGCTCATTTGTGTCGCAAATATGGCATGAGTTCTATATTCATATACATTGTTACTGTAATTATATAATCATGATGCCTTTTCCTGATATAGGAAACAGCCATTAAAAGGGAAGATAAATTAAAATTATGCAAAATGAAAGTAATAAATAAAAGTGCGTTATTGTATGTAGGGATGAAATATTTTAGTTTACAGATTTCTATTGCAATGTAGAAATTGTACAAGTCTCGTGCATGCCTTTATATTTGCCCGTGCACATGCGCATGCGCGAGCTTCTAGATTCTCGTAAAAAAGTCAATTAATGACTAAATGGATGGTAGTTAAAACTGATCAACAATTGGTTTCTTTTCAGGACTTTTGTTAATTAGCATTAGTTAATTAGTTAATTAATGTCTATGCTCCAAAAATAACGGTCTTGTTGCAACAATCGAAACCAAACAAAAAAATAATCATTTGTTTTCAGGCAACAGCAAAGAAGCATTAAGTTATTATTTACTTTAAATTGTATAAGCAAATAATTCTCAAGACTTTATAACTCTCATATGTGAATTAAGGAATTTGGATTTTGCTCCATATTTATTCATACAAGACGATCTAATCCCGTATCTTAAGAGTAACAAGTAATTAGTATATTTTGTTGTTTATGTCATTAGAATGCCTGGGAATGATATACGTGTTGATTTGATCTTTTTTTCCGGCTGAAAAAAAAGCATATCAAATCCTGGATAGAACCTGGTGCGAGTGTCAAAATATATCCGGTGCCCAAATTTCTATACAACTACTCATAAAAGATAGAATCCGGAGCTCCGCTGAACCGACAAGCGAGGATTTTATTTCCACTTTTTATCTCAAAGAGTATTTACAGAAGCAAGAAATTAAACTACCTACTTCGATACCTTCTTTGAAAAGATAAACGTTATTATCAGGATGTAAATAGCTGATAGTAAGAAAATATTATGGTTCCGTTTGCATGCTATTTGCTGTCAGAATTATGATCGCTGTTTTATTATCATTAATTTAGATGAATAAAAAGATATGGGGCTTTCATTTTTGTGTTTGTTTGTCGATAGTTGATGGAGTTATTCTTTAGGTTTAAAATCACAAACATAATTACAGTACTTGTTGTTATTTTCACCGATTTACATTTCGGCATTCCACTTTTTAATGTAAACACGACGGATAGAATCCACATCGGTGCCGGATAGAACCCGAAAATGAAAAATGTGGACGGAAAAAACCGCTTTGCATCATCACCGTGTAAATCATTATTACAATTTTGCTGTATTTTCGGATTTTTTTTACGTGAATAAGTATATATTTCACAATTTTTGTTTTGATATTATTACTATCATATTCGTTGCAGAGAGATTGCCATATTTAAATAAAATAATAAAATAGATAAGATTGCATTTCTTAATACCGCACGGCTTAATTTGCCGCAGCTAAAAGAAAAGCCAAAGGTTTTATAATGTATCCAGTAAAAGATAAAGTAGTCTCAAATGAGTAAATCTTCTCCACGCAAATTTTTGAGATATATTAAATAAAATAATCCAAAGTTCTTCAAGCAGCAATAATATTAAATTGCTGATGTTGTTTCAAACACTTTTCTAAAGTATCAAATTTTACCGAAGATCAATTTAATAGTATGTTAGAAATGATACTTTGAATAACCAACTAAGCAGCTACACCTGATGCCATTTTTCTTCTACATGCCATTATTCAAGACGTATGAATGAAAAAGGCAAAGCTTTGGTGTGTATTTATTGATTACCAGCGAGTTTTTGTGATACGGTAAATAGGTATGCATTTATGGATAAAGTTAATCCAAACAGGTCAAATGTTTTCATAATGACGTACAGCTATGTGTTAAACTATGCTCTGCTGGGGAGATTTCTCTTTTTTTATGTAACAGTCGGTCAAAAAGGAGAACACCTTTCTCCTCTTTTATTTATATTGTTTATAAATTATATCTTTGAAAATTGAAATTTTCAAGCATTTACTACTACGGATTTAGAACTTTAATCAATGTGTAAATTATTTTATTCGCTGATGATATTATATTTTTACCACATATCCAGCGAGTTTACAAGCCCAGATGGATTCTATTTACCATTATTCTGTTAAATTGGGATTAAAAATCAATGTAAATAAAACTAAAGTTTGTGTGTTCAAAAAACGGAAGCAAGCTAAAAATATACAATTTACATTAGAAATGAATTTGTGAATATAGTAGATAACTTTAATTATATTGGTGTTTACTTTCATTATACAGTACAGGCAAATTGTCACATGCAGTAAAACTGCTTAACGATCAAGCTGATTTTTTTGCTGGTTGCACCCAGAATCAATGCGATTGAACAATAGCGTGGTACGCATACCATCATCACTCTGGTGGACGAGAATGGTATTACTTTCCACCTAGCAATAAAAGTTATAACTTTAAACCTAGAACAATTAAACACTCCAGGTAAATGAAATATGCCTACAAAACCAGCGATCGTTATCTGATAACCAATTACTTCAATAGGCAATGAATACCGGACCATGTGATAACGGGATTTATCATCTGATAATTACGCGGTATAACTCAGCCCAGTATCAACATATTCCGGTATCGGAATGTGATACAAGTTACCGTGCGATACCGGGTACCGGATACCGGGTTTTAGCACCAGCCATTGTATATAGTCAGCTAATTGGTCAGTATTTTAGCATGACCCCTTTCATGGAAGTGTGTCAGATGTCAACAAGTTGAAATTATACGTACTTTACCAGAATTTCTTACAATGCAGTATGAAAATTGATGTTTTAGGTATGTAAATGGTTACTTCTGAATTTAAGATACCCAGTGTATTCTAAATGACAGCCATGTGTTATGACAATTCCTGAAACTTTACCACCAAACACATCTGCTTCCTTCTAAAGACTGTACTGTACATGTACATTAAAACCGTAAAAACAGGATATATTTAAAACAGGATTAGTCTTTTGTGACACCATAGCTTCATAACCTATAAAAACAGCCGGCTGATTGTACAGGATCTCCTTTTTCATTAGTTCTTTACTGCTTTTGAGGGGGTTGAAAACAAATCTGAAGAAACAGAAGTTGAGTGTTTTGAGCACATAATGTGTACAATTATTACCGTTCCGTTATTAGAACTTTTTTAACATTTGGATATTCATTTTGTTCTCTAAACGCCACAAGTCGACTGATCCAAACCAACATACCTACAGGAAATTGTGATATTATGGACATGTTCATAATGTTCTCTTTCGCATTTAAAGCATCAGCATGGTAAATGTATTTTTATTTTTCAATTAATACTGGGATACCTTACTGCATGTATAATTATTATACTAGTGTAACAGTCAGCAGTAGGCGGCGGATGTGCGTTCATACTGTAATGGTCTGCTGTAGGCGGCGGATGTGCGTTCATAATAACATTCCGTTACAAACGGAAGTACGTTCATAGTACGTATGTTATCTTGGTTGGTATTATGCAAATGAGCAAAGCCCTAGGTCTCTGTGAGGATTGAGAATTTACTGTATATAAAGACCAGAGGACCCCTTCAGGGTCGAGCATGCTTTTCTCTGAAGGGATCTGTTAGTGTTTGTTTGACGTCGCACATTACAAATGGTGGCAGCGGTGGGATGTTGACAACTGCCGGAACAGAGTGGCCTTACCCTTGAGTCTCCCCAGACCAAGACTCGGGACGAGCCTTCTCGGAGGGAATAGTAATGTAACGGTCCGCAGTAGGCGGCCGATGTGTGTTCATAGTGTAACAGTCTGCTGTGGGCGGCGGATGTGCGTTCATAATAACATTACGTTACAAGCGGAAGTACGTTCATAGTATGTATGTTATCTTTGTTGGTGATATGCAAATAAGCAAAGCCCTGGCTCTGTGTGGATTGAGAATTTACTGTTTATAAAGACCAGCGGACCCCTTCAGGGTCAAGCATGCTTTGCTCTGAAGGGATCTGTTGGTGTTTGTCGTCGCATGTTACACTAGCCACAATAATGGGCGTTAAGGGAACTTTTTTAACATTTGGATATTCTTTTTGTTCACTAAACGCCACAAGTCGACTGATCCAAACCAATGTAAAATATATTCTTCAACTGTTACTCCACAATACTTAACATTTCACTGTAAAATAACACTGACGTTATACTTTAATTATTTTAGCCAATACCTTTTACTTATTACACTTCAGTGTTTAATAAAGCACAAATAATAAGTATTTTTAGATCGACTTGTCAATAAAGCATCGCCATTTTGAAACCATCTAGCAGGTGCCCGTTATCTTTCCACTCAATATACTTGGTGCTGGGATCTGTCATTCTTGGCTAGGAAAACAACAAGTGGGATATGGACGCGTAGAGTCGCCAAATCAAAAATCGTCAAAGACTCTGAAGTGGCTGTTTATATGGACTAATTATTATACATGCAGTATCCTAGCTAGTCTTGAGCATAATCAATAACAAGAAATATCTTTGAAAAAGATAAATGGTGATTAGTTTGTTAATAATGTCTTGAAAAGTGTATGAGAAAGCAGTATGGACTTAACATGTGCATATTGTTTGTTTCATTGGAAAATATCAACTGTTTAAAGTATTGCTGAGGCAGATGCTTTTAGTTTCTGCACAAATTTCTTACTCAATAATATGGTGAAGATATATTATTTGCTCAACATACATGTGCATAATTTGTCTGGTCAAAAACTTTAGAAGCCTTTGTCTGATCATCAACAAAATTTGGTGAGAATGTGTCTTTACATAATATCTTGGACAAGTTGAACAACCAGCCATATCACTTATTGCCCAAATAGAAATTACCAAAAATCTGTCTAATGTCTGATAAATACTTTTAGAAGCCTTTGTCCAATCAGAAATGACCTGAAATTGATCTTGTCCAATAATCATCAAATTTAGTCAGCATGTGTATGGGCAGAGTTTGATAACTAGTCACTCCAGATTAATGACCCTTTAATTGGCAAAAACTACATTTAACCTGTCTGCTCTCTAAATTTGGATAACATACAACCATTTATCACCAAACTTGGTCTCGTAAAAAAAAGGTCGAGCATGTTTTGCAATAGTTTTTTTAAAAGGAGCTGCATTGCCTTCATACAGGGGATACTAAAACTAAAATAACCGGCAGCGATGGAATATGCTGAAATAAAGTTACATCCACTGTGTGCTGATACTGATAAGTAGACATCGAATAATTTAATTGAAACAAAGGAACTTCGAAGACGTCGGGACCCAGTTAAAAGTTTGGTTTAACGATAATTTGGATTAACAGTTATATTAGACAAAACAGTGTTTGCGAATTTTTGTAGATTTTTAAAAAAATGTCTCCCTGCACTTAGTTGATCCAGCTGATGTGTTTCTTTGTTAGTTATCTGTCCAGTATGTTGATGCAGTCTTAGAATTCGCTGCCATCTGTCTGCTCCTGATATCCTCCCATTTTGGTTACTGGGCCCTTCTCCGGATTTTGTGGCAGAGGGTCAAGTGAGTAATGTGGCGATCAAAATTGTTGAGATAGAAATTTCAAACAGTAATCTGACTGTGTAAACCAGCCATTTTTTACAAACTACACCACCCAAAATAAACCGCTCATTATGTGGAATCGATGTTTGTTACAGAGCTAATTGTGCTACATTATCACCTCAATGGGCAAGGCAAGCCAATGCTTGCGTGCTATTGCAGTATGGTTTGAAAACTATAAGATGACTGATTTTCAGATTCGATACAATGATAGATCAATAGGTGTGTAGTATCGAATAAGGATTGTAATTTTTACTTCAAAATGGTGGTAAGTTCAAAATAGCGATATTCCGTTTATTGATTAAAATTTTAATTGAACAAAGAAGAAATAGGGACCAAAAAATAAATTCAAAATGATGATAATTTTGTATACACAGTGTTTGGATTATCAGTGTAATTATATATGTGTGTTGTTTTCTGTTCTCAGATTCTGACAAGAGTCTCTCTGTGTTTCCCAACATTGCATAGAAGAAGATGGAAGACACAGACAACAAAACACCACAGCTCTCACAAGACATTCCATTCCGATGTGTAAAGTTATCAACATACATAGAGATAGCTAATAAACTTGACCCAACTAACATCCATGGGAATGACTGGCATATGCTTGCTGACCAACTTGGTTACTCATTGGAGCAGATTCGGGTGAGCACACTGTTATTTCCCAAATTGAAGAAAACAATGGTATTCCAAGGTCTCAAACCCTTATATAATTAGCCCTTTAAAGAAGCAGGAATATCTTGCTAAAATAGCATATGTCTGTCCATCAGACCGTGAACCATATCTTGCCTGATAACTAGAGATTGCTTGGGCCTACAGTCTTCAAACTTGGTATGGAGGTTCATTACGACTGTTTTATGACCCTATTGATTTTGAGGTTAGTAGATCAAAGGTAATGGTGACCTTGAACACAAAGTCTTGTTTGATTGATAACTAGAGTTTGTTAATGACCTGCAGATGATCCCTATTGATTTTGACATCAACAGGTCAAGGTCAGTCACAGTGACCTTGAACATGAAAACATTGTCCCATCAATATAAAGAGAACACTTTGAGTAATGGTCCTCAAACATGTTATAAATGTATTAGTTAACACTTCAATTTAGAGCTACAGATAAATGTCGCAATTGGTGTAAATGGGCTTTATTGATTAACATTAAAATGCTCCAATTTGATATTAGATTAAACATCTGTTTGTATGGGAATGAATACAAAATGTTATAAGGGTGTACCATTACTAAGATAGATTTACAACCATTTTGAGAACTACCGTTTTGACCAAATCTAAGAAACTCAATGATTTCCCTTGAAGAGCGTTGTGTTCTATAAGGCAAATGAAAGGAAGCACTGTACAATGTTTTTAATTAATTAAGTTCTAGTTTTTGAATCAAGCTTATTGTGTATGTTAAATACATGCATGTTTGCACTTCAATGTTCTAGTAGACTTTAACAATTGCCATTACACTTTAAGAGAATGAAACCAAGGTGTACATGTACATAACACATAATGAAATTACACAAGGATCGTACGATAGACTAAAAGTATAAAGTTATCTGTAGTTCTGCAATTGACCTTTAATTAGGTAGTAATTGTGTATCAGTATAACTTGCATTTCCCTTATTCCTGGGAATAACATGTTATCATCCATTTAAATAATTCACTGTTGTCAGGAGGACGCATACATGTTTAACTGGAAACAATAACTCACCAACTCCGTTAACAATCTTTAGAACTAGTCAATAACAATACTTACTTTCCTCAATCTTTATGGGATGTTGGTCATAACCTTAAATTACCCCACAGAAATGCAAAATGAATAATTGGCTGCCATAAGGGGAGCATAGGTATTTAACAAACATCTGTTGTGCTCATGTAATGGCTATCTGTCCAACAAGGCCAAATCGGGGGCATTTGTCCTGTGGCTGTGACATATCTTTATTTAACTTGTTTAGTACCTCAGATACCTTGATATGTGGCATAAACCTCCCGTACTTTGACCTGTTTGGAATTGACTCACATTTTCAATGTTGTCAACATAAATAAGAAAATATCTACAACATAAAAACAAAACTATAATGACAAATCAAACAGTAACATTATATTTCTATATAATGATGATAATGAATATATAAGTAGTTCATACAATGGTAAAGGTGCTCGTTTATCAGTCTGTGTTCCTAGTCGTATTAAAACAATAACGCTTCCATCTAAAGATTGATCTTTTTTCATTTCCTGTATTAAACAATGATATAAATTATACAATACTTGCTCTAAATTGTAATCATTAAAGAGAAAGATCTTAGTTCCTATATCAAAATGAAGGTTTTAGAATTATATCCCTTTTCTGTCTTCAGCACCGTGAAGATAGTCCTGCAACTAGAATATTCACTTCTATAAATTTTTATTATATTTGTGGATAAAATATGTATTGTTAAACGATACAATACATACTGGTTGGAAACCAGGTTTCGGCAGTTTTGACAGATTTTCTCATTAGAAATGGTATTTAGAGAAATATTGCATGTAGTTACACAAATTAGGGGTACAATTATGTATAATTGTATTTATAAAACTTCATGAAGCTCACTCCCGATTGGGTGCCAAAGGGGGCAATTAATAAGGACTAATTTAAGCTTAGTGAGAAGCAGTACCCGACATTCCTATGTCAAACACAATAAATGTTTTTGTGTCATTCTGAAATGAATGCTATATTTATCAGTTACAATACATAGTGAACATTAGATATGACAGATAAAAAGATTTAACAAAAATAAACGTAGAATGAATATGCATCCTGTATGATAACAGAACAATACAAACAATAGCCGATGATGATTCATATTCCATTGTTGTCATTAAAGAATAAATTGGTCAATTATTTAAGCAACATAAATGATCATTCGGAAGAATGATGTTATGGTCTAATGTTATACTTAAATGTTTGTGAAAACATAAACCATGATAGGAATTCCAACAGTTATCATTGTAATTATGGTTTGAAGCATCTAGTTGTATCATATCGGTATTGAAATGTAACATTGAATGTTGCTCATGTACGTCATATTTTGTGTATGTCCCTAAAGTGCACTCTATTCAGGAAGCTTGTACATAATAGTTCACTGTGCAATTTGATGTATAACAGAATTGTACTTTTATAATCACCATATTATAAACTGTAATTATAGTTCACTGTACACTTTGCTGCAAAACAGAATTGTACTTTTATAATCACCATATCCTGAACAATAATTTATGACAAGATTTGTTGTGCAGGTTCAGAGCGATGTATAAAAGTCACTAGTAATGTTCTCTTTTAAAGTATTATCATTAGGAAATTTGCTTAGTTCCGATTCAGACATCCAAACACTTTCAAGTGTAAATTACCCAGAGGAAAAATATATCATGTTGTACATTTGATGAAGTTACCTGTGTGCATATAGAACTACCGCACAAGAAAAAGTTGTGAGTTCAAGGCCGGCTTGCTTGTGAAGTGCAACCTGACAAGCCACTACCAGGAACAGCTAGTTTGGTTTTATCAAAAACAAGAGAGATTTGTGCATTCTCTGTAGCCATACCGATTGTTCAAAGCGTCTGAGGCTGGGTCACCCAAAAGATCTTTTGGTTTCACCAGTTTAAGTCCCGATGAATCTACTGTTCAGCAGTATACAAGAGGTTATATTTAAAAAATTAACATAGAATGTATGCAGAATGTTTTCTGGTTTACTATAAGGCATAATTCAATTTACAAACAAAACAGAAAAAACAACAACAAAAAACTGACTGGGTCGAGCCACTGTTAAATACATATTATTAGGATTGCCATAAAACAGAGGACAAAATTAATAATATATTTACTTATTCAAGAGGCTGCAATAGATCTTACTAAAAATCAAGTCATGCTGAAGGAAGAAGATATAAAGATAACAGTTACTGTTCTCCTTGGAATGTACCTACCCACTCATAAACCCATTAAGTAAAATTGCTTACAAAAATAGTTTCCAATATAACCATTAATTGAGACCAAATTCCATGGTTGCTAAATAAATCTTGATGAATCAAAATACAAGGAAGTAGGTAAAGTTTTGTTTTTAGTACACAGTGTTTGTATTGTGTGGATAATGTCGGGAATGGAAGTTTGATTGGTTGATGAATGACATTGTGCAATTATCGTCTGGAGACATCTACAATGGTCTGATGAAATACGAAAAGTAATGCCTTTACCAGTAGTTCAGCCATATGCCTGAAAAAGTCACAAAGTGATCTCAAAATCCACCTATTTAAAAACAGGTAAAAAAGTAACTCAAGTAAATAACATAAATGTTATTGTTCATTGTATATTTTTTTAAGCAAGTATTTAAATAACAAACATTGAACTGAAACCATTGTGCATTGGTCTTTGTTGTACTGTGATGTTGTGTTTCTCCGGTTCAACATGGTCATCATTAAATGTTTGGCTACTGGGCTTGTCCTTGTAGTTGTCAACTTAATAATGTTCAGTGTTACCCACAGCAATAATTCTGTGACTCAGAATTGGGTTGTATCCAATCATAGATAGAGGGTTGATCAGATGTCTTGTCAAACAAAAGCAATGTATATATCTTTTGATGTAGTTGTTGTATCCATAGATAGAGGGTTGATTAGATGTCTTGTCAAACAAAAGCAATGTATATATCTTTTGATGTAGTTGTTTTATTATACTCATTTTATTTAAAGCATGACTATTCAAAGAATAAAGAGGCTCTGCATCAGCGTTCGGTTAAGGATTTAGGGCAAGTTGGCATTTTCACTTATAACTCCAATTCCCTTCATTCAATTCATTTAATACTTCACACAGTTGTTCAGGACCATCACACAATGGTTACATAACTCCATATTATCTTAAATACAAATAATGGCCCTTGATTGGCAAATTGTGTCAGGTATAAGTTTTAGGGCAAAAAAGGATTTTTACTATCATCTACTATACCCTTTATTCCATCAACTTAATACTTTAATACTACGCAATTATTGATGACTGTCTTACAATTAGGTTAGATAACGCAATTTCATATTAAATACAAATTATGGCCCCTGATTCACTTAGGAACTTAAGTAAAAGTTTTAGGGCACATTGTGCCCAGTTAAAGTTTTAGGGCAAGTTTGGATTTTTTTTCTATACCCTTCAATCAATTGACTTAATTCGTCACATAGTTGTTGTGGCCATCACACACTTAGGTACGCCATATTATCCTAAATACAAATTATGTCCCTTGATCAATTTAAATAGATTGTATAAAGTTTTTGGGCAACTTTGAGTTTTAACTCTGATCTCAAATACTGTTCATTCAATGGCCTTCATACTTTACACAGTAGTTATCACACAGTTAGGTAATATATTTATATTAACATTTATTTTACTTTTTTATTGCTTTTGACATGCACATATAACATCATTATTGAATTCATTTCTAAGATATAGTGCCATATAATCCAGCGCACTGTCCTACTTGCTCTTGTTACATAAGAATTAAATAATACAATTCAAGAAACTATTATGCGCATTGGTAGATTGTTCGTCAAATAACTAGATCTTAACACAATAAGCTGTTCATTAATTTTATTAACATTAAAAAAAACTCCTTGTAAATGTTTTAAATTATTTTGCATAGTTTATTTCCTTATAAAGTTATTGCTATGAATGTGATTAGCATTTTTCCTCTGGGGAAGTTTTGCCTAGTAAATTGCCATTGTTGTACTGACGTTTCTAGCCTCGAGGCGTGATATACATAAAGAATGACAGTGTGTCTGACTCAGACCATGATTGGTGGAAATCGCAAAATAAGGAACTAAGCATTAAGATGGATTCATATACGAACTTGTGAATGGATGTACATTACTTAAGTTATAAATTGATGCTATTTAGTGTTGACTTGTTAGTTTAGATTTCAAGACATCATTATTTGATATTTTACCTTCATTTGAATGCTTTGCAATTTAAGGCAATAATGGTGGATTTTTTTTGGCAAAGGTGAATTTTATTGTATCTTGATTTCCTGTTTTGGTTTCATGAAACCTTTCAACAATAACATATTTTTTCATGCCAAATTTTAGAGAGAAAAAAACTTTTTGTTAATTATATTTCAAAGACCATCAATTATATTTTCAAGTAATGCTAATGAAAGGCTAAACTCATTTTTTTTTCTTTTAAAATTTCTTAATAGTTTTTGTCATAAGGCATACACATAATTTTATCATCTTTTTCTCATATCATCTATTTATTTAGTTTACCGTGCACTTGTACCAAACTTTCAATTTGTGAGCTATACAAACTTACTTGTGAATTAAGTACCGGTAATGGTGAAAGGATGTTAGAATGTACCTACAAAAATAAATGGTATGATGCACTCTTTCGATGGTCCGCATTTCATTGTTCAAATTACCCACTGAATGGGCCAGCCACGGGTAATATTTATCACTTTACCTGATTTAAATCAATGGCACCTGAATGCTGATTTACTGAAATAGATGTATTGGAAAACTTTAGAAATACTGCCATCTCATTGGGCAAAATGAAATGTTGACCACAAAGTTTGATTAAACTAATAGTACACAGTTTTAAAATCCTTTTTTTTATTTGGAACAGAATAATGTAGGCATGAACAGGCCGGTTTGGAGAAACTCATATTCAACATTCAAGGCCTAATTTGTCACAAGTACCTTTTTGTTACTGTTAGCTTTTCGAAAGTTAATCATCAAATAAAATGAAAATTTTAAAGATGCACTCTTTACTCCCAAATAAGATTTACCACAATTAATACAATTGTTTCAATATACCAAAAAGGATGAATAAATGTTGAAAATAATGGTTCTTTTGAAGGATAACAAGTTTAATTTGACAGAAAGGTGCAAAAAACAGGGTATTTCTACCCTATGAGACTATAGTTGATCACAGTAAACCTTTTAGCACTCACCATTCATTTAATATTTTTGCATTTTCACCTTTAAAATACACGGTTACAATCTTGTTATCAGTAATTAATATTTTCCATAAATACATTATTAAGAAAGTAGTTTAAGGTTTATCACTCAATATTTAACATAATAAATTATGATATTAATTATTTACATTTGATCAATTTCAGGTGTTTGAGAGTACGCAGTCACAACATGGCCGTAACACATTGAAGGTGTTAGAGAGTTATCGCACACAAGGGGGAAGCACTGTAAACAAGGTCCACCAGGCTCTCAAGGCCATAAACCGACCAGACGCAGTGCAGGCTTTGGAGGTGGCCTTCCCTCGTACGTTTTGGCTTTCTTCTCAGATTATTAACTATTCGACTTTTTTCATGCTTATTAAATAAGCATTGATTTTCACTGAAAAAAGTTCAAAGCAATGCATTATAAAGTATAACTTACTGTTAAGACACAACCGCAGCAAAATCTTCCAGGTACTGAAATGATCATTTGAATTAATAATACCCTACATTTAAGACATTGCTTAAACTAAGCTTTAAAGCATTCATTAGTCTGGGTTCCAAGACAGAAAAATGTGAAAAATAAGGAAAATTACTGCACCCCTCTGCTATACAAAATATTTTGGTATCAAATTGTAGGTTAAAGTCTGTAGATTATGAAAAGTGAGTTTGGCCACTTGGCGGCTCTTGCGAAAAGGAAATATCCAAAATGGCGTCCAAGATGGCCGCCATTAATTGCCATTTCAGTAAAAATACTATATTCGAAATTAGCTATTTTCATTAAATAACTAAGAAAGAATATTCCCATGGATATTACTTTTTTCATAATGAACTTCAAATTGACATAATACCTAAACTACTTTAAGGTCATTGTCAAGGTCATTTCAAGGTTAAAGTATAAAAAATACCCTAAAATTCGATTTTTCCTGTTTACATTTCCTCTTTTTTAATTCATTTATGTTTAGTGTGTGTCAAAAAGTGGTGGCAGAATTGTAAATTGTATGTTCCTTCATTTAAAACAATATTTTAGGATATAGCTTTTATATTTTTTGAAAACGCCAAGATTCGTACTATAATAGCATGCGGTCGCAAGATTGCTATTGCTGTAAGAGTCTTAAAGCAAACTGTGCTAGTGTTACTCTGAAAGTCTATCTAAATGCATGGCATGTATCTATTTCATAGTATGCTTTATGTTGACATATCTATCTGACCTCTCCCATGTCAAGTTCAAACTTATTTCAGCCATTTCAAGGTCATGGTCATTCCAAGGTCAATATATGAAAAATAACTCAAAATATGTTTTTAGCTCTACTGGCCAAAGGCCAGAAGAGCTTATGCGATGGTAATGTGTACGTAGTATGTGCATCCGTGCGGTCGTGCATTCGTGCGTCTGTAAACAATTGGTTGTGAACACGATACAGTCTTCAGTTTTGATTGTATCTCGATGAAACTTGTACAGTATCTAGATATCCATTAGAGCTTGGTTCCTTTCGAAAACCAGCCAGATGCCAGCTCCGCCCATAAATGCCTAGATTATGGGCCATGAAAGTTTTAAAGAAATGCTTTCTATTTTTAGCCAGGTCTGCATGAGCGAATTCTATTTTTAGCCAAGTTTACATGTACATGTAAATTCAAGTCTAGAGTTAAGGGAGACAATTTGCAAGTCTAGGATTTTGAGAGACAATTTGCTTTTTGCTTCTGCAGTTGATTTTGTGAATTAGATGAAATGGCAATTTATAATTAGCTATCTGTTTTATCATTTTTAGCTTATTCTGAATATTGACTGTTTGTACGCCATTTTTAATATCTCCATGGTAACAGCATATAGGGTGCATTCAAAATGAAAAATAGAAAGAACATACATAGTAGTTCATTTTGGTACATATATAAGCTTGATACACATCATCATTTATAAATATTAAAAGAAAGAAGCCAGTCCGATAGTGTATTTTTCTCAAAATTAGCATTTTGACCGCTCAAATGACCTTGACCTTGAAAATATAAAATGTAAATAAACTTGATTCTTAACAGTAGTGAGTGTATGTATATATTTAAAAGGCGATTTGGTTTTAATATTAACTTTCAAAATATCGTAACAACCAGGGCTTCTAAAAACCGGCAATTTGCCGGTCTGGACCGATTTTGACCAAGCCAGACCGATTTTAGTTTCAAAAAGTGTAAAAAAAATCGGTCCGAAATTTTCGAATTTTTTTTTTAATTTTTTTTCCAAAACGACTTAGTCAGTAGAAGATGTAGAAATTGTAATACACAAACATTCATGGGTCATTCACACTTTCAAAACTACATCCAATAGGTCATAAAAGTGTCTTGGTTACCATGAGACCGATGCGACCAGCTGCTTTTTCCGCTACGCTGATCACTCTATAGCCTATCTGTTAATTAGCAGACGCTTGCAATCGGTCCAATCACGTGTTTTGGTATAAGCAGAAGACACAATTAAACAAACTATGTGTTAATTATCTGCTTGCAGCTTTCCTGATTTAGTGTTAAAATCGGTCCATATTTTCACATGGCAATATGCTATGTCGTCGTCGATCATTACTGGTACATGATATTCGTTTGTTGATTACAAAACGGTTAAATTTAAATTGTTATAAAGAACCATTGCTGGTTAAAAACGGCTTTAAAGATAAATGCATGTCATTGTTAATCCATGAAAGCATTAAAATACCGAATTAATTAACGTAATAATATATAAGATATCATTACGCTTGATTAACTACATTGTCTGACAGCTGAGTCCGCCGCTTACGTCATATTTATTCACAGTAATGAAAAAATCGTTGTCGATATCACACTTTAAGCTTGTTGCCCCGATTAAAAATCTAGATATATACTATTATTCAAGATTATCAGTTGAATGTTGACCCACTAAAGAAGCATTAAGCAAATAAATCATGTTTCACTTTTTGTCGTCTGACCGCTTTCCGACAGCCACAGTTAATTACGATCGCAGTCTTTCTTGTTAGAAACGCCGCAGAACTCGATGAGAATCTCATTTGAATTAAACTTGTATCAATGACTAACCGAATCGGCTATGCTGGCTCTAGAGCCCTCTTACGAATTGCCACATCTCAAAAAATATTGACAGAAAAGACGTCGCGAAAATGTATGACATTTCTATAAAATCGGACTATTGAACAGGTCTTTCTTTTTTTGAGGGGGGGGGATTTTTTTTTGGGGGGGGGGTTGTCGCCGGGTCCGGACCGATTGAGGTTCCAAAGTTTTAGAAGCCCTGGTAACAACCTATTATTTGATTATTTCTTATATTACAAATTTTGGCGGCCATTTTGAATGCCATCTTGAATTTAGCAAATTCGCAAGAGCCGCCATGTGGCCAAAGGCACTTTTCATAAACAATAGATATTCTCCTAACACAACATATAAAAAGAATTTGTATAACATGCCGGACACTTTTTTCTCAAGAATTAGGACTTGGAACCCGGACTATCATATGATTATGTTGTCAGTCAATAAAAAATGTGAAATGTATGGCAATAAAGCAAGGACTTACTATACCCTTACATTGAATTATTTTAACCTTATTGTTCTGTTTAACTTGATATATTTTTTTGTTTCAGAAATTGAGCATGACTTTGCTAATGAGTCTCCAAAGAGACTACACGATATGATGGAAAATGACTATGCCTGGTCCTCTATGGAAAGCAGTGGTTGTCACTCCATGGGTCCTCCTACTTCGTATCCTAGCACCATGTACCACCATAACAACCACCAGCAAAATGTGTCCCTCAATAACCCATGTCAGATGGGGAAGATTCAGAGACATAAGAGTGTTGAGCCAGCCAGCAACATGAGGCTGCCAGTATCACTGCCTGGCTATGACCACAGCAGTCCAGAGTTTAAGCGACAACGCTCCATGCCTCTCACAGATAGTATGAGAGTGCGGGCCCATGATAGTAACTCACAATTTTATCGTGAACAAGAACCAATGGACTCTGTGTCTCCAACTTGCGAGGCTGTCCCAGTCCATGTTGGTCTCATGCGGGCAATGAATGATCGCAAACTTATTGGTATAAATCCCATCAGTTCTGGCATTCATAGTAACAGCCATTTTGAGAGGATTCCCCAGGGCTCAAATGGGCAACAAACTCCGGGACGGCCTCTAAGGCTGGATATCACACAGGCCACAAGGTACCGAGACCGACCACACCACCAGGACTTTATCAGCCCTGGCCCCACCCCCACCACGCCCTCCACACCTCTGGAACTACTTCAACATATTGCTAATGAGAAGCAGTTTCAACCTCATGATGGCTATCAGGAGTTGGTCATGATGAAAACGGAGCAAGAGTTACTGAAGAGCAAGGGTGGAGCCAACTCTTATGGCCAACAGTCTGGTTTGTTTCTACGAGATGGAACAATTGTGGACAGTCAATGTTTATCCAGACAGCGATCACCCAATGGACCAGCAAATACCTTTCCCCAGCGTCTGAAGCCGACACCTCAACAAATGAACAAGTCTGCTTCTGTGCCAACCAATGTGAAACTGTCTGAATACACAAAAAAAGGTAAAAAACATGTCATGTTTTGAAGACTATGGTTAGATAAATAAAATCATACAGTTTATCTGTGCATCTAAAATACTGCACAATTTTAACTATTATTAAATCAGTTGGGGCAGATTTTGATATCAATTGTCTATATTTATGCTGTTATATTTCAATCCATTGAACAAAATGATTAAAAGAAAGCAACTATTTCAGCATTTCGCCATATAAAGGTGTTTGTCACCTACGCTGCTGATGACAAACAGCACACAAAGCGTGTTCTGCGACTGTGCGAGTGCCTTGAAAAGAATGGGTTCCGATGTTGTGTCGACATTTGGCAGAGGAAACTACCTGAAGACAAGCGACATAACTGGTATCGAGACAGATTCGAGGAGGTATGTTCTTTAATTACCTTGTCTGATTTTTTGTTTAAAAGCTGAGATTTTGTCATACCTAAAGTGTTGTCATTGTAGGTGTCATTGCAGCTCATTCATACACATTACCCACAACCCAGTGCTCAAAAACCATTCAGGATATTAACATGAGCCCTTTTCCAAATGCCAATGTGTATATTAAGAATATGTTTACCATAGTTTTGTTCCTTAACCATAAGAGAAAATCCAAAAATTGTTGCCATCCTTGTTATTATATAGCATCAGTTAATGGTTCTTAAAGCATAACCTCTAAAACATTACGTAATGGTACGTATGCCTAGTTCTTTCTCTGAACAACTGGAGACAAATGAATTGAAAAATTCTGAACGCTGCTCTGGAATTCTTCTCTTGCACTATTTTGTTTGCACTTTCTGTCTTAATTACTGAGGTCTGCTTAGAAATGTGGCTTCGACTTTATTTGTCTTTCAAATTTTTACACTATTATTGTGAAGCCTTAGAGGAACCTGTGTTCTTTAAATTCTGATTATAGCATCATCTTTGGAATACCTCTGATACAAGAAAGACCACACTTGTGATTGGCCAAAAACATTAAATGTTCATCAAATAAATGTGCAGTCAATGAAATATGTGCTCACATTTGTGACAAAAGGCAATAACAAATTTTTCATAATATTTTCTTAAAATGAAAACCTGTTGTCTCCATGATAGCGAAATTCAATCTCTGCAGTTAATTCAAGGGTGTCACTGTTGATATCCTATAATTAGGGCAGGACTGAGTTAATTTAATCAGAATTTTATAGTTTTGCAGACAATGACATCCTTTAAAATGATTTTGGCTCTTCGTATCGATACAGAAGTTTGACTATTGTTTACGTGAGAAAAAGACTGTAAGGTCAGCTTATTTTTGATGTTATTAAACAGCGAAGTCAATTAACACAGAGCAAAGCTATTGCCCTCAGTAACGTCTCCTGTCTATTTGAGGATGTGTAAATGATAAATAATGGATCTGTATTTCAATTTCCACTTGTTTTTAAATGTTTTTCGGACCAGCATTATACAAAATTGGGTAAAAAATCTAACCAATGTTTTAGCCTTTAATTGTGACTGAAATCAGTGAGGCGTGTGAATTACAAATTCTACATTTTTTACTCACTTTTTGACCGAAATGATGACTTATATGGAAAAGAACCGGACATATTTGTTAGCCATTTGCTGTTACCGAAATTACCGAAATTGGTATGGTGTTGTCAAAATAGGTCCAGACCAGCAAATTGAAAGTTTTTAGAAGCCCTGCATATAAGGTTATATGGACCTATTTATGTCTTAGAAAGGGCAATTGAAAACACCTGGCATCAATACCTTGGCTTTGAAAACACAAATGTACAGTAAGAAAAATATTCAAATCACTCTCCAATGATGGAAATGTAGTAGCCATGACTTGATATTGACAAATACCTACTTAAGGAAGTTAAAAACAAAAACAAAACAATAAATGAAGGGTACATAATTTTTTTTGACCCAGCTGATTTGCTACTGTGAGTCAAGCAGCTCAAGCTTAATTTCCGAATTGAAGATTAACCCTTGTTGCTTAAAACTACCATACGGAATATTTAACACTTACTCACACACAGAATGCACAAACAAAATGTTTTCATGCATCTTTGAACCCAAAAACTAAAATATTCAATGCTATTATATATCCAATTTGTGCAGAGCGTGGCACTTGCATGGCTTTAGTTGGCAGCTCCAGGCTTTGTAAGAGAGAGACTTTGTGTCTTTTGCTTTGTCGGTGTATACAGTTCAACTGCGATTACTCGAGCAAGTGTTAACTTGAGAACTGCGCATTGGTTGTGGCTAAGTCCTAGCCTTTATGCCCTCTTTTTTCATACTTTATATCCTGTTTATAACAGTAAACCTAAACAAGAACTTGAGCACAATTCCGGTCCCTAGTACACATATCATACACAAAAGCTTATGAATAACTCAAAGTCATAATTGCACACATTTCCCCCAAAAGTGTGTTCCAAAATAAACAGACAATTGACAGATCATAAAATTTTCACCAGTTGTAAAAATTGCAATTACAAACAAAAGGAAAATTAATGAGGTGTGAAAATCGATAATCACCATTAAAACAAGACCAGTATTCATTGATAAGGTCAATTTAAAAGTGATGACAGCGATATGAATTTGAAAACGAAAATAACTATGGTATAATACTACTAGACATGTTTTCACTTCAAACTTCAAAAACAATGCATTTCATAAAGAACTAAAATGGAAACTCAGGATAACTTGAAACATTGGATAAGGTTTAAGGTCGGTCCCCTGCTCTTGAGTTATCACAGTTTTACTGTAGCTATGTTTCAAAATTTTGTAAGCAACTGAAATTGAAGTGTTCTAAACTTCCCTGCACTTATTCCAGGCTGATTTTATCCTGGTGGTCCTGTCTCCGAAATACAGACGAGAGACTGACACGTTTGAGATGGACAACGATGCTGACGACAGCATGGACAGCGATGAGGAGGAGAGATCTGGTCAGTCCTACCAGCTTCATACAAAAAAAATATACAAACTCATGTGCAGTGAATACACTCAAAGCCGTTCTTCACAGCGATTTGTTCCTCTGGTATTCCCAGGAATGGTAAAGGACCTTATTCCTCATTGGTTGATCGGGTCAAACAACAAACCCTTCTACAAGTGGCCAGATCAGTATAAAGATTTGCTCTGGATGTTAACAAAGCCGGAGAACCGTGTGCCGGAACACACACCTACAGTCAACCGGAGTCTTAGTGAGGATTCACAGAACATTGAAAATGAGGCTGTGGTAGAAAACGGTCACCTTGAGTAAGGTGCTTTGAAAAAGTTTGTTGAAATAACAGTGATTTTAGATATGGAGGGTCATTTGTTGCCAGTAGCCATGAAACATCAATATGATAAATTATGATGCATCCTCTTCTCCACCTATGGTGTAATGTTGTTTTTGATTTTGAAGAAATATTGTGGTATTTATTATGCTTTGTAACATGACTTAAAGTAACATCTGAGAACTATAATAAGATTGTTTATTGAACCGCAACATGCACTTTTGGGAAATATAGGACAACTGTTTTTTTTTATGAAATAATCATTGATAAAAATGCTAGACGTTAGAATTTTGAAAAGTGCTCTAATTACTTTGAACATTTTCATTGAAGTCACTGCATTTTGGGAGAATTTATGAAAATCATATCATCAATGTTTCCATAGCAACCAAGTTTTTGGTCATGGCTTTTGGACATAATGTCTGTTTCACTCAAACCTTTTTTCATTTATGAATTTTAAGTAAGAGCCAGTTGGAATATTGATTCAATATTAATGAGTGATATTTTACAGTGTGACATCATGATTGTGTGTGAGTAAAAATGCAAACTGCATAGTCAGGATTGTAAACAAATACTTAACACAAGGAAGAGTACTTTCCTGAAATGTAACACATCAAAGAAGACAAAGCAAGCAAATGTCTGAAGCCCAAAATAGTGGGATGTGGTTCATTTAATCTCTGACAAGCAGCAGTGATTGTTCCCTAGTTTCTTACAATGTCAGTAAGCTCAGTTATAGTAAATTCACTGGTCAAAAATAGATAACCAGATAAACGTTTGGTATTGAATAGCTTAGTTAGGTTTGTATTTATTACCTTTTATATGTGTAAACCAAAAAGGTTTCTTTCATGTTTCCCAACCTACCATATTATTTGCTCCGACCCTATCCCTTTTTCTTGTTTTGAGAAATATTTTTCATCATTTGTTAGATTTTTTTTTCTTTTTATGCCCCCGAAGGTGGGCATATTAAAATCGCACCGTCCGTCTGTCCGTCCGTCCGGCTCTGTAACTTTCCCTTGTATGGACAGATTTTAAAATAACTTGCCACATGTGTTCCACATACCAAGACGACGTGTGGCGTGCAAGACTCGTGTCCCTACCTCAAAGGTCAAGGTCACACTTAGTGTTTATTCACAATGGAGTGCTGCATATAAGGACATAGAGTATAGGTTGTCGTGTCAGGGCTGTTACTTTCCCTTGTATGGACAGATTTTAAAATCACTTGCTACATGTGTTCCACATACGAAGACAACGTGTCGTGTGCAAGACCCATGTCCCTACCTCTAAGGCGAAAGAAACACTAAGTGTTTATTCACAAGGGAATTCTGAATATAAGGACATAACAGTGTAGGTTGTCAAGTATGGGTGGTATTTTTTTATGTTCAGAGGCAATTTAAATTAACTTGCCATATGTATTTGACACGTAAAGGCAAGATCAACTTTTCATGTACTGACCTTGTTCGTAGGTCAATGTCACATTCGGGGGCATTCGTCACATACTGTGACAGCTCTTGTTTAAGTTAAAATTGAACAACACCAGTTATGCTTATACTGATTGTACAGGTATTCTAAAGCATAATTTTGTGAGTTTTTGGGAACAGAAAAATCTCAAGAAACAATTTGCCCTTAAAATAAAAATCTCACCTACCTACCCTATTTTGGGGAGTCATGAAACCTGAATCAAACATTATTTTTTTACACCATACCTATGTGTTTCTGTGTTATTAATTCTTTGTTCAAGTTCTCCTTTACCTTGTAAAGTGTTTAAAAGTTCACAGTACAGAAATTATGTGCTCTTGCTTTGAGTTCTATTAAACTGTGTTCTTCCATTCTTTGCTGTTCATCTTATCTGTCTTTATTTCTTTGCTTTGATGACTTTGAACTTTTGTCAGTTTTGCAATTTAATATTTGATTATGGTTGAACTGTCCATGATGTAAATTTAGTTGTAGGTCAGGGTTAGATTATATAGATTGTGGGCGTCTGTGAAGGAAGTCATTCATAGTGGCATGCAGTGACCCTGAAGCATAGTTACAAGGGAGATCACCATGTTGAAGTTTGCTAGTGTTTATTAATGCCGCCATAAGGCTGTTTACAACTTTCAATGGACAAGGGTATTTGGATAAATTTTTAGATTGTAAGAAAAGTGAATACTTACCAATAACACTTTTTTTTTTAACTTTTCCTTATTCTATGTTGTAATGGAACCATTTTGATTTCTGTGAACAGATAAACAAAACTATAAATAACATATTTTTTTATAAAGAAATGTTACCCAGACGGCTACAACAGTAATCTTCAAACTTGTTTAATTGCTTTTCTGGTCACTGGTCAGATGCAGTGGTTATTTTCCTTTGAAAAATCGCTACATATTCATCACATACCTGTTGGAATAGATCTTCCCTGATCTATCGTCATAACTTTGCAAATAAGAACAGTGTGGAATTGAAATTATTCTATTTTGTTTTGGGTTTGTTAAAGATATACTGCTTTTTGTTGGGGAAATTTTCTGAAAATGGGAAATTTCAGAAGCTATTTTAGGGAAGAAGAAAAAGGACCCATTGGTTGGGAAGTAGGCGGGCACTGCCTATGGCAGACAGAGTAAAAAGGCCCTGTTAAAAGAATTAAAAGAAGGCAATTATGCCCCTTGATATCTACTTTACATGTATGGAATATTTTTTCACATATCTAAAAATTGTTCCGCAGACATTTGCTGCGAAATGATTGGCTGCCATTTGGGTGGTGGAGGGATACATGTTTTATTTACTCTTTAACATGTTCCTGACAACAATGTGCTCTCTATGAATAATTTGTTACATATCAATTTATGACACCCCTTATTTTTTCAATCAATATTACAATGTTTAAACTTTTGTTAACCCTTATTTGATTAAATATATATTCACACATAAACCTATTCAGCCATGACTTTGATGTCTTGCATCAAAATTCCTCTTGTGTGTTTGTCTTGGATGCCATAGGTCTGGTGCTGTTTAGAAGATGTTGCCATATTGTATCTTGTTTTGTGTTAAATTAGACAGTGGTGTATGCGGCATTATTACATGTGTGTTGGGTGTGGAATCGTTTAAATATATCTTGTTTTCGTATGTAGTTGATTTGGATAGTTCTGTATGTTTTAGTATTTTTATTTTTGATAAAACTTAGAATTTTAACATTGATTTATTATGAACATAAATAATTGTAAAAAAAATATGTTTAGTCTAAACATGATGTTTTTATAATGATTTACTAATGACAAAAACCACTATAAAACATTAATTAGATCTAGTTTCTAATGTGTGATCATTATCTAAAGAACCATGATATCATAAGTCGTATTTTATCACATCAGACCAAAATTTCATGTTGATGGGAAATTTTCCATTTGATATATATATTTGCTATTGCATGGACAAGTCTGTTGACATTTATATTGCAATGGTATGGTCAGTGCAATAGATACTGGTACATGTCATGATTATTATTCTTTGTTTAACTTTATCTGTTGATATATAATTGTTCTCAATATTTTTACATGCCATATTTCTGAAGACCATCCCTGGTGGATTTCAGAGTTTCAAGGGAATTTTGACCTGTCTAAGTACAGGTAAGCAAAATATCAACATAATGTTTGACTGCAAGAGTCAATTTATTCACATTTATTTATTGCCCTAAGATAACATTTTTAGCTCTACTATTCAAAGAAAAAGGAGGCTTCACTACTCTCCACAGCATCTGCATCGATTTAAGGTTTTAGTGCAGGCTGGCATTTTCACTTATAACTCCAATACCCTTCATTTAATTCACCTAATACTTCACACAGTTGTTTACGACCATGCCACAATATGGGAATATATCTCCGTATTATCCTAAATACAAATTATGGCCCTTGATCAACTTGAGGCTTAGTTCAAGATTTTAGGCAACTTCCGGTTTTAACTCAGATCTCAAATACTGTCCTTTCAATGCCTTTCATACATTCCACGGTAGCCATCGCACAAATAAGGTTATATAATTCCATATTAACCCTAAATACAAATTATAGCCCTTGATTGATGTTTTTTTATCTTTTTTTTTTAAATTTCTTTTGAAAGGCACATTTTTATATTTTTAACCAGATTTTCACAAGTGACACCTGGTTATTTGAATTGCGTACGCCATTGTTCAGGCAGACTGTTGGGCTGCCACCATCAAACTCACCTACAATATCAATTAATGCAAGTTAGGTTTGACATGTAGTGACCAAACTTGGCATATAGGAAGAGTAAATGGAGACATTTCATGGGATTGTGTTTGGGGCCCATAGGGTCAAGGTCACTGTTTTAAAAATAGAAGGACGGTTGGTACTGTATAACTTTAGTTAGGGTTGACATATTGTGACCATATTGGTATGTAGGAAGAGTTTATGGAGGACTTACATGGGATTGCATTATGGACCCCTACTATCAAGGTCAAGGTCATTGTTACTAATAAAACGTAGACTGAAGTTCTTCTGTCAATCATAGAAAACCTGGTTTTGTTGAATTGCAGCATTTCTTGTTTACTTTTTAATTTGACTTTTTTTATTGCTTTTGACTGGCACATATTACATCATTATTGTATTAATTTCTAAGTGGTATATAGTTGAGCATGCTGTCCTACAATAGCTCTTGTTTTTAATGTTCTATTTTTAAAGCATTTTTTTTAACTTGCATTCCTTTTTAACTGAAAAGCAAGGTATTAGTATAGATATGTTGTTCAAAAATGAATTTAGCAATCTTTTACATTTTTCCCCAATCAAGCACCAAATGAATAATTATTAAAATGAATACTTTTTTAATTGCGGGGGATATTTCCCCTTGCCAGGGGATACGACATGTATGATTCTTCATGACTACTTGAAGGCAAATGATTTATTTTATAGTTCATTGCTTCTACCCTGATTATTTGGTACACCATATTTTTTTTATTGGTGTATGTGACTGAATCGATTCATATGTGGTCATTCTTAATGATGTTTACCTGAGTGAACAATAAAAGTCAATTAAAGTTCATATCTCACAAATTTAACAGACCTATATTTATATGAACAACTACAGAAACAAACAAAGTAGTAGAAAGTTTAAACATAAACCCCCTTTAATGACACAGGGTCAACGCCAAGATGTAGAACACAAAAACAAACAATCACAAACCAGAAACATGGAACAACAGCACAAAACTCCACAAACAACACAGTACATAATATTCTATATAAAAATAGGGGTGTTTATCAAGGATTGTTAGATACTGCCTTGGAACGGTCAGTAAAATGAAAATTTAGTGGGGGTTTAAACTAGTTTGTGTGCACAACCTCACTCTTATCCCAACATTCCAGAATAAAATAAAATGTGAATGGTAAATCTAATCAAAGTATGCTGTAGCTCCCAGGGAATAATTTGTTTAATTTGTAATAAATCTATACCCGGTACTTTCAAATCAACAGGCAAAAGACTTCTGCTATCTTGCAAATGAGTTTTATCAAATACATTCATTGGCTGACTGCACTGTAATTGTGAATTTAGTGTTTGTGCATGTTTATGTGCTATTCTGTTATTGGAATTCATTCTTGTTTTATTATCTCTGATTTTAATGCTGATAAAATGTTTTACATTGTTTAATGTTTCAGTTAAAGTTTTATGTTTTGGGACCGACAATGGGACCAGAGAATATGTGAAAGGCCCACGCTCAACTACTCATCATTTCTAGTCATTGTTATGAGGAATTGTGGCCTCAATTTTCACAAAACATTGAAGTCCATTTTTGTAATGCTTACATTCTTAAGAGTTTTTGGAATTCTAAAGGAAATAATCTTATAAACACGTTAAACTATTTTTTATCAAGTAAAAAGTAAAAGTAAGAAAAAAGGCTTAATGAAATGAGCTACTTAAGCTTGTTATAATTCAGAATTTTGGAGAAATTTGGGCCTGGTGTTAGTTTGATGTCTAAATATTATAATACATTATTATTATGAATAAACGTAAGTGCTATAATTTTTACATTTATAAAATTTTCAAATATGGAATATAAGTTACAAGTTAAGCATGTATTGTGTTGTAGTGTTAAAGTAACGTTGGTTATCTTGTTGTGCTCCTTTAATATAGCAATGAAACCAAAAATGATTTGAAAGAAATTACTGCATCTTGCAGGACAGATACACTATGAGGTTAGCCATATATATTCTAGAGCTCACTTTGTTTTTGATAATTGTGAAGATTTTTACTCCCAGTGATTGGTCGTTATTGTTAATGTTTAGTACATTTTTCAAGAATGTAATGTTAGAATTTAAATAAATGGTTTTGCTTATACATGAGTTTATTATCCATGTGTTAAACATTTAGAAGTTCAGGCAATGCTTTAGATGTGACCACAGTCCAATGTTGATAGATAGATTTTATTTAATAGAGTGTGTGAAATTAAGCTAGTCTCACCAGTTACTTTTAATTAAACAATTGAGTGCAAAGTCAACATTTGACAGTGCCATGGATTGGCATTATGAATGAAATTTAATACAGCCAACGGCTCACTTCCTTTGCTGCTGGAAGGGTTGGCCTATTATATCATTGATCACAATTACGATTGTGATCAGCAACTGTAGTATTAAAATTGGAACAAGCCCTAATGGAAATGAACAAGCCTGAAAATATAATACATTTCAATGTCAAGTTACCTTCATAAAAAATACCTGCAAGTTGGTCAATTTTAGGAAATAACAAGTTTCTGTTAGAACTGTTAAAATACTAGTCAACATGTTCAATCTCCCTTTTCAGGATGGTTGAATAAAAATAGAACATAATGAGGTTTTCAAGGGGCTATTTTTCTGGTGATTGGGTATACTTTATAAATGGGTCCAATATTTCTACCCTAAAACAGGAAGAAAAGCACATCATAAATAAATGAAGCATATTTCAGGCACAAATAATACTGCTGACAATGGAAGTACAAAAAATCAACAAACTATCAGTAGCTGATTTATACAATAATTGTGTGATTGGTAATCTGTCCCTAAAGTTAGAACAATTCCACCCATTTCTGTTGTAAAAAAATGCTGGTTTGGGCATTTCAAAAGATAGTAGAATTCAAAATCCAATCATAGCTGTTTGGACTAAGCGAATATTGCTGACTGAATCACATGAATTACTGAGTAGAATGGGAAACTAATGGAATTTATTATGGAAAGTGGAGACTGACTAAAAACATACAATTGAAAGGAAAAAAATTGGATTGTTATTCTCGGCCAAATCTACAGGCTCATCTTGGATAATAAACAAACCCAACATTATACCAGTCTCTCGCTTGCGGGCTTGTACTAATTTTGACCACTGCTATATGTCTGCTGAAAGCGTCAGCCTATATGTCTTTGCTGCTGGAAGGATCAACCTTTATGTCTTTGCTTCAGGAATGGTCAGCCTTTATGTCTTTGCTGCTGGAAGGATGAGCCTTTATGTCTTTGCTGCTGGAAGGATAAGCCTTTATGTCTTTGCTGCTGGAAGGATAAGCCTTTATGTCTTTGCTGCTGGAAGTGTCAGCCTTTATGTCTTTGCTGCTGGAAGGATCAGCCTTTATGTCTTTGCTGCTGGAAGTGTCAGCCTTTATGTCTTTGCCGCTAGAAGTGTCATCCTATATGTCTTTGCTGCTGGAAGGATCAGTCTTTATGTCTTTGCTGCTGGAAGGATGAGCCTTTATGTCTTTGCTGCTGGAATGATAAGCCTTTATGTCTTTGCTGCTGGAAGAATGAGCCTTTATGTCTTTGCCGCTAGAAGTGTCATCCTATATGTCTTTGCTGCTGGAAGGATCAGTCTTTATGTCTTTGCTGCTGGAAGTGTCAGCCTTTATGTCTTTGCTGCTGGAAGGATCAGCCTTTATGTCTTTGCTGCTGGAAGTGTCAGCCTTTATGTCTTTGCCGCTAGAAGTGTCATCCTATATGTCTTTGCTGCTGGAAGGATCAGCCTTTATGTCTTTGCCGCTAGAAGTGTCATCCTATATGTCTTTGCTGCTGGGAGTGTCAACCTATATGTCTTTGCTTCTGGAAGGATCAGCCTTTATGTTTTTGCTGCTGAAAGGATCAACATATATGTCTTTGCTTCTGGAAGGATCAGCCTTTATGTCATTGCTGCTGGAAGGGTCAGTCTTTATGTCTTTGCTGCTGGAAGTGTCAGCCTTTATGTCTTTGCTGCTGGAAGTGTCAGCCTTTATGTCTTTGCTGCTGAAAGGACCAGCCTTTATGTCTTTGCTTCAGGAATGGTCAGCCTTTATGTCTTTGCTGCTGGAAGGATGAGCCTTTATGTCTTTGCTGCTGGAAGGATCAGCCTTTATGTCTTTGCTGCTGGAAGTGTCAGCCTTTATGTCTTTGCCGCTAGAATTGTCATCCTATATGTCTTTGCTGCTGGAAGGATCAGTCTTTATGTCTTTGCTGCTGGAAGGATCAGTCTTTATGTCTTTGCTGCTGGAAGGATGAGTCTTTATGTCTTTGCTGCTGGAAGGATAAGCCTTTATGTCTTTGCTGCTGGAAGAATGAGCATTTATGTCTTTGCCGCTAGAAGTGTCATCCTATATGTCTTTGCTGCTGGAAGGATCAGTCTTTATGTCTTTGCTGCTGGAAGTGTCAGCCTTTATGTCTTTGCTGCTGGAAGGATCAGCCTTTATGTCTTTGCTGCTGGAAGTGTCAGCCTTTATTTCTTTGCCGCTAGAAGTGTCATCCTATATGTCTTTGCTGCTGGAAGGATCAGCCTTTATGTTTTTGCTGCTGAAAGGATCAACATATATATCTTTGCTTTTGGAAGGATCAGCCTTTATGTCTTTGCTGCTGGAAGGGTCAGTCTTTATGTCTTTGCTGCTGGAAGTGTCAGCCTTTATGTCTTTGCTGCTGGAAGTGTCAGCCTTTATGTCTTTGCTGCTGAAAGGACCAGCCTTTATGTCTTTGCCGCTAGAAGTGTCATCCTATATGTCTTTGCTGCTGGAAGGTTCAGCCTTTATGTCTTTGCCGCTAGAAGTGTCAGCCTTTATGTCTTTGCTGCTGGAAGTGTCAGCCTATATGTCTTTGCTTCAGGAAGGATCAGCCTTTATGTCTTTGCTGCTGGAAGTGTCAGCCTATATGTATTTGCTCATGGAAGGGTCAGCCTTTATGTCTTTGCTGCTGGAAGGGTCAGCCTATATGTCTTTGCTTCAGGAAGGATCAGCCTTTATGTCTTTGCTGCTGGAAGGATCAGCCTATATGTATTTGCTCATGGAAGGGTCAGCCTTTATGTCTTTGCTGCTGGAAGTGTCAGCCTATATGTCTTTGCTTCAGGAAGGATCAGCCTTTATGTCTTTGCTGCTGGAAGGGTCAGCCTATATGTATTTGCTCATGGAAGTGTCAGCCTTTATGTCTTTGCTGCTGGAATGATCAACCTATGTGTCTTTGCTGCTGGAAGGGTCAGCCTATATGTCTTTACTGCTGGAAGGGTCAGCCTATGTGTCTTTGCTGCTGGAAGGGTCAGCCTATATGTCTTTGCTAATGCAAGTGTCAGCCTTTCTGTCTTTGCTGCTGGAATGATCAACCTATGTGTCTTTGCTGCTGGAAGGGTCAGCCTATATGTCTTTGCTGCTGGAAGGGTCAGCCTATGTGTCTTTGCTGCTGGAAGGGTCAGCCTATATGTCTTTGCTCATGGAAGGGTCAGCCTATATGTCTTTGCTGCTGGAAGGATCAGCCTATATGTCTTTGCTGCTGGAAGTGTCAGCCTTTATGTCTTTGCTGCTGGAAGTGTCAGCCTTTATGTCTTTGCTGCTGGAAGGGTCAGCCTATATGAATTTGCTCATGGAAGGGTCAGCCTTTATGTCTTTGCTGCTGGAATGATCAACCTATGTGTCTTTGCTGCTGGAAGGATCAGCCTATGTGTCTTTGCTCATGGAAGTGTCAGCCTATGTGTCTTTGCTGCTGGAAGGGTCAGCCTATATGAATTTGCTCATGGAAGTGTCAGCCTATGTGTCTTTGCTGCTGGAAGGGTCAGCCTATATGAATTTGCTGCTGGAAGGATCAACCTATGTGTCTTTGCTCATGGAATGATCAACCTATGTGTCTTTGCTGCTGGAAGGATCAGCCTATGTGTCTTTGCTCATGGAAGTGTCAGCCTATGTGTCTTTGCTGCTGGAAGGGTCAGCCTATATGAATTTGCTCATGGAAGTGTCAGCCTATATGTATTTGCTCATGGAAGTGTCAGCCTATGTGTCTTTGCTGCTGGAAGGGTCAGCCTATATGAATTTGCTCATGGAAGTGTCAGCCTTTATGTCTTTGCTGCTGGAATGATCAGCCTATGTGTCTTTGCTGCTGGAAGGATCAGCCTATGTGTCTTTGCTGCTGGAAGGGTCAGCCTATGTGTCTTTGCTGCTGGAAGGATCAGCCTATGTGTCTTTGCTGCTGGAAGGGTCAGCCTATATGTCTTTGCTGCTGGAAGTGTCAGCCTTTATGTCTTTGCTGCTGGAAGTGTCAGCCTTTATGTCTTTGCTGCTGAAGTGTCAGCCTTTATGTCTTTGCTGCTGGAAGGATCAGCCTATGTGTCTCTGCTGCTGTAAGTGTCAGCCTTTATGTCTTTGCTGCTGGAAGTGTCAGCCTTTATGTCTTTGCTGCTGGAAGGATCAGCCTATATGTCTTTGCTCATGGAAGTGTCAGCCTTTATGTCTTTGCTGCTGGAAGTGTCAGCCTTTATGTCTTTGCTGCTGGAAGGATCAGCCTATGTGTCTCTGCTGCTGGAAGGGTCAGCCTTTGTGTCTTTGCTGCTGTAAGGGTCAGCCTATGTCTGCTGCTGGAAGGGACTGCTTATACGTCTTTTCTTTGAAAAGACACAAGAGGACCTTTGCACACTTGTTTTACACATCAAACTAGGGCTTACAAGAGTAATCATTTCCACTTTGTGCTTTCCAGCCTACCTTATAATACATTTGGGAGCATGCATTATCAAAAGGTTGCCTTGATGAAAATTATGCATCAACCATGAAAAAGTGTAAAGTCATGTTTTTTGGACCTTCGAATACTGTGGTAAAAAGCTTCATCTTTAGTTACATGTTGCAGTTCATTCTTGAATAAGTTTTATTGCAGCATCAATTCTGTTTTAATACACCAGTATTTACCATTTAATTGTTATACTGTATAATTTGAATGTTATTTAGACAAAAAATTAACTGTTCAAATGTAGACAACGTTCTGTAATGGCATATTTTCATGCGGTACACGACTTTTACATCATTGACATCACATCTCAGATGATCTCTCTCATTTGTCTGAAACATCCACTTTGGATGAGCACATAAGATAGTGTTGTTAATATGATGAGGTTTACACATACATGAGGTTTACACTACATGTCTTTTGCAGACCTTGCTCTCAGCCAATCAGATCCTCACAAGCGCATCAAGTGTATGATAAATTGTGACAATGCAATGTATTTATTAAGGATGGCAACATGTACCCAAGTGCTTGAGTACTTGAGTACTTAAAAAAATATTATTTTTTTTATAAAATTCCCCAAATACCCGATTTACAGACATAAGTATCAGATTTGGCGCATTTCCAAGAAAACAATTTATGGTCCCTCTAATCCCCGGTGTGTTCACAATTGACCCTTACTTATTGACAGTTGTTGTGTTTATGCAATATTCAATGTCAGGGAAAATTATTTCATTATAAATTTTTATGTGAAATTTATGAATGGCACAAAATGGGTAACAGCCAAGTTTTTACATAAAGTGTATTACTTACCCTTATGTAACTTTGTGAAGTGTATTCAAACACCTTGGTGCAATCCAATAAAGTGAAATGGTGATTGTGAAAGAATAATTGCAAATGGTTTGCAAACATGCATGCATGTATTTTACATACACAATAGCTTGATCCCAAACACAGGAGTTTACCGATCAAAAAAACAACAAGTAGTGCTTTCTTTGAGGGCATTGGTTAGTGTTGTGCCGATGATTGATTATAATCAACAATTGATCAGAAAGGCCTACGTCGGCGACAATCGATAGTGAAATTTGAAAAATCGATTATAGAAACAAGGGACTTAACCGTCACCAACTAATTTTCTTTTTTTGGTTAATGCTAGTTCATATTGAAACATTAAGGTGTTACTATGTAAAGTTATTTAGTCATATTCTTATCAAGCCAGTATGTCACTAAAGTACCTTTAAGTTATTACAAATTTTCTTTGTAATTTAACTGCTAAAGGATTGGTTCTCAACTTCTCATGTTTGTGGTTTAAAAGTGATTTTTAAAACATGTTCCCATTTACTCTTTACAATGTACGAATTCAGTTTTCTGAGTTTTCTGAAAGGACATGTTCTTGTAAAATATATAGAATAATCAACTGCTTGTTGTACTTGTTACTGACTCATTATTTAAAACAAAACTAAATGTAGGACAAAAATCAGAGCCTGTTGTCTCGTGTTCTGTAATAGTAACTTGTAAACACTAAAGGACAGTTGCGTTTTGAATAAATAATGTAATTTATACAAACAAATGTACAAACAATATTGCATGGGAACATTGGTGCTTTAAACTGGGCATGCACTGTATCTGCACGCTTTAAATGCCCAAAGATAATCAAATAATAATTAGATCCATTAATAATCGATCATTGATCGGTTTCATAAACTGATTATCGATAGTATTTTTCTGTCTGATTCCCAACACTAGCATTGGTCATCTACCATTTTGCCACTGATTGTTACCGATACATTTGTAAATTAATTGTCATAATTGTATGCCCTTATAACAATTTTTAGCTCTACTGGCCAAAGGCCAGAAGAGCTTATGCGGTGGTAATGTGTACGATAGTATGTGCGTCCGTGCGTCTGTAAACAATTGCTTGTGAACATGATACAGTCTTCATTTTTGATTGTATCTCGATGAAACTTGTACAGTATCTAGATATCCATTAGAGCTTGGTTCCTTTCGAAAACCAGCCAGATCCGCCCATGCATGCCTAGATTATGGCCCTTGATAGTATAAAAAATGCTATTGTGTAAACAATTGGTTGTGAACACGATACAGTCTTCATTTTTGATTGTATCTCGATGAAACTTGTACAGTATTTAGATATTCATTAGAGCTCGGTTCCTTTCGAAAACCAGCCTGATCCGCCCATGCATGCCTGGATTATGGCCCTTGATAGTATAAAAAAATGCTATTGTGTAAACAATTGGTTGTGAACAAGATACAGTCTTCATTTTTGATTGTATCATCGATGAAACTTGTACAGTATTTAGATATCCATTAAAGCTTGGTTCCTTTTGAAAACCAGCCAGATCCGCCCATGCATGCCTGGATTATGGGTCTTGAAAGTATAAAAAAGGCTATTTTAAGCAGGAGTCTATTTTTAGCCAAGTCGACATGAGCGAAGTCTATTTTTGGCCAAGTTTACATGTAAAGTCACAATTGCTTGTGAAGGTTTGTTCAAATTATACCCCTGGGGTCATTTCTGCCCCCCCCCCCCCCCCCCCCCCCCCCCCCGAGATTGTCACGCAAGGGACGGGTGCGGCGAATGGCAAATGCAAACGACCTCGTCTGAAACCCCTATGCAAATCCTTGCTATTTTGAACAAGGCTTTATTTAGTGGTCCACTACCGTGGTTGTTCAAATTATGACCCTTGGGTCAAAAGTGGCACTGCCCTGGGGGTCACTATTTTCCTAGAGACTTATCTAAGAAATATTTTTAAAATCTTATTGTTTCAAACCACAAGGCCCATACCTTTGATATTTGTTGTGGAGCATCATATGATGCAATTGAAAACATTTGAAATAATGCCCCTTGGGCAAAAGCTGGCCCCACCCCTTTTGAATTACTTATTAATTTTTAAAGCTACAGTAATGAAATTTTGACCATGTGAACAGTTTTGCAAACAAGCATTAATGTTGTCCTCGGATGTCCTTGACTTTGACCTTTGACCGACTTTTTATGTTTAAAGCTACAGAAATGAAATTTTGACGATGAGTACAGTTTTGAAAGCAAATATTTTTTACCCTCAGCTTACCTTTACTTGGCACATATCAAAATAGTTCATGCAACATCTGCTTACAACACTTCCTGTCCTAGATGTTGAACTTGCAGCGTTTTCAGCTAACCCAAACACTAAAAGTGAACTATATATTTGTTGCCTATTACTCAAACGTACATGCTCTGGATTGAAAATGACCACAAGAGCCATGCCAGTAGAGCATAGGCCCTTTTGGGTCTCTTGTTATTTCTACCAATAAGAACATAGGTATGCTTGATCCTATATCGTTACTGGTGCATTTTAAAGCATTATTAAACTCATTATGACCCTTATCTGTAGCTCTAAAATCATCACAAGTTCAAGAAGACTGAAGAACTATACTCTGCCTACATACATGCTTTTTATACAACATGTAATAAAACATAACCCTTGTCTCACCTGCATTGGGCTTCCTGGAACACGTGTTCCCAACAAATCAGATAGTGGGATGTTGACCTGGGTTTGTACTATTCAAAAAACTTGCCATATGAGTTACATTGGACACTCCAAACTCATAGTAGAGAAGAAACTCCCATATCAGATAGTGTGATGTTGACCAAGGTTTGTAAAGGCTTAGACTTTAGATGGTAACATATGTGCCTCTCATCCAAGCATAAAGTGTTTATGGTTTGAACATTAAATTTGACCTGGGACGATAGTGCAATACTGTATACAACTTCTTGAAATAATGCCTTCAAACATCAGTGAATATTGACCAAATAGTGACATCATTGTTTACCTTCATGGCAAGTTCTTTGAAAATCCTATAATGCATGGTCAAGAATCAACCCGGGCAAGGATAATTGCAACCTTTGACCTCTAAGCTATACCTTGATCTTTGGTGTACAGAATTTGGTCTTGTGTATGACACGCCCCTGATCATGGTGACTCTTCATGGCAAGTTTTTTGAAAATCCTATGATGCATGTTCAAGATAAAGCCCACATATTGTTAAATCCGGACAGACGCATGCACATAAACAGAACCGCCATTGTGACAACTATGTCTCGCTCAATGTAAATATGGTTTCACCACACTCATAACACGATCACTATAAATAACTGTTTTATTATATAATATTGTTTCATCCAGGTAATATCGACTTATTTGATTATTTTTGATAACTTTGTATTGACTTAATTATCAAATGTTTTAAACATCGACTTTTGAGGGTTAACATTAACAGTCTCCACAATGGCATCCAGATATTTATTTTATTATACAGAACTACCTTGGTTAGGTCAGCAATTGTTGTCTTTGATTTGACAAGGAGTGAACCAAATCATTTCAACTATTAAGTGAATTTCCCCGCATCATAATGACGTCATATGATACTTTTTCCAGTCTAGAAGTTATTTTTCCTGCGTTATTATGACGTTTTATGATAAACTGTTTCTTGTCTTTAAATAGACAGGTCAATATAGCGTTCTATTCTATCCATGAGAATTGCTCCTCGTCCAATCATTGACAGTTTATTTAAAGATCATGTTAGAATATAATTTATTGCACTGATCTATACATTTACATAAAAAAATAGCATTATTTTTTCATCCATCAAAAAGGTGTTAACATGTATGAACTTTTCCTGCAGTGATATGAGGAGTAATGACATTCCACTGCGTTATTTTGGCATCTGTGGAATATACTTTCATTCACAAGCACTATACACTGTCACACTGGTCAGAGGTTAATAAATAACACATTGTCTTCTGGTGTAGAAGCTCACACTATCTGTTGGCAACAGATGAGAGTTGGTCCCGTATCTTGGACAGTCCGTCCAACATGGTGTCGAGCGTCTCCTTGGACAGTTCCACATTGACAGTGGATACGTCAGCTACCTGATCCACACGTAGAGGGTTCTCCTGCACCTGGAATGTATTCAGAGTAGCTTGTCATTCTTATTTAAAGCCACATGTTTTCCATGAATAACTCATAAACAAAGCCCTTTTAAAGGATAATCTCTCAATTCAGCTGGCATATGGTGTAATTTCTAATATAATTTAACTGATACAGAACTATTTCACTGTTTTCACACGCAAATAAAAAAGTGTTATAAAATGTATTACAACGATAACAGTGCATGCAGTTGCTTGAGCTTAACGATTATTGAATTCACTGACATGTGAGGGGCATAGCTCACCAAATATTTTAGCCGGAGTGAGAAGCCATTCTATACATTTAAAAGAATTGTCACTGTTAATAACAACACAATGTTTTGTTTGAATGTCTTGAACATTTACAAAATAATGGCAAAGTGTTTTTTTTCTTGTCCATTTATGATGCACCCCCACCACTAAAACAAATGTTGATTTGATCCCAAGAGATGGCACTGCGAAGGTTTATGCTATCTATTATAAGACAGAAAAAGGTATGTGGTTTTTTCAAGGCCACTCATGCAGACTGTACCTTCATTTGCAGTATACATGTGGGCACAGACATTCTTGCAATGGAGTCAGAAGATGTCTTGATATCCACTCGCCAGTCAAAGTCAACCATCCTCGGTAGAGAAACTGAAACATTAATTTATAACATACATACACATGCGTATTAAATGTTTGTAATTATGTCTCTCCCCTCACACAGGCATAGGGAACATTTTGATGTTGCACTGGCCATCTGTCTGTCGAGATGGATGTCACAAAGTTTGACCGCGTGAAATCTCTAAACTACTGGCAGGATTTTGATGGGAAATCACAGGAATGATAAGTATCAAGCCTCACACGCAGTGACATTCACATTGGCATGTTCCATTAAGGTATTTTTTCATGGAATTGTGGCCCTTCAATTTTTTTTATAGTCCATGCAAAATCTCAAAGGATTTTAATGAAACATCACAGAAATATAAACTGTAACCAAGAAACGTAGAGCTGTAGCTGTCTTATGCAGCTTTGTCTATGAGATAAATATATATCAAAGCGCTTAAAGCGTTGAATGGCTTTCGGCCTGCAACGTTTCATGTTATTGTTAAACATATTTATTAACATAAACATCTAAAGATAGTATATGCTCGCTCATAATTTCCTTCGAGTTTAATGTTGATTCTCAATGAGATCATGAAGTATAAGTCACTTGAAATGTGGAATACGTCAAATAGTTACTTATAAGGTATGGTGTAATACTCAGTACCATATAAACCTTATCTGGAGCTTTTGTTTCATAAACAATGCACTGCCACGGATAAAGCATTAAGGAATTTTTAGTAAAATCTACTCTACACACCAAACTTGACTTGAGGCGTTTTTAATTTTCTAACTGGGTATGCTAGCTTAACCAAATGCATCCCAACAAAATGCATTGGACATATTAATAAGGTTTATGATTAAGACTTTGTTCTACAATGCCATATACCTCTGGGTCAAATCACCCACATACTATTTCTTCCCTGTATGCTTTATGTACATGTATCTTAATAATACCCTCAACATATGTCACTCCTGGACAAAATTAACAGATTTATATCAGTTGTGTTTTTAAATATGCATATGTATTATGCTACATACTAACGATATTGGACTAAAATTACTGTGACAAAGTAAGAAATATTCACACACTTTCCGTTCCATTCGGCATTACATGACTATGACAAAAATTGTAGCAGGTTGATAGCCTGACAACGCTTTACGCGGTTTGATTTGAATTGTAAAAGTGTATAATATTCATTTAGTAATGCTTAAAAGGTTGTTAGCATGTACTTACACGAGAGAATAGTTTTATGCGACACACATTTTACAAACACAATTAAAAACTAACAATCTCAATAGAATATGTCAAGTAATAGCCAATTTAGGCAATTTAAAACAAAGAAATTATACTTATGAAAAAAAATGGTTGTAGGATAAAATGAAGTATCATAATTTCATTTAAAACATTATGGTTTGATATCTTACGCCTAATTAGCGTTTAATTGCATCATAATACGATCCATATTTTTCCGTCTTTTAATGACTTCTCAGAGTTTGTTACCGGCGAATAAACCTGTCGGAATGTGATGAGTCACATTCTATTCTTAACTACAATGTACATGTAGATATTATTGGTCCTCGGCCGAAGCAAAATCTAAACACAGGTATACAATACATGTGTTTATTGGATTCAGTATGCATTCATTTTGCAACTATTTGCAGATTCTGCTTTTCGATTTTGCGTTCTGTAACTCACTGATATCAAAATATATATCAATTGCGTTATATTACGCAAATCGCAGCTTTTTCATACTATATTAACCACATAACATGTACTGAAGACTCATTTAAGCGCTATTTATGGCAAGCTAATAAATATGCAGAACGCAGTCCGTAGCAATTAGAGCAGATTGCTTATCAGGTATTTCCGATGTAAATGTTAATGTAAATTAGGTCGGTGACCACCACAGTTCTAACCGCGCTGGGGTTGATACGCCCGTCCGTGCATTAATTCGCTTAAAGTTAGAAATGTTATGTCGATCTGCCAATGCGATTTCCGAGATACGGTTATAAAAGACAGCAGGCCTAGCGTAATAACTGATGATTATGCATGATTGATGAAATGCATGTCAAATAACGAATAACCATATGGGCCATAACTTGTATTGTGGGGATCAGATTAATTGATCTCCTTAATATGCATTAACATTTTTGAGATATGACCGAAAGTCCAAACATGCCCTAAGGCTCTTACCAACCTTTTTAAGTCAATCAGGGACAAAAAATGCATTGAGAATCATACATTGTTAAACTAAATTTTCTTATGGCCCTGAACACTTGTTTCAAGTCAAAATGTATTAACGCTTTTGTGATATGACCAAACATATCCACTTGTTGAACAAAAACACACCAGGGCAAGTAGAAGCTCTTCTTGTCCTCTGAGTAGTCAAGCTAAAAGCTTATTAAACATTGCTTATGCAAACTAGACAAGCCAGTATAAAAAATGAGTACATGAAATATAAACACACAAACCTTGGTTATTTATGGCCTGGGCTTTCCAAGTAGCCATATTCTGTATGATGATCTTTGCCAGGAGGTCTCGCAAACTTGTATGGAAATCGCCTAAAATAACCACTCTTGTTTATTACTTCTGTGAAATTCTATTTATAAATACTGCTCACGCAACTAATTTTAAATCAAACAGGAGTCCTATTCATAGAGAACCTTATTGGTACTACCTAAGTCATAACAGGAAATAATTCGTTTTCTTCAATTTTAAGCTTGATTTGATAATTCCCAGAGTAATATTGAATTACGGATAATTGAAAACAATTTTAATGAAGTGGAAATCTTACTGCACTTGTTGACCTTTAACATATTTCATATTATGACATTAAGTTGGTTACACAAATCATTTCATTAAGTGTGTCTGTCTTATTCCCTATTTCCTTAGGTAAAGCAGAGGACTTAGACTGGTTTCAATAAACAGGTTTAAATTAATGTATTCAAGATGTACTAATAATGTTCATCCACAGTGAACACAATAGGAAAACAAATGTTCCACCCACTTGGGAATAGCCTAATGAGGTCTGCCGGATCTGTGGATCCCTGGAACACTGCATTCTTCATGAGGGCTCCAGCAGCAGTCAACAACTGCAGGTATACAAGAACAGCAATTCTGTACATATCAATCAAATTATTAGTAATACTTCTCTCCCTTGTACTGTACATTAGGTGACATGCAATTTTCCAATAAACGGACTACTTTATTACACACAAGTATATTTTTAGATAAAAAGGGGATTTTATACAATTATGAATTAAAACATGATTACGATGCAGTCAAGCTGCAAAATGTTTTACCTGTGTGGTTATAAAATATTCACAAAATTTATGAAGGAAGTTAAATATTGTGAATACATTTAGTATCTATCAATCAGAGTTGCTTCCCCTAGCCCAATTCAATACCTTTCTAGCTTGATCCATGGTGACGCCATATTCTTGAACTAGGTTATTGAGGACTGACTCTGGAACTTTCTGCCTGTCTCTGTACAGAAATCCCCACTGGCATGTTCTGAGTACAACGTCTTTTGATGGGGCCTGCAAGAGATTAATGCATAAATAGTTTTATTCATTATTAAACATCCTAGAAATTCTAAAATTAACCACCATAAAGATTGGTTTGAATAATAAATGAGAAATGAAATTGGTGAAGAGTTCCCAGAGCTTCACTCTATAATGGTATAATTTGCAAGGTAGCTACTATGCAGCACTACTAAATGCTTCTCTATTATATTGATAAAAGCATTTTTTGGTGTTATACTGATAATGTCATATTTGCTATTATATTGATATTGTTATATAATTCCGTTAAAAATCCATCTATTATGTTATATTGGCACAAGTATTGCTGCATTTCGGAATGTATTATGTAAGCAATGTTCTGTCATTGGATTCAGCACTTCATGGCTTTCATGAGTTATGAATTATAACAATATTTCATTCATTTTTTTAAAAATTAAAATTCCTCATGTTTTTCTTAAATACTATTTTGTACATAGTTATTGACATCAATGTTCAATCCATATCACTAATATTATTTATTTTCTTACTAGAAAGATCGATGAGAAATAAATCTACTAGTCAAGATTGAAATACAACCAGAACAAATAATTGTCTGTGATCTATTTCACCCAGATTTAAAACTGAGGCACTCCCCCATTTACCAGGTAGGTGATAAAACTAATTAGCCCTTGGCAGAAAAACATCCCTTAACTCCTATTAATTCCAGGGAAATGTTGCATCAAAGGTGCCAGTTAACAAATCAATTCCTATATCACCATGACAACATGTATGAACACTTCATGACTTTGATATAGGACTTATAGTATTTACTACTTATAGAAGAAATTTACTGTTTTGCTTGTTTCATCTTTTAGTAAAAATTATTAAGGTGCCTGGACATCTTAAAAAAATACTTTCATATTCAAATTAAGAAAAAAAACAGTAATTAGTACACTGAAGGATATCATGCTCAATAGATTATTTCTGTATTTTTAATATTAATACAGTACTGTCAATAAAATTCAACATGGAGCAAAAGGTTTAAATGCATGCAGGTAGTGGTACTCTCTAACAGACATTAAATTTGGCATATTGATGCCCATTCCTTCAGTACTAAACAAACAAAAGAGCCCACAGCAAGGGAAACAAAGAAAGAAACAACATCCACAGTATTTGCTGTCTGTCTACAGCAGGGGGCCACCTGGCCAGTCTGTCAATTGATCCGACTTATTGATTTATTAGCTCTTTGAAAACAAACAACCCTATCAAAAGCCCTATCTTGCTATGTGTGGCCACACCACTTATTGATGATGTAAGATGACATCACAGATATGATGTAATAGTATGGCAAGTGGCACCAGGCACAAGCTCCTCAATGAAAGGTAACAAAGATTGACAAGTGGTTTAACAGGTACTTGTACTTGTAGTGTACCATATTCAATTACCTAGTCTGCTTTCAAAGATACCAGGGTATCTGAAACTCATGAAAATCGATGGCTTCAGCATTATGGGATAATGCAAGTACCAGTATATTCCACTACTGTCTATACATGTTTATTGCAAACTAGTGGAAACTCCATGTGCTTGTCCATGAAATGCTATGGGCATTCAACTGTCAACCATAATGGTCACATTACTTGGTGTGACAGAGCCTGGACACATAACAAACCCCCATTGAAAGATGGAGACAAATCAATTACTGGGGACAACACAATTTATGCAATAATGACAACCACTCTTTAAAACTGCAATAAAATTCATAATAATCATTACTTTAACAGAATGATTGACTGTTTTGTTGACAGTTTTACAATCTGAATGATTACATGAAGTAAGTGTATTTATTTAACGTGTACATTGATCCGTATGTTCGGAAATTGAATTTTACAAGAAGAGGTTTTTCATATAAACCACGATGATTGAAATATTATTATATTAAATTCATTTATATTCATCTGTAACTTTTTGAAATAGACTACAAATACAGAAAGATGGCCAAAACACATCAAGCCATAATTAAGCTGCCCAAAAGGTTTATTTAGTGCAGGTTTAAAGACATAGTTTAGAGTTGAATTTAACTTTGTGAGCTCAATAAACTATTTCATCAATTCAAAACCTCTACACAGTCATAGGGCAGAGTTTAGCGGGTTGTAAGGAGCACCATCCATTCATTGATGAACAAAGCCTTTGTGCTCCACCACTGGGTTTATTTCCCGCCTTTTCACCTATTGGCCATTATCAAATATTTTTCCCTCCAGGCATGACAATCGATACTATGTAGTTTGATAGTTGTAGTACATGATGTAAATGACTGTTAACAAAATAAACTTTCACATCTTCATAGGTAGATAATCATCTGTGTATGATATCAAAATCTTGGGCAACAATTAACATATGAAGTGAAACGATTTAAATATGGAGCGTCTTTATCTATTGAATCTCATTTCAAATATTTATAACAGATATCCAATTCGATGATATTTAGATATCTTGATTAATTAAATCTAGAGTCTGTAAACCACTCTATCTATAAAGAAGTAACGCCCATCAACCTGATTCATCATTTACAGAAATACTGAGTCACACATACAAAACAACAGGAAAACATCTACCAGTAAATACTGAAATATTAACATATTTCAGCAAAAACAAGCGAAATCTTAGAAGTACAAGCTTTCAAATCTTTGTGTATTGTATCAGTGTACTCTCATCATAGTTATCAGTTGGAGGATCTAGCTAACATATGCATGCTTATTTGTGGTATGGTTTTACATAAGGAAGTGAAATATGATGCCCCACTTGAAGATGTTTCTGTCTTAAGGAATTCTAAAATATTCATATTGTTTGTCGCCTTTTTCACAAAAAAAATATCCAAACATTTAAATAGGTTTAAGAATTTTAAGGTGATTGAAATGGACAAACATTGATCATAATATTACAGTGGTTTCTTGTTACATGTAAATCATCACAGAGCAAACATTGGCAAAACTGCTAAATGGAATCTGTGGCAACTGTATTGATCGCTAATATCTGTCTCATACTAAATTTACAAAAATCCATAGGCTTTCTTCTTCAAGACTCTTTGACCTAGATGCAGTTCTAACAGTTTATTGACAACTGAATCAATTAGTAGCACTATTAAATAGTATGTTACTAGGCAAGAGCAAGGGTAGGTACACATAAAAGATTTAGGGTGAAATAAAAAGGTTTACAAGTTAACACAAATAGTTCAAACTGACATACCAACACTTGTAAGTCAATGAAGAAATACACAGGAACAAACTTAATTAAATCATCAATGAATCAGATGGAAAAAATTAGCATCCTGGTGAAAGCTTATGCAGGAGTTCCTTTAACCATGTTTGTGATGTTTATGATTTATAAGCATTTGATTTTCACTGAAATAGGGTCAGTCATCCAACTGAGCTAGGTTGCACCAGCATGCAAGTTAATAAAGGCAGTTTTGAACTATGTCTTAAGTTAATCAAGGGGCACATTTTGACAAATATTTTAGCAAAATTACTTATACTTGCTAGTAATATGTGTTTGGTCATAGCAAACCAAGTGTTCATTATCCCAAGTGACATTACCGAGGTTAGCGTTTTGGCACAATGCTGACAACAACACAATTGTATAATTATATCCCTTTTTTGAAAAACAATGACAAGCTTCATACAAAAACCAAACGGCTTGAATTTTTTATAATGCTGTAAAATACTACTTTGAATAAAGAGGCTTGTTATATTTAACCGCAAACACTTCACCTAAGTGTGTCAAAATCACACAATAATATTGTCTGTATGACTAAATGGGCAAAAATAAATAATTTCCTGTTTTCCAACTATTTTATGTTTATTTTTAAGAAATGAACTACAGAATGCCATGTCATACTGGTATGGATGCCTGGATGGTTTTTTTTTCTATTTAATAATGATTTGAAAATGTAACACATCTTATATTTCAAACCACAGTTATGCACCTGTGACCAATATTAAACTTGCTTCCAGAATGCACCATTTATTTAACTCTTTCCATCATAGATACACCTTTATACTTCTCTAAACAAAGCCTCATATATATATATATCCATGCCTTTTTACTCTAAGTTTTACAGCAATGGGATAGCTAAGAGCTGCCAATGTCACCACTCTTTTATGAAGGAAAGAGTGAAAGCTTTACCCCTGGCCATGGTTGGCAGGGGGTGGGCATATAGTGATATAGTGAACTTAAGACAGCGGGAGATTCCTTAGCCAGTTGGGGGGGGGGGGGGGGGGGGGGTGGTAGCCTCCTTTAAAAAAGGACAACTGAATATGCTGCAACTACTATCAATATGTCTTATATGATGTCAATTGGACGATTGGAGGTAGTGCCTATTCGGCTTATCAAGATCTTCATTGAGCACAAGGCCAACATATTGATGCTGCAATTATTCCAAAAACATTAGGACATAGCTTGGGTAATGCCTCCAAAAAGCAGGGTCTCATAGGACCTAGTAACATTGCCCCCACAGATAAATGTTTGGCTCGTTGATACACCACTTCTTGCAAAACACAGAGCTCCTTATTTACATTGCTGGAGGCCATAATAAACACTTCCTATTATTGTTCTTTAAACATATTGCCAAACAGTCTCAATTCAAGGAAGTTTCAATAATTTGATATATAAATTCATGTCCACAACTGTTGTGTTTACATAATCAAACCACTAGCGGATTAAGGGTGGCCCAGCAAGCGCACACACCATTAATGTCCAAGATTACTTTTTATGGCAACATCAGAGAAAAAGTAAGTAAATGCACCACATTAGACTTAAAATTGTTAAGATTTTCGTAGTCGAGTACACCTATACATGTTAACCCCACTGTCAATTTTTTCAACAATTTAAATTTAAGTTCTAAGGGAGGATGTTTAAAGGTTGGGCCCTTAAGTTATGCACCCTATGACATTAATTTCTGGATACGCACCTTGGAACAGGGCTTATTTGTCATGAAAGTTAAGTAGTGAAAAAATGAATCTTTGACACTAAGATCATTTCAATTTATGACATTTAACTAAGACCTTTATTAAAAAGTGATTTTCAAGGACACAGACAGACTACCAAAGTGGGCTATCCATCTACATTTATCATAAAGTGGCCTCATATGATATATACAATTGTAGACCTATTCCAGTGCGATAATTATGCCATTTTGTTTAATTTTTGCAGTAAGACCCTTACCGCAGTCATTGAAAATAGCCCGGATTCTTAAAGTTATACTTGGCATTACATTTTTGAACAAGCCCTGCTATATAAAATCTAGAATTTGCATAAGCCCAGAAAGCATTTTACCAGTGCAGGGCGTGTGCTTATTTCAACAACTGTTTCCCTTGGACTTAGCTTTGTAATAAGTATTAACTGAATTGCAATCATTTACATCAAGGGACTGGTCAACTGTAAGCCAAAAGCATGTTTGTCTATCTCTGTTATTATTTGATGTGATATTTGATGTAAAGCAAATAATTTATGAGCTCAAAACAAATAACTTAACTGCTCATGCCTCAAGGTACCCTCCCCTCCACCTAGAATATTTCAGGCATGCTCTACCACGAGATACCGACTTTATGAGAATCAGTCATAATGTCATATTTATTTATTAATCAATATGTTCCTTAATGTGCTATATTGGGCAACTAATGTTATAGTTTTATTTTGTTTTAATCACTTAAATGTTCAAAAGTTTCACCTGTGTCAAAATAGTCAAATCTGTAAACACAACGGCTGCCATATTTGCATCACGTGATTAAAGCGCCACCACTACCGGAGGTTTATTTTTATAAGCCAATGAAATCATACCATTTTCCTCTGTGACGTCAGGAATATTTAGCGTATCGGCGGGAAGTTCAGTCGTCTGTTCAAGAGGGAAAACTGACGCACGTTTTTGTTTGAAAGGCTTATTTATTAATAACCGGATCAAAGATGCCTTCTGAAAAGTATGTTTTTCATCTTAATATGCCAATGTTTCCATAGTACGTGTACGATTGTTCAAATATTCTTATTGTTTATGATAATGCGGCATTTCACGTCAAATTAAGATGCACGCTGATTGTTTTCTTTGTTTCCGCTTTCAGCGAATCTTATGTAGGTCACAATCATAATGAGATTGAGGATATTGGATACATTTAGGTTGTCAAAAGGATGATGGCGTCGTTATATTTTTTACGTGCTTGCATTGTTTTATACTTCTGAGTGGGTTTTTAAATTATTAAGTCGGGAACTCTACCGTATAAAACAAAGCGTCTGCATGATGTGCTGCAGACGACAACAAAAGCGGAAGTAATACTTAATTTTACTTTCCAGGGAAGAAGTTCAGACTGTCACGGAATCGAAGGAAACTACTGAAACTCCAGAAATTAAAACTAAAACAGTCGAGGATGTTAAGAGAGCCGTTGAAGAGGCAGAGAAGGTAATTGTTTATCGAATTAACTCTTTGTTGAAACTAAAACTGATCATATCTGATCGGAATCTCGATTTATCGATAAAGGTAGTTGCAATTTGTTGAGGGCATAGTTGAGAGTTGATGACACAAGTGCGAAAAGATTCGTGAGATGTTTAGACTTGATAATATATTTTTTTGTTGAAGTTTTCATTGCATGTTTACGGATTTTAATATTATTAATATGATATAATTCACGGTATTTCAGTGAATAAGATAGAAGTATTCTAAATTTGTTTTTAGCTAGTTTCTATCAATTTGGAAGGTTATGTGTTACAGGTAAAAAAGTTTATTATTACACATAATGTAGAATTATGTGGTTTTGGTTTGTGATATTTCACATTGAAGTCATGTGGGTTTGTCGACCTTTTTGACTCGAATTATAAGAATAAACTCTGAATTTCTATCTGGTCTAGTTGAACAACACATCTTTTTGCACATTTAGGAGCAAGAGGACACTGCCGAGGCTGAATCCACAGAAACAAAGGAGGAGAATGGCTCAAGTCAAAAAGATGAAGAAAATGTGAACCAGAATGCCACAGAATCAACTGGTGGGTGTCTTTTGAAAAACATTACAATACTGATGGAACTTCAGTGCCCTGTGGATGGTGTTGTAAAACAGTTCACTAAATTCAAAAAGTAAAAAAAAATAATCTAGAAATGTTTGATGACGTTTTGTTGCAGTTGTATCGCTAGACCTCGTCATTATGACGTAAAAGTGAACTCGAATGAGGAATTTGAAGATGTCTAAATATTGTTAAATACCAGCAATATGTTGTATAGTTTGCTGAAATTCAGTCATTAATCGGAAACAGTATGACATCTTTTATCTTGTGTAGTCCTTGAAGGAATAACATTGGCGAGACCATATGAAGTGCAACCATTACCTTTCCTCTGTCAGGTCGCCATGCCATCCTTATTCTTGTTAAAAATGTCCCTGTTGACATTGCATTAAGAGTTTTATAGTCGTCGTTGGTGTATATTATTTCGTGGCGATGAGCAAGTTCGATCATCACACGCCTCGAATAAATTGTACAGTATTGTAATCAAGCAATGTACTATCAAATACCATTTAAACTTTTCTGACTTGATACATTTCAGACGCGGAGAAGAGATCGTTAGACGAGGAGGAGGCTGACAATGAGGAATCCAGTCCAACAAAGAAGACGAAGACTGAGGACGCCAAAGAGGACACCGATCAAACAGAAGAAAATAAAGATTCTTAGAGACCTACTTTTTATCATGTGATCATATCATTAATTTTACCATTGTTTTAGTCTCAGTTTTTGAGAAGTTGTTCATTATCCGTATTTAAATCACGTGCAGCCAAATTTTGTCCATGTTGGATGCTGGTTTTATTTAGTATATTTGTGGAATAAATGTCGTATGAAAGGTATTATATTGTTCATTCTGCATCATTTACGATCAGTGATACTCTGACCGGTCGGTTGAGAAATTGTAAATGTCGATCTAATGCGTCCTGCTTCGAAAAAGTATTGATTCAACTTTATCGGGGCCTTGACGGGGAAAATTGGGAGACCTTTCGGAAGAATTAAGGCATTCAAGTTCATTGTTTCATGTATTGGTAGATATTCATAGTGAATTTGACCCGACAAGTTGCTCACAAGTTAACGCGTATACAGTCGATGGTCGGAAGCGAGTAAATGTATGGCATTATGCATATGATTCAGCATGCTTGCCATAGGAAGTTCGACAAAGGTCTGAAACGTTTCATTGAGAATCTAACCGTTGATAACAAAAGGTACTAGACCGCTCCCAGGGCTATAAGAGAAAGGGTACAAACACTTGTTCAAGAATTCTTTAAGAAGCGAACTCCGAGGTCGCACGACACTGGTAACGAACATCGCGCATTGTCAACTTGAGACTTGTAAGTATTGGCCATGACCCTGGCAGAAATGGTCATACCTTTTGATATATTCGAAAGAAACCAAACCCGATATGAATTGATAGGCATGTTCTGCTCGGAATGTGGCAATCGGAAATGCAAGAAAATTTGTCTCTCGAAAACGACATTTACCTTTTTAAACCACAAATGGATCCGATAGTGTGGCCCTCTCTAGCAATACATCTGGAAAAAAACTAGGAGATAACGAGGAATTTTTCAAGCAGAAAACTAGGAATACTGAGAAAAACTTGTCAAGGTTACTACTGCTTCACTCTCAAATTACCTTGCATATATATATGTGCGTGTGAAGGTCAAACTATGTATCAGTTACAAGAAACCACTACTGCCAGTAGCATAGGCAAGACATTTTTTTCTGCAAGGCGACAGGTCAGAAAATCCTCCAATGCATGAAACTGATCATTGATGAACACTCGCCCGCCTGTCAATATACAATCTAATAATATGTTGCTTTTTCTCTGAACACGTGATTATTGAAGAGGAAAACATACACAATTTAATATATATACATATTTTCAATGGCTATCAACCTTATTATTTGCTGATAAAAAACATATTACAGTAGTAGTATGATTGTACCTCCTCAATATAATCGAGTTCGAGGTTCTGACGTTAATTGTACTCGGATAATTTTGATCACCGTTGTGACACAACGGCACAAACGTCACCACTGCCCGTGGCATAGGACAAGTGCACGCTTATACTTTAAGTTATCACACCAACGCTATCACTCGGCATAAGACATGTGTACTCTTAGACTTTAAAGCCTCATGACATCTCCGTTAATGACCAGGAATCGGGCACCATTATTTTTGTATAACAGAAGTTGCTCATTCCAATTGGCAACTTCATTGGTAATTCTGCAGCTGTGTTTGTGCTCGTGTCGAACTGCAGCACGCGCCTGGTCTCCTCAAAGTTTCCGTCCTCCCCACCAAAAACAACCAGCTTGTCACCGAATGCCGCGACGGCAAAACCCTTCATTGGCGTGTTAGGAATTTTGCATACTTTTTCACATACTTTTTCATGCTTTGTTTTTTCACAAATTTGATAAACTTCACCTTTATGGACTACAAACGTGATATCGTTAACAACTACAGCGGAAAATGTGTTACACTTAGCAGGTACCGGCAAAGATATTTGAAAGTTCCAACTTATCGACGAGGATGTGTCAAAACACTGGATTTTATCACATGGCAAATTCGCTGGTTTACTGGAGTTCTGCGAGACAGCGCAACCCCCAAGAAGATATATTATCCTTCGAATAACAACAGACCTTGCTCCTGCCACAGAAAAGGAGATAGTGCCATGGTCCTTATGCCATTGCATAGTTGAAGTGCTGTATTTATAAACGCTGCAGTTCGCCTCTGGTTCTTCTCTTGAAATCCCTGACAACACAAAGATATCTTGACCAACCGTCACCATTGTATGTTGCTCTCTACCTACAGGGAGATCATTAAGCCTTTCCCAACGACCTTGTTCTTCGTCAAAGAACAAGAACTGTTTTGGCTTAGTACCTCCACTGAGGTAGAGCAAACTGCCACGCGCACATATTGCGTATCTGTAACCAAGGTCAGTCGGAGGAGCATTATCTACTGAATACCAATTTTGTTTCATATAATTCAGGACTGTTAAACTACCCTTTTCACGATTTGCACCTCCAACCACCACTAACCACTCACAAAGCTCGGACACTCTTCCAGTTTCACCCATCTGACCTGTAATGATTGTGGGCTGAGACTCTTTGATAAAATAAAACTCGCACGCCCCATCCCACATTCTTTTCCTTTCTTTAACAATGTCGCTGTTCACATTCCCCAACGCTGAATCGCTATCATCAGTTTGCAACGTCGCACCGAGAATATCCTTGTTCTCCACGTTTTGTGCCTTTAGTAAAACAGATATCAATGATCGTGCATCCTGCTCTGATGGTTCTTCCTGCGCAATAAACCAGACCCATCCCGCTGTACACTTTACAGTTCCACTGCAATTGAGAAATACTTCACCCAACAAATCTTTAAACCGCCCAAAAGCAACCTGCCCGATCGCATCAGTCGTGATGAACATTCCAAAATTCTGAATAACAATTGATTTAGCTGCCTCTGCTATTTGATGTATTTCAAATAACTTTGCAATTTGCCAGATTTCCAGACTGATTTCAGGGCTGATGCCACGAGAGAGAAAATCTTCACATTCGACAGACAGCGTGCTGAGTTGTAGAAAGTTTGCAGCGTGGAATAATTCTGGAACTGACTCAGTCTTGATGACGTCTCGGCGTCCTGTGTAAATGAACTGCAGGAGGCGTTCGGTTGTTTCTTCAGTAAAGGGCAGATTGGCTGAGTTGGACATCGCTTCCTATTAAAATTGAACATGTTCAATATAATCACAAGGAATATTTATACACACATCCTATTATAACAGGACGCTTTTCAGGCGGACGTCCTGTATCATGAGCGTGACGTCGAGTTCGGTGTGTAAACGCCAAGGCTGTGGTCGAAACCAGACACCGAACAAGACGTGATACAGCTCTTCAGAAAAGCGTCCTTTCGTATTATTCCTTTTAATATTTCGATCATGTTTAAAGTAACGGAACTGCACTTAATTTTTACCTGACAGTTCCCAGCCTGATTAAGTGCATTTTCTTGGGGGAAAACAAGTCAGCAATCGAACACATTCGAAATAATTTCTTTAGGAAATAAATATGTTTCTGATAAAAATGTTACTGAAAATTAAGATAGTATTGTAAAAAAAGGTGTCTGTAAAGGTATAACGCAACATATGCTACTATGATGATACGGACTAGCTTGATAGGGCGTGCTGAATGTTCACTGTAAGTGTTTGGTTAAATGTCAGATTTCATGAATCATTGAAAGTTCATTCAGCTAGTTAAGAGTACCTGCATATCGCTGCTGAACATCGTTTGAAAGAACGGTGAGGTGGCAGCGAGGACCGCCTTGTGACAGGGAAACACCTTCATGTTGTCAGCAACAATTGTGAAGTCTGTGTACTGCCCTGAGAGCCGGAGAGTCTCTAAGCCATTGCTTAGCGCTTCCCGCTGCAGATTCATTGTTTGATTGTGGCTGTGTTCACTTCTTCGACGTAACCAAGGTCCATCTGAAGTTAATACAATTTACTTCAAGTTATAATACATAAACATGATCACGTGTACATAATTACATGTAAAACCGGGTACGCCCATCATTTTAACCGGCTTTTGCTATTGTTAAATTAAACCATTAATAACAACCGTTTATCAATGATGTGCTGTATTTGATGCATTTTAATTGTGTTTATGCTTGCGACAATATGAATTAAACAACAAAAGTGTTGGGTTTTTTAAAAACAAAACAAAAAAAAACAAATATGCATTTAAAAATACCGCGGGCCACCGAAGCATATATCGTCGCCTAACTGACAATGGCTACGTGCATGTATCACGGTTACAAACATTACAATACTGTATATCCAAAACGTTAACATTTCAACGCGTAACATTTTAGTAAGTAAAATTGAAAAGACAAAGCAATTTTGATGATATTGATTTCCGCAGCACGTTCGCACCTTTGGCACTTCGATAACAAAAAGCGAAATGAAAAGTAGCCTGCGAAATAACTCCAATAAAACAGTTTTCTGAGAGCCACACAGAAGCAAAGTATGGTTTAATAAACTGAGTATTTTTTCCTGCATGTAAAATGTGTTTTCTCCACAAAACTCACGTTCTCAACAAAAAACCCAGCCAAAGCAATAAACGGTTAATCAGTTTTTCGGCCATCGCTGTGCCCAGGTGGGATCATTCTCATCAAGAGAGACACAGTTATCCGCACCGGTCATGAACTTCCGGAATTGATGGAAGGACAGATTGTTGATTATTCATCTTGAAATGTTATTGACTGATTAACAGGTAAATTACGACAAGAAACTTTATCCGGTTGTTAAGAAATTATATTTTATTATAGAACATAATTACACTTACTTTTTTTTCCATAGATCTTTAATAGTTCTTATAAGATAAAAAATGTTCAGAAAAAAGTTTATTACACTTACAGTATCACAGGCGCTAGTCACATAATCAATTTTTTTACAAAATCGGCCTATATATGTATATTCAGATATATCTTATTATAGTATATAGCACATATAGAACATTAAAAAAGTTTGTTTCGAGCACCTGGGGTTACAATGTATTAAAGGTTGTTATTATTATTACAGCCTAGTTAGGCTCAACACTCTTTCAGCTGTTCAGTCTTCAGTAGTGTTGTGGTGGGAATCGGTTCCAATTTGACTATCGATATACTGCTCAACTCAAGTAACCGATTGTCGATAGTACAATCAGTTTCTGACAGTATCTGAGTTTTATTAAAATCTAATAATCTTTAACTAGATACTAATGTTGCTTCCAGCCATATCATTAACGATAACAACTTAACACTTTTGAGTATATAAATGAACCCATATATATGTATATCTGAATCTGATTGACAAAAAACTCTAATAATTAATGTCTGTTTAGGTTGGCTAGACTAGTACCAGACTCATACATGCCATATCCCCCGGGGGGGGGGGGAATGATATTTATTATTTTTAGAAGATTTCACATCAGGTAATAATGACAAAGTGAAACCACAGTATGTGAGTAAAACTGAATGTTAAGAAACAACTCCACAAGGTTGAAATAACTGTCTAAAAAAAGGTTTGATAAATGCCAAAAGGAAACTTACAACAAGGGATCAATTAATTTGAAATAATGATCGAAGGCAAAGAAATATTACTCTTTTGGAAAAGGAAGAAATAAATAATATTTATTCCATTCTCTTATTGTCTGAACTTCATCATAGCTGATGTCATAAGCATAGTATTAAGCAGAATTTTTTTAAAAGAATTGGAGGAAGGGATATTTAATTTAATTGTCTCAAAAACATATCATTCCAATGACATTTTGTTCTGCAAGTGCATTACAGTATGACATTGCACTGTATCATAAGAATATGAGAAATTCTGTATAATGAAATAGTTTAAGGTTTTCATATCAAAATAGATGTGAGTACATTTTTTTTGTACTTGCGTCTACAAATAATTTGAAATTTTGCCAACTTGGACCTGCTAAAAAATCCCCCCTGAATACTACCAAAATCCCCCTGACTTTTCAGCCTTTCTAAACAAATCCCCCTGAATGGTCTCCAGAAAATATGGCATGTATTTAGACTTAAGTTTGGCCATTTAAAAAACATGTAATTATAATGTGTGGCGGCAGAAACCCACACTTTTGTTACATATGGTTTTCAGGGACTTTTAAATGAGTACACTCTGGACTCAAAAGCATGGTATTTTGCATGCAGGAAATCAAGAGTTTTTCATACGTGCACAGTTGTTCAATATTATTTGGGAGTTATTTACACATCAAGTGTGAACACTACTGGTAATATGTTCTACCCATGGTTAGATCTGTCGCAATATGTTCATGTTATAATATATGTATCTACTTGTGAAAGTTTATACAAAAACATTACATGTACTAAACTTCGAAAATTATAGTCATTGCGATTCAAATGACATGATATATTAAACTTAAAACAGAACAAAGCAATTTTGCAAACAATCAAATTTGTCCACAATATTATAAAGTTAAATAAGTAATTATATAGTTAAATAAGTATGCTATGGGTAATTCGAGCATATTGAATCAGTCTATGAAGAGCTTGGAAAATGTTAGAAATTGTGTTTAATTGAAGTAATACGAGGGTCAAGGTCGTAAAGTTTTCGGACTCTGCTTATGATATGGAGACTTTTAACTTTAAAACCCCCAAAAATACAAAAGTAAGGTAGACAAATACATCGTATCCCCGGATATGCATCCGTGCAGCAATTGCCAGTTTCTGCCTCGAAGCTCACCCTTTAACATAGGGAACAACGCAAAATCCATGGGGGCCAGGTATGGACTGTATGGAGGATGCTGCAGACGCTTATATCCAAGGAAGGCAATTGTCATTAGTGTATCCTCGGCCTGATGACTTTGCCCGTTGTCCTGGTGAAAAATCAAATTCTCTTAATCGGCACATGGACGCTTCTTCCGTATGCCATTGGTAAAGTCCCGGCACATTATCTGGAATAATTTCATTAAAAATCCATTTAACATTTTTGACATTTTCACTTAATCACAGTTTATTTATAATGACAATATCGAAGAAACATTACATTTAATATGCTGAATTTTATTCATTTTTAATTGTTCCATGGCTCAAATCCATGGTGGATGCTATTTCGTCAACCGAAATTTAACATGTTACGGCAGAATTTTGCTGAATGTTTGCTGACCAGCTCTTGGGTTCTTGTCTTTTAGTTCATCTCTGCTGTCGGGGATGCGCCGATGCTATTCAAAGACTAGTGTTCGGCTGACCTTATTAGGGTCCTTTTCCATAAATTTAAACGTTTCTGTAGGAGTCATTCCTGCACTTGCTCAAAACATTATCCCTGCACGTTGCTCGGTACGAAATGACGTCTGTATTTTTTTCATTGCAACTGTTGAGGGGTAGCGATACACAACTTGTGATTTCTCAATTGTTATAACTGATATGGCGTTTATAACACTTACGCACCAAATTATTAAAGATTCGATAGAAAATACATTTATGTTTTGTTTCTAAGTATGTAAGATTTCAAACTGTTCCGTAACACCTAAACAACATTAATAAATTTAAATAAAAACATATTTTTTGTATCCATAACTATAACGTGTCAGATTTTAATATCACTGAGTATTTAAACTAGGGATGCAAACAAATGCCAAAACTGATATTCAAATATTCGGTAATTCTTTCAGTCGAATATTCGATTACCAAAATACATATTTTAGAAGATGTAGTTAATTACTATAATTATTCGCTAAAGTAATAGCCGGGGCATTTTTACCCTACCTTGTCGTAGCCAGTACACGCGGCGGATACCGATTTTCCCCAAATGAGCCTTTGATTTTTTTCTCATTATCAGGAAGAAAAAAGGCAATACATTATAAACAAACAAATACGGAATAATTTCAATCCGTAGCCTTTATATTTCTAAACAATGTGAAATTAGTTGGATTACTAGTCAAAGAGCGTTTGCACCAAAGGAGGGCCTTTCCATAGGTTGAGCAGCCTCGTTCTGAGATTGACCTCTTAATTAACTAAATATAGCTATGGAAAACCCAAACCAACTCGGGAACTAGTAAAATAATAAAACGAAAACAAATGTTGATTTGACTCATCTTATGGGAACGATATAGGAAATGTACCCTAAAACGCTATATTATATACATTTGTATTTCAATGCTCGAACATTGTAACGAAACATGGAAAACCGTTTAAAGCACATGTATGTCACAACATTATTGTAGCACATGGTATTCATATCATAACTGCGATTTAGGCTACGTTGCACAACTAATATTCAGCCAAGACAGCACATTGGTGTTAAAGCCAATTCCTAGACAGTTATTGTAACATTAGGGGAACTCTTTATAGTACCCGATGATATGTCCTTAAATGACATATGGCGCATGTTGAGTGTATTGTCATCACATTCACACCTCTGGCATTAGGGGTCTATCGTTGTAAAAACAAGACAAGCGAACTTTATCAACAAAAACAGTGTTGTAGGCAAAAGGTTTTTATTCTCTTTTTTGCACTCTTTTTTCGAATATTCGAATACCGATTTTGACATTCGAATACCAAACCTTTGATCTAATATTCGTTTGCATCCCTAATTTAAACGATTTAATTATAAACGCGAGTTTTATTAGGACAGTCCTGGAACTTTACGACTGACCCTCGTTTAAGGTTTCAACTGCCAGATATGTAAAGTGTGTATGTATTAATAATTATAATCTTATAAGTTTTAAACTTTCTTTTTGGAAGAAACTGCATTTAATGATAATATATATGCTAGAATATATAAGAATAATTGTATTTCAGATGACTGAAACTCAAGCAGTTACTTCTCAAGCATTTTGTCATCATGGCTGTCCATGAACATTGTGAAAACTGCTTTAAAATCAACTGTGTCATCAAGCCGGACAACAGCCAGTCATGCGGTCTGGTGTATTGTCGTTCAGACTGTGGATTCAGATTTCATGTGTGTAAGAGTGAGGAACACAAGCTTGTTTGCATGAAAGAAAAACTGCCATGTATCAATAAAATAAATGGTTGTCCAGTTGTACTAACTAGGGATAAGATATCTGCACATCTGCCAACATGTCCAGCTAGTGTCATTATTTGTAATAGAGAATGGAATCGCTGGCCAATGCATTCACAGGACAAGGGATGGAAGGCTCCAATGCCTTTTAAACATCCTCATATAAAATGTGGTCAATTTGATGTGGCATTTGCCTTGCGGGACCAAAAAATGCTCATAGAATCTAGCAAAACTCCAAAAAAGACGAGACGTATATTGAGGAATTCATTGACACCATGTTATCCTGCTGTTCCAATCCAGTCCCACTCCAGTGTTTTAGACAGTCCAACTAGCGAGACCTCTATGCTTTCTGATGATGAAACAGGAACACCCTGGGATCTACATCAGTCCCCACCTGGCTTACAGAGTACCATTGTCAATCAACTATCTGGTATGCAATCAAGTGAAGAAAGAAATCTCTATGCTGCCTCCAGACAGGCTACTGAGAGTCTCACAAGAGCCCTGGATTATGCAACTGGAAAGCAAGGCCTGAAAAGATTAGCTGAAATTTCAAAACTCAAGTATGATAAATTAGATAAAGAAGAGAAAAATGTTGAACAAATTACTGAGGATATGAAAAACACATCCATATGTGATAGAGGTCATCATGTAAATGACTCCATGTTTGACAATTCATGTAGTGCTAATGGAAGTAGTGAAGATGATGATATGTTGGAGTTGTATGGTATGGAGAAAAAGCTTTATGAAATATTGGGACTGGATTTAACAATGCAGTTTATTTCATCATATCAGCCAAAACCAATGAAGATGTTTACATTTTTATGTGGAAGAGAGTTTAGAAGAGATGAATACCCATGGCATGTGAAAAACTTTCACTGTGATATTCAGTGCAATTTGAATAATTGGTTTGAGCAAAGATGTCCTTTAGCATATCTCGGATGCACCTTTGCCTTTCAAAGACTTGTTCCAAAGTCCCCTAGTGGTAGTATTGTTCACAGCCCAGTATTGAACAGTTTTGGTCTCAGTTTTAGTGAGGAGTATGTGCCTGACAAGGATCACTGTAATGGCCAGCTCACCAATGAAGAGGATATCAGAACAGTTTTTGGAAGAAAGCTTTTACGAGAAGCTACTCCCGAGATTCACACCTCGTATAAATGTGATGCTTCTGTTCATGTTATACCACGATATCGATCTGTATCTCGCGACGTGTCTCCAGTTAAATTTGGTGCTAATGAATATGTTGATGAATATCAGCACTCCTTAGTCGATCTTCCTTTTGAAGTGTTGCAAAACATTGCCCGTCATCTGGATGGTTTCAGTCTGCAACATATGTCAATGACTTGCAAGCTTATACAGAGCGTTTGTTGCAGTCTCCTGGATGAGAAAGGCATTGTCACCCTGGTGTGGGAGAAAACAGCCTCAGATAGTGGCTCTAGTTTTCACTGGGATGTGGCTTACAAGGTATTGAATATTATGGTAATTTTAAGTTTCAAAAGGTATCTGGTAATCATGTTAATAGCAGTAACATGTATTAACATATAAGCATGTACACAAGAATCATTCCCTCTTATGTTTGTCTGTCAGGATGTGTTGTTTTTTGTCGGGAAAGTATTTAGAATTTTAAATGAAACGGGTATCATTTTACCATTTCGTTTCAGTTTTTGTGCAGTGCACTGCAAGGGCTTTTTTCCTAGTTATGGAACAGACACCCTAGCCCTTTTTGTGAGACAAAATATGTGTTTTCAGGACTTTTTCAAACATTTTGAGAACAAATGGAACAACATATAATAAAAGAAGTAAATAAACCCCTCAGAAACCATTTAATTTATCAGAGATTCTCATTTAAATATATAAAAAATAAAAAGATATTTAAATCGAAAATAGGGAATTTCATTTTTGTTTGGGGGTGAAAAAAACATGCCCTAAGGGGAGGAAGGGTATTGGCTACGGCAACGAAGGGTAAAAAAGCCCTAACTGCCATGGAGAAATTGTTGAACACTGATATAACTGTCTTTAACCTCTGAAGTACTTATCTTTGATTGGTTTTGTTAATTGTGTATCCTGCTTAACATATTGTGCAAACCTATTTTTCAGAAATGGCAGTTCAGCACTGGTTTCACTCCTGTTATTGAATGGGATCTGAAGGGGGCAGGGGCTGCCATACAGGAACACCTAAAGATGTGTCCGTATAATCAGGAGGAATACAAAAACATACAAACAGAACCATTTCAAATGTTGCAATAAGACGCCCTTTAGACTACCGGGTATGTATGTTCATCATGATTGAGGCAGGAAATTTTTGAGATTGTAATTATGAACAACCAGATGTATTTCCAGGGGGGCTGTCCCTTTATTAAAAGGAAATTAAAAAATACTCGCACAATTTTATCCCCGCCGAAAGGTGTGGTGTGTGCTTGTGTGTGTGTGTGTGTGTGTGTGCCTCTGGGCATTCTTGTCTTGAACATAACATGAAAAGTATTTGAGATATTGACTTCAAACTTCATATACAGATAGATCACATTGGGTAGAAGTGCAGTGCACAGTAACTTTAACTCTGGGTGCAGTATTATTTAAGTTATTATCCTTTCTTATTGTTTTTATGCACCAGTTTTAAATAAAGTAAAAAAATACTTTAACAAATTGAACCCTTTAAAGCTTCTCATCTTAAAGCATTTTGGAAAATATTCGTAATTAATATGTGTGTGGATTTTTAATTTTCTTTAATATTCTCCTTTCATTACAGAAATGGCTGTTACGTGTTAGCTTGAGCCTGTGTTTATCCATGGAAACTTAGCCAGCTGTATGCTTGCCATGCAGCTTGAAGGTGTGACAGTATAATGCAGGCCAAAAAGTGACCATGTTGAGCTCAGAGGCCTGTACTAGAGCATTTCCTGGCAGAAACTCTTGTCCCAATGCTGATTGGCTTGTAGACCAGTTTATCCTTTAATTTGAACCAACTTAAAAACGACATAATTTTTTATCAATTATCGGATGCTAATTGTTGAATGATGGTACTGATTTAATACTATACTGTTGCGCTATAAAAACATTTTGGAGTACTAGTAATTTATGATTTTATGTTAGTGTTTCTGTTAAATACATGGTTTTTATCTGACTTTGAACTAAAAAATTATCAATCCTATTGTACACTCGCTATAAAAAAATCAAAGCAATTGTAGGCGGATTTTTAGTTTTTCTTATCTGATCTTTATGAAACTTGGTCAGATTATTTCGCAGCAATATATTTAGGACTAGTGTGAAGATTTTAGGACCAGTGTGAAGATGGGTCATCTCGAGTCAAAGAACCATGTCACTAGGTAAAATTAAGAAAAAATCCACTCATAATTTCAACAGTGGAAATACAATCTTCATGAAGCTCAGAATATTTGTTAACATGATATCTGTGAAGGCCAATGTGAATTTGTGTCATCTTGGGTCAAAAATTAGGTCCCTAAATAAAATACTAGTATTTAGACAAAATTTTGTGTCAAAGCATCTTTTTCCTTCATAAATTTGAAAGTCTTCGAGAAACTCAAGATATTTCCGAGCATGAATCGATGATATTTAGGACCATGGATAAAAAATAGAGAGGTCAGCAGCTGTTAATTTTTGCTTCATTGAAAAACCCATCTTGCTGCAAAATCACATTTTTATGAATGAAACATCCAGCTTTAATGCTGTTTCAGCATTACCCGCTTATTATTAGTATATATAGCGATAATAGGAGGTACATAATATATACTGTAGAGTCAATATACAGATTAAAGTAAATGTGGGATGTTGACTGAATCTTGAACATAATTGTGTAAACGGACATTATTTTTACCCCTGTTTGGTGCTGTTCATACAATCAGTAATAATAACTTTTATTTATTTATTTGTTAATTTTAGCTTCTTTGATTATGATGTGAGGCATCAATAATTGTCAGAGTAAAATCAGATATTACAGGAAAATTATTATTCACAATTGCGTGGAAAATTCTTTTCATTACTGAATGGTGCTTGTATTCTCCACAGTGATATATCAGGTATTGTCATATCACTTGTACGTTTTTTAAATAGGAACATTGTTTATTGACATATCAAAATCTTGTTTAATGGTGTATAAATCATGGACGTGGGTCAAAGACCTTTTCTTTTATGTAAAGCCCTTTGTTTTGTGACTTTACATTGAGCATTTGTAGGTCTTGTTTTTATGTAGTGAAATATTTGCAAATATATTTTGATGTAGAACAAATGTGCATACATGCCATATTTTCTGGAGACCATTCAGGGAGATTTGTTCAGAAAGGCTGAAAATTCAGGGGGTTTTTGGTAGTGTTCAGGGGTTTTTTTTAGCAGGTCTAAATTGGGGAAATTTCAAAGTATTTTTAGACGCAAGTACGAAAAAATGTATTCACATTTATTTTGCTATGAAAAACTCTTAACTTTTTAATTATACAGAATTCAATACATTATGTGTGTTTTCTCTTGCATTGAGGTCTTGGTTTGTAACTTTTATTTTTGTGTGGTATTTGTAACATTTTCTTTTTTCTTTATCAAATGATAGTTAACATTGTATCACGGTGTCTCACAAAAAATAATGTTTGTTAGTTTGTCAAAGAAAGACCAATTATTGAATTAATTTCTTTGACATTTTTATTGTATTTTGTTGAATATATTATTTTTTATGGCATACTTGTCGTTTAGAAATAGCTGTGTATGTTATCTTATAATCATATATGTTCAAGTATCAATCATGCTTTATAATTGAACACCTTCAAGTATCAGTCACGCTTTCTGTAAACATAAGCTAGTTTTGCTCAGCATGTGCGAAATTAGACGGAAAACTTGAGTAACATAAATATCTTACTGCACATCAATATAAATTGCACTTGTAGGTTGTAGGCTAATATTCTGTGGGGTTTTTGCTCATCATTGGTTTGTAAAATGAAATGTTTTCATGGGATTCGTAATTTATTATGTCTCCCTGTCTATATTTTATCCTTCAATAATTTTGTGGTATTTATGCTGCACTTGATCTGAAAGCATCAGCAAAATATTGATTTTTATGGAATCGTGTTGTGAAAGACTTAGTGGGAAAAAAACTCTATTTATAAACACTCACTAAAGCATTATACAAATGGTCAGTACTTAAACTGGGACTCTGTGCTTGCCAAAAAACTTTGTTGCAATTTCATAATTATACTCATTTGAACGTGATTTTGTAAATCTGAGCATAAATAATTTTATAGTATTGTTTATGCCACAAAAAAGAGCATTTTTTGTCACATGCTATTTACAAATGGAACTCTAATTTGAACTTTTGATGAGGTTTTATTATTGATTGTTTTTTTTTTATTGCACATACATTTTTTTATGTCTCACTGTATTAAACATGAACAAATTTCTTTAAAGCTATGTGATATGTGATGTGTATGTAAAAAAGAGGTTTGAAAAAAGTATGATATCTCTTTGTTAAATGTGATTATGACGGAGTGAGTCCATATTTATAAACGGAATAGTGGCAATATATATGCATAATCATGTGATTCTTCTTGTTTACACCTTTTATATTTAACGATGCAATAAATAAATTGGAGAACAAAGTTACTAGTTTCTTTATTAAATGAGGACAATTTGTGTTTATGTAGTTACTTGGCTATGCAATGAGGGATTTTAAAATAACTTGTAACACAAATGTTACCATGACAAGATGGTGTGTTGCCTGTAAGGTTTATGCTTGTAGGTCAATGAAAAGGGCCATTGGTCAAAATTGCTTTAATTTAGCTTGTATGGGCTGTAACTTGGCCATGCACTTATGGGTTTTAAAATAACTGTTCACCATAAGATTTTGGCCTGTCTTGTACATACCCATATCTGGAGGTCAAACTTCAAGGTCACACTTAGGGGTCATTGGTCAAGATTCCTAATAATTTTGCTTGCCTGGGCTGAAACATGGCCGTGCGTTGGAGATTTTTAAATAACTTGGCATCATGAGAAGCGGGTGTGTGGCAGGAAGCCCTGTCAGTAGGTCATAAATCAAAATCATCACTTTAAAATTGTTTACCTCAATTTTCGCTATGAGCAGCTGGTATTTCATGTGCAAAACCGATATCAGTAGGTCAATGTCCCACGAAGGGTCATTCATAAAAAATCCCTTGTATTTTGGCTTGAAAATTGGATTTGGGAATTTAAAAAAAACTGCAGGAATGTTCACCATAAGTAGCTTGGGTGTCACATGAACAAAAACCGACAGAACAACATGAGTTCCATATTCAACATAAAAACACTTAAATATTTAGATTGACAGCCTATCACAGTACTATTTCTTCATGATTTCTATTCAATGGCAGGTTTGATATTGTTAGTTTGCTGTTGAAGCTCCAACATATTAAATTTTTGATATAGTGTCCATCTGTTGACCCAACCAAATTTCGCAGTTTGAAAACCTGGTTTTCATTGCATTGCGGCATGTCTAGTTTAAATTTGTCAAAAAGGGGAAGGTTTTTATGAGTATTAGAACATGTACCAGGTTTTACAATTTGCAGCTGACTGTTGTAGAAAATGCTTGTCCTGTTTCTGCTCGAGATTAGATGTAGGTTCTCATCACAATACCCCAGATTCTGTTCCATTACATTGATGTGAATGTGAATATAACTATGAATTATTACTTATATCGAGAGGAATTGTACTAAAATTATCATTGCTTACTACTATTTTGAATTAAACAGAAGTTTGTGGTGCGCCAAACCATTAATCCATTTCCGTCAAACCGTTCAACATATTCAAATGATACACATAATGGAGGACACACTATGTACATATATAGCAAGGCCTATAACTCTTGCTTTAATAATAGTGGAGTTATGCCCCTTTTTCAATTGAAAAATGACTGGGTTTGCAACACAACACTTTTTATGCCTTCAAATGCTAATTTTATCAGTAACAGCTGTTAACACACATCTATGTATCTCGTCTACCGATAAATAAGACGTTTCATGCTGTGAAAATTAAAAAGAACTGCCATTGAAGAACAAAGTAAATTAGTTTCATATCAGATGATGAAGCATGTTGAGATCAATTTTATCATAGGCACAAGATCACGTCATTAACACTGTCTTAACGATTTTTCTGCGATAAAAGGCCGATATTGAGTTTGTCCACTCCCAAATTAAAGCACAAATTCCGAAGTAAATTTTGGATCTCTGCGAGCAGGGTTTCAATGACTATATTCCGTAACTAAAATCTGACTAGCCAAGTGAAAATCGGTCCAGACCCGTAAATTGTCGGTTTTTAGAAGCCCTGCTATGACCCAAGTTATGATCTTTCATTTCAGTTTGTAAACTGTGTTTGACCCATACCTCCGTGTTTACACTAGCTTTAAATGGTACTAGTGTTGTTTTTATGCCCCCACAAAGTGGCGGCATATAGGGTTGCCCTTGTCCGTACGTACGTCTGTGTCCAATCCTCACCAAACTTTACATACATGATTGTGACCATAATATCTTGATCAAGTTCGATAGCCATGGAAATCGCTTTTGTCATTTAGGAGTTACGGCCCTTTATTTGCAAAAAAAGACTTGAGATTATCCTGAATAATCATTATGGCTTATTTTCTGTGACAAAAAATCGAAGTGGGGGCATCCGTGTCCTATGGACACATTTCTAGTTTATTTAGTCATCGCTGTCTAAACAAACTATCAAGTTTGTTTAAAAAGAGAATCTCTTGAAATCTGAGTTTAACAGTAAACAAGTAACTCTGGTGAAGATATTGAGATGACAAACTACAACATTTTTGTTCAAGGTTTATTTCTTTTTGTCTCCAACACTGCCGATTTGACCAGCTGTGCATGGAAGGGGTGAAACATAACATGGAGTATTGCTATACAAGATACAAGCACAAACGGAGAGCCTGTAGGCATATATCAATATTTTAACTAAGAATTTAGAAGCTAAAAACATATTCATTTTGTTTGGCTGATACCTACTGAAAGTTATTTTAACAAACTTTTTAAAATCATCAACACTAATTTAATGACAAGGTTATTTTCAAGTCCAGTCAATACTTGTTCTATCATTGATTAACAAAAAGCACTTTTATTATTATACATTATCACAACAACATCATTCTAATAAACACAATATACAAGCAATCAATAGGGTCATACCACAGGAACATTGTGTCCTGTGTAGATCCTTTTATTTGATCATGAAGTCAAAACAGATCATTGTGTATGCATCATAAATAAATATATTACTGAAAAGATGAATGAAGTTTTGATTTAAAAACAGAATTACAAATAGTAAGTACATTGTATCACTTAAGGGAAGAAAACAATTTACAAGACCAATATCCGGGTAAAAGTAATCAATGACTTAAAATCATGAACCAGATCTATAAATTTCTAGTTCTTATTGAACAAGCAGTACAGTGGTAAGCTGTAACACAACAACCCATGTACATATTATCTTGTCATTAAATCTCAACTCTCGTAGAGTCTTACTTTGGCACAGAGCATGAACAAAAGGTCCTTTACACAATGAAAATAGTGAGCAGAGAAAATAATGAATGATTATTAAATTAGAAGTCCATGATTTCCTTTGATTTCATATCTATCACACTAAATGACAACTTGCTAATGTTTGCTTTAAATAGCACATGATACACTAAAATATAATACATGTTTTTTAGTCAATGAGCAATGCTATGTGGACGTAAACTCTGCCTGGCTCTATCATACAAGACGTTATAAAATGCCATGGCCCTGAGCAAGCAATTCTGTAAGTAGATTTTGTTTCGAGCTAAACCACAGATCATAGTAAAATTAAGACAATCAATATATGGCATATATGAAAAGAAAGACAAAATATGAATACAACCAAGTGTCAAAACGAAAGACTGGTTAATCTATAAATGCAAATTAAAATCAAATTATCATTTAGATGAACAAGTCCATAAAAATATTAATAACAATGTTGCTTTCTATGAAAATCCTTATTGATGCAAGTATCATTTCCTATATATATGCTTATCACAACAAATGTACACTGTACATTGAGTCATTCAATCACTTTCTAAACATGTATTAATCCTTTGAGGAGTCCCCGGTAATACTAGCATTACAAACTGTTTACTGAATGCTTTTATTTAAAAAAAAAAAATGGATATTCACTAGCAAAATGGAGATGCAGTGGGATCAATGGTTTTAAAGATGTCTTTGAGATTTTTATCCGGTCCCTGTTGTTCTGCCATACCTGGGGGTGGCATTATTTGTAATGAGTCCAGAATATCATGTGTGCTGACATCAGCAGCAGTGGACACTGTTGTCTCTGGCTGAACAGTAGGAGGAGCCTGGGTCACTGCTGGTTTGGGTGGGCGTGGTCTGTTGTAACTGTTGTATCCAGACTCCTCCTGTTTATTTCCCACCTCACCTCCAAGTGGAGAGCTATACTCAGTACTAGATTTTCTCTGTCCTGAATAACGCTTTCCTACAGTGTCAGGTGAAAGAGTTGATTCTGAAATATGTTTCCTTTTGAATCGAGGATCATTCCTATAGTCTAACTTAGGTTTTGGCGACTGTGATTCACTACTAGTCTCTTTTTCAGCAGCTGTTCCAGGCTGGCTGGATTGTCTTTGCAAATTTGACAGCTGACCTATTTCTTCATCAATCAATTTAGACACCTGTGGATCTGGAGGCTTTAACAAGTCTAAAGAGGGCAACTGATTGTTGGAATCTGTTCTTGTAAGTCTAGGGTCACTAGAGCTCTGTCTATTGATCATTCGAGGATCAAGGGGAGGAGTTGAACCCCTAGATTGTGATGTCTGACTGTTCTGTCTGGCAAGTCGTGGGTCATATGGAGGTAATCCTGATAAATTACTAGTTGAACTGTTGGAATCTTGCCTACTCAATCTTGGGTCAAGCGGCCTTTGGGGCGTGCTAGCTTTCTGAACACGGGGATCTGCAGGCTTCATCCTGGGATCAACAGGCCGAGGTGGCTTAATTTCTGAGTCTTGTTTACTGCCTGGAGCTGGCTCGACAAATGGTGGCAACTCATGCCTATTTATGCTAGATTCTTTTGCTTTGAACACATTTGGGTCTAACAGGTCTGGAAGTTTTGGATTATTCGGATTAACATATGGCTCCTTTGTTTGTGGAAGAACAATTTTTGTGTGATCAATAACTTTGCCACTTTCCAGTTCTTGCATTTTGAGTATCTTCTGAACACGAGGGTCAAACTTGTACTTGTCATCTTGCATGTCGAAGTTTGTTGGAATCCTGTTCTTCACATACATCACCCTCAACAAACGCCAAGGGCAGTCACCCTCCCGTGAGTGGATGTTTGCTGGTGGACGAGGCTGCATTCTAGGATCCAGTCTGAAAGAAATTAAACACTTGTTTAAATACCATTCATGAAAAGTCAGTGATAGATTTTTTTTAAATTACTACACAGAATATAGAAATTCCAGCTCATGCTTGAAACTGATAAGTGATAACTGATAAAGCACAGAAATAGTAATGACTTAATACCATATTTGTACCTTTTCTAGTATACATCGGTAGCCTTTACCATTAAAATTAGAGCAGGTTTATTTTCAACCTCAACATTGACATAGCAGTCAACAAGGGATATTTATTTGACATCTTACCTCTTTGAGGCTGTGTTGGTTGGCGCTGGGTTACTCTTGATGGCATTGATCATCTGCATCACATTGAATGAGGATCCCTGTGGTAGTGGAGGGTCTGATGTTGGTGGGGCATTAGGGGGCAGGGCAGGAGGGGCAGGGTCATCATGGGGTGGGGCTGGCTTGTCATCATCCTCATCACTCGAGTACCACTTATCATCATCAACTAAAATATTCACAGCTGTTATTCCATAACTGATTCACACCGCATAAATCAAAAGGTGTTAATATTGATTTGTTATAAACTCTTTTCCATATATAGTAAAGTACATAGCAACTTTGGCATAAATTTGATATGATAAATAAGTATTGGATAGTTATAATAACATTATAAATCTTATGGAGTAAGTACAATTTGTTTTTGCTTCATATTAAGAGGATATCTTAATTGATGCTTTCTCATTTCTTTCAACTTACTTTTCATCTTATTATTATCGTCATCATCATCCTTATTGTCTTGATTTTCGTCAGATTTTCCAGCTTCTTGCTGTTGTTTCTGCTGTTGCTGTTCAAGCTTCATCTTTTTCGTATGATGTGCAATTCGGAGGAACATTTCCCGCTGTTTTGGAGGCAGGTGGGTTGGGATTTCAACATCAATTTCGCTGTCCTCTCCTGTTTCCCAGTCTTGTGTAGGAGTTCTGTCCCCTGCACACAGAAAATCACATGCAATCAATCAAAATTCAATTTTTTATTCTTGAAGATTTTCTATTAATCAACCATGAAAACTAATTTCTTATCAATGGAGGTTAATGATCTGAAATTTTACAAATTTCTTATGTATAAACTCCCAGTTTTATTTTAGATTAAATTCTGATACAAATATGGTTATTCGCTAAAATATTGTACATGTAGTTTGTTATTTTACTTTCTCTACATTAAACTGTTTTTGTGAAGGTATCAATTTACATTTATAAAAAAAAAATGAATTAAATTATAAATCATTGATAGACACATACCTTGATTGCTGGAGTTTTCATCGGACTTCCCCGGAGTTTGACTAGATTCACGGTTAAGACGGGGATCGTTTGTTGACATCCTGGGGTCCTTGGATCCGGTATTTGCTGCCCGACCCTGTAGATTGTCTTGACCCTGCTGTTGATCATCTCCTGTGAGATCCTGGCCATCATCTTGGTCCATGTTTACCTGCATGTCAGCCTCCATCATCCCTTCTTGCCCTTGGTTCATCATTCCCATCATTGGCCCCATCATACCCATAGAATTGGGCATGCCAGAGTTTTGCCCCATCATATTCTGACCATCCATGTTCATACCAGGACCCATCATGTTGCCCATACTTGTGGGTACCTGAGCATTTGGGCCCCTGTATTGCTGAAGCATGGGGGCCGCTCTCAGAATTGCTCCAACAATGGCTGCTGCCTGGTTCATTGGTGGGGGAGGGCCCATTGGTGGGCCCTGCATTCCTGGCCCCACCATACCCGGTGGGGGTCCTGGACCCATCAGACCACCGGGGCCAGACATTGGTGGGCCCATCATCGGTGGTGGGCCATCCATTTGTGCTGGGCCCAGAAAGGGTGGAGGCCGGTTTGGAGGACCGTTGAACCTCATGTTTGGGGACATGCTCATTCCCATGTTCCTGGAAATTCAGATTAAACATTTTAAGGTGTGATTTACACCAGAACTTTATAATGCATTTCAAACATAGCTTTGCACAAAGATAACAGATTCAGATCATTACAATGCATCAATGTGATAAATATACTAGGAAAGAGTCCTGTGCTTGCCTTCATATCCTAAATGTAGATATCCACTTACCCAGCCATAGATGTTGGGGGTCCCATGCTTGTTTTAGGGGGTCTGTTTGGGCTCTCCCCAGGGGCATGGGTCTGAATGTCGAAAATGGACGGGATAGACTTCATCTTCTCCAACTTCTGACATATTAGCTCCTGTGACATCGCTGGCTGATCACCTTAAAAATAAATATTTCCAATTTATGAAACTTTGTCAACACTGAGCAATTTTTCACTGAAAAGAAACTGATCTTTTTTATTCACATAGTTTTTATTCACTCCTTTTAGAAATATAATTGTTTTTTTACAACAAATGATCATATCAGAGTACAAAAAGGAACCTTGATGCAGTAAATGATTACTAGAATCATCTAAGTATCTGACATTTTTGTACACTATCCTATAACTTGAGCAGTAAAATTAATGACTACAATAGCCCATATTTCCATGTTCAGCAGTAAAGCAATACCTACCAAGAAGTCCTTTCTTCTTTCTTTTCTTTTCTCCCCAATCCTCCTCTGGATCAAAGTATAGGTCCTTATCTCTAAGGCACTAAATAAAAAAAAACTTTTTGTGTCTAAATAACGTTCATAATGTTACTGGTTAATACATTAAACAATAACAATCATACTTAAAATAAATTAGTGAAAAAGTATTTGATTTAAAGCATTCAAATTTCAAATGACTTAAAATATTAAAATCTGTCAAAATTTATAACGATAATTAACAAGCACTGACAAATACCCCAAAAGTGCCATTCAGTTCAATTGACAATGCACTTATTACACATATATGTCAAGTAAATTTAAAACCGCTTCCTGCATGACAAAGATACAGCCCAGACAGTGAAAACCAGATGGACAGACGGTGCGATTTTAATTACCATAAAATTAGTTAAACAATCATAATTGCCATGATACAACACAAATATATTATACATGTTGCCAAATGTATATACTTACATTTTGCAGCGCTATATCCATCTCTGCAGTGAGTGGGTCATGTGAGAATTTGCAGTTGTCGCCCTGGTAACATGTTGATCCAGTGTGGTAATACTTGCACGGAAACTCCTCGTGCATAAACACACACCCGTCTCGTCGACAGTATGACTGCACATAGTATTTACACAGCTCCAGGCGTTTGCTTGGCTGGTAGTCATGGTTGAACGGGCATTCCGGACCCTGTGAATGCATAGCACATGATAAATGTCAGTAACTATCTAGTAGGAAATACAAGTATTTTTAGATCATTTTGTTCAACATTTGTGAAGTAATTAACATATTGTGCTCAAACTTAATATGGGAACATATGCTACATAAGAGGCAAATGCTCCATATATCTCATTACCATGTAACAGCTTAAAATGTGTTGAATAACACAAACTGGTTAGATAAAAAGATAATTGAACTTGCAGCAAAATGAGTGAACACCATGACAAATCTCAACCAGTTTACATTAAACAATGTCATGAAGATAAAGTAAAATGTAAATTATAAAAAATGGAAAGAAAGCATATGCGTTACAGAAATTATACTAAATTAAAATATTAAGAAATGTCTTTGTTTAATTTGACAGTACTAATCTCAATTTTCAAATAACATTGCATTTTTACTTTTATACTTAGTAAGGTTAATGGCAGAAGTTACCATAACCTTTACTATTGTAATAACTGGCATTCACCCTACAAATTATAAGAATTGTAATTTCCTATTTTATTTATTTCATGTCTGGTTATCACCCTTAAATTCAATGCAATCCTACCTTTTGACATTTGCCTTCCTTGAAGAATTTACAGATGGGTCTTTCCTCCATGGGTGTCTGTAGGAGGGGCTTCTTTTTCACTGGCTGGTCCTCATCCCCTTCATCATCATGGTCCCTGTCTCGCTGGTGTTTACGCTTGTGGAAGTCACGCTTACGCTGCTGCTTCTTACCCTTCTTTGGCATCTGGATAAAAGCATGCACTTGAGTGTTTATTTTGACCTACTACAATATAACGGTAACATTTGTATATTACAAGCACATTCTTTGACATAAATTCTGAGATAATCAGCAAACATTAAAAGGACCATCTATAATTTTCAGAATTTCTTAGAGATTAGGAGAAGGTGATTTATGTTAACTTTTATAGGGATTAATAGTTTTTATTATGCATGACAATAATATGTTTTGCTATGAGTTCATACCAGCATATCTCCTTCCATGAACTCTTCATTATAGTACTCTTCATCTGAGGCAGACGGACTATCGTACATGCCAGGTGGACTGTCAAAAATCTCATAATTCTTGGACCTATCTCTGTCCCTCTCCCTGCTGTGTTTATCCAGATCTCTCCTGTCCTTGTCATTTCGGTCTCCGCGATCTTTGTCTCTCTCATGACGACCGTGTCCACGATCACGCCCTTTGTCACGATCCTTCTCACGACTGTCTCGGTCTCGCCCACTTTGGTGGCGTGTCTCCTTAGATCCTCGCCTTCTCTTGTCATCCTGGGAAGAATGTTCTTTTTTCCTATCAGTTTTTTCACGTCTTTTTGAATCTGAGATCAACTCACTGTCGTAATCGTCACCACTTTTGTTTTCATAATCAACATGTTCTCTGTGTCGTTTTTTTCTGTTTTTGCCATCTTTACCTCTGTCCTTGTCTCTATCAGAGTTTCTATGGTGTTTAGAATGTTTTTCTCTTTTGGAGTGTGTGTGTTTGCGCTCATTTTGGCTGTGCTGTTTTTCCGCACCAGCAGAGTCATCCTCCTCCACCTCTCCCTCTTCTTCTGCTGCAAGTATAGACATAGCCATTATGACTACTGCAAGTAAATTAAACACATAAAGACTGTAAATTTGCAACAACAAACACCTCACAATAAAACTTTGATGTAAACCTTAAAACAATTAACAACTGTATGCGTATACATGTATGTTTTCCAAATAAAAACTCTGACTCTAAATAGAATATCATACCAATTTCTCCATCATTGTTTTCACAGTCCTGATCACTGGCAATTTCACCATCTTCAAGGATCTCTCCATCCTCAGCCTCACCGACCTCAGTGTCATCTACCTCCCCATCATCTTCACCTGTCTGGGAATCATCGTAACCCGGCTTGCCATCTACAACATTTTTTGTTATGATGAAAACTTTAAAAATTAATACATTAATTCAGCTTAAATGTAGGATGTATCTTAAAATGTTGGTAAATCATATTGGCATCACTCAATGCATAGAACATTTGCCAGGATGATACATTATTTGAGAATATGATATGACCATCACTGTATGACCTCGTTTTCCACCATAAATGTGATGCACCTACCATTATTGGACAGCTGAGGTTTTTCGTTGCTCTTTACACCCCCAGGCTCAGTTTGCTCAAGGGCCACTGAACCCTCTGGCGGGGCCATATCTGTGACAGTTTCTGTGTCTAACTGCTCGGGTTCCTGGTTGCTCAAATCTTCTTCACTTTCCATTATCATCTTCTACATAGCCAGACACCAGTGTTTACTTAATACCTGAAATAAGAGCAAAATGTAAATCTTTTGCCAATGATAATAATCGCCTGATTTATAAGGATATAACAGGCTTGGTTAATACCTTGGGGCATTCATTTGGCTTTTGGGCAGGGGCCCTAGCATCCCATTTGAGAGCTAAAAATTATCCAGTTAAGATATTAGCAAAATGGAGGGGGAATAAGACCAGGAGACATTGAGGTTGGGAAGTTCTTCGTTAACTTTTGAAAATAAGTAAATGCATTGATATCCACCAAGTTACGACAATGGGAAAAGATGAAAGATATAAAGTGATCATTTCATCTGTCATCATAAATGATGTTATTCAAACTGCCCAAGAGAAAAAATGCTTTTTAGTTAGTGTTTTACACTAATTGTGGTTAAATATCATATAACACAGCCAAATGACGGCTTTGAACACAGCTGAGGCTTTGCTTGATGAAGATGTTATATCGGTCAGTGCTTTGGCACATTCACAGGAGCAGTGATTAAGGAAACTGGACTGCATTAGCTGCTTTAAAATGCTATTTAAAAGCTTTTCATATAATTGTAAGGAAATTTATTTCCCTCACAATATTTCAGGTATGATTTCGCTCTTAAAAAAGGGGCAGAAAGGGGGGGGGGGCTGGGTATCAAATAATATTCAACCCAACTTGGTTCCATCTCCTTCATTTTACTGTTTGTCAAGTAGTTCAATGGTTCACAAATACACAATAATTTAAATTTAAACATTATTGGTTATTGGAAATTTTTGCAGTGGATCAACCTGGCATTTTTCTTATGGAAGGGAAACAAATCGTACAGACAGTGGCATGAATTTCACTGGAATTACCTCCCATCAACTATTCGCAAGACATTTGATTGCTTTGATTGAGGTTATTTCCCTTTTACTATACTGTAATGGGTAGATATATGGAATTTTTAAGACGAACGGTATACAATGCTTTGAGATAGGGCATGGGTTTTTGTTCTTTGGTTATGTGTAAGGTCCCTTTAGTTTCACAGAGTTTCACAAACAGGTTCCACCAAAAGTTAATCCTTCCTTCACATTTTCACTGTTGAATGTTTTTGTAAGCTTTTTCACCAAGTACACAAGTAAAGATGTCTGCCAAGTTTCGCATATAAGTGCAGTTGACATTGAGTTTTGATATATGAAACTTCTTGTATTAATACTCACTGTATAATTAATATCTTCCAATTTAATAAGTGATTATTGAAAGACAAATAGGATGGTGTTTTGTTTGACACCATGTGCCTTTTTCTAATAGAAATGTCCCTAAATATTAATTTACTAAACTGTCATGCAGCTATTAACGTATTAAGGAAATGATGGTATATTATAAACTGAAATTTACTGATAATAACTAAGTGTATTAATTAAAAAAAGCCTATTGAACTATTGCATTCAACTTACCTGGATAAAGAACTTAAGAGATTTCCTTAATGTGTTGATATAATATTTTACTTGCATAATTTCGATGATTATTGATTAATGTGCGATGTCAATTTTTCATTTTCGAAACCGGCGCCCAGTCTACCTTAATTTGAACGCGCCGCACCTGTGTTCTATAAATAGACATAATATACATGCCATCACGTGACGTGTCTACGATAAAGATGGTGACGTGGCGACAAAGCCAGACCTAAATGAATTAAAAAAAATTATAGAATTTCCCAGTTGACTAACGTCAATCCACATTCAATAAAAATAATTCATATTTCCATTAGAACTATTTAACTTGATCAGTTCAAATAAAATTATTCAAAATGGCTACATGCGCACGCCAGTTACACGATTACAAGATTCAAAATGTCCATCGTTTCATGAAAATGCCAGGTTGATCCAATCTAACAAAGCGAATATAACAAATAATTACAATCCTTTAATTAAAGTTAAATATCTTGGATATTATTTAAATAGTCTTACTTTCACAAACTCGATAAACGAGAAATGTCGTAACAAATAATACAGATTATTGTACAGTACTGTTGGAGAATCTAAAGAACATCGATAAAAACCTGGGTATTTAGCGGAAATATGGGTTTGTACCATGAATAAAGAGTTCCAGAATATAATGTAAAGCCTATGGTGTCAGAAAGAACTTTTATCAGTGTATTTTTCGAATCCTTTCCATGTCCATTTCTCACAAAATTTCAACTGTGTAACAGGCTCAAGACAGTTCTAGATCTAACACGCAAAATGGCGGTGTAATTTTATCAGCGGATGACGTCAGTTAAAACCTTGACGGGAGTGTCAAGAGGCGCTTGTGGGGAAATCGATAACATTTGCTGATAAGTTCCTTTGTGTAATCAGATAAATTTACCTTAAGAGTCCCTCTTTCACAGGAAGATCACGCTCGACATGTATGACCATTGTACATGGTGTGTAAGTTGAGGTTCCCACGGGGTATAACATTTTCATTTTTTTAACATACGGGGTGTCACAGGGGCATTAAATTGAACTTCTTATACACAAAATCAAGGGCTTAACAAAAGATGGGGACATACCTGCATTTATTTTTGCATTCTTGTGAAACTAGTAAAAACAAATAGCATCGTAAGCTTCAAATTCATATTAATGAACTCAAAATACAAACGTCGCGATCCATTTTTTTAAAGTAGGTCAAACTACAACTTCAAACGAGAAATGAAAATGCTGAACGGAGACATGTTTGTACTTAATCAGAACTGAAATATGGAGACAACCAAAAACATTTGATTTCTTACGCATGCACACCAGCGAAACACACACAGATAATATATATATTCTTACACCGCTTCCATTATGTATAAATTATCTCCTTTAAGTGGCAAAATAATGCACATTTGTTCTATGCCCAGGGTACGTATCGTAGCATACTAACCTATGTGGTGGGTTTATACACACTGTATACTTTACTCAATGGAATGTAAGAGTTTGATCTTCTCAGATGAGGTATTTATGATTGGTATTTACTCCATCTTTCTCCATAGTTTAACGAATCCTTTGATGTCCTTTAACAGGGAATTCTGCACTGCTCAGTTCGTATTAAAATTATTAATGCCTTAATTACATTTCTTAATAAAAATCTTTATATCATTTAACTAAATCAATTTGAAAATACAATATCATAATAATTAATATTGAAAATAACAATTTTCAGCTGAGTTCGTAGTATCTTATAGACAGTATCTCATTTTTTGGCTCTATACCCCCGGTAATGTATTCACACAGCCCTGCAGGTTATGCTCGATCGATAAATGATAGTCCACTGCAGAACGTTTTCTCAAACCATTGTGTGCAAAGTGGGGGGAAACAGAGGGCCGTGGAAAGAGGGATTGATCTATTAATACATTTTATTATTATCGCTGATATGTATAAATTAAATATATATTTGTATTATTTAAACAGGTTATTATTTTTATAAGTATGGTTGTCATTGTAATTGTAATTATTATTATTATTATTTGGGACCCTACTTCCAGTTATTATTTAAATATTTGTTGTGTATGTAAGGGACCTAAGGAATCTGGGTCAAAACATGCGAATTATTTTTGTTAATAATGGAAGGAACTGACATTTCCCTCTCGAAGAACAAGAATATATTAAATGTTTTCATAAATTTAACCGGAAAATGATTTCGTGCAAACCAGATATTTTTGGTCTTGAATAAGGAACAAAATTTATCGCTGTTTTTAACAGTGAGTTATTGGAATCTGTTTACAATCTTTGTTCTGTCGTTGCATTCGACATAATTGTGTTAGTGCTGTAGTATGGGGTTAACACTCTCCAGGCTAAGTAATCTTTCGGGACAAAACAAAAAGGGCGTTGCCTGGTACGAAAAGGCTTTAAAAGGGTAATACTTGTCAATTATGAGCCTCTAAATAGCAAATATGGTACGCCATATTTTTTAATATTACTCCGACGAATATTTTTCACCATTGAAACCGATTATCAAATATTTCACGGCATTGATTTTTTTTTGGATAAAACAATCGCGAGCTATGTACGTAAAGGGTGCTGTCAGTAGTTCAAGTTTGGTAATAATAATTCAATGGTTAAACTTTACTACCACTTATTCAACACTCTTGTGAAATCCAATACAATTATTTATGCTTAGTGATTAAACTACTTAACATGCGAATGATGGGCTGCCAGTCTAATCACGAATATCAAGGGAAACTAATCTAATCGCTATGACGGCCTCGACAGCTTTACACAGTGACTACCTCTTACTGTCCTTCCAACCTGTGTGCAGTTGGAAGGGGGACAACACTGCATGGATCTTTTTTATAACGGCGATCATTTATTGTTCCTTCTAATCGACTTCATATTTTCACGGACCTTAATAAGTATGGTTTATAAGTCCGTATATACACCAACAAAATGAATTATAAAAAACACACCTAATATACCATTATGAATGTTACACGTGGCCGGCAAGAGATTCTCGGGGCATTTGGATCGGCTGGAGGTAGACGTACTATTCTGAGGCCTGCATCAATACAATCAATTTCAAAATTCGACGAAGTCTGGCGTCAGCTGTCGAACTGGTCTCGGTCATTGCTGGCTAGCCGATGCGCCGTACCGCTCACCAAAAATCCTATAAGTCATGTTTAATATGATCTCATTTTCGTACACCATAGCGATGATCCCCCTCCCCATATAGATATGGTGTCAAATGCAACTCTGAGTTGTTATCGGAATAACTCCGATCCATTGCCAAGTTGCCGACTGTTGATGGTCGGACAAAACATACGACACTCGGTAAACGATTGTCAACATATGTCGCTAAAATTCATTCTTGCACATGTTCAGGGTTAGTTTGAGGCCTTCTTAGCGTTGGTCTAAGCATTTTCGGGGCGGGGGGGGGGGGGTCTTTTTTAGTTGACGGACAGTGGTAGTGACGGCCAGCCATGTTTTGTCGTTGCGATATATGACTGAACACTGCATGGTGGTCAAGTCAAGTCAAGTCAAGTCAATATTTATTTATTGTCGGGTACTATCATCAACAGTTTAACATAAGCTATGAATAGCTTTTGACCGACATTGGTCGATTGGGTAGTCTATTGTTCTGTCCTGCAATGATATATGAAGAAGGTTCCAGATTCGATCTCTGTTTAGAGCTTTGTTTATGATTACTGGTAATTTTTAAGGAAAGAATTGAAAATAGTTCTTAATTGTAATGTATACATGGTTCATTGCTATGGGAAGCTTTGATAGTGATTAGGATAGAGCACACACACACGCACGCATGATTACTAGTAATATTTAAGGAATGGTTAATAGTTTTAAATTGTAATGTATATTGTTGATCGCTTTGGAAAGCTTTGAAAGTGATTGGGATAGAGCACACACACACGCACGCACACACACACGCACACATGCACACACACTTGCACACTCAATCTCTGTAAAAGAGCGATTTTAACGTCAACTCTGATTTTAATTTATTGGACGTCATATGACCTCAATAAACAACGACGAACACATGTTTTGGTAACAGGATAAAACGTTAAATCCTTAGAAGATACTTGTCAAACCTTTTTGCGACTAAATAGACACTGTCGCGGCATCCCAATCAGTGGAAATAGGCTATAGGAATGTAGCCAGATGAACCGTCACCGGCCGGTCTGCCAAAATCCTGCAATGGGAAATCACTCGCTGTCTTACGCCACTAAAGTCTATTTCTATCCTGTTCTACACTCCGTTCCCCACACACCCTGTGCCAAGCGACCACTCCGCTGTGTTTGTACTGCAATACTGTACGATCGTGTACGGTAAATACATTCTGAACGGTTAACAAATAAATCCAATGCGAAGTAATCCGAAGTATTTAATTAGAACTTCCGGTCAAAGTTTTCTGAAAAATCGTAACAAATTCTGCCTTATTTTGTAGGTATATCGATTAATTACACAATTTACTTTCATTTTGTTAATATCGTTAACAAGATAGCCACTTCCTTTAAACAATACTTCATGTTACCATTAAGAACAACTCTAGTGTATTCAGACCTCAACATTTGTTTTCGATAGCACAAAGACTTGAATGTATGATACAGATCCCAACAGCTGCCCCTGACTTACCTTAATAGTTGCCTGTGGCCTCAGCTGGGTAAAATCAGTCTTGATCTTGAAAATGAAAAAAATACAACATTTTATGGGCTGCTTATCACGTCATGGGACACAATGCAACTATTAATCATGATTTGTCAACAATATTTCAACATTCTATAAAATCTAAAAATCTATATATACTAATTGACGAGAAGAAACTCTCCCAAACACACTTCGTCATGAAAACGGTAACACTCGTTCTCATGAGAATTGGGAAATTCATGTCGCCGTACACTATGTGACCTAAGTGCATGTAATAGTTAATAATTTTTAAACATAATAACTATACAGGATCCAACCACCACATCGGATGAATAAAATTGACTCAATATTAATTCATGCGTTACTCTGCGAAATGTAATGTACCAGACTGTCGCTTTTTACTTTGCTTGATTTAAAGAATATATATAGACATACCATTGGACATTTTATAAACATATCTATCTTTGTTGCGAATATTAACATCTTACAAACAGAACCAAAGATCTTAAAGAAAGTGATCAAATATTTTTTTAAAAAACGCCAAAACATAATGTCACAAAATTTCAAATTGCATTGTAATGTCCGCGATCAGTTAGTTTATTTATCGCACAGTTCATTATATGAACACAATAGACTTACGAATTTCTTCACAAAATATAGTAAAATGATATGATATAACAAAATAAAGAACAATGAAACATTATGACAAATATTAAATCACAATAATGGCTTACACTGAAGTCTGTTGAACAAATTAGCAGTAACAAAAACGGTATGTAATGTTCACGATTCATTTTTCTCTATGCTATTGGTAAATGTTGGATGTTGTTTAAATTTCATAAACAAGCACGTTGGATGGCTGTACGATGGCAATATTTGCTAAATTGAAAACTAAATAACGTTGATTTTCCGAGCCGATTACAATAGTTTGTAATGTACGCGATTGTAATGTTCAATACTGTACTAATTAAAATGCAATTAAAAGACAACAGAAACACATAATAATGACGTCATCAGATGTGATGTCATACTCCTGTTCCTAGAATGTGTTTATCGTTTGAAAATTTCCTCTGGCAGCCATTTTTGCGATGTTTTGGCAACACAAATAAACTCGATTTGGTGAGTAAATTCTTTTGTTTTTTTGCGAAGTAACATACAGGCATATATATTTTTGTATTTTAGAATCTTATAACCATATTAAATGGGTAGGTCGTGAAAATATAAACCATGAATATATATGATTAAATACATGTTTTGTATGGTGTCTAATGTAAGCGATATTTGGTATCGAACATGACAAACTTATATATTCTTAGAAACGCTTTAAATGTTGGTTATTTCGTGATATTTATTACATTAAATAACATTCCCTCCCTTTTTAATGATTTATCCAATAGTTTGACAATCAGTAACTATTTTGTATATAAAATCCAAGTATCAAACAATATACTGTATAAGTCATAAAACAGCGGTGTCCTGCTCTTATATTTGTTTTATTACATAACTCAAAAGGGGAGATTCTTAAAGCAATTAAATACAATTTTGCTAAACACCAAGCATTGGTCTTGCATTTCATAACTTTAATTAGCGTATGTCTAGGTGCCTTCATTGTAAAACTCAGTCTCGAACATTACATTTTAATGTATCGAACATTTCATTGTAAACGATAATGTAAATCGTCTATATTTCAGGTAAAAATGGTTAAATCGCGTTCGGAAATCTGTAAAGATTACAGAAAAAGGCTTAAAGAAACGGATGATGAGACATATCTAAGAAAAGAACGAGAAAGGGGTCGAAAGAACTATGTCCCCTCTGCTGCACTTAGCACAGCCGAACGAGCTGTAAGACGATATAAAGTACGCAAGGCCGTAAAACGCTGTCGCCAGAAGAAAAAGCAGATAGCACTAGAAAGGGACAGGACTGCTCAAAGCGAATCATTAAACACAAGTGGGTATGACAGTGTAGGTGGGTCAGCTGAAAATAGCGAGAATCTTGTTGTTGCGATGCAATTTCCAAACAGAGCAGTCGGGCCAAGGAACCGAGTAACACAGGAGTTAAAACGCGCTAACCAACAACTGAAAGAACTGAAAATGGCTCACTTAAATCTAACAAGAAAGTTAAAAACTGAACAGCGGCAATGACAAAAAATGACCAAAAGACTTCAAGATTCTCCAAAAACCCAAAGAAGCAGCACAGAGAAGCTGATGAATCGAGTTGGACTTACTACTATTCAGAAGAATAAGGTCAGAAAAGAGATTGTTTTTGGAAATGTAGTAGCTGCTCAGCTGCAAGCAAAGGCAAAGGAATACAACAAGGCAACTATTAGGAGACTCCACAAACTTATTGCCGGTAAAATTATCAAAAAGTATAAATGTCGCTTCACACTTTGTAAAAAACTTGGACTGAACAAAAACACTGCCACCAAGTACTCGGCTGATGACGTAGGTACAAACAAAGAAAGCTTCAAGACAGCCAGAAAGTTGGAGAAAAATATAATCCAATTCCTTGAGCGCGACGACAACAGCCTCATGCAACCTGGAAAAAAAGGACACAGTAAAACAGGATGGTGCAGTCAAACAAGCAAGGGTTCTTACAGATTATCTCCAGAATCTTTATGAAAAATTCCTATCTGAAAATCCAGGACAGAATATATCGTTCGCAACATTTTGTAGAATAAGACCCAAACACATACAATTATCCGCATTCATATCTAGAAGCAGTTGTCTGTGCACCAAACACCAGAATATGGTGTTGACCATAAGCGGAATCCAGTAGCGGTTGAAACTGCATTGATCGAAAATCACACAGAACCTGAACAACATGTGGCAACAGTAGCCGTTGAAACTGTATTGTTTGAAAATCAAACAGAACCCAAACAACATGTGGGAACACATATAGATATCAGCGTTGACGATTACGTTGCTGCCATGTATGAGACCGGATGGTATGTCGGGAAGGTAGTAGACATCGATAAGGAAGATGACGAGATTGAGATTTCCTTCATGGTCAGGAAAAAGGAGCTCTATCAGTGGCCGAGGCGAACCGACAAGATATGGATTGGAAAGGGTGATGTATTGAGTGTAATCCAAGCTCCTATAGGGACAGGTAAAACATGAAGAATGTTAAAACTGGCTGACTCCGATCATGATAAATGCACACAGTTATACGCAAATAGAATATAGGTCACATGAGTGGTACACCGTTTTCTTGACCAGCAAACTAACGAATCAAAATTAAGTAATGTTCGATACAATGGAGTGTAATCAAGCGATTTGTACTGTATATTTACATTATTCACATACAAATATGTCAAGATAGTAAATTGACATAAAACATAAGACAATGACATCTGTTTAGATATATATTTACGCAGAGAAATTTACCAGTTCACTTAATCTGTGAGATGTGTAATGTTCGATACATGCAAAATATAGAGATTTTCTTGTTGTTTTCATATTGATATCTTTTGTTTTTGGTATTGTTATTATTGTTGATTTATTTGTGTTGATGTTTAAAGCAAAAATGTTACTTATATAGTTTGAATTAGACAAGGGCACATATGCAATGTATGTTTATTTTTGTAATGGCATGGTTGTTTCATTATCCAAAAGCTATCATAATTAAAATTCTTATCTACATAGTTGCAAAACATTGATTTAACAACAGAAATGTGTGTTTAAATGGATAAATTGTGATTTCTTTATACGATTACCCTTATAGTTTTCCCTACAAAAATTATGTAATGTCCGATACAATACGGGTGTGCATCAAACCATTTCAATATGGTTTAAGATATTTACATTTAAGTATTCAAATGTTACTATCTTCAATTATTAAACATACACTGTCTTTTTAAGAGGGTATTTATAAAAAATAAATTACCTTTGTCAAAAGTATATATATGTATTCAAACAAAATAAGAATCAAGAATATTTTTATATTTTTACCAAATACATTTTATATACATACTAAGTCTAATCCTAAATTGACATAAAATGGATGTATACAGTTAACTATCTAGTCTGATTTCAAGAATTAAAATACCTTTCGCTGTTTAAATCTATTAATTATCTGAAAATAAGTGCTTTAGATACAATTAGGACTATCTTTGTAAGACAAGGATAATGTAGCGTACATTACTAGACGAAAAAAGGGTCAAGTCTATGTTGTAATTTCCATGTTTCATAAAAAAAAAGTTTGTTAAATGTTGTTCAAGATTTTTTTACAATGTTTTATTCAATGTTTGAACTGTTAGTTTTGAGTAAAATAAATATGTTTCGAATATTTTTATTTTATTGTTTTTATATAGGGCCAATATCCCAATTCTCGTGAGAATTAAAACAGTTAAAACATGCAGCTCATAACAGCAATAGAATTAGAATTAAAACTCCGTTGCATCAAATCAATTATATTATATCTAAGCTTTCCATAAATAACAAAAAGTCAAAAACAAATAGCATTGTTTAATGTCTGAAATCATTTCCTTACCTTCAACTACCTTTACCTATTTTCCTGCCAATTTTGCCCATGAAGTTTGGTGTTTTTTGTATACAATACTCCTTTATAAGACGCGATCGGTTTTTAGAACAAATCTAGCACTTCAATTTCTACAAGTCTATGATGATGTTCTGGCTAAACAGTCATATTTATCAACTAAATTTGTTAATTTGCTTGAAGAAAATTGCTGATTTTCTTGTCAACTGTGAGCTCTCTTATGTGGAGGTAGGTTAATAATAGAACAAGTAAACGCGGATATGGATTTATTTTGCGTATCTTATTTTATTATTTATAATTTATCATTATTCTCAAAACAATCAAAGTTTCATTCATATTAGTATTGAATTCAAACATTTCGGTCATTGTTTTAAGATTCCCAGACGACGATTAAATTAATTATTATATTTTTTCGATCGTATGGTATTTTCTTACCAGCCTAGACAAAATCCTGGCAATCAAGTGGTATTATACGGTATCCGACCGACCGATTTAAACACAAACCATAGCTATGTGCCTTTGATCTTATTACCGCTCATGTTCTGATGTCACAAATTCTTACGTTTGATCTGCAGCCGACACTTTCCATAAATGTGTTGTTGTAACTTCCGCAGGTTTTTGTTTGGATTTCAGTTGATGGGACTTAAATTATGCGAAATAAATAAACATTGATAACTGCAGATAAATTAATGTAACGATTAATGAAATGTGAACCTCGCAGTTAAGCCTGCATGAATTCGCAAAGCCTAATCATAAGAAGCCTGCATGATATATGCAAAGCCTAATGTAAAAAAAAGTAAGTTCTATTTTGGACATGGATAAATAACACCGCAAACTATATCCTAAATATTTTCATTTTAAAGACAGCAAAATGTGTCTCCTGACTGTGATGACCTTTACTTGGCACATTAAAATAGTTCATGCAACTAATCTGCTTACAACACTTTCTGTCCTCAGATGTTGAATGTGTAACGTTTTCAGGTAACCAAAACACAAAACGTGAACTATATGTTTGTTGCCTTTTACCCATACATACATGCTCTGGATTGAAAATGACCACAAGAACCATGCCAGTAGAGCATAGGCCCCTATGGGCCTTTTGTTTAGTTTTATGCCTAAAAAAAATAGGTTCGGCGAGGAAAAAATAGGGTCGGTCGGGTTACCGGTAACACAGGTCCTTTTTTTTTGCCTCAACAATGCAGTCATGTTTTCCGCATGGAAGTGTTCTCTGACCAAAAAATTACGGGTTATAGAATGGCGAAAACAGGGCGGGCAGTCGTTAACCCTTTGCATGCTGGGTAAATTGTCGTCTGCTCAAAAATGTCGTCTGGTTTATTCTAAATTTCTTTCAATTTACTTAAAACTTTTGGGATATATTGACTGAGTGGCAAACAGCTTGGAACCTGACCAGGCGCCGAGTTACTCGGCATCTGGTCTGGTTCCAAGCTGTTTGCAAAGCCTTTAAAATCGTCATCAGCAGCTTAAGGGTTAACAATTTTGCGTTTAAGTTTTCATTTTATGTAATAAAATCAAGAGTTTTTATCCAATGGTAATCAAACTTCATACAATGGTAGAGCATTATGAGAGGAAGTGAAGTGTACAATAACCATAACTCTATTCTTGCTTATTACTGAGTTATTGCCCCTTGTTACTTTTTTTGTCCGGAGTATAACTTGAAAAGTACTGGATGGAATTCATTGGAAGTTCATACACTGGTAAAGCACAGTGAGAGGAAGTGCAGTGTACAATAACCATAACTCTATTCTTGCTTATTACTGAGTTATTGCCCCTTGTTTCTTTTTTTGTCCGAAGTGTAACTTGAAAAGTACTGGTTGGAATTCATTGGAAGTTCATACACTGGTAAAGCACAGTGAGAGGAAGTGCAGTGTACAATAACCATAACTCTATTCTTGCTTATTACTGAGTTATTGCCCCTTGTTACTTTTTTTTGTCCGGAGTATAACTTGAAAAGTACTGGTTGGAATTCATTGGAAGTTCATACACTGGTAAAGCACAGTGAGGGGAAGTGCAGTGTACAATAACCATAACTCTATTCTTGCTTACTACTGAGTTATTGCCCTTTGTTACTTTTTTGTCTGGAGTATAACTTGAAAAGTTCTGGTTGGAATTCATCGGAACTTCATACAATGGTAAAGCACAGTGAGAGGAAGTGCAGTGCTCAAGAACCATAACTCTACCTAATCTAATTACTACTGAGTTATTGCCCTTTATTTGTTTTTTGCTGTCAGTTTTTTTTTCCAGACATTAACTTGCAAACTACTAGATGGAATTTATAAAAACTTGAGAGAAAGCACAATGAGAGGAAGTGAAGTGCATAAGAACCATAACTCTATTTTAGCTTATTACAGAGTTACTGCCCTTCGTTACTTTTTTCTTGTCCGGAGCATAACTTAAAAGTTATTGGATGGTATTTAATAAAACTTCATACAGTGATAGATCATAATGAGAGGGAGTGCAGTGTACAGGAACCGCAATTCTATTTCAGCTAATTACATAGTAAGTGCCTGTTGTTCTTTTTTCTTGTCTGGAGCATAACTTGAAAACTATTAGATGGAATTTAATAAAACTTCATACAGTGATAGATCATAATGAGAGGGAGTGCAGTGTACAGGAACTGCAATTCTATTTCAGCTAATTACAGAGTTACTGTCCTTTGTTTCTTTTTTTTTGTCCGGAGCATTACTTGAAAACTATTGGATGGAATTTAATAAAACTTCATACAGTGATAGATCATAATGAGAGGGAGTGCAGTGTACAGGAATTGCAATTCTATTTCAGCTAATTACAGAGTTACTGCCTTAGGAGCAATAATTCCAAGGCCATAAAAATTCATTAATTTTTGTCAAATCTTTATGAAACTTGCTCAGAATATTTGTCTACTTGTTGTCTTAAACATTTGTGAATATGGGTCACCTCAGATAAAAAAAAAATAGGTTAAATCTTAGGAAATATTTTCCCAATGTCATTTATTTAAAAAAATTCTCAAATTTTCATGGAACTTTTACAAAAAAAATTCTCCAGGATATCTTGGTTACATTAAAGTATAATAAAAAATTACAGTTTTTTTCCTGCAAGATATTGATTTTTTTTTCAATTTTCATGACATTTGGTTACTTTACATACATACACACACGCGCACACATGCTTTCACACTGGCACACACACACCATTGACCTGTCAGCACCACAGTGAAACTACAGACTACCACTCTGGCTTGGACCATATATATGTCTCAGATATGCCTCACAAAACAGATGTCATGGAAACCTTCTGGACTGACCACAAAGCTGTCTGGATTGCCTACTAAGTGTTTACCATTATCATTTTAGGTTAACCATTTCATATACCGGTAAACATGCCTACACAATGCTTACCAAACCTATCAATACCAGTCAACAACTAAATTAAATTGCTATTTTATTAAATTGCTATTTTATAAACACACATCCCAATCATGAATTTCATATCTACCCATATTTTACAAAAAAATATTTTTTTATTAACTTTAAAAATATCTTAGATGATAAAGTGTGTTGTCTAGGGTCAAAAACTAGGTCTTTGGGACAGATCTTATTGGAAAAGCTGATGTATTTATAAAATGTTCATTTTTTCCTCACACAAATGGAATAGTTTCTGTTGATCAGGTTAATATTTGTATGAACGATATCTCTGATAAGTATAAATATGGGTCTTTTGGGTTAAAAATACTAGCTCAAATATTAGGTTTGCAAACTTGCATCATCAAAAAAAAAATCGGCTTTAATGCGGCGTTGCCGTCTTGTTAGTCCATATAAATGACATATCAGCTAATTCAGAAGAGATTAAATAAGAGATGAAATCTGGTGGATGATTGTGTTGGCTATCAAGAAGTGTAATTACAGATGATTGTTTAAAACTACAAAAGGTTATCAAAACAAGGCAAATAGGCCACACAGCTGGGACTTACATTTCAACCAGTCAAGTGTAACATTATGACTGATCTTGATTTTTTTTTTTTTTACTCAATACCAATATGCGCTCATCTGTATATCGCTAGAACTGTTAGAATCACTGAAATATCTCAAAGTACACATAACGAATGATCTTACCCGGAATATACATACTGAAGAATTGTGTATTAAAGGATACAGAACCGTCCCTTGAATAACAAAATTTACACACATGCTCACTAGATGTTAAACTTCAAGCTTATAAAGGCATGATTAGACCTGTCCTAGAATACAGAAGTACAGTGTGGCAGGGTTTCAGCCAGGATTTTCCAAAGGCTTGTCGGGACTTAGTAATGGGGTAGGTTTGGGAGGGATGTCCCCTCCGAATGTCGAGATTTTTTTTATAATTGTAGTGCAAATGGTGCGATTTCCTGCATTCTTAGCTAAACTTATCTGCTGTATAGTCCAACTATTAAACTGATGTTTTTCATATATTGGTGGTATTCTTCGGAATTTTTTTTACGAAACAATTTCACATGGTAGTTAGTAGTAATGATTATATTGACACCGGTGACTAACCTAGTGAAATGTGTAAAACCCTGCCTCCCTGGGGTCTGCTGACCTTGTACATAAAAAGCGGGGATCAAGTGAATATGCTATCGTACACAAATAACAATAATAAAATGCTATCAAGTAATACATTGAACAGTCAGTCCTTCAGATAGGAGACTATGACATCAAATAGGAAAAATACATCTTAATTCTTTTATATTATGACAATATTGCGAGCTTCAACACCTTCACACCAGCTTACGTCATTTCCACGCGCATGCATGTATTTGCTGTATTCCTTTAAGGATGATGAGATCGCCAGAGTCGGGAGGCATGAGGAGTTTGTGTTTAGACAGAATGTTTTGTTGTTGTATTCATGTATAGAACTTCAACTTAAATTGGCCTTCTTGATTTCTGATAGTCAATTGCAAAGCCATGGTGAGGAATCATGTGACATTGTCCAATCGGAGTGCAGGATGAAATAACACTGCCATAACTCCCAACAGTTTTTTTTTTTATCAAAATTAAAGTCATTATTTCTCTACAGAAAAGATGAGGGAAATGGAAATATTATTTAAAAAATATGATGTACACCATAAATACTAGCTCAGTGTATTACCTTGGCACCCAGTTTAATTCATCCATATTTTTCCAACTTATTTATGGTTACTGTTGATTCGGAGTAAGACTGAATCTTTAAATAGTGGCACATCAATCAATTCTCATATTGACACTGAATAAAGTTATTAAATATTTTATAAATTTTTCAGTTATTGATTCATGTTTGAACCCAAATTTGCTCAAGATTGGGACATATTGAATATCCCACTTACTAATTTGTTAATTATTTTGTATTATATCTAAGTAATAAATTGTCCAATAGTTAATACTGCCTAAATCTGTTTTCAGCTGAAGTTTGAAAATCATGTCTGACAGTGAAGGGAGTGTGTACTCCGATGCAGAGAGTGGTGGAGCTGGATCCGACCCAGAGAGTGAGGTAATACACTGAGGGGCTCTTATGTTATCTCCTTATGTTCAGGATTTATCCTGAAATCACTTCAGACTTCTGTAGAGATGTAAAGAATGTTTGTTTGTTTGGTGAACGATTTGCATCAATAACAGGAGGAAGTATCATGAAATGAATATTAATGACTTACAAACAAAACTTTAAAAGGGGTCTCAGCCCCTGGACCCTGCTTTGGGCATGAATCCCTCATACGCAAACAGAACCCCAGCAATTTTTCAGGATTGACAATTATCAGCTGTTAGAACCCCCTGTACACCCTCATGTGACATCTGAATTACAATGTAACTGATACTCTTGTTTTGGGCGAAAAGAGTTTATATGGGAGTTCAGTACATGTTGGCTCTACAAGTTTAAAATTTAACAATATCTTTCTGATAAATGCTTTGATATAACCTTGTTTGGACATGCAGGTTGCGGATAACCAGGGCTCTGAAGATGAGATGAGCAGCCCCAAGAAGAAGCGCAATGTGATAGAAAGTGATGATGATGACAGTGAGGACAACGCCCGCTCCAAGAAGAAACGCCGGGTCAGCGTCAGTGAGGATGAGGAGGATGTGGATGAGGTGCGACTTAAACCTTGTATCAGTAACCAGTCATTATAATTCAGTTGTTTGAAACTGGTTATTTCTTTGGTCAGGTCAATATTTATTCACTAAAATGATGCATAATTAGTATTTTTTCGATCATCCCCTCTTTGTTAGATATTGAGACAATTCCTACATAATGAACAATATGTATACTAACAAGTCAATGAGTCTTCATTATGAACAATATGTATACTTACAAGTCAATGAGTCTTCATTATGAACAATATGTATACTTACAAGTCAATGAGTCTTCATTATGAACAATATGTATACTTACAAGTCAATGAGTCTTCATTATGAACAATATGTATACTTACAAGTCAATGCGTCTTCATTATGGACAATATGTATACTAACAAGTCAATGCGTCTTCATTATGGACAATATGTATACTTACAAGTCAATGAGTCTTCATTATGGACAATATGTATACTAACAAGTCAATGAGTCTTCATTATGGACAATATGTATACTAACAAGTCAATGAGTCTTCATTATGGACAATATGTATACTAACAAGTCAATGAGTCTTCATTATGGACAATATGTATACTAACAAGTCAATGAGTCTTCATTATGGACAATATGTATACTTACAAGTCAATGAGTCTTCATTATGGACAATATGTATACTAACAAGTCAATGAGTCTTCATTATGGACAATATGTATACTAACAAGTCAATGAGTCTTTATTATGGACAATATGTATACTAACAAGTCAATGAGTCTTCATTATGGACAATATGTATACTAACAAGTCAATGAGGCTTCATTATGAACAATATGTATACTAACAAGTCAATGAGTCTTCATTATGGACAATATGTATACTTACAAGTCAATGCGTCTTCATTATGGACAATATACCGTAATTCACCTAAGAGTTCGGACACCTTAGATAAATTATTTTTTTCGCTGTCCGAAAACATAGAAAATTACCATTTTTACATTTTATTTACATGTTTGTTTAACCTGCCTTTTTTCTTCATGTTTGCATTTTACCACTTATTAATTTATCCGTAGTAATCAATGGTCATAAACCTATTTATTACGCCTATAAGTGTAAATCCTTCATCAAGTCAATTAAAACACCATTTTATACATGAATTGAACTGAATAAACACATTCTATCGGCTTCAGATCAAAGAGTCACACTGTGTGACGTCACATAACTTACAGTTATACCCACGAGGATCTCGTGGATAGCATGGACATTGCTATGCAGGATTAATGTATAACTGTACAATTATTGATTCTTACAGTCTATAAGTGTGGTACAAGTTTAAAAGTTTATTGGCAGATCGTTTTACAAACATGTCATGTCTATGTTTTCTTAATTGCCCTTGTTGTTTCTTTAATCCTCTAATAAATATACCACACAGGCAATAAATCGTTTAGGATGGGTAGTAACTAATTAATTTGTCACAGTGGTGTATACGGTTAGGTAATCTAGCCTGCATTGTAAAGATAAAAATCAATAATCTTCGTCTGTGAAACTTGGTAACTGTGAAAGTTATGATTGATGTCCTTTGGGTGTCCGAAAATTAGGTACGCAAAATAAATTATTTTGGAAAATAATTATGGGTGTCCGAATATTTAGAGTGTCCGAACTCTTAGGTGAATTACGGTACTAACAAGTCAATGAGTCTTCATTATGGACAATATGTATACTTACAAGTCAATGAGTCTTCATTATGAGCAATATGTATACTAACAAGTCAATGAGTCTTCATTATGGACAATATGTATACTTATGAGTCTTCATTATGGACAATATGTATACTTACAAGTCAATGAGTCTTCATTATGGACAATATGTATACTTACAAGTCAATGAGTCTTCATTATGGACAATATGTATACTTACAAGTCAATGCGTCTTCATTATGGACAATATGTATACTTACAAGTCAATGCGTCTTCATTATGAACAATATGTATACTAACAAGTCAATGGGTCTTCATTATGAACAATATGTATACTTACAAGTCAATGGGTCTTCATTATGAACAATATGTATACTAACAAGTCAATGCGTCTTCATTATGAACAATATGTATACTAACAAGTCAATGCGTCTTCATTATGAACAATATGTATACTAACAAGTCAATGAGTCTTCATTATGAACAATATGTATACTTACAAGTCAATGCGTCTTCATTATGAACATTATGTATACTTACAAGTCAATGCGTCTTCATTATGAACAATATGTATACTTACAAGTCAATGCGTCTTCATTATGAACAATATGTATACTTACAAGTCAATGCGTCTTCATTATGGACAATATGTATACTTACAAGTCAATGCGTCTTCATTATGAACAATATGTATACTAACAAGTCAATGGGTCTTCATTATGAACAATATGTATACTTACAAGTCAATGCGTCTTCATTATGAACAATATGTATACTAACAAGTCAATGCGTCTTCATTATGAACAATATGTATACTAACAAGTCAATGCGTCTTCATTATGAACAATATGTATACTAACAAGTCAATGAGTCTTCATTATGAACAATATGTATACTTACAAGTCAATGCGTCTTCATTATGAACATTATGTATACTTACAAGTCAATGCGTCTTCATTATGAACAATATGTATACTTACAAGTCAATGCGTCTTCATTATGAACAATATGTATACTTACAATTCAATGAGTCTTCATTATGAACAATATGTATACTTACAAGTCAATGAGTCTTCATTATGAACAATATGTACACTAACAAGTCAATGCGTCTTCATTATGAACAATATGTACACTTACAAGTCAATGAGTCTTCATTATGAACAATATGTACACTTACAAGTCAATGAGTCTTCCTGCAACAGAAATCAATAATGTTTTTCTTTTTTGTCCATCAATCTTTTTGGTCACTGATATTAATATATTTTGATTGATAGTATGCGCAGGTCACATGTATAATCAAGTTACTAAAGACTGTTTGTGTTTTTGTTAATGGTCATTAATGATAATAATGTGTGTGCCTTTTTAAACTTTATGTTCATGATACACAGTATGATGAGGAAGAGGATGAGGACCAAGATGAGGGTCACCACAGGAAAAAGAAGAAACCAGCACACAGGGGCTTTATCCTCGATGAGGCTGGTACGTAGTTCGGTTTTGAGTCTCTTGTAGACTTGTTAATACTTTTATCTCAAACTTCCAGTATAAATAAAATAAAACGAATATCAATTTAGATAAAAATTCCAAATCTTTTAACTCAGAAAGAAAAACTTTTACAGCTAAAGATTTTGAATATAAATGTAAATAGTACTGCAGTTTGATAACCATGATGTAATCGCAAACAAATATGGATAATGGAGGGTTAAATCCTTTACACAATACAGCTGAAAAAACGTCTATAAAGGCAATTTCAGAGATCAAAATTTAGCTGGTTTCAATTGTGTGCCCATCGATCATTGTCCATGATTAGATAATGATATTGAAAAACAATTCACAGTATTAATGTATGTTATTTCTGTTTCCAAATCTTGTTTTTTTATGTTGATTTTACCGAGCTAAAAGAATAATCATAACCTATGTGGTGTTCTTTGTATTCCCCAGAGGTTGACGATGATGACGAGGAGGAGGAGGAAGACTGGGAGGAGGGAGCTGCAGAGCTGATGGACCGCAAGTCCATGTATGAGGGCCCCACTGCCAAGGACATGGAGAGCAACAGGAGGCTCAATGAACTCATGAAGTGAGTGAGGAATATTTGTCAAGTGAAAGGACATTGAGACTTAGTGCTATAAGCTGACAGAAATATTTCACTGTGAAACCTTTTGAATATAACTATTGATGATAAGATTTAGAATTTATCCTGAAGTCAGGATTGGAAGATTTGTTAATTTTGCTTTATGCTGTTTATTAAAAACAGTAAGATATACCTGGAAATTGATAGGAATGGCTTTGAAAACATTTTCAAGAAGCCTTGTTATTGGTCCGAATCCCAGAATTTTCCAGGATTTTGTTTTTTGGTCAGTTAATGTCCTTTATATAACTGAACATAATAGAAATAGAGAGAGGGGATATTATAGTAGAGGTCTTTCATTATTGAATTTATTAAACAAGTTTTCATAACTTGATACAAAAAATAAGTCTTGGCAACTTTTTTTGTCAATTTTAAGAAACCTGTTTAAGTAGAAAAATATTGAATGATGACGAAAGTCTTATTCTATTTATATTGTAAAAAATTGTTAGAATATTAACAACACTGAGTAAAATGTTGCTTTATAACTTGCATATTTCCAACACTGTTTATATGAGATATACATCTGTTATTTCCTGCTGCTGACATCATTTATGATATGGTAACTGTGTTTTTAACAATGTAATATTCTCTTTTGCCTGTATTTCATTCTGATTCTAAAGTGTCTATCTTGACATCTAGATTTGTTGTTTGTTCAGATAAAAAAGTAAAGATAAAGTGAATTATGACTTATCATTCTCTCAAATAACTGGTCACTCCTTACTTTGTTTCCAGTTCTCAAACAGAGGATGAGATTGAGGCTTACTACCGTCAGAAGTACGGGGACAGTTCGGCGCTGGATAGGTTTGGGGAGGGAGAAGAGATGTCAGACGAGATCACACAACAGGGACTCCTTCCGGGTGTCAAGTAAGGGTCCTTTCTCTTATCTTTGATCTTAAATTGTCAGTCTTCTCACATGCTAAAATTTTAAACACTTTGGACTCATACCTTTCCTTAATGGGTATTCTATATCAAGAAAACTGTTTTAATCTCAGTTAATAAAGAGAAATATATTGATGATTTCCTCATTTGATGATTTGACAGTATGTAAAGGCTATTTTGGATAGGATAACATGTGTCGGGGTATATTTGTTTAGGGACCCTAACCTGTGGCTTGTGAAGTGTCGGATCGGTGAGGAGAGACAGACTGCCCTTCAGCTGATGAGGAAGTTTATTGCGTACCAGTTCTCTGAAGAGGTACCGTAGACAAGAAAAAAGCTTGACAATCATTCAGTTCTCTGGTTTTGTCTTGGTGTTTGATTCTACCAAATATCAATTTTAAGTGCTAAAAGTGAAAGAAATGTTTAAATGCACCTTGAAGTACATTAATAGCACTTGCATGCAAAAAAAAAAGCTCAAACTATTTTTGATACAATTCCTTTTAGTTTTATGGTGTAAATTGCGACAGAAGCAGTTAATAAACCTACATTGTTTCTGCAGCCGATGCAGATCAAGGCAGTGATAGCGAAGGAGAGTCTGAAGGGTTACATTTACATTGAGGCTTACAAACAGACTCACGTCAAACAGGCCATAGAGGGCATCGGCAGTCTACGCATCGGACAGTGGTCCCAGATGGTAATAATTAATTCATACATTTGAGACAGAAAAAAATAGCTTTAATCTGTAAGTATTGAAATGAAAATATCAAAAAAACTTTCAAACATTTAAAGAATAATTATTCAAATGGAAAATGTAGTTTGTCTGTGGAGACAGTTTGATGTATTTCATTGTATCCATGTTATATACCAACAAAACTATTTCAAAAATACTTTGAAGGTAAATGAATTTACCATTGAATCTTATTCAGCTTCTTGTCTTACATCTCAGTTATCTATGACTTATTCAGAAATTGCAGCAAAGACTCTAGTCAGTAATTATCAGTTTAAATGTATCATAACTATCTTCTTGAATACCGTATGCTGTTGTTTTGCAGATGGTTCCTATCAAGGAGATGACAGACTGTCTAAAGGTGGTGAAGGAGACAGCTGTCCTCAAGCCTAAAGGATGGGTGCGTCTAAAGCGTGGTATCTACAAGGACGACCTTGCACAGGTGGACTACGTCGAATCTGCTCAGAACGCTGTGCACCTCAAACTGCTGCCTAGGGTAGACTACTCAAGGCTAAGAGGGGTGCTTCGCCATCAAAACTCTGTAAGATTGAATGTGTTCGACTATTACTGTGTTTAAGATTCAATACCGATGTGCATTTTTTTGTCATGCTAGAACTGTTTTCTGATGTTTAGATGGTTAAATTGATTGGAAACTATTGCAGGATGCAGACAGAAAGAAGCCAAAGAGAAGACCGCCTCAAAAGCTGTTTAGCATGGATGAAATCAAGTAAGTAAAGTTTGGTATTGGAAATGATATGATAAAGAAGTCCAATAACGAAAGGTCACCTCAAAAGTTGTCCAGCGTGGATGAAATCAAGAAAGTTTGGTATCTGAAATGATGATACTGTGAAATAGTCCAATAACAGTTTACATTCCATTCTCATTTTAAGTGTGCAAAGTATTTTATAGGTAGAACATTGTTTGCATTTTTCTTACTTTTGATGGTGTTTAATAAATAGGTAATGATTCTCACTTCAGAGCAATAGGAGGTGAAGTGACATTTGATGGAGATTTCCTCCTCTTTGAAGGCAACAAGTACAGCAGGCGAGGATTCCTCTTCAAAACATTTGTCATGTCAGCCATTGTAAGTTTAACACAGGGTTTAGGTTGGTTTTTCTATTTTAGGAACACAGCAATAAGCCATGTTTGATTAAGGTGTATGATACTGTATGTAAAAAGTGAAAATCTGCTTGAACTGTCTATTTATGAGTAACAGACGGATAAGTAGAAGGCCTGCCTAAATTCAGAGCTGTTCCTGATCTCAGGCACCTTGTTTCCTGAAATTACGTAAGTAATTACAGAATAACTTGCTCAATTTATAGATAATGTTAATTAAAAAAAAATGGTAAAAAACTTGAAAGACAGTTGTTTAGGAGCAGGAAATGTATTTGAGTAATTCAAAAAACAAGAACTGTTTTTGCATATTTAACGAGTTTTCAAGTAATTGGGCCCAGGCTTTTAAGCATCAGGCTTATCAGGACTAGGAATGTTCATTCATTAGGAGGCCTTAACTAGAGATGATAGTTTACCAGACTAGGAATGTTCATTGATTAGGAGGCCTTAAGAAGAGATGATAGTTTACCAGACTAGGAATGTTCATTCATTAGGAGGCCTTAAGGAGAGATGATAGTTTACCAGACTAGGAATGTTCATTCATTAGGAGGCCTTAAGGAGAGATGATAGTTTACCAGACTAGGAATGTTCATTCATTAGGAGGCCTTAAGAAGAGATGATAGTTTACTAGACTAGGAATGTTCATTCATTAGGAGGCCTTAAGGAGAGATGATAGTTTACCAGACTAGGAATGTTCATTCATTAGGAGGCCTCAAGGAGAGATGATAGTTTACCAGACTAGGAATGTTCATTCATTAGGAGGCCTCAAGGAGAGATGATAGTTTACCAGACTAGGAATGTTCATTCATTAGGAGGCCTTAAGGAGAGATGATAGTTTACTAGACTAGGAATGTTCATTCATTAGGAGGCCTTAAGAAGAGATGATAGTTTACTAGACTAGGAATGTTCATTCATTAGGAGGCCTTAAGAAGAGATGATAGTTTACCCGACTAGGAATGTTCATTCATTAGGAGGCCTTAAGAAGAGATGATAGTTTACCCGACTAGGAATGTTCATTCATTAGGAGGCATTAAGGAGAGATGATAGTTTACTAGACTAGGAATGTTCATTCATTAGGAGGCCTTAAGAAGAGATGATAGTTTACCAGACTAGGAATGTTCATTCATTAGGAGGCCTTAAGGAGAGATGATAGTTTACCAGACTTGGAATGTTCATTCATTAGGAGGCCTTAACTGGAGATGATAGTTTGCCAGACTAGGAATGTTCATTCATTAGGAGGCCTTAAGAAGAGATGGAAGTTTGCCAGACTTGGAATGTTCATTCATAAGGAGGCCTTAAGGAGAGATGATAGTTTACCAGACTAGGAATGTTCATTCATTAGGAGGCCTTAAGGAGAGATGATAGTTTACCAGACTAGGAATGTTCATTCATTAGGAGGCCTTAAGGAGAGATGATAGTTTACCAGACTAAAAATGTTGATTCATTAGAAGGCCTTAAGGAGAGATGATAGTTTACCAGACTAGGAATGTTCATTTATTAGGAGGCCTTAAGGAGAGATGATAGTTTACCAGACTAGGAATGTTCATTCATTAGGAGGCATTAAGAAGAGATGATAGTTTACCAGACTAGGAATGTTCATTGATTAGGAGGCCTTAAGGAGAGATGATAGTTTACCAGACTAGGAATGTTCATTGATTAGGAGGCCTTAAGGAGAGATGATAGTTTACCAGACTAGGAATGTTCATTGATTAGGAGGCCTTAAGGAGAGATGATAGTTTACTAGACTAGGAATGTTCATTCATTAGGAGGCCTTAAGGAGAGATGATAGTTTACCAGACTAAAAATGTTGATTCATTAGAAGGCCTTAAGGAGAGATGATAGTTTACCAGACTAGGAATGTTCATTTATTAGGAGGCCTTAAGGAGAGATGATAGTTTACTAGACTAGGAATGTTCATTCATTAGGAGGCCTTAAGAAGAGATGATAGTTTACCAGACTAGGAATGTTCATTCATTAGGAGGCCTTAAGAAGAGATAATAGTTTACCAGACTAGGAATGTTCAGGAGGCCTTAAGAAGAGATGATAGTTTGCCAGACTAGAAATGTTCATTCATTAGGAGGCCTAAAGAAGAGATGGTAGTTTACCAGACTAGGAATGTTCATTCATTTGGAGGCCTTAAGAAGAGATGATAGTTTTCCAGTGTCTTAAATTATTGGTGTGACTTGGTCATGTATTTTTGTAGAGCAAATTTGGTACGGTTGTGTTTTTTTATATTTGATTTGTAAGATATTTAAATGATTTCAGGTTGCCGAAGGGGTGAAACCTACACTAGCTGAATTGGAGAAGTTTGAGGATCAACCTGATGCAGTCAACATAACTGGTATACTTAATACTATGGACATGTGGTTAAAGGTCTCTGACGATATCTCATTGGGTTGGCCAAGATAGTGGACATTTTTACTTCTGCTGTGTGCTTATTTATATACACAACTGTCATACGAGTTCTTTACTTCTTTCTCAAAATATTTCACTTCAGATCAAAAGCAGCTTTGCTTTCAATTAACAATGCTCTGTAACAATTCATGAACATTTATATTTTGTTAAGAACATTGCTATATATGCATGCAATGAAGAATTAACCTCCAGAACATTTTGACAGTGATCCCTGACAAGAGTGCGGGTGAGGTTACTCACAACTTCATCCCCGGGGACGTGGTAGAGGTGTGTGATGGGGAGTTAATCCACCTGCAGGGAAAGATCATCAGCATCGACGCAGACAAGATCACCATGATACCCAAACATGAGGACCTTAAGGTACAATAAATACTCCACTAAAACATTCAATAAACAACTTGAATCCAAAAGAAGAGTTATAGTGTTTTCATTGGACTACATAGTTAATTGGCTAATACATTGAACAAAATCAGGTTAGTAGAGCAGATTTTTTATAAAAATATGGCATTTCTTTCAAGATACTATACAGCATGTTATTGTGATTACCACAATAGTCACATGTTTAACATTGATTTAACTATTTGTATTGTTTAGGATCCTCTGGAGTTCCCTGCCCATGAGTTGAAGAAGCATTTTAAGACAGGGGATCACGTGAAGGTGATCGGGGGCAAGTATGAGGGTGACACTGGCCTCATTGTCCGAGTGGAGGATCAAATCGTTGTGCTCTTCTCAGATCTTACCATGCATGAAGTAAGTTTTGTTGCAAAATTTGTAAGCAAAAAGGGACAGTTTAGTGACTAACTTAACCAAAGAAAAACTTTTTATCAAAGTTTGATAGTTACAGTGTTACAGAATTTCTGAAGTCAAAAAGTATTCTAGTCATTTTGAAGAATTTATGTAATCAAAAGTTATAGTTTCGAATAGAAAGTTGTGTTAGAGAATTGATTATCACGTTAGATATATAAGGTAACAGTAAGGTCCTATTAAATGCTCATGATATTTGCAGCTGAAAGTGTTGCCAAAGGACCTTCAGCTGTGTGCTGACATGGCAACAGGCGTGGACTCATTGGGACAGTTCCAGTTCGGTGATCTTGTACATCTTGAGTGAGTATAATTGTTGGGGAAGGTCTCAGGTTTGATTTTTCAGGTATTGTAACTGCAAGTGCTTTTGTAGTTTGTTTTTGGATTCATTGAAACATTCCCATTTTGGAAATGCAATATCAAGCATGGTTGTTGACATGTAATCTGGATATTGGTAGTACTTTTAAGCGACTGACCTGAAAGTTGCTTTATACATATCTTCTGACAGTCAAGTTTCACTTCAAATTGAAAACAAAATGATAACATATAATTGTACTTTATTTTATGCTGGTGATATGTTTCAGTCCCCAGACTGTTGGTGTGATTGTGCGGTTGGAGAAAGAAAACTTCCAGGTCCTCAGTATGCACAATAAGGTAAACACGAGAGTACACAGTTATCCAACCAATACTTGACAGTTATCCAACAAATACATAGATATCTAACCAGTACATGCCAGTTATCCAACAAATACATGCCAGTTATCCAACAAATACATGCCAGTTATTCAACAAATACATGCCAGTTATCCAACCAGTACATGCCAGTTATCCAACAAATACATGCCAGTTATCCAACAAATACATGACAGATATCCAACCAGTACATGCCAGTTATCCAACAAATACATGACAGAAATCCAACCAGTACATGCCAGTTATCCAACAAATACATATCAGTTATCCAACAAATACATGCCAGTTATCCAACAAATACATGCCAGTTATCCAACAAATACATGCCAGTTATCCAACAAATACATGTCAGTTATCCAACACATACATGTCAGTTATCCAACCAGTACATGCCAGTTATCCAACAAATACATGCCAGTTATCCAACAAATACATATCAGTTATCCAACAAATACATGCCAGTTATCCAACAAATACATGACAGATATCCAACAAATACATGCCAGTTATCCAAAAAATACATGACAGATGTCCAACCAGTACATGCCAGTTATCCAACCAGTACATGCCAGTTATCCAACAAATACATGACAGATATCCAACAAATACATGCCAGTTATCCAACAAATACATGCCAGTTATCCAACAAATACATATCAGTTATCCAACAAATACATGACAGATATCCAACAAATACATGCCAGTTATCCAAAAAATACATGTCAGTTATCCAACCAGTACATGCCAGTTATCCAACCAGTACATGCCAGTTATCCAACCAGTACATGCCAGTTATCCAACCAGTACATGCCAGTTATCCAACCAGTACATGCCAATTATCCAACCAGTACAAGCCAGTTATCCAACAAATACATGACAGAAATCCAACCAGTACATGCCAGTTATCCAACCAGTACAAGCCAGTTATCCAACAAATACATGCCAGTTATCCAAAAAATACATGTCAGTTATCCATCCAGTACATGCCAGTTATCCAACCAGTACATGCCAGTTATCCAACCAGTACATGCCAGTTATCCAACCAGTACATGCCAGTTATCCAACCAGTACAAGCCAGTTATCCAACAAATACATGCCAGTTATCCAACCAGTACTGGTTGAGAAGCAGTTTCCGACAGAAAGGAGTTTCCGACAAATCGCTTTTTCGCGTACTTTCTTTAGATCTTCATAAAGAAGGTACTGTAATTCAACAATGTGGTAACTAGGCAATCAAAAGTTGAAATTCTAACCGAGACACGTAAGTTACTTTTATTATTATTTAATGTTTAATGTTTATTTATCATTTTGTACACAAACTTGCACGTGGGGGATCGGCACGTGCCGCGTATTGCGCATGCGTGTGAACCTAATTTGCATATCTATGAATAGCTACAAGGTTTTCCTTAATTGACTTATACAAACGATGATCATTGTGTACATATTTGTGAACACTGGTGTCATGCTTGTTTCGCACCTACATTCACTTAAATGTATACAAACAAAAGTTTATATCAGAAATGAATCAAAATATCATTGATATTCAGTGTCTGCCTGATTTCGAGTATGAATTGACTGTCGTAAATTTTAAGGTTTAAATTTTTCGTAAATCCTGAAAAATTAAATAATATTTCTCTTATTAAAGTCTTATATTTAGTTTATTAAATAAACGGATAATAAAAACACACAATAGGCACATAAATCCGCCCCGCATTCGATTTGTCGGAAACTGCTTCTCATCACAAGCTAATCAGAACAGTGTAAGTACCCTCTTTGCGCCCCTATTAGATATACTATGTGTGACGTCACACATGTGAAAAATATATCGACAATAGCAGCTTGAGCTGTAGTTATCTAAAATGTGAACAATATTAGTAGGTATTTAAACACGTATAAATAATTCAATAAAAACGTATAAAAACTGTCGGAAACTGCTTCTCCACCAGTACATGCCAGTTATCCAACAAATACATGCCAGTTATCCAACAAATACATTACAGATATCCAACCAGTACATGTCAGTTATCCAACACATACATGTCAGTTATCCAACCAGTACATGCCAGTTATCCAACAAATACATGTCAGTTATCCAACCAATACATGTCAGTTATCTAACAAATACATGTCAGTTATCTTTTCAACTTTATTAATGGAATTTGTAGTGCAGCATTGTGAACAAGTAGCAAAATTACTAATCACTGTTTTAAAGTTTCTGTTTGCATATTTGAAGTTTGAACCCTTTTGAGCCTAGAAATGTCTTTCACATGCTGGTATATACAGTTATATTTGATATAATGTAAAGGTGATGAACGTGAAGCCTCAGGCCATCACAAGGAAGAAGGACACGAAACATGCTGTAGCCCTCGATTCAGAGAACAACAATGTATGTGTGAAGGACATTGTCAAGGTCGTGGATGGGCCACACTCTGTAAGTAGACACTCTCTACTGGATCACCCATAATTTGGCAATATATCATATCTGATTCCTTGCTGAATTCTTTTGTGTTAAGTTTTAACTTGTCAGAAACTGTCACTTTTTCATTGCTGAAGCTTCTACAACAATCGGTTCTGACTACATCATTTCTTTTTAAATTTACTGTCAGTTAAAAACAACATTTAAATAGATTTTGTTTATTGCTGTTGCTTAAGTCATTCAATATGCTGTGACGACTTACATTTTATCCGAAGGGTCAAGATGTCCAGATCAAATACTTGTACCATAGTTATGCTATAATGAATGACATTTATATCCACAGGGTCGAGATGGTGAGATCAAGCACCTGTACCGCAGTTTTGCCTTCCTGCTTTCCCGCAAGATGACAGACAATGGAGGATACTTTGTCTGCAAAACCAGGCATCTGGTTCAGGCTGGTGGTTCATCCAAGGTAGTTACACTTTTGTTTTATGTATACATATAACATTGGGAAGGTTCTTTTGTAGCAGAATAAGCTTTGCTGAAATGCATGTTGTGAAACATGAATAAAGTTAACAGTTTTAGAATGTTCTTTTGTTCTCCCTATTTTTTGTCTGCTTATTGTAGATAGGTTTTTAGATGTCCACACATTTACATAAGGATTGATAAAAGCATATTTTTACAAGTATTATAATAAGGCTGTAACCATACAGTGATCTACTCAACCATTCAGGTTTTAACACTTTCCTATCTATTTCTTTCTGCAGGCTAATGTTTCAGTGGGAATGCCAGGGTTCATGTCCCCGCGCCTGTCCAGTCCCGCACACCCAGGGTCTGGAGGCTCCACCCCAGGGAGGGGTAGGGGCCGTGGGGGGCCAGGGGGTGGACCTGGGGTGAAGAGGGATCGTGAAATGATTGGTCAGACTGTCAGGATCATACAAGGACCTTTTAAAGGTAGATGCAGTCACAGCAAGTTCTAGTTAACGAATTACTATCCATGAAAATAGGCTTATGGATGCTTACATGTGTTATCTACTTTAATCTGCATTTGAGAGTTGTCTGTAAGCAAGTTGAAATGTTTTTATACAAATTCTCATATCTTATGCTGCAATAACTATTCATATTCAAGTTTTTGAATGAAATATAAATGGTCATGTTTTTCATCCATGTACATTCTTCTATTTAATTATGCCCCCTTTTGAAAAAAGTGGGGTATATTGTTTTGCACATGTCGGTCGGTCGGTCGGTCGGTCGGTCGGTCTGTCTGTCTGTCGGTCGGTCGGTCGGAATACCAAATGGTTTCCGATCAATAACTTGAGAACGCTTTGACCGAGGGACCTCATACTTGGTATGTGTATTGGTCATCACCAGCAGATGAACCCTATTGATTTTGAGGTCAGTGGGTCAAAGGTCAAGGTCAGTGTGACCTTTACATGAAAAAACGGTTTCCGATCAATAACTTGAGAACGCTTTGACCCAGGAACCTCATACTTGGTAGGTGTATTGGTCATGACCAGCAGATGAACCCTATTGATTTTGAGGTCAAAGGTCAAGGTCAGTGTGACCTTAACATGAAAAACGGTTTCCGATCAATAACTTGAGAACGCTTTGACCCAGGGACCTCATACTAGGTAGGCTTATTGGTCATGACCAGCAGATGAACCCTATTGATTTTGAGGTCAGTGGGTCAAAGGTCAAGGTCAGTGTGACCTTTACATGAAAAACGGTTTCCGATCAATAACTTGAGAACGCTTTGACCCAGGGACCTCATACTTGGTAGTTGTATTGGTCATGACCAGCAGATGAACCCTATTGATTTTGAGGTCAAAGGTCAAGGTCAGTGTGACCTTAACATGAAAAACGGTTTCCGATCAATAACTTGAGAACGCTTTGACCCAGGGACCTCATACTAGGTAGGCTTATTGGTCATGACCAGCAGATGAACCCTATTGATTTTGAGGTCAGTGGGTCAAAGGTCAAGGTCAGTGTGACCTTAACATGAAAAACGGTTTCCGATCAATAACTTGAGAACGCTTTGACCCAGGGACCTCATACTAGGTAGGCTTATTGGTCATGACCAGCAGATGAACCCTATTGATTTTGAGGTCAGTGGGTCAAAGGTCAAGGTCAGTGTGACCTTTACATGAAAAACGGTTTCCGATCAATAACTTGAGAACGCTTTGACCCAGGAACCTCATACTTGGTAGGTGTATTGGTCATGACCAGCAGATGAACCCTATTGATTTTGAGGTCAGTGGGTCAAAGGTCAAGGTCAGTGTGACCTTAACATGAAAAACGGTTTCCGATCAATAACTTGAGAACGCTTTGACCCAGGGACCTCATACTAGGTAGGCTTATTGGTCATGACCAGCAGATGAACCCTATTGATTTTGAGGTCAGTGGGTCAAAGGTCAAGGTCAGTGTGACTGTAAGCTGAAAAAAGGTTTTCTGATTGTCCATATTTTATTTTCTTATATAGTAGACAGTAGAAATTTATATGTCACTAAATGCATGAGTTGAAGTATCAGTTTTCAGTGAACATCTAGTTTAATTATGCCCCCCTTCGAAGCAGAGGGGTTATATAATTGCTTTGCACATGTCGGTCGGTCTGTTGGAAGACCAAAGCTTGTCCGAGTGATAACTCAACAATTCCCGGACCTATGGTCATCAAACTTGACATGAAGATTAGGTATGACCAGTAGATGACCTGCCTCATATGCATCCAATGACAAATCAGCTGTCATTTCAGTCCATGCATATTTCATTCAATTGTCCAAATATTTCTGGCAACTTGGCGCTCAGGGGGCATAATGTTTGACAAACATCTCTTGTTGTACCTGGTTTATTACTATGATATTCCCTTTACAGGTTATATTGGTATGGTTAAGGACTGCACAGAGAGCGCTGCGAGAGTGGAGCTACATTCCAGCTGTAAAACCATCTCTGTGGACAAGTCTCGCCTTGCCTCTCTCACGTATGTTACAGTCCTAAATAATCTTGGTCCCCAAAATTTGATTTATTGTTTTATTTGTGCTGCATTCTTATACAGCTTTAATTTCTAAAAGTTTTCTAAAGAATACTTCGAAAAGTAATCATTACAGGATATACAGAAAGCTTTGCTGTAAAGGTTACTTAGGTTTGCATTAGATTTGTATTTGTAATATCACATTTCCACTTTCTTTTAATTTTTCAGAGGGCAGAGGCCTGGTGCTGGAGGCAGGACCTCCACACATGGTGGACGGACGCCTGTGTATGGGGGACAGACTCCTATGTATGGTTCTCGCACACCCATGTACGGTTCCCAGACCCCTCTGCATGATGGGAGCCGCACACCCCACTATGGCTCACAGACACCCCAACATGAGGGCAGTATGACCCCAGGACGGGCAGGCGCCTGGGATCCAGCCAATCCTAACACACCAAGCAGGTAGGAAAAAACCTAGTCATATGTTTGTATGTTGTACTGCATCAGTATTTCCTTAAGATATTCTCACAGGCATTATTTGTTTTGTTAATCTATACTGTCTCCTTGTTTCTTGCTTTGAAGTTAATTTAAGGTGCCTCAAATTTATGATTATTTGAAAGCTTCCATGTATTAATTGTTCAATGCATCTAGACATCACTGTTTAAGTTAATATTTATAAATATTTCCTTCCTTTTCAGACAATCAGATTTTGACTACAACCTTGATGACTCTGTGTCCCCAGCCTCCGATGTCCGGAGCCCTGTGGGCGGCCCCTTCACTCCACAGACTCCCGGCACAGCCTACTCCCCCTATGGACCATCCCCATCATCATATCAAGGTGAGGCCTGTGTTTATAGTTCTTGACATCCTTGAAATGTATAGTATTTCGTTCGAAGTGCACCAAAAGCAGTTGTAGCCATTTTAACTGACACTTTAATCCTAATTTCAATTTATCAAAAACATTGGATACTCTGTATTTATTTACATAGTGACAGAAAAGTCATGTTTTGGTTGATATTTTGAAACTTAACAACTAAGCACCACTCATTCTATGGAAGTAAGCATGTTTTCACACAAATAAAGCAATTACTCTCATGTTTTTCATATTCAACAAATAATACATCGTTAATTTAAATATCATTTCAAGATCCCATTAAATAGTAGAAATTATTGATATTCACAATCAATAACAGTCATGTGTGTTTGATTCGGAAAAAAGTCTCTCATATTGTGGAGTATTTAAATGTCTTGTCAAATATGTTTTCATATTAAGTTTTATGATATTTATAGAGGTGACATCTTGAGGAATTATTATCATCATTGTACCAGTTTTGGACTAAGTATAAGTACTGTTTATATAAATGATTACATCAGTTATGTCATTGTTTGTATAGACAAGTTCGTTATCCATTATTGAATCAGATTCTGCATCATTGGATCAGTCCATATCATCACTGATTGGTCGGTATAATGAAAATATTATGATTGTTTATTCCAGCTAACAGCCCTGGCCTGGGTGGCTCCTCCCCCAGTCCCCTGGGTTACCAAGCATCTCCCTCCCCGTCAGCATATGGGGGTTACAGCCCAATGACCCCTGGGGCCCCCTTCACCCCGCAGACACCAGGGACAGCCATGGACCACAGCAATGCAGACTGGCACACTACTGACATTGAGGTGCGCATACGGGAGACCCATGATGACGCCAACCTCATTCACCAGACTGGAGTCATCAGGAGCATCACTGTGAGTACCGATGTAGTATCTGTAAATATATTTACGCACGGGTACTCTTTCAGGAATGGCTGTTTTGTTACTGCACAATCTTGCCAGTGGTTAAATATTTTAAGTTGTAGGAAGTTTCCCCTGTAACCTTCTGTCTGTCAACCGTTACCATGTTCATTGCAGAGTGGGATGTGTTCGGTATTCCTGCCATCAGAGGACAAGGTGGTCAGTATTCCCTGTGAACACCTGGAGCCTGTACAGCCGGAAAAGAGTGACAAGGTAAAATATTGGCGGTTCGCTAATGTCTCTGTCAGCACTACTTTGCTCTTAGATGTTATTGACAAATGTAAAACTATGAGGCAAACAATTGCAATTAATGGTTATGTTACAGTATTTATTGCTGTGAATTAAGAACCTAGGAGATTATCAAATGAAGTCAATGTACCAGGAAGATTGTAAAAAGTTGAAGTTAACTCCAGTGTACCTAAATCCATTAAATCTGGTGCAATGTTAAATGAACATCATAGATCGTTATTTAAGTAAGAGTCTGCAGTCCGCACTAATGAATGATATTATATCAAATATGATCCAAGATGTTTACCTTGTATGCATTTATAATAAGCTTATCTGTTTTTCGAAGGTAAGTCAAAATATTGTGATAGTTTTGGTGTACGGGTCATCGTGCAAAATCTCAAACCTTGGCCATAGGCATGATAATAGCTCAAAGAGTTTTCAAGATATTCATATGAAATTGAGTAGATATTATGCGAGAGAAACAGTTTATATTGCGAGGTCCATAAATGTGGTTTTCACACTGAAATCTCTGTTTCCAGACAAAGGTGATAATGGGAGAGGAGCGAGAGGCAACAGGAACGCTATTGAGTATTGATGGCGGCGAGGGCGTCATTAAACTGGATGGCGGAGACAAGAACATCAAGATGTTGCCTATACGATACCTCTGTAAGATGCCCAGCTAGGGAGCGGGCATGTAAGGTGCAGACAGGCCAGCATTGAGCGATGAAGGGGTGGCGTCACCCCCACGTGTAGTATAGACCTGTGGAATTCATAGAGCAGGAGTGATAGGGAGAAGTGATAAAAACACTAACAGTGCTGAGAAGAAAACTTTACTGTTCGGCTTTCTCATTCTTGTTGATTGCATTTCTGTTCTCATATAACTTGAAGCTTTCAAAATGATTTTTAATATCACTTTGTAAAAACCAGATCCCGATTTCTTGAAAATCTTAAGCATATCCGCTTAAGTATCTTATTTCATTTCAAAGTTGATTATATGGAAAAGAAAAAATCATGATTGTTCTGAAGACAGATTCCTTAAAAGTCTCGACACTCTTTAAAATGAGAATAACAATTTATGCCCAATCAAAATAGGGCGATGAGCTTGATCCTCATTCCTGTTATTAGATTGTTCAAGAAACTGGGGTCAGTTTTTGTTTTCCTGTAAGGAAATATGTTTTTTAATAATGATAATTAACATGTTGTTAACACATTTAGGGAGATCTTTTTGGGCATGTAATTATGCTTGTTGCACAAATCATTGTACACAAGATAAATTGGTTATGTAACATGCTCATTGTTTTATTGTAATGTTATTAGTTTGCATGTAAGTTATCACACTTTTCTATCAAACTTGTATAGTTCTTTTTTGTCACATTCTTGGATTTGATTGCAAACTTAAAAAAATGAACATGTTTTTCTATGCTTTCATTTGTTTTCAAACACCGAAAATTTTTTTTTAAAGTTCCAACAGTTTCCTCTGTTTATTGCACCTGTTGATTATTTATTTTATGCATTAAGCATTTTAAAGTCAAAGTAAACATAATGAGAATGAGGTGACATGCAGTCTGCTGTCAACATCATGCTTACATGTGTATGTACGAAAACGTTTGTAAAAAGATGTAATAAACCTGAACAGTGTACATGAATTCACTAAAACTGGGGCGGTCATAGATATTATTGTGAAGTCAAGAGTCCACATTTCTGAATAACATTTATATACTGAATATGATCCCTAGAGAATATTTCCACATGTTAACACAAGTTTGGAGGAATAAGCTTCTTAGTCATAATTATGTCTTTTTTCTTCAGAAATGCCAATGCCTTTGAATGTTGTGTCTAAATGTATGGTTGAACATGAGAATCATGCTTTGTGAAGGAACATTTCCATTAAAGCATTAAAACATCCAGGCTTTCTCTTGATTTCTCTTCAAACTCCCGTTAAGTAAAGTTAAATGGTGTCAGTTTGATTTATTACTGAGCCTTTTTAATTTGAGTACACATTTTGTAGAATTTTCCACTTGCTTTTATGTCTATCTCGGTATCCGGTTTCACTGTGGTGGCTTCCGTACTGAAAAACGTGCGTAAATACCATTAAAAGTTTTAACTAAGTAGAAAATGGGCATAATGCCTTTGGCCTAAAACATTGCACATATTTTAACTTAATCAAACCAAATCATCTGCCATGGTATTCTAAACAACCCCAGTATATACTATATTTTGGATCAAATTCTAACCTGGTAGTGTTGGAGGTCTGTTCTTGTCGATTTCACAGACTGTTTGGACTACGTATAAAGGCGTACGTTTCACACTTGCGATTTCCGCGCTGTCCCCAATCGTCACGTCACGGGCGACTGTCGGAACGTCTGGCGCCCTGTATTTCGGCATCCTGGAGCCGTCGAAAGTCTCCTGGAGTACGCTTGCGTCTTTTTCCATGGCGGCGTTCACGTGACCATGTATGACGTCATCGGCTGAAGTGACATCGGGTCGAGGTGGCGTGAGGTATTGTGTTGTTGAGACCGTGAGTGGTTGAGCGGAAGTGTCCACCGGCTCGAACATCTCACTGCGATGACGTTCGGCGCCCTGGCATCTTGTAGATCAACCGAATTCATAATTAATTGTATTAACTGTAATTTTGCTATGTGTACTCGGTAAAGCTTTTTTGCGAAATGTTACTGTCTATAGATGTTCTGTTTTGTGAAGTACAACTTCAAAGAAATTAACTTACATGTTTAATTCTGCGCTTCTTCCGTATTCTGGAAAACAATGAAAAAGATTACTTGATTCAATTCTGTGTCTGAAATAAGGTTCACAAGTTGGTTTAAGATGTTTAATATGGATCATACTGGGGAAATAGTTAAGCTGTGCGATTGCATTTTAAAAGGTAAACAATTATAATGAATCTATTAAAAAAACGACATTATGAGACATAAAATATGTCTAATGGGATAGGAGGTGTTGATGAATTAGATGTTAGAAGCGTCTGGAGTTCACCAAGAGAGCATGATTTTGTTATTGCTTGTTGGATCCTGTAAACAAAGATTGTGACAGCATATTCACGCTAGATCGTTTATTATCATTGTCCACGTGCATTGATTATAATATAACGTTAATGATTGTAGCGGGGGGGGGGGGGGGGGGGGGGGGGTATCAATCACTGGTGCATTTACGATAAAAAAAATTGTATCATTTCTTCAGCCTTTAACATTATATCCATGGAGTACGATTATGTGATAGATAATAAATACCCGTGTCAATTTTAGCGCCATGTCCTTTCTAAATGACAGTCCTCACAATTTGATGAACGCCACTTACCGGTGGGTGTTGTTCGGGCGGCACAGTGGCCGTACCGCCGGTATAGGTATCCCCACAGGACAACAGTGGCCAGGAACAGCGCCCCGCCGACGCCGAAAAACACGGCGGACATCAAGTAACAGGCCGCGGGACACATCTCTGTCACTAAAAGGGTCCTGTATATGGTAAGCTATGAGCGATAAATGACTAAATATTAAAATGTTCAAATATCCAAGTAATAACTAGAAGACATGATTGAAGTAAAAGGTTAAATTATTAATCATTAAGATATAACTTCAAGTCATCTAACTGACTTAGAATACGACCTCACTGGCTGATACATTGTCAACGCAAAATCTGACGCAGGGAGTGTGTATCGGATAAGTGGCAGTAGGCGGACCTTTAAACACCCGTGAAAGTTGAAATTCTTAATGATTAAAAACACTTATTATTGCCTATCTGCAATTAAATTGGCTGAAGTGTAGGTTGTGTTCTTAGAATATATGGACTATAAGTTAGTCTATGTATATATGGACTATAACTGAGTCTAAATTCAATAAAGAGAAAGTTTGGCCAACTAATGGTCAGAATAAATTTGATTATTTAGTAAATTATCGTTTTTTCAGTACATGTATAATGTGATCTTAACTTTCAATATTTCGTGTAAGGGAATGTGTCAGTTGAAGGCTTACAAAAAGGATAGTTCTGATACAGTTTTCTCAACAATTATTGCTATTTAATTTTAGATGATGATTCGTTCTTCTGATATAGACGGTTTTCGCTGTTGTTATATGACACTTCACTGATCATGAAATATACATTGCAGTTTTACAGGAATGCACCGCACACTCAATGATAAGGAAAACAGGACATATGCGTCAGCATTTACTGTAAATTGATAAAAATACATGAAAATGAATAATTTAAAAAAAATCCATACCTGCACAGTTCATCATTTTCTATCCTCAATAACATCCAAGCGTTTTATGAATAGAAGTTTCCTCATTCATTTAAAAGTGCTACGATTAGTAATTGAAAAACTAGATAGTTACCATTGTTCATATACTGCACAAGATACCATTTGTTTATATAAAACCACGCCAGATAGTTCCCATTATTCTTATATAAGTGAGAACCTCAGACCACGGGTATGTGTACCGTTGCCAATGGTGGACATTTTCCTGGAATATTCTAAGATGCATAACTTAGACACTTATAGTGACACTTTTATTCAAAATCAATACATACACATGTATAACAAACATCATTTTTGACTGATAAACCTTTAACAACTTACTAAATATTGCATGTATGGAAAATATCAATTACTGATAAGCTTGTAACCGTTTATTTAATAGCAGAAAGCGCAAAAATATTAAATGATTGGTGAATGCTAAAAGATTTACTGTGGTCTAATATAATCTCATAATGTAGAAATACCGTGTTTTATGCTAATTTCTTTCAAATTAAACTTGATATCCTTCATAAGAACCATTGTTTACGACATTTAATCATCATTTTTGGAATATTAAAACATAAGTATTAATTGTGGTAAATTTTATATGGGAGTAAGAGTGCATCTTTAAAATGTGCATGTATTAGTTGACTGCTTTTTAGTTGCATCATTGCCAAAATATAGACATTTTTCTTGAACATTCTAAGATCCGTAATTTGGTCAATTATAATTTCAATTATGTATTAGAAGGCTGCTCAATAGTTTCCTGACTAAGAGGTATTTCGGTTCATTTCATTTGTCTGTAAGAAATATATGTTTATATAAATTTCATCAAAATGTCTTTAAAGTTGATAACTAACGTAATTATCATATGTTGTACTGCAAGCAATTGTATAAAACCGATGAAGTTTTTGGTTTGGTCAAAGTTGTCCAAAATGTTTATTGATTGGTCAATATGTATCCAATAGTAACTACTAACAAATCAAACTGGCTGCTATACTCCTTATCAATATATCGAGAATACACGAAATACATTGGTTTCTTTAATTCATTTTTCCGTCCTAACACATAATACCAAATACATATTCGATGCAGAAAAAAATCCCCTCCAACGACCGACACGAAAACCTCGCTCGCTCGATATTGATCGACCATACTGAACTTGTCTTGCGCAAGCAAACCGCATTTTTTGAGGTTCACTATCACCATTCAAACAATATCGTAACGTCAATTTGAAAACAGAAAAAAAAACAAATACGGCCAAAAATGGCATCAAAGACAGATATTGAGCCTTTACAACTGCTAGTTTGCCTTGCCTTGCCTAACGCCATTCTCACACTCATATTTCAAACGTTTTCCCTAGAACTGTATAAATCATTTTTGTCACATACGTTGTTTTGTTTGCAGACTTATATGATAAAAATATGGTTTTGATGATATTATTTTATGTGTTATGTTTCCTCTGCGAATCTGACGATTTCTACAGTATTCCTCTCTTATTGCATTTGTTGTGTGTTTTTTTTATTTCATTTAAAGCATTCAGAATGGAAATGATGACTATTATAAACGAAAATGCAAAGTAAACCTTCTTTCTTCAGAAATGCCAATTCCTGTGAATGTTGTGTTTAAATGTATGGTTGAGACGTTTAAGTGAACATGAGAATCATGCCTTGTGAAGGAACATTTCCATTAAAGCATTAAAACATCAAGGCTTTCTCTTGATTTCTCTTCAAACTCCTGTTAAGTACAGTTAAACGGTGTCAGTTTGATTTATTACTGAGCCTTTCAATTTGAGTACACAAATTGTAAAATCCTCCACTGGCTTTATGTCTATCTCGGTATCTGGCTTCACTTAGGTGGCTTCCGTACTGAAAAACGTTAACAGTGTCCTGTATATGTACGTAAATACCAATTAAAGTTTTAACTAAGTAGAAAATGGGCATTATGGCTTTGGCCATGATCACTGCAAACATTTTAACTTAATCAAACCAAATGAACTGCAATGGTATTCTAAAGAAACCTAATATTATTAAAATATTTTGGATCAAATTCTAACCTGGTAATGTTGGAGGTCTGTCTTTGTCGATTTCACAGACTGTTGGGATTACGTATGGAGGCTTACGTTTCACACTTGCGATTTTCCCGCTGTCTCCCATCTCGACGTTCTCCGCATCACTGGACTCACTTGAAGATGAGCCAACGTCATTGTCGCTTGACGGAACGTCCGGCGCTCTGTATTTCGGCATCCTGGAGCCGTCGAACGTCTCGTGGAGAATGCTTGCGTCTTTTTTAATAATGGCGGCGTTCACGTGACCATGTATGACGTCATTAGTTGAAGTGACATCAGGTCGAGGTAGCGTGTAGTCGCTCTCTACGGCGCACCGTGTTTTGGAGACCATCTGTGGTGGAGAAGAAGTGTCCACCGACTCGTACATATCGCTTGGATGACCTTGGATGCTCTCGTACCTATAGTAGATCAACATAATGCGTAATTACTTGTATTTACTGTTGACGTAACCTTGTGTTGTGGTAACGATTTGAACGAAATGTTGTAACTGTCTATAAATATACTGTTTGGTGTAGAAAATCTTGTAAGAAATTAACTTACATGTTTAATTCTGTGCTTCTTCCGAAATCTGGAAATAAAGTCAGTATAATTCAGTTATTCAATTTTGTGTATTTTATGGATCATACAGCGGAAATATTATCTTCAACACCTATCCCATAGAGCATGTTTCATATCGCATAACTATTATTGTCAACACAAAACGAAACTTAACATGAATGCTTATCTAGATATAATAAAATCAAATATATTCAGTTAAAAACAGATCTGAGGGAGAAAGTACAATAATCTACTACCGATACTTTCTTCCGTTAAGGATGCAGAGATTAGTGAAATCAAAAAAAAAATTAATCCCCATAAGTATTAACGATTAACCAACAACGTTGTGTTCTGGTAAACATCTACCGCTGTTATAAAATATTTAATCTTTAATCGTCAATCTACCAAATAAATATAAAACTCTTTTTTTTTAAAACTGATAACTATTGGTTAAAAATGATCATGATATGAATTTACATCAAACTATATAGACGAATTTACACGATGGGTGGGTTTGGTATAAGTTGTATACGTTAAAAGCACGCTGGTATTAGCTGGCATACGTTGTTGTATGAGGAGGCCGAAATAAAAAAAAATTGTGCATGCACAACAATTTGGTCGTATGCCGACGTCCTCTCCATAGGCATATTGACGTATTTAGACGTATTAGACGCATGCCTGACGATGGAGTAACTTACTGAACGTGTTGTACCGTACAACTAGCGTGTTATTGGTGTTTTGCCAGCGATTGGAGGTCTCTGTATATTTAAAGGGCCTCTGAGAAGCTCGCCATCACTTCTCTACCCGTCATCCGAAGAGGAGGATGGTGGGGACAATGCGAAGAAGGGTTCATCTTGCCTCTACATTGGCACCTGGCAGACCTCTTGGTTGCTGTCTTTTTCGTTTTCTTGGGTGCTCACTGACTACTGTATGAATGCGGTACTGAGGGTGTGTAAGTTTATTTATAATGGCAAGAATGTAACTTTGGTTAGAACGTCATAGAGTGACTGCACCTTTATCGCGATTAAATCCGCTCACTGCATGACTATCAATTGACAAAATATTATTCCCTAATATGTGTGACTTAACGGTAACGAATCTATCTAGATTTCGGTCAAAAACACAAGTCGATGAAAATAATGACCGGTGTGACCATTTCTGTCCCATCCACGAACAAAGGGCATGCTTTGGTCTAGCTCTATTAAAGGATTCCGTAATCAAAGACTTTGATAGCTAGATATTTTATTATCACTGTAAACGTGCATCGATAATACTGACAGATAATGTTTCGGATGTTTCTGTAGGAGTCTGTGAAACTGGGTGGGATGGGGTGAGGGGGTAAGGGTCGCTTAGGGGCGTAGCTGAGGCGAAGCCGTTACCTATGTACTGTCCGGATTGCTCGACCTCCATTGTTCTTTGAAATATATAATTCATTTTATGAATTTGCAATGTTTAAAAGTTTGCACGCGATAATCCGAAAAACAGCAAGATATAATGCTTATATAGTTATCATAGGATTGAACGTTTCCTGTTATTAGTATTAAACGTTACAGTGTCAATACTTACATTGTCCTTGCACTGTTTAATTGATTCACTGAAACAAAAGTAGTTCTGTAATTTTTGACAGAAAATCATGTGTACAAAATTAATGTTAAACATGATTCCACTCTGATGTATAATAGTTATATTTTTTTCGAGTTTTTAATATTTTCTTTCCAAAATTTTATCCATTTTTAACATATCAGCTTCCGCATTAGATTATGTGATAAACAACGAATAATATTTTAATCAATTTAAGCACCAAGCTCTTGTTTTTAACGATATTTAGCGCCAAAAGCTTATCTTAACTTTGGATGCTCGCCTCCTACCGCATTCGGAGCTCCTCGGCCATTTTTATCGAAAACAACCTCGAATGTATGCCGGTACATCAGTTGAAGTAGTTCGTAAAATTTTGAATCATATCATTTATGAAATGAAGTGTTTTAGAATTGTATTTATTGATCTAAGTTTAAATTGATTGCCAGTGAAGTATATTATTGCAAACATAATTCAGATTTCCAAGAATAAAGTCATAAAGTTTAACTGCTAAATAAAATTACTACGCGATCTACTTGCAGCGGACTTAAACGTACCTCTTTTTGAGTATGTAAACCGTCCAAATACATCCGAGGTTGTTTTTGATAAAAATGGCCGAAGAGTTCCGAATGCCTCCTACCGGTGGGTTTTGTTTGAGCGGCACAGCGACCGTACCGCCGGCATAGATATCCCCACAGGACGATGGTGGCAAGGAAAAGTGACCCGCCGACGCCGAAAAACACGGCAGACATCACGTATCCGGCCCCGGTACCCGTCATCGACTCTACATATATAGAGGGGTGTGTATGCGGTAAGTTATGTGCGATTAATAAATAAATGTTAACATTTTCATTTCCAAAGAATAAATGCACTGTAAGCGAGTCCAAATTAAACAATGAATACACATTTTAAATAAAAGTCGATCAGAGTAAATTGTCCATATTTTAGTACCAGTACCAAGTGCTCTTATAGTTGATACTCCTCGAAGGGATTGTGTCATCACGGATGCAGGGTTTAAAGGCCAACACGGTACTTTCAAAAGGATGGTTTGATTCATGCTTATGAATTAAATGTAATTGAAAAAATAGACATGACATAAAATAAATAAACAAATCCATACCTGTACAGTTCATTTCCTATCCTCAATAACAACCAAGTGTTTATGTATATAAGCTTCCGCATAATTGTTTTGATAACTCAGGTTATCAGTGAGTTTAAAATCCAAATATTTACCGTTGTTCATATATAAATGCGTCAGATATTTACCATTTATGTACCATTGTTCGTATCATGCATAATTGTTTTTTTTTATACTTGCAGCCTTACCAACATTTGGACATTTTTATGAGTATTCTAACAATAAAGAGGTTCAATAAATATCCACGAGTGTAATTCAAAAATATGTCCATTTATATAAAAAAATAAGCAATGTAACAATGTCTTGAAATCCCCAAAACAACATTTGCCCTAAACGATGTCAACAAGTTCCTAAATAATTGAAACAATCTTATATTTTCTAACCTGCCATAAAGATAAACGACTAAGCTACAAGAAAATATCACTTTTTTGCTAGTTCCCGCTACAATTCTATTAGAATCATACGAAATGCGCAGAATCAACACCGAAAACGCTAATTGCAAAACAATTTAGATTTCTGGAATATTTGACATTGGTTAGGGCAACTGTGGTTTGAGGGATTTCTGGACATTTTGTCTATTTAAAATATATAATGCTATTTGTTTTCAAGTAAAAAACTTTTAATTTTATTTGAATGTCATAGTTGTACTTTATGTTTATACTTTTTTATATATCATCAAAGGGCTAAATGGCCACATTTAAGTGTCCAGGCTGTGTGACGGAAACCTGTGGTCTCAGCGAAGTATCGCACACTACAATACGCTCACATTCCTTAAATTCCTATTATTATAAAGGTTAAGACTTTTTTCTCTTAAAAATAATAAGTTGGTAACATTCACCCAGAAATTAGGGTATTAACTTGAATCGTGAAGAGCAAGTTCACCAACTTATTGTATCCAAACAATCGTAGAACCAAGATTAGGTAGTTGGGGCATTGCTCAACCACTCCCCGTGAATAATGGGTGCGGCCAATTATCAATGTGCATTGCCCAACCTCATTGTCCCACACGATTGCCAAACCACATATCTTTATACATTTATATACACATTCAAACAATTAATTGATATAAAGATGTAAAAACATGTGCTAGTATGTGAAACATTTCAAGAATAATCGGAGTTATCAGTTTTATTGATTGTGTTTTTTACCAACAATAACCAAATCTTTCTTAATCAAAAGTCAATTAATACGTTCCCTCGCTATTCGAATGTCAGGTACGCCCGTGTTATTGGATGTGAATCATAACTTTCTTAATCAAACATACCGGTGTGCTTGTAATGGAACTGTTTTAAAGATATATGCAACTTTTTTCGTGATATATAATTCATTACGGATTAGTAACAAACCACATGTATTTAATTTCATTCTTATGCAATGGCCTTTCTTTATCATTCAAATGTCAATGTAGGTCATATGACTGGCTTAGAAAACAAACTCATTGGCTGACACATCAACACAAAATCTGACACATGCTGGTATTGTGCATCTGATGAGTGGCATTAGGCGGACCTTTTAAACACACGCGCAAGTAGGCTGTATTCTAAAGAATCTTGCGCATTGAAAGGATTTCATTATTATTATTATTATTAATTACATGTAGTTGCATACACATCTTAGGCAAAATAGTTCTTTGTAATTGCATGTCTTGGTTGTAAAGATGTACACTATTTTACGCTTCTCAGATGTAGCCGTTTATTCCAAGCGACGTTAATATAACCACTTTACACACATATCAAACGGACTCCAAGTTGGCTCCATTTTTATTTATTCCGTATGGTCCAATTTCCTTTTCATATGCATTGATCAGGCTAAACAGATGATGAAAACATATTGCTTAATAGAAATGGCGACCAAGGGACTGAGTGGAACGCGCATGTTACAGTATATCTAAATTAAATTGCATACACTCATTGTGAGGCCCCATCCCCACCACCATATGATTAATGTACGTGTACCCCCCCCCCCCCCCCCTCCATCCCCCTTCACGCACAAACACAGCACTCTCCACGCACTATCCACCCCTATTATTGAATGCCTTTACTGAAATTGTATACATTTATAACCCATCAAAAAGCCATCTGGTTGATTTTGTTTTGCGGACGGATTTGATACCAGGAATTTGCAATGCAAGGTTACGTGCATACGTGTGTATAAATCAGTGGAGTGATGTGTTGATACCCAATTACAAATATTTGGGTAGAGGTGCTTCGGCCTAATTCATGTTAATCACATTTGTTTACATTCTCATACATTCTCACGTAATTGTTCCAACGGCTCCACACATTGATTTAAAAGAAACTCATGTTTCATCACATAAACAATGGTTTGTTAATAAGTTTACAAAGTGAGATGTTTAAAACTAAAACAGTCAGCCTATCACACTGCAAGAAAAAATGCCTATCCCACTGCAAGAAAAGTCTGTCTATCTCACTGCAAAAACAGTCTGCCTATTCCCACTGCAAGAACAGTCTGCCTATCCCACTGCAAGAACAGTTTGCCTATACCACTGCATAACAGTCTGCCCATTCCCACTGCAAGAACAGTCTGCCTACCCTACCGCAAGAACAGTCTGCCTATCCTACTGCAAGAACAGTCTGCCTATCCCACTGCAAGAACAGTCTGCCTATCCCACTGCAAGAACATTCTGCCTATCCCACTGCAAGAACAGTCTGCCTATCCTACTGCAAGAAAAGTCCGCCTATCATACTGCAAGAACAGTCTGCATATCCCACTGCAAGAACAGTCTGATTATCCCACTGCAAGAACAGTCGCCTTCTCCAGAGCAAGAATAGTCTGCCTAACCCTCTGCAAGAACAGCTTGCCTATCCCACTGCAAGAACAGACTCCCTATCCCACTGAAAGAACAGTCTGCCAATCCCACTGCAAGAACATTCTGCCTATCCCACTGCAAGAACAGTCTGCCTATCCTACTGCAAGAAAAGTCTGCCTATTCCACTGCAAGAACAGTCTGCATTTCCCACTGCAAGAACAGTCTGATTATCCCACTGCAAGAACAGTCCGCCTATCGTACTGCAACAACAGCTTGCCTATCCCACTGCAAGAACAGACTCCCTATCCCACTGAAAGAACAGTCTGCCAATCCCACTGCAAGAACATTCTGCCTATCCCACTGCAAGAACAGTCTGCCTATCCTACTGCAAGAACAGTCTGCCTATTCCACTGCAAGAACAGTCTGCATATCCCACTGCAAGAACAGTCTGATCATCCCACTGCAAGAACAGTCGCCTACTCCACTTTAAGAACAGTCTGCCTAACCCACCGCAAGAACAGTCCGCCTATCCCACTGCAAGAACAGTCTGCCTTTCACACTGCAAGAACAGTCTGATTATCCCACTGCAAGGACAGTCACCTACCCCACAGCAAGAACAGTCTGCCTAACCCACTACAAGAACAGTCCGCCTATCCCACTGCAAGAACAGTTTGCCTTTCCCACTGGAAGGACAGTCTGCCTTTTCCACTGCAAGAAAATTCTGCCTATCCCACTACAAGAACAGCTTGCCTATCCCACTGCAAGAACAGACTCCCTATCCCACTGAAAGAACAGCCTGCCTATTCCCACTGCAAGAACAGTCTGCCGATTACACTGCAAGAACAGTCAGCCTATCCCACTGCAAGAACAGTCTGCCTATCCCACTGCAGGAGCAGTCTACCTATCCTACTGCAAAAAAAGTATGTGCCTATCCTACTGTAGGAATAGTCTACCTATCCTTCTGCAAGAACAGTCTGCCTATCCCACTGCAAGAACAGTCTGCCTATCCCACTGCAAGAACAGTCTGCCTATCCCACTGCAAGAACAGACTCCCTATCCTTCTGCAAGAACAGTCTGCCTATCCCACTGCAAGAACAGCCTGCCTATCCCACTGCAAGAACGGTCTGTCTATTCCCACTGCAAGAACAGTCTGATTATCCCACTGCAAGAACATTCTACCTATCCTACTGCAAGAACAGTCTACCTATCCCACTGCAAGAACAGTCTGCCTATCCCACTACAAGAACAGTCTGCCTATCCCACTGCAAGAACGGTCTTCCTATTCCACTGCAAGAACAGTCTGCCTATCCCACTGCAAGAACGGTCTTCCTATTCCACTGCAAGAACAGTCCGCCTATCCCACTGCAAAAACAGTGTGCCTTAAACAATGCATGAATAGTCTGCCTATCCCTGTGCAAGAACAGCCTGTCTATTCCCACTGCGAAAACCGTCTGCCCTTTCCACTGCAAGAACAGTCTGCCTATTCCACTGCAAGAACAGCCTGCCCTTTCCCAATGCAAGAACAGCCTGTCTATTTCCACTGCAAGAGCAACCTGCCTATTCCCACTGCGAGAACAGTCTGCCCTTTTCCACTGCAAGAACAACCTGCCTATTCCACTGCAAGAAGAACCTACCCATGTCCACTGCAAGAACAGTCTGCCTATTCCACTGCAAGAACAGCCTGCCCTTTCCCAATGCAAGAAAAGCCTGCCTATTTCAACTGCAAGAACAACCTGCATGCCTGTTCCTCTGCAAGAACAACCTGCCTATTTCCACTTCAAGAACAGTCTGCCTTTCCCACTGCAAGAACAACCTGTCCATTTCCACCGCAAGAACAGTCTCCCCATTTCCACTGCAAGAACAGTCCGCCTATTCCCACTGCAAGAACATACTGAAAATCCCACTGGAAGAACAGTCTGCCTATCCCACTGCAAGACACAAATAAATTTCAGGAAGGAATAGATGCAGAGAAACTGCTTCAAATCTCTAAAATATGAAGTTGATTTGGAGTGAATATAGTATGTGTTTATATGTTATGTGCATTAATTGGTACAGGTTTTGTTCAACATTAAAAAACGATGATGACCAAAACACGGTCACGAATGTGTTGAATTTCATCCAGGTTTGTATACTTGAATAACAAGCAGAAACCTTTTGCATAGAAACGGATATCTATCATGTGTTTCCTGTACGGATATCAAAATCCGACCCGAGGGCACGCGCGTAAGCCGGTAACGAGGCATACCGGTCACGCAGCGTGCCCGAGGGTCGGATTTTTCGATCCGTACCGCGATCATTTATTTTCAATTTTAATAAAAAGTTTCCGGTCATGTGACCGGGCCCCGATTTCTCGAAACTTCTTAAGCTAAACAGGCTTAAGTAGCTTATTTCAATTAGCCATAATACATTCTTAAATTGAACTTAAATAAATGAAAAATGGTGTTTCGCGATTATCAAAAAGATTATTTCTATCTAAAGTGTAAAAACTCTTAAAGAAGTTAATACTACGCAGTTTGCTGAAACCCCAAAATAATGAGATTAGCTTAATCCTGTTATAAGGGACTTAAGAAGTTTCGAGAAATTGGGGCCAGTGCTGTAAAAACGATTTTTAGTTAAAATTACAGCGCTTTATGACGTCAGTAAACAACGTCGCACGCGCTTTTTGGTGAAATGAACTTCCTTTTCAACGTCATTTTTTCCACAAATTGGTATTTTTAAATATGCAAGAAAAAATATCAATCATGTGTTTCCGGTCCGCATAAAAAAATCCGACCCTCGGGCACGCTGCGTTGCCGGTAACTCGGCAAGCCTCTTTACCGGCTTACGCGCGTGCCCTCGGGTCGGATTTTTCGATCCGTATCGGAAACACATGATAGATACTTATAATCTAGACTATAAGAAACTTAGACTAGAGATCACCAATATTGGGCCGCTACACATTTTATACAAATCAAAAACGGCAATATTCGATATGCTCATATTTTTTAATTGCTTCGCAAATGTTAAAAGTGTCAACTTAAGAAACTAAACGATCCATGGACATGAAGGCTTTTTAACTTCCATCATTTTCCATAACTTTGAATTAAAACATTTTATAAATCAGTCACAAACGCAGACTGCATACAGATATTAGTCTTCTTTTTTTCTCATTTATTTTTTGCATAGCATTCATTTTAACAAACAGTTCAAGAACAGATTCATACAAAAACAAAATTCTATGCATTTTCTATATGCGCATACGCACACGTGCACACACGCGCGCTCTCTCTCACACACACACACACGCGCGCACACACACACACGCACGCACGCACGCACGCACGCACGCACACACACACACAAACACACACGCAGACACATCGACACACAAGCATACATTCTTGCTCTCCCCTATGGATTGTATGAGTATTGTTATATCATCATAAATAGTAGAAAGTAGCTTCTTATGGTTTGTGCTATTATTGCTGTGATATTTATTTTATTATTTGATTTTTAAACACTGCCATTTCCTTATGTGGGTTTCATATTTGTTGTTTGATAGTGCAATTTGCGATTCAATTTGTTCTCTCAGTATTAAGTATTGTTTATATGCTTGAAATGCTTTTTTTTATATTTTACTGAGAATATGAAAAATTTCATTAACAGAATAAGGAAATTACAAATAAGGGTGTTTTTTCCCTTAACAAGAATTCCTAAAAACGCCTCCTGTTTGGTAATGCAAATATTAATTGATTTAGATGTAATGAAATTATTTAGTTCGTTCCATATTAGTCTTCTCTTCATCAAATTTTGTAAGCCAGATGATCATAGATGCCACATACTTTAAACTTTTTGGGAGGAATATCTTACTTATTACAATAGTCACTGAGTCCCCAGTTGTGGTACAATTCGTATCGTTACATAATTGATGACTGGCAAAAACACAACAGCATATGTAAGCTTGTAAAAACAGCTTCCACCGTACAAAAAAATATAGTAGATACAAGATTTTCAATAGATTTTCATCGCAATCACCTTCACGAACTCTCTTCCTGAAGTATTTAGTAGACGTCTCGTTCCCTGTCCCGTCTGACGGAGGCTGGAGTACATGGTAACAGAATGGTCGTAAAACCGCTGCCGTGGATGATTTAGGTGAGGACGCTCCACAAAACTAGCCGAGTGATCAGGTTTCTGTGATGATTAAATATCAGTGGTACAGCTTCATTGATATTAACAACTATCAGAATATGGACGAAGTGTGAGCATGACTTCCATGAATGCATATTAAGATCACTATTCAAAATGTTACTCTCATATTGTACGAATGCACAAAGAAATGGATCATTACTGTTTTTAAACACTTTTGTATTATTACTCCCAGGTTTTCGTTACATTTTCCGATAAAAATGATTGTAATAATTTGGTCCGAGCGGCAGGATAAGTAGTCCTGTTTTCAGAAGATTACAATGTTGATAAAACAGAGCCTAGCCATATAGACCTATATAGAGATATTTTGGAGGTTGCTTTTATCTCCAAGACATTTCTACATATTCATTTTATTATGATAACCCGCTTTGCATCTGTTCTCATATTAACATGTTTAACATGTTTAAAAAGGATTCTTTTAGATATATACGCAATTACATGTAGTTTCATAAATAGATTCCTACATATGCTACGTACTCTTCTATAAGTACACTCATTTGGCGAGCACGAGATATTAAAGAAGGTTGTACTTCTCTAAAACTGCTAATTTGCATCATCGATAAAACACATCGTAGATCATTAGCATGCACATATAAGTTATCACATATTCTCGAAATTTGCCTTGATATTTTTTTAATAAAAAGCGATGATTTAATATATATATATGTATATTGCTTGATGAAAAAGGCGACCAAGAGACCAAGGGGTTTTTGTAAACGCAGATAATGCTTTCTATCGCATACCTGTACTATATAGACAGTAATCATTTTTGCAACTCATATCGCTTTGTCTAAATATAGTTTTCGCAATCGTTCATGAACACACCTGTATTTCTCTTGTCTTACTGAACAATTAACATAAACATGTATAACACGAAACCCATCAGAAACCTATCCGGCTGAGCTGCATTCCGCAATAACCAACAACAGTTTGCATTCAACGAACGTTTCTCCATCATTATTCTACATTCGAAAAAAAAAAAACGAATTCATAAATGCAGATGTCAGCGGATAGATTGTTTGTACACTTTCACAAATATTTGGGTACAGCTGCTTCTGCTTAATTAATTCCAGTATAGATAATCGAGGGCTCCCACCTTGTGTTTCATTGCATGATAGAAGTTTTTTAAAAATTGGTTTACAATGTGAGGTAAACAAAACTCATACATAAATATCCTAATATATTAAATGCAAGCCACATTGCAAGATACAAACCAAACCCTATTCCTGTAAAAAGCTATTTCGTATCTCTAAAGTATAAGGATTATCAGAAAGGCATGGTGATAACACATTGATAAGAGTTCGTCAAGTTTCAAGTTTCAAGTTTGTTTTCGGCAAATCGGCACCACGCCAATATTAAAGATGCACTATTACTCCCAAATGAGATTTAACACATTTAATATATTTGTTTTAATATACCAAAAAGGATGAAAAAATGTCGAAAACAATGGCTCTTATTTAGGATACCGAGTTCAGTTTATAAGAAATGTGCAGAAAACACGGTATTGCAACCTTATGAGACCATAGTAAATCGCACTTAATCTTTTAGCATTCACCAATCATTTAATATTTTTGCGTTTTCAGCTATTAAATACACAGTTATAATATTGTTATTAGTAATTAATAATTTTCAGAAATGCATTATTTAGTAAATAGTTGAGTGTGTATCACTCAAAATCTATGTTTGTTATACATGTGTATGTATTGATTTTGAATAAGAGTGTCACTTTAATAGTAATGTAGTACACAATAACATGATTTTTAAATATAGATGAAACATAATAATACGCATTGTACTGTTAAAGTTAATGCATCTAAACATATTATATAGTACAGCTCAAAATCTTGTATGTAAACAATTACAAAAAGCGGATTAGGAAGCAGCTAATGTTTTGAGTTTATCCTCTAGGAGTTTCAAGGCGTCTGAAATTAATCTTCCAATATTGTAAATAACCTCAACATTTTTGCAAGATAGCAACTTCTTAAACTAAGCTAGGCCAGTGTGATCGAAAACAATGTTTTCTATCTAAATTTCTGTATGCAGAACAGCAAAGAAGAAATTAATATTCGGATTCGACAATATTCTGCGAACACAAATTTACAATTACGTTCTTCTCTGACATTGAATCTACCGTTATCTAATTTCCAATTTATGTGAGGTTAATTTTAATTGGGCCAGTTGGTGTATTAATTTTACATCATTTATACAATCGAAAAGAACATTTTCAAATTTAGATTCACATCCTTCTATTTGCTATAAATGTGAAAAACAGTTCCAAAAGTAACGGCATTGCTTAACGAATTCTTTAAAAAAGCTAATATCGGAAGAAACTACATCCATATTCGTCTTTGTTTCCACAGAACGTCGCATGGACTCTTAAAAATAGCGATTCTACGCTTAAATACAGTCAATATCATTCTTTTCAAACACTCATCTGTTAAATTCAAATGAGGAGCTAAATTGAGTTCGTTCTTAAAGAGAAAACTTGCATGTAAAGTTTGCGTTGTTTCAAATTGTTTATATTTGTTTTATGTGTATAACTATGAACTTGTTATTCAAAGTTTAATTTGTATAACTCTGAATTTGTTATTCAAAGTTTAATTTGTATTACTTTGAATTTGTTATTCAAAGATTGTTTTTGTATTAATTTTAAAGTTGAATTTGTATTATCATATTTAATTTGTTATTGAACATTTTAATTGTATTTCTTAATAAAAAAAATATTACTTTAAATATGATATTTAATTATTTATTTATTTTATTTACTAGTATATTACTTTCAAAGTTTAATTTGAATTATACTCTATTATATTAAATTTGTTATTGAACATTTAACTTGTATTATTTAATATGTTATTCTTTAGTATTTTCATTACTTTTAATTCGTTACTCGAAGTTTTATTTCAATTACTGTTATAATTTATTTGCTATTCAGAGTATTGCCGAACATAACAGATGTTAAAATATGTGTTACAACTTGATAAGATACCCCGAGAGATTTAATTAATCGTGAAATGAATGTTTATCAAAATTATAAAAACAATTTTCTTTCTCTATTAAAAAGTCATTTTAAAATACGTAAATTATTGGTAAACAATAGTTTCCGATAGTGAAATATTCCCATGCTCTCACACATAAACCCTACAGACATCATCGTCGAAGGTATTGTGAACACTGAAACAGATACAAATCTTAATTGAATACGTGGATAGGGTGAAGGATGATTCATCTATTGAACAAAATAAATGTACTTAAACTATCCCAATGTATCAAAGTCATAGACCAGAAGGATATAAATATATAACATTAGAAAATGACAATTGAAATTGAATTATCCCACAATATTCATTATTTGCATAATTGCATAATTGTGAACGCTATCCCGAGCCCCAAGGCACGGGCAGGGCAGCTACGCTCTCGCAAAAGTCTGACAACAAACGATTTCTTGAATATCCATGTTCTCTCTGCATGCCTTCATAAAATTAATGCTCGCATCCGATCTGCGAGATTTGTTTCGTTATCTATCAACATTATTGGGTTATACTTTGATGCTTGTAAATAATTCTACGTTCTGAAAATATTTCACAAGGATTAATTATCGGATCTGGGCGTTTAAATGGTAAAACTGAAAATTCATTTTCCAATTGCAAATAATGAAACACCATTGCAGAAATTAAACGCTCAAAGAAAACAAAGATTGTGCGAATCATAGATTAACAATAATTAAACGAAAACGTGCAACTGCTACACATGTTTATTAATAAGAAGGTAAGATAAACTGAAAAAAATCCATGTACACACTGATTCATAGAAATAAGAAGGAACTGTTTCACCAAATAGATATATAATGAAAATGTGATAATCAAATTTGTTTTAGGCAATACAGGAAAATAGTGTCGAAGAAAATGAACCGTGGTCGGAAGTTTGGTGACGTAAAACGGATGACTGTCAACGGTGGGTCAGGAGTGGAGGAGGACACAACATTCTCGAACTTGGCCCAATTCAACGGTCCCGAGACCGCCCTTGACATTGACCCCGGCGCCGAGAACACTTGTACAAACTTCGCAAACACCGAGATATACCGTCAGTTGCGTCCACTGCTGATATGCATGAGGCTTTTCGGACTGTTTTTCAGGCGTACGATTGACACCAAGGGCCGCCCGTACATGGAACCTGTGGTGATGTACTGTTTTATAGTGAATTTCTTGAACGTTCTGAATGCGATACGGTCTTTCACTGTGTACAGTTCATCCGACGAGTTTGATAGCGTGATGGTCCAAAAGCTACTGTTCACAATCTGGAGCTCCGAGTGCACCTTTAAGGGGTTGCTCTTGATGTGGAACTGCTACAAGCAGGACGGACTTCCCAAGTTCTTCCTAGAATGGGACGCCGTGTGTGGCAATGTCAAACTCAGCAAAGTATGCATGTTCATGATGAAGAAATACATATTTCTCTCCTTTATCTTCATCGGTGTAAATTCAATTGTTTTCACGTTGACACTTATTTACGTACCCATGTTGGAAACTATCTATTTAGAAGTGGTCTGGAAAAATGCATTGGAATTCAAAAATAATCTGCATTTCAAAATGATATTAACTTTTCTGGCAGTGTTAAATTCATCTTCATCAATGTTTCCGATGTCTTTGTTTATCGTTCTTTCATTTGCCATCGGCAGGAGACTCAAGAAATACACGGATGAATTAGTGCTTGCAATGTCGTTTGAAGGTTTCAATGAAAAACTAGAGGATTTCAGAATCCGCCATCAAAACTTGTGTAAAATTGTGCACATTTTGGACAGCATTTTTGCACCCATGCTAGCAGCGGTATATATCGCGAACATTCCCATGTTTTGTCTGGTCCTGTACACTATGGTGACCACTCTGGACCTCCACCTGTCAATCCTTCTGATAAACCTTTTCTGGCTGAGTTTTATACTGCTGCAGATGACCCTCGTGTCGATAACGGCGGCCTGGGTTAATGTACAGGTGATTTTTTTTTACATTTATGCTGAAAACCTTTAAAAAACACTTTTAAAAGGTATCTTTATTGGTTAATGAAATGTGTTTATTTTTAGGCCAGACTTGCTGGATTTCTTTTCGATCTATTACGATCATAATGGTATGCTTAGAATGAAAATAAAAAATAAACACGCCACAATAACATAACATTTATCGATGCATTACTGTCAAGGGGTCTGGAAAAAACAAATTAATCTCAGGGTGGCGTAAGATTGTCTTTAAGGCGGTTTTATCCACCCAGATATGAATATCGGGCAATGTCATAATACACATGCTATTGAGTCTATATTGTAATTAACAAGATTTCGTAAACAAATTTATGACATTAATAAGTGTCCCCTTTTCAGCAAAGCTATGGTTTACGTTTTCCCTTCATCCATTTGAGTTCGATTTGTCATAGGCCTGTTCCCTAGACCTTGGACAATACTTACATGAGCACGTAAGATTACTCCGTTGCAAAATAACGTGCGGATTTTTGCTGAATGCGATTTTTAATGTGATTTTTTTTTGCAAATATTCAAGAATATTGTGATATATTTTAAATAAATGAAAACGAAACAGGTAATAATAACAAAAATCATAATAACACTTTTATTAGACAACGTTATGACGTGTTGTTATTTTTCGCAAAATTTACAACATAACAATGAAGGGGCAAATACCTGCACTTTTTATTCCAACAGAGTATAGTAAAATGTTTCACTATATGCTTTATGTTAGTTTAGGGAAATTTATAAAGAATTATCAGTGAAAAAATACATTTCACTGTTTCAAACTGTCTCATATTTTTTTCTGGTAAGAAATATAAGCCCGTTCAGCTATCCAAATCAAATATCAGCACACACAGGGCTTGGACACAATATCAACAAGCACATACAGTTTGGCACGTATTTCTAAGAATATGCCCTTCAATTCCAAATTTCTGCATATAATAAAAATAAAAAAGTGTTTGTTTTATTGAAAAATCGCAAAATAGTTCACCTTGTGAAATATTACTGTTGGTGCTCACTCGGTTAAATATATTTCGATCTTAGAATTAAGCAAACAATTATGCTCTATGAAAGACCGCATACTAAAAAAAAATATCTATAAATACATTTCACTTAAAAATACTTATCATCACTAGGTTTTTTTTTTATATTTATTTGACATTTTTGCAAAAATCATTCAAATCTGATTGTCCATTTCAATATAATGTAACCAGAACCTTACCCAGGGCGAAACATAATATTCTGGAAGTCTAAATTTAACCATTATGGCCTCGAATCATGAACAGCAGGACTGCCTATGAAGGTCTCATCAATTTTGGTTGTTTTTAGAGTGGAACGTTATACTGGGTTATAATCGTCATGTAAATGTAAATAATAAACAACCAGAGAGGATTTGCTTAATCACTAGTTTGAACATGTATAGAGCTACTGTGCCATTGGTGGAGGAACGCCAAGAAATGATACGTGCTGCCTCGCTTTTCCAGCGTGCGCAGTTACCTGTCCGAGACATACTATTACGCATAATGAGGAAGAAATATTAAACGTTGTTAATTATCGTCTATTCATACAAATTAACAATACATCACTTGACAATTTCATAAAACCGGAGTAAAAATGGTTAAATAGTGCTTAGATAAATGAATAAATAACGCAGAAATGTTGGAATACAAACGTGGATTTCCTGAACTTTGTTTTGAAAATGGCGCGTAACAGAAAGCTTTCGGATTCCACGACAAGGAAATGTGCGCGGGCTGTGTTCGACTCCAACTGTGACATCACGATTCCCGCCTGCCAACACATGGCGGACGTGAATCTAGAAGAGTCTGGTGAACCACCATCCGACGATTACTCTCAAACAGCAATATACCGACAACTCCGACCATTGCTCATGTGCATGAAACTATTTGGCTTATACTTCTTCAGATCTAGAAAGGAGAATGGCAAATTTTACACGGAGGGGACCTTTGTTTACTGTTTATTTGTAAATGTATTGGCTGTGTTAAATGTTGTAAGGTCTTTCACAGTGTTTCGAATAAAGGACGAGTTTGACAATGTCCTTTTCCAGAAGCTTCTTTTCGCAATATGGAGCACCGAATGCGCCTTCAAAACATCATTACTTTTATGGAATTGTTACAAAAACAACGGCTTACCAAAATTTTTCAGACAATGGGCAACAGTGTGCAATAATGCAAATATTAGTAAAGTGTGCTTGTATATGATGATGAAATACATAGTCCTATCATTTCTTTTCATTTTTGTCAACTCCGTAGTATTTACATTGATTCTAGTGTATGTTCCCGTACTCCGGCATATTTACTTGGAAGTGATCTGGAGGAACGCAGCGGACTATGAGAACGTTGTTTGCTTCCAAGCAATGCTCAGCTTTCTAAGTGTTCTAAATTCTTCCGCCTCGATATTTCCTGCGTCATTGTTTGTCGTCCTTTCATTTGCCGTTGGAAAACGATTCAAGAAATTTTCTTGCAAACTCGAAAAAGCCATCGAATGTGACCTCTTTCACGCACAAATTGAGGACTTTCGTATTGCTTACGAAGACTTGAGCGGACTTGTGGAAACACTGGATGAGATTTTCTCACCTCTATTGGCAGCTGTGTATTTTGCCAACATTCCAATGTTTTGTCTAGTTCTGTATACCACGCTTAGCTCCATCGATATTCACCTTTCCATTGTGCTGATAAACCTCTTCTGGCTGAGCTTTATTTTACTCCAGATGACACTGGTCTCTCTGACGGCGGTCTGGATAAACGTCATGGTTTGTTCATAGATATATATGCATAATATACAATTTACACACGTCATTACGTGTAACTATGTGTTATTTGTAATTTTATACCAGAAACATGTTACATGTTGCAGACCCGAATACTTAACTTTCCCGACAAATAAACTACAATTACGAGAACACGTACATAGTTGCTTATTTTTCAGATAGAGTAATTGCGATTTTCGAAATAAAATATGGACTGTTCACATGCAAATAGTTAAGGCCCTTGTCCCGGTACCTTGGTTGTTGTAACGGCAGACATTGTTACTTATTTAATTTAGATTACTGATTATATCCCAAAACAAGTATAATAATACATAACTATTTACTATGATATTAAACGTATTCTTGCTGTTAACACAGTCGTTTGATAGGAATAAATTCCTGCTTTGGTGTCATATGTACTGTACAATATCGAGTGACATTTAAGCAAAAAGAAAAAAAATCTTCATATTAAGATTGCCAGCAGATATCGTGCACATGGTGTTATCTGGTGTTTGTGGACCTAGATATGACAATGAGCTCCTCTGATCTTAATTGATTGTATCATACGAATATGATATTGATGATAATTGGGGGGGGGGGGGGGGGTCAGTGTAAGATCGCAAAAAAAGCCGAGTGAGCACCAAAACCAATTTTTTCACCAGTGGCCACGAGTCAAGTATTTACTCTTATTTACACGCATTAAACAGTATGACATTAATTTGCATTGAAACAAACGAACATGAAGTAAACTAAAAAAATAACTGGTCAGTGTAAAACGTACTGTATATGGTAATAAATAGTCAATTATTTGTGATTTGATACTGCATACTGCACAGCTGTATCACAAATGTGATGTTTGAACAGTTTCGGTTTCAAGTTCAGTTTATTGGCAATGTCAGCAAATACATGTCTTTGGCAGAACACAAACTTTATAAACTATTTTTTGTACACAGAGTCACAGAAAAGAAAGATTAAAATGAGATTGTTAAAAGGGTTTTTCATTGAGTGATTGTAACAGCATTAATAGTACCTTTGTAGCATAATTGAAGTACGTAAATCGGGAAAAAGAACACAATTGTACTTTTAAAAATGATTTAAAACAAGGCCACACAAATAAAAAGTAAAACGATTTTCAGAATTTTATTTTGTATATCGCAATGCAATTACGATAAATAAATATATAAAACAGACCACAACATCACTGATATCGAACTCACAGTTGATTCCCAAACTCTTTTTGGACAGGAAACCGTGTCCAAATTACGAGTCCACAAATAACTTATGTTGTAATTAATCGCATCTGCGATACAATTTTGACTTATATTTTACCTAGTATGATTTTCTGCTTTATGAGAATATAAACTAGCTTTTGTTTGCCTAATTTGGCGTTGTCGTCAGTTATGCCTTGGTATGGCACCACTATATCCTTTCCTCAGTTTTTCATCTGTTTGGCTTAAATATTAGGCTAGGAAGTTTCATAGGGCGTACATCTATCATAATAAACATATACCGATTTGATGTAAAAATAAGTGTAAAAATAACTCGAACCGAACGTATGGACATTAATGGACGTCTGTTAATATCAATAAACTACCATTCCGAAAAGTTGAAAACTTGATTAAGGATACTTCGGTGATGCTTTTCAAAGTTTGAGGAGTGTTATAACTCGTAGTTCAAGTAAAACTATGCACGGTCTGTTTTCTCACTGTAAAAAGAGGAAATAAAGCAACTGATGATTCAGTAACACTCACCGCTGTTGCATTATTGCGCTTTTTGACTCTTTAATTGCTGTTGCTAGCGCACTTGCCACTGAAACATTTCTAAACAAAATGACACACACACACCTACACACTCTCGCGCACCCAACAATGTGACAAACACATCTACAAAATGTGGCTCTATAGTTCTTATTTCCTGTTTCAGGCGCACTCGCCGCTGGAGCATATCTACACCATCCGGTTTTCTCGATCATCCAACGACACCCAGCTACAGGTAAACGAGTTTTAAGCCATGTAAGGCGAGCTTTGTTTCTTTTAAACATTAAATGCTTCAGAAGTTTTTTTTTAAACTTCGGAGAATGTACTCAACTTTGTTATCGCGTAATATTAAACCGAACACATTTCAATGTTTCCAGAACGTGTTGGCGATATGCATTATACCTTTGTATTATAACAGTGTGATATAGACTCATATAAGTATATTGAAAATAAATGTCCTTATAAGAAACATATAAGTGAATGATAAACAACATAAATATACATTACATAAGCACCGTCGTTACACTGTTGTTGTACCAACAAGACTTTCATTAATATGACGAGTTATAAGCAATACCTATTCACAGTTATCAACAGTAGTTTCGTTGTGACAATATGCCAACACCTATCCCACACGACAAAGTCGGTACAAAGTTTATTGCTGTTACAGATGTTCATGTTCCTGAATCGACTGACGGGGACACAGGTGGGGTTGTCCGCCATGAAACTGTTCGTGGTCGATAAACCTACTATACTCACAGTGAGTTTCAAAGCTTCAAAGTTTATTTATAAATGCTAAATATCACGAGGCTTTATGAATGTACATCATGAATAAATATATGAAAACCAAGTATACAATGAGTTTAAAGTAGTCCGAATGGATTAATACATTGAGTTTCAAATTCTGTCAAACAACTAATAAAATTATGTCAAGTTGAATCATTTTTAAAAATAGAAAAATCAACATTTTGCCAATTATCAAAAATCTCCGGAAGAGAATGTATATTTAAGTTATATAGCATGGGCGAGTTCTCCAATTCTAATACGCCAAATAAACGAGTGATATACCTCTACATAATACATCAGTATGTTCAACAAGTGGTGAATGATTTTAAAATGTGTTTTACCAATATTGATAGTTTCCTGAAATCATTTTCATGGGTATACTTGTAAAGAGGTTCAGGAATTGAACATTACTTATGTGAAAAACTACAGAATCAAGCTCAGTTGCCAAAGGTTTCTCCTTGTCTGACCCCTATATTACTTCCAAAATAGTTAGACGACTCACCGTTAACCCTAACACAGTAGATCTGCCGAGAAACATATATGCCGCAGAACAACATCGCAGAACATTTTTTGTATTTCTAGAATCTCTTTTGACGCAGTGCAATTGTATCCTTGATAGCTTTTATTTAAAGCATCATCATTTCCGCTGCGTTCTTAAGATCTCTCGTGATAAATTACCAATCCTTCTTGATACCTTCCCTCCCTGCTGATTCCATTTTGAGCCTTGATAACTTTACCTTTATCCTCGTGGCGCAACATGCATCACTTTTCACACAGTAATGCTTAATCTCACATACCTGTCAGTTATATCATCAGAAACCCTGAATATTGTATCTTTTGAACTTGAACTGATGGCATATAGCGTTAAATATATTAATGAAAGTTTGAGAAACACATTGCTTAGGCCAATATAAATCAATTGCTAGATTTTCATCCATGTTTTAAATGGGGGTGTTTTTTGTTTTTGTTTTTTTTCTTAGATGGCCGTTTCACCGTTGAATTTGCTTTCATGCTCTTTCTTATCACATAAGGGACTATATACATGTGTTTCTAGACGAACCTCGAACACGATCATAACAATTCTCCCTTTCTAACAAGTGAATGTTATACATCGACACCGTAGGAATGAATAAACGCCGTTCCCGGACAGTACCGGACCAATACGCAAATACAGACCCTAGTTTTAACATTTTTATTTGAGTCAATAAAAATTAATGGGCGGCGCGAAAAGATGGGGCTGGCGGGGATGTAAATCTAGCAATTAATTTATGGTCGCCTTGGTGCTATACGTTATCAGCTGACATTGCGGCTGTTGCTTTCATATCGTCTTGCCTTGAATATGTGTAAGTAAGTATTTAGTAAATATTAATACTGTTTATTTATGTCGTATTTGCCTGCTCTTTTCAGATTGCCGGTATGATGATCACGTATTTCGTGCTGTTGATAGAGTTCAAAATGCCAGCGGATACGAACTGCGCATGCCACGTGAATGGAACCATCGTCATGGACAACAGCACGTTGCTGATCTCACATGTGTCGTACACGTGACATACCCGTGACAACAGATGCAACGTTATATTAAGCTTGTGATATATTAAGTCCTGGGCCGTTTTGTTTAATACAATAATTTGTATATAAATTATCTGACTTTGGCGCCTGGGTTTTGTCGTAATATTTGTTTTTTGTCGACTGATTTTTAACAAGGATGGATCTTCTCATAATTGAAAACTGTAAGTCGACAGTGGATGGTGAACAGTGCTATGTAAACCATGTCATGTTTAGCAAGAACTATATATTGTAGAAGAAGTTGTTGCATTCTGGATGTCATTCACTCATTATTAACAATGTCTTTATTAAGAATGTATTTTAAACTAATTGTCTCTAAAAAAAAAAACGAAATTTATTAATGTATTTGAACTGCATGATTAGCGCTAGAAATTAGTGTTCTTATCGTATGAATTGAATAAAACTACAGGAAGCGTGCAAGCCCAATATCCATGCCAATATCCATATAAAAAATATGTAAACAAAACAAACAACCGATGCAATAATCTGCCTTCTCTCAATTTTGGGGGTTCCGCATTGAAATGGTGAATGAATTTCATTGTCGGGCACACTACTTTTTTAACTTTTTCTTGGATAACAGCATTCGGGTGGTCAGAGAAACACGAATTAAATTTAAAAAAAAACAAACGAACTTGGATAATATAGATGCAGTGAATAGCATAATGTATTGCCTTGTCTAAGCCAGAGACAATTCATTCGGAAATATATCAATGGGGGGCTAAAACGGCTTTCTAGTACTTAAACTCACACTTGTATCATTAAAGAATAGACACCACACCATTTACTAGTATTTCTAATTCTTCAGTTAGTCATCTTGTATTAGTCTTTGGACTACTCGGTGCCGGAAACACTTGCCAGTTTAAAAGTAACGCTTAAAAACAGAACCCTATAGTCTCAATATTACAATGAAAAATACAGTCAAGAACTATTATAACAAAATAAATTGTTTTATTGTAAAACACATAACATCTATTTACGATTTAAAATTAAAAGAAGAAGGAAAATTGATCTAAGCCAACCAAACTCGGTAATTCGAGAGTAAAACACGATACATTTAATGAATAAAGCTGTAAAAAGTAATATGTTTGTGTTTCAATAACGGTGTCGTCATAAATAAAGTGAAAATTCTGCGTACATCGACCTGGGGCTCTCTCAGTTATTCTTGTTTACTGTAACAAATGTTTGATTGCAGATCAGCGCTGTTAACCGTGGAGGAATAAATCGTTTCCTTGGGGACAGGCGACGTCGTATTGAAACGATATCAATTTCAATTGTAATTGTTTGATAATATTAACTCCCGATTGACGATCTACATTCAGAAGTACGGTAACGATTTTCAGAGACATGGTTAATTGTTTTCAAACGAGACTAAAAAGAAATTGTTCAGCTCACCGTTGGCTTTTTCACATCTAAATCCATTTCGTAAATGACACATTTATTTTCGTTTCAAAGACCAACAAAGGACGACAATGCTAACCTACCCAACTTAGGACTGAACAGTCCTCGAAACTCAGTATTTCCTTTTTTAATGTTAATGGATGTTAACTTGAAACTCAATTGATTTTCGTTTTAATTACCTTACGCTTTCATCGATAAATTACAGACGTACATGACATTACGTCCTGTTCATACACACCATACACTGTCTCATCGGCAATAAATAAATAAATCCTGATTAATGGCAAGAACGGGTACAAGAGTCCAATTTATTTTGACAACCATAGCCAAACTGAAACGAAAATACTTTGAAACTAAATCAATCCTGATTAATGGTGATTAAATCTAGAAGTAAACACCACTTTAGTATCCATGAACACGTTCAAAATTTATTTTGTTGCTATTTCAAAGAAAACACTTCGGTTATCACGATCTGCAGAAGTACAGCTGTCACCGAAACAATACATAAACTCACTGATGAAATGGCGCCGAACAAATAAACGGTTAAAGAAGAATCAATGTGGGTTTTTTCATAGTTATATATAAATAATGTTGGAAAATATGACAATTTAGCCGCTATGACTCACCGCGGAATCCCAAAGGCATTTAAGTAAATTACCAGCATACAAATGAAATAATCTATGTGTGTTTTTTTGTGTCTGCACTTCTATTTTCTCTTATATTCGTCTAAACATTGCCTTTATGAGAAGTTGGCGTCAGGCGTCATTGTTGATTCAGTCTGCCGAAACGAAACGACGTTTGAGCAGGCTAAAGTGTTACCAATAATAAAAAATGCTCCAGATTCTTTGTTTGCAATCTTATTTACTAGGTTTTATAAAGAACAAAACCTTTAGGTTATGTTAGCTCAGCTCAAAAAACAGAACTATGTCATTCCTACTCCAATTAAAAAAAAACTACCACGCATCACATATAAACAAGTTCAACGACTATTGTTGTAAAATAGTTCATACATGTGTGTGCGTTCTGTAATAACATTATATGAACTTAATATGTATGTAGAATATAGACACCAAAGCCGACTTAGACCATTAAGAACCTTTCTTAATTGGTAAATAGATACCAAATGTTAAATGAGTTCAAATACAACTTGTATATAAGTGTGTGGATCATGGGAATCACACGCAATGCACCATTTTATGATTTCAAATGCGAAGAATACTAATACAAAGTATACAGCATGTTGTTTGTACTTGTTTTATGTATTCGGAATATAGAAAAAGGATTATTTTTTTCGGCAAGATCGTTGATCATATGAAATATGTTTTGTTTTTCGATCAGGAAGCTTAAAGCCTACATATGTATATATATATATATATATATATATATATATATATATATATATATATATACCAATCCTTGTTCATTCCCCACCCTCCCTGCTGATTACAACTTAACGTTTATCCTCGTGTTGCAATGCTCATCACTTTTCAAACAGTTATGTTTGTGTTTCCAGTTTACCTGTCATTTCCAGAAAACCTCATAATTTTTCAATAAAATCAGTGGTTTTGAGTATATGAGTTATTGGCTTGTTTTTTCTTCTTCAGGAAATGTATATTTAATGTCCCATTGTTTATTGTATCCATATAATTTCATTTGTATGGTCAGCATTCGCAATTGCCTAGAATATAATTCAGTACCACAAAATCCGTAACAGTTTGGAAGTTTGCTTACGGAATTTGAGCAAAATTTAATGGAGAAAGCTGTTTTTGACTTGGTTATTGAGTTGTAATGGATTATATCTTTTAATTTTTAATATGAATATAAAGTCACATAATAGCCATTATTGCAGTTGATTTATGAATCGACTATGAATGTTGATGAAATTGACGTGTTCCGTAATAGATTTGGTATTCAAATATTTAAATTAATGTTAACCTCATCTCGCAATCACATCTTCATTGCTTTGCGTCTTTCAGCACTTTAAGTGCTTTGATACAAACTTGAGCTGGCAGCAAATAACTTTAACTATTAGTGCAAGTTTGGTTACCCAATTGTTGAGAGTTATGGTATTAGCTGATGTTGTTGTTGTTTATTTCATGCCGTCTTTGCCTGATGGTATGCAAGTAATTATTCAGTTAATATAATTTATAGTTTTTGACTGGTCACTTACGTCTGTTTGCCTGCCCCTCCTCGTATCTCAAACGTATAGGACAAAAATGAACAACGAAGTTTTCGTATTTTGGGCGCTTTAAACTATTGTAAACTGATTCTCTCCAAAAGACGGATTCTATTAATACTATTTAAATGTTTGACAAACGGAATATCACTACTGGAATTCGTATACTTATCGTATGAATCTAATAAACACAATGGTACAGTATCCTGTTTAAAGGAAAATGATCGATACATATAATATTCAGCAAAAGACAAACAAGGGTACCATACACACGTTACATAAACAAATTAGATATTGTTGTAAACAAGTGTTGGGGGTAACACCTTTTTGCTGGCCAAGGACAATGCAGTATGAAATACCTGGGGTTGAAACGGTTCAAAAGCACTCCCGATATGTACCAATAACGAATAAAGACACCATAGCACATACTTTTGTCCCCCCCGTTTGCCATCTCGTGGACATATTAATGCCGATTTTTTACGAGTTAAGATTTTAAATTTTAACAACGAAACGCCAACAATGTAAAAGCCCGCAGCTTCAAATCTCCAAATGCATGGCTTAGTATCTACGGAGGGACGCATACACACCGAACTGACACAGCCGTGCCTATGTGTAGCCCACAAAAAGCGGGCTCGACAGAAACAAAGCCAGTAGCAAAGTTTCTCAAGAAATATTAAATACTTTCAAAATTGTTAAATTGTAAAACATATAACATAGTTTGACGGTTTCATATTGAACAAAATGTTTGTTTTCGGCATGAAACGTATGTCTCCCTGTTTCCCCTGTTTTGCTGAACTGTTGTATACATATACCACCATGTGACCTCAGTCCACAAGTGCATGCTGAAATTGAAACTGCATATTCCATAATACAGTGATTTTATTAGAATTCATGATTTCATTTTAGTTATGATTAAGTAAATGTTTATGATACTCCTGTAAGTAGGCTTCACCACAAACGGAACGTCATATGCACAACTTTACATCTTGATAAATATCCTTGTAGACTTTTATGGCTGTAGCGTAAAAATACTTTTGGAGATACGCACCTCACAAGATTGCAGTTTCACAGGCTTTTGTTTAACTAAGTCAAGAGCCATAACTGTGTACTTACGCTATGCAGACCAAAGAAAAAAACAAAAACAAAACGTACAAGTTAATAATTTTATGCTGCTTAAAATTCCTGTAATGATTTATCACTCCACTCCACTGCTGGAGATATGTACGACTCAAATTTTAGGATGGACAGACAGACAACAAAAATAATCCACCGGAGTTACCCAAACTCTGTTATCCTATAGAAACACAAGAAGAATTTCACGTTTAATTATAAAAATATGTACTTTAATAACAGTGTCATCAATAACAAAACATGAGAAATATCTCGGTACATCGACCTTGGGCTCCTCAGTTCATCTCAAATATTGTAATGAATGCTATGATTTGACCGCATGATTGCAGAACAGCGCTGTTAACCATTGGGAAATAAATCGGTCCTCCGGGACAGGCGACGTCGAATCAATTTCAATTGTAATTGTTTAAAAAAATGGAATCTTGATTCATGATCTATATACTGGAGAATGGTAACGATTTTCAGAGACAACTTCAAATACTGGTATTATATCTAAGAGTAATGGTTAATCACGAAACAAGCATACAATCCACTGTTCAATATATGACGCAGTTCATTTACGTTTTCAATGATAAACAGACAAAAGCAAAAACAGTCTGATGTTGTAATTTTAAATAGTTCTAAAACATGAATTGTGATACCCTTTAAATTCCTGTACATCGATCTAGTCTCTTTCATTATTTACTGTACCTAATGTTCTGTCAGAGTCCTGATCATTGCTATCTACTGTGGAGGAACATTCAGAACCAGTTGCCATTTAAATTAAGAGGTATTAGGTACAGCTGCCAAAGCTCACAACTCTTGGCAATAGACGCCTAACAAGTAAACGGTTAATGAGAATTATAGGGGCGGGTACGTTACCATTAGCATCTATATTTAAATTATTTATACTCCGCAAAAAAGTCCTGCTTTATTGATTTAAGTGAGCGTTAAGCTTTATTGGAAATACTATGTTTAAACAAATACAGTAATATTTGCAACTTTCTTAAACTTTACATAGACTCAGTCAAGTTTGTTAATAGACGATTTTCTTTCATCTCACGAAGTATTTAAAAAAAGAGAGCAAATTACGTGGAATAAACCCACGAAATGAAATGGAAAATGTTAGTGAGCTTATGTCTTATTTAAAAATGACCATGTATGGGTTGATTTGTACTCTGCGTTTGTTGAACATTAATGAGAACAAAAAATCGTACAACATTAATGAAAACTAAAAAAATACTATACGATGTGTAAAGTGAACGGACGCAAGTTTGTGGTTACCTTTATTATCAAACGCCAGGTGTGAAACTGCTGACGTAGTATTTCAGATTCAAGGGAGTTCACGCCAGTACAACAACTGTACTTTGCATGTTAATCCATCATGAGGAAGATGATGAAGTGACCTTGCTTTTGTTAGAATTTGGCATCGGGTTCGGTCTGGCCCAACTGGGTATTGATGAGCCTACCGTAACTAATAACATGATGCCTTCTAGCATTCATCCTGATCTATCCCCGTCTCGGACGTTGGTCGACAAACCATTTGCTAAGTGCATCAGATATGTGCATTTAGCAAACAATGTTGCGGGTAAAGTCCAGGAAAACTTTGGATTTCAGGGAAAGTGGAAAATAAACATGTCATTGGCGTTGACCCTGCGCCATCAAACGGGCTTTATCTTTCGACACCTGGACTTGTTTCCATAGTTTTATATATTAATATAGATTACTTGATCAATTCTTGGTCATGTGTTCACAATAGAAATGTCATTGTTTCCGATCTTCATTGAAACAAATATGTTTACCGTATAAATCAAATGGGAATACTAGTACATTGGCCATATTCATTGTATTAATGCAACTATAAGGTATGTCACACACTACCGATGTACCTCGCCGGGACAAAACCGAAGCGCACAATTAACAACGGCGAGAAAATTGGCGGTGCTCCGTCAAAAAAGCATTTAAGAAATCACAATCAGTAGGGATACAGATTAAGGACCGGCATAAGACGCGTTGTGCAGCCGAAATGCCACTCTTCTGTCACTGAAGTTATACCGAAAAGCCGCCGATGTTCTACGATGTACCAACTCTGACCGGAGCTAGAGCGGGGTGATACAGTTGTGTTGCCCTTGTATTACATCGTTAGAACATAGGCAACACTGCGGAATCACAAATGTACCAAGTACAGTTCACATTGTGGCAACATTGTGGCAACATTGTGGCAACTGGAGAGCCACCGATCGATTACGGGGAGATACCAGTGCTCTGTCGATATTAACGAAGCCATACTTCTGCCTACTGCCGTTGTCCTGCCTGCTGTAGTCGCCAATGTCCTGCCGTATTAGTACCGATTCCCGAAAATCGCCAAATTTGTGCTCCGTCTAGCCAAATCGGATAGGTGTGACAGGTCATTCAGAAAAAAACTACATAAAAACAAAATAATGTTATTATACAGTTATTGCCGAATAAAGACACTACCAAGTTCTTTCATTTGTCTTATTTGGTAAAATGTAATTCATTCTTTAAAATTTCAGATTTTGTCTCAAGAATTGATTTTTTTATAATTGTTTAAATGAGGTTGTACAATTAAGTCGGCAAGAAGGTCACTATATCAATATTTAAAAACGAGTCTACTTTTGTTTTATTTTCTTAGAATGTTATAAAATCACGCACGTTTAAAACAGATAATAATCTGGGACTAATCCAATCATTGCAAATAAGGTCATCAGCTTTACTCTATATTTATTATCTTATAAGCACTTGATTCATTCAGATTCAGATTTTACTCTCATCAACATGTCGATTTGATGAAATGGTCATGTTTTGACATTTTCATGGTGGAAATGTATTTTCTAGTTACGTTTTTGCATTGGATTACATTGTTTAAAAATATTATATTAACAATATAGAGCTTTTAAACATAAAACACTTTAAAATGAAGTCACTATAGCTAACATGCCATATGTATATAAACAGAAATACGTCTCATCTTTGAAAAAAATATAAAAGTGATGATAGAAATGCTTTTAACTTTTTGGAAATATGACTGTATCGCGAAAATATCTCACTAGTTAAAATATTCCTTTAGTCGCGAGCATTCTGGAAATACAGGCGTCGTTACATAATTGAATACTGACGGCAACACATCACCATTGTTCAGCTTCTTAAATAACAGCTACCATTGGAAAAATTTGCAATATACAAAGCAATGATTTAGCAGTTACAAGATTTTTATTTCAGTTTGTAAAACAATAACATCCATGAACACTCTTCATGAAGCCTCCACAGACAGCTTGCTAGACCTTTGCCTCGTCCGACGTGGCGACATGACGGAGCGACATGGTCACGGAAGGGTCGTTAAACCGCTGCCGTGGATGATTTAGGTGGGGACGCTCCACAAAAGAAGCCAAATGATTAGGATTCTGTGATGATAAAATATCAATCGCATAGCTTCATTGATATTACCACCAGACGATCATGACTTCCTTGCATATTTAGATGCCCCATCACTATTGAAAATGTAACGCTCATATTGTATAAATGTACTTATAAATCAGTATTCATAATTGTTTAAAAAAGCTTTTATATTATTTTTAGTATTAAATATTCCACATTATGTGTTTATTATGTAATGCTTATTTAAGAAGTGAGAGTGGTGCCCATATAGAAAAAGAATAGACATTTCTATATTGTTAAATAAACTGATAAAAAAGAAAAGAAAGGACAAAACATAAAGGCGAGATCAATTTTTAACTAAAAAAAATGTTTATATTAACAAGTAAATAAAGCATTTATAAACTACGAAAATGTAAAAAGAAAAAAAAGAGGGTGTTGCGTAAATGTAAATTTTCTTTTAATACATGCCATTTCAGCTCGTGGACTGTTAATTTGTCATTCATGAATGCAATTTCATGTTCGATTTTGTATCGCCAACCTATGTAGTTTTTGAATGCTGTAAAAGTTGGAGTAATCTCTCTAAGCTTCATAATGTATATAAAATATTTCAACAACACAATCAAGAAATTAATGGGACGACTAAAATTCGATTTTTGAAAAATCCAAAAATTATGGTTTTAATATTTAGACACATTGGGATATTTGTTGACAATAATAGGTTATTAAGATTGGTACAAAGTCTACATTCCCAAAAAAAGATGTTCCATTATTTCTATATATTCTGAACAGAATTGGCATAAGCTGGAGTTTGTGTGCTTGAATCTGTTTGTCGGTATAAGCCTAAAAATGTATTTGTACTGGAAGGTTCTTATTGTTGTATCAATGGAGCATATTAATGGCAATGTAAATATTTTATGCCACATATTTGTCTCGAGATTTGTTCCTAGAATTTGATTCCATTTATCTTCGTTATCATGGTTTGCTTTAAGGGGTTTTATTTGTATTGTATACAGGAGTATTCGTTTTTTGCATAGTATTTTCAATCTTTTGAACAAGTGAGACAATGTCAGAATTTAGAACTGATTCCTCTTTCAATTAATGTTTTCTTACTCGGTATACTAGCCGTTAGCTGGTAATACTTAAGAAAATCAGAATTGACTATGGTATAAAGAAGAAATCTCGTCAAATGTATAGAATTCTTTTGATCTGTAATCAAAGATATGTTGGACAAATTTGATACCTTATTCATACCATTTATTATAGTATACACTTTGTTCATTTACCTTTATGTCGGAGTTATTCCACAATATTGTTTTACTTAAACTTTTTAATTCCAACATATTTGCTTATTTCAGATAATGATAAGAGTACTTCAGCTAAAAATGTGTATTTATGTGCAATGATGTTTATTGTTTCTTCGTCGAGATTACTTTCAAAAAACCAACCTGCCTCCAAATTTATGTAAAGCGTCATTATAAAAGTTTTTGTATTGATGCCTGTTTGTTTCATCCAGCTTTTATATTACTACTCTCATGTTTCTCGACATTTCCCGATAGAAATCAATGTAATAACTTAGTCAGAGCGACAAGATAAGTAGCCCTGTATTTACACGATTACAATGTTGGTAAAACAGTGTCTAGCCTTATAGACACCAAATAAGCGATATGTTGCAAGTTAAATGGTTTTTATCTGCAAGGATTTCTACATAATCAGTGTATTATTTTAACCTATTTACGAAAAAAAAACGAGGTTTAAATGATCCTTTTAAATGTAGAAACATATTCATAAACATATACTTTTTAGATTCTTACATATTTGAGTAATCTAGGTATACTAACTTTGCGCGCAGGAGATCTTTGCGTTATTTGGTTGGTATTGGAGTATAGAGAATGTTGTTCTTCTCTCAAAGATACTCGAATAACTGTTAATTTGCATCATCGTTATGCACATTTGAGTTATCACGTATTCTCGAAATTTGATTTTGATGATGTTTGATGAAAAGCGATGATGAAACCTTATGAAATGCTAAATGAAAAAGGCGACCAAGAGACCAAGGGGTTTTGTAAAAGCGGATAATTAAATATATCTGAATCATTGCATACTATATCGCAAGCAATCCTCTTTTTGTATCTCATGTCGCTTTGTCTAAAACAGTTTTCGAAATAGTTAATGAACACATCTGAAGTACTGTTGTCTTAATAAGGAATACCATAAGCATGTATAACATGAAACCAAACAGAAACATATCCGGCTGAGCCAATATAAGTTTGTATGCAACGAACATTTTTCCATTGTTGTTTTATATTCGAAAATAACTTAATTTATAAATGAAAAATGTGTTTGTTGATGTATGAGGAAAACCTGTTTGATACAAATATTTGGGCACAGCTGCTTCTGCTTAATTTGTTAATTATATCTAGTATAAATAATCGAGGCTCCACACCTTGGAATGAAAGAACCATATATTTTTCATTGCATGAATAGTTGTAATTTTGGAAATTGGTTAACAATGTGAGATGAATATAGATATATGAATAATCTAAACTATTTTTAATGGCACAGGACAAACGCGAAAGACATAGAACACAAAAACAAAAATCACAAACAAGAAAGACGGGACAACAGCACAAAACTATACAAACAGCACAGTGCATATATACTTTATAAAAAAAACTAGGCATGTCAAGTTTAATTGGCTTTTCGGTATCTTGCCTTTAGCCATTTACAAGTGGTTATGGTCAAGACACAAAGGTATATACACAATATGTATGGTAATGCACAATAGTATAATGTTTAAATATAGATGAAACACAATAGTGTTATGTTTAACATAATACGTCTAAACATATTATATTATATAGCTAAATATGTTGTACATGAACAATAAAAGTATTAGGACTCAGCTAAAGGTTGGAGTGTTTCCTGAGTTTCATAGCGTCTGAAGTAAATCTGGCAAACATTGTAAATAACCTGAATTTTTTGCGAGATAGCATTTTTTTTAAACTCAACTAGGCTATGCCAGTTTGATTGTATACATTTTTTTCTGTAAATCTCTGTATATTATTCTGTGTCATAATTCATATTTACCCTCTTTGCTGACAATAATGTAGAATCTACCTCTATCAATTTCGAAATTATGTGACGATAATTTAAAATCGGTACACTTGGTATATCAATTTTACAACATTAATACAATCTGAATATGTCTCGAACTTCAATTCACATTGGAGCATTCTGCAATGTTACATTTTGGGTTGATAAGACAATATATCAAACAATTGTTGTACATACTGATTACTCAATCGTTGCACCAACAACAATAACAATTACCGTTATTGCACAGACGATCAAACTATCGCAACAGCAATTGGTTGCTACAAGATAAAATATTACGTGAAGGCAAAACAAACATACACAAAAGTGAGATAAAAAAAAACTATTAACTACAATTCATATACAAAATGTGATATTGTAAAATCCCGACGATAGTTATTTATCAGTATTAAAATGAAGAAGTATTTCAGATGTTAAGTTTTACATGTATATTAGAAATAAAATAGTTATTACAGTACCATTTTTGCGTTATTTTTATGGGTCGTTTCGTAATTGATAAGGATTAAGAAGATATAGTTATATTAGGAGCTATAGACGGCATTACTAAAGCAAAAGAAATGGTATATAATTAAGGAAAACATTAAAATCATAGGAGATATTTCCATAGCCAATATTATCTAGCAGATAACAGATAAATGAAATCCAGCCAGCTCAGCCTAAACAGCTGCATTTGCAGTCTGGCGGCGACCTCCTAACATTCTTCAAGAGAATCACATGGTGTTAGTTTTGTTTTAGCATCAACATCTACACGACTAGGTGAAACTAAATGATTGTATGACAGTAAGCTAGAAACATGAGGCAGTAGAAATAACTACCTGACCGAACAACAATGTGTTAATTACGTGAATAAAAACTTTGCACTGCAATGCTTAGTTTACATTCTTACACTTTCTGGCAGCATTTGTATGTTTTGCTCATTTGTATCATATGCCTACCAATTTCCCTTTGCCTCAACAGTGAAAATACATCACGCCGTACGTATCAGCACAGTAGCATGTGTTGAGTGCTACCTTTTACAAACTGATAATTATTAAAGTTATGTACAATATAAACTTACTATTTTATTTTTTTGCGATTTATAGACAGTCAAGTTTAGACTGAGTCAAGATTTGGCCTACAAATTAAACACCTTGAAATATCTTGCATCATACTCGTATACATTTTTTCCTTCTGTTTCAGACTTTGTTATATAAATATGAAACAAATTAAAAAAGAACATTTATTGAGAAATGAACAACTCTAACAAATGATGTCATTTATCTTATCGTATTGGGTAAACAGAAAACCATTGCCATGTTTAAGAGCACATTATGAATTATACATGCCACAGCTGGCACAAATCCTTGTCGTGATAGCTTTTAGTATAAGCAGACGTACACGTTGATATCGAAATTGTTAAAAGACTTAATTTAGCAATTTATGTGAAATAATTCAAAGGGTTACGACATTGATAACGAATTATAAAAGCTTTTTTAATAAAAGTTCTTACGATATCCATCATTTCTTATTCAAAACAATAACATTTGGAAAACTATTTTAATGCTTCAGAAAAAACGGTATTCCGCTCGTCCTAAAGGGGTTTTGGCAACAGGGGGGTCGTTAAACTACTGCCATCAATGATTTAGATTTAGTATAACGTTTTATTTGTTATAAAAAGTTGTATTTGTATTAATTTCAATTTGTAACTGAGTGTTTTATTTGTTTTCCTTTTAATTTGCTATTTAAAGTATTGCCGAACATAACAGGCGTTAAAATATGTGCTATAACTTGATAAGATACCCGATAGATTTTAATTAATCTCGAAAATTTTCTTCTTTATTAAAAAGTCATTTTAAAATATGTAAATGAATAGTAAACAAAAGTATCCGATAATGAAAATCTTCCCATGCTCTCACACATAAACCCTACAGACATCATCGTCGAAGGTATTGTGAAAATTGAAACAGATACAAATCTAAATTGAATACGTGGATAGGGTGAAAGATGATTCAGCTATTGAACAAAATAAATGCATTTTTACTACATTATCTAAATCTATCAAAGTCTTATGAAGTAATAGACACATCGCATATATAACAGAAGAAAAATGACAACTGATATTGAATTATCCCACATTATTCATTATTTGCATAATTGTGAACGCTATCCCAAGCCCCGAGGGACGGGCAGGGCAGCTACCCTCTCGCTTTAGTCTCATAACAAACGATTCCTGGAATATCCATGTTCTCTCTAAATGCCTTCATAAAAGTGAATGCTCGCATCAGATCTCCAGCGCGGGATTTTTTCGTTATCTATCAACATTATTGGGTTATACTCTGTTGTCTGTGGATATTTTTTTCTGAAAATATTTTACAAGGATTAATTGTCAGACTGTGACGTTTAAATGGTAAAACTGAAAATCATCTTGCCATTTGCAAATAATGATATATCATTGCAGATATGAAACGCTCAAAGAAAGCAGAGATTGTGCGAATAATAGATTAACAATAATTAGACGAACACGTGCATCTGCAAAACAGTTTTGTTAATAAATAGGTAAGATTAAACTGGAAATATTATTCCACGAGCATTACGACTTAAAACGCTGTGAAGGATCTGTTACATCAAAATATATTTTAAAATAAAATGTGATAAACAAATGAAATTCTAAACAATACGATACATAGTTTCGAAGAAAATGAATCGTGGTCGGAAACTTGGCGACGTTAAACGGATGTCTGTCAACGGTGGGTCAGAAGCGCAGGAGGACACAACATTCTCGTGCCTGGCCCAATTTAACGGTCCCGAGACCGCCCTTGACATTGACCCCGGCGCCGAAAACATTTGTACAAACTTCGCAAACACCGAAATATACCGTCAGTTGCGTCCACTGCTAGTATGCATGAGGCTGTTCGGACTGTTCTTCAGGCGTACGATTGACACCAAGGGCCGCCCGTACATGGAATCTGTGGTGATGTACTGTTTTATAGTGAACTTCTTGAACGTTCTGAATGTGATACGGTCTTTCACTGTGTACAGTTCATCCGACGAGTTTGATAGCGTGATGGTTCAGAAGCTACTGTTCACAATCTGGAGCTCCGAGTGCGCCTTTAAGGGGTTGCTCATGATGTGGAACTGCTACAAGCAGGACGGATTTCCCAAGTTCTTCCTAGAATGGGACGCCGTGTGTGGCAATGTCAAACTCAGCAAAGTATGCATGTTCATGATGAAGAAATACATATTTCTCTCCTTTATCTTCATCGGTGTAAATTCAATTGTTTTCACGTTGACACTTATTTACGTACCCATGTTGGAAACTATCTATTTAGAAGTGGTCTGGAAAAATGCATTGGAATTCAAGAATAATCTGCATTTCAAAATGATACTAACTTTTCTGGCAGTGTTAAATTCATCTTCATCAATGTTTCCGATGTCTTTGTTTGTCGTTCTTTCATTTGCCATCGGCAGAAGACTCAAGAAATACACAGATGAATTAGTGCTTGCAATGTCGTTTGAAGGTTTCACTGAGAAACTAGAGGATTTCAGAATCCGCCATCAAAATTTGTGTAAAATCGTGCACATTTTGGACAGCATTTTTGCACCCATGCTGGCGGCGGTATACATCGCGAACATTCCCATGTTTTGTCTGGTCCTGTACACTATGGTGACCACTCTGGACCTCCACCTGTCCATCCTTCTGATAAACCTTTTCTGGTTGAGTTTCATACTACTGCAGATGACCATCGTGTCGATAACGGCGGCCTGGGTCAATGTACAGGTAAATATGTTCTTTAAATATTATATATGTTTCCTAAAAGTAAACAAATGCTTTTGAAATATGAAATGTGTTTGGTTTTAGGTCAGAATTGAAGGGTTTGTTTTGGCTACCTAATACCAATTATAATTGCAGTCCTAGAATAAAAATAGATAAACAAGCCACAAGAACATGCTATTTTATCGATGTGTTACTGTTAAAAGTCTGGAAAAACACAAACGACTCTCTGTGTGCTTGATGTTGCATCACGTATGGTTTCTCCGTTGCAAATAACAAGCGGAATTTTGCTGAATGCGATTTAAAATGTGATTTTTTTTCGGCAAACACTCAAGTTAATCGTCATACATTTTTAAATAAATCAAATACGAATTATGAAATAACTGCTATAAATATGATAAGATATTTAGAAGACAATGTACTATTATTTGTTGTTGTTGTTGTTGTTGTTGTTTTCGCAAAAAAAAAAAAACCCTGGACTCTTTATTGCAACAGATCACAGTAAAATGTCTCATTATTTGCTTTTAGGCGATTTATAGACATTTATCAGTGAAAACATTTTTTTTTCTAACCTTGAAATAATTTTTTTATATTTTCCCCTGTTTGAAATTTAAACCCGTTCAGCTATTCAATTCAAATATCTGCGCGCACAGGACTGGGTCACAATATCAACGACCGATAACGTCACGTGCGCATACAATATTGCGCGTCTTTCTAATAAAATGCAATTAATTGCCCTTAAATACCAATTTTAAGCATATAATAAAAAGAAAAAGAAATCTTTGTAAGATTTCAATATATTTCACCCCGTGAACACCCAAAATGAATATTTCACTTATGAAATAAAATGGTGCAGTTTTATCCGATGGAAACTGATATTAAAGATTTTTTTCATAAATCGTTACAAAATGCCGTAACTTTTGGAATTCTCTCACATTTATAGCAAAATTTATGAAATATTTTGACATCAACGTGTTTGTTTGATAATTCTTAAAGCCGTCACGACAAGGACCTGTGCCAGCTACGCCATCTTTAATTCATAATGTGCTCCTAAACACGGCGTTTCATTGTAAGATCGCAATATACTTTACCTCATGAACAGCCAAATTGAATATTTCACTTCTGAGATAAATAACTTTTGGAGCTCACTCAGTGTAATTTATTTCGATTCGGTCTTAAACTTAAAAAGACAATTATGCTGTTTCACATACCCTATCAATATTAAAAGAAATATGTATTAAAATATTACAATTCATAATATTTTTCATTAAGAGTTTTTCTATTCAGTTGGTATTTTTGCAAAAAGATTTTCAAATGATTGTCTATTTTATTCCGTGTTATGTAACAAGAACCTTATATAATATAATTATAATATTATGGAAACTCTTTCACTAGGTCTACATGAAAACCATTATGGACTTCATTAACGTCTCCGGTAATGTTCTATTCATAAACGGGGCTGCCTATTTCGATCTAATCAATATTAGTTGTCCTAAGAGTGAAACGATATTCTGTTTCATAATTGTCATGTAAATGGAAATAATTAACAATCATAGGGGAATTGTTTAATCGCCAGAGTGACCATGCATCGAGCTAGTGTGCCATTGGTGGATGAATGCCAAAGAAATCATACTTGGGTGAAGGGACACTAGCATGATACGTGCTGCCTCGATATATCAGCGTGTACCTGTTCGAGACAAATTATTACGCGTAATGAGGAGGAAATATTGAACGTTGTTAATACTCGTCTATTCATACAGATTTACGATACATTACTTGGCAGTTATGATCCATGTTTTCATGAAATAGGAGTAAAAATGGTTACATAGTGATTAAATAAATGTTTTAATATCGCAGAAAAGTTAGAACATAAGCGCGAATTTCTGTTTTGAAAATGGCGCGTAACAGAAAGCTTTCGGATTCAACACCAAGGAAATGTGCGCGGGCTGTGTTCGACTCGAACTGTGACATCACGATTCCCGCTTGCCAACACGGGGCGGACGTGAATCTAGTAGAGTCTGGTCAACCACCATCCGATGATTATTCTCAAACAGCGATTTACCGACAACTCCGACCATTGCTCTTGTGCATGAAAATATTTGGCTTATACTTCTTCAGATCTAGAAAGGAGAATGGCAAATTTTACACGGAGGGGACCTTTGTTTACTGTTTATTTGTAAATGTATTGGCTGTGTTAAATGTTGTAAGGTCTTTCACAGTGTTTCGAATGAAGGACGAGTTTGACAATGTCCTTTTCCAGAAGCTTCTTTTCGCGATATGGAGCACTGAATGCGCCTTCAAAACAGCATTACTTCTATGGAATTGTTACAAAAACAACGGCTTACCAAAATTCTTCAGACAATGGGCAACAGTGTGCAATAATGCAAATATTAGTAAAGTGTGCTTGTATATGATGATGAAATACATAGTCTTATCATTTCTTTTCATTTTTGTCAACTCCGTAATATTTACATTGATTCTAGTGTATGTTCCCGTACTCCGGCATATTTACTTGGAAGTGGTATGGAGGAACGCAGCGGACTATGAGAACGTTGTATTCTTTCAAGCAATACTCAGCTTTCTAGGTGTTCTAAATTCTTCCGCCTCGATATTTCCTGCTTCATTGTTTGTTATCCTTTCATTTGCCGTTGGAAAACGATTAAAGAAATTCTCTTGCAAACTCGAAAAAGCCATCGAAAGTGACGTCTTTCACGCACAAATTGAGGACTTTCGTATCGCTTACGAAGACTTGACCGGACTTGTGGAAACACTGGATGAGATCTTCTCACCTCTGTTGGCTGTAGTGTATTTTGCCAACATTCCAATGTTTTGTCTAGTTCTGTACACCACGCTAAGCTCCATCGATATTCACCTTTCCATTGTGCTAATAAACCTTTTCTGGCTGAGCTTTATTTTACTCCAGATGACACTGGTCTCTGTGACGGCAGCTTGGATAAACGTCATGGTTTGTATATAGATATCCATAAGATACACTTTACACAAGCCATTTCGTGTAAATATGGGTTATTTTTTGTAATCTATACTAGAAATACAATTTTGGACTTTGGACTTGCATGTTACAAACCCACATACTAAACTTTCCCGACAAAGAAACTACATTTTCGAGAATACGTACTTATTTTTTTTAAGATTAAGAAATTGTGAAGATCGAAGAATATAATAAAGCCTTTACATGCAAATGTTTAAAACCATTACCCCGGTTCCTTGGTGTGTAACGGCAGACATTATTACCTATTTAATTTAATGTGAACGGAAGCCACTTTAAGATTTATGTTTTTCAATACTAGTATTATAATACATTAAGATTTATATTAAACGTATTCATGGTGATAATGCTGATAATTCTTTGAACACTAGTCGGGTCCAATCATTAATGCGGGTTTTATTGAAACAATAAAATAAACAACAGATTTTTTTCATTTTCTACCACTGCAAGACACTAGTATATTACTACTTCCTCTGCTTAGGACAGAACAGAACAGAACAAAGTTTATTTTGTAAAAGTCGATTCACACAATAAGGATAATGATATAAGTCAAAGATGACCCTTGATCATTGACAAATTGAATATTCTGCATATATACATGGCGATCGGTTATAAAATGATTGAAAGACTGAAAAAGAAAGAAAAAAAGGAAATATAAAGCATAATCAACGAAGTACATTTAAATATGCAATTCTTTGAAAAAAGTGAAATTAACAATATGACAAGTAAGGGAACAACAATTAGTGTAACAGTTGTGCATTTCTATTTTTCAATTCCAAAGCCTTGTACACAAAGATGGATACGTTACGTAGTATATGTTTGTTTGCTGACTGTAAAAGTTCGATAGCTTTTAACATAGAGGGTCCTCGACGATAATATCTAGGTTTGTAATTATTTCTTATCTCAACATAGATCTGGCATTCAAAAATAAAATGGAACTCGTCTTCAAGTACATTGCATATAGGACACAGCCGTTCATTCAAAGGAGTTATATTCAATCTACCCACTTCTACATTCAATCTATGTGCGCTCAATCTTAATTTCCTTAGTGCAATTCTATATTTTGAAATATTAACGCAGTTCAAATAGGGTTGGAAATTAGAATCAACGAAAGTACTGTAAAACTTGCTTTTGAAGAGTCATAGATCCTACTTTAAGGGTTTAAATTAAAACATCTCTGACACGTTGTTGGGATATCATTGACACCCTGGCCCCAATTTCTCGAAACTTCTTAAGTCCCTTATAACAGGATTTAGCTAATCCCACTATTTTTCTTTGTCTATAATTGGCATAATATAAACATCATTTAGAGTTATTCAACCTTAAATAGGAACCTCTTTTATGGATATCACAAATAACCATATTTCATTTACCAAAATCACATTTTAGTATGTGTTTTGACTATTTGAAATAAGCTACTTAAGCCTGTTAAGCTTAAGAAGTTTCGAGAAATCGGGGCCTGGTTTAGCCAAACATGATAATAACCTAAATCTGTAAGAATCTTTCTGATACTCATTGCCCAACTTGTAGATCGTGGACGGGTTGTTATATCTTGCAATATTATTTTATTACCCATGATAAGATATTTGTGTGCTTGCGAATTTATTACTTTAAACCAAAACCGCACCATATTAATTATACTACATTAATCAATATCAAGTCTACCAGTCTCAAAGTCGTTTTGTGTATAGCACATATTTAACCCATACAATAGTATAGGTTTAGTTAGTTTATCAAAGAGCTCTAAATTATAACCTGGTGTAATTTTTGTAAATATATTTAGATATTTTTTTAAACGGAAAATTGCTTTTTTCGCTTGTCCAGCGAGTGTTGTTGATGCTTGCAGAAAAGAACCACCTGTTGTAAATACTACGCCGAGATACGTAAAATGGCTGACTATATCTAAGATATAAGCATCATAATAGAAACGTAAATTAGCAGTAATTCTTCCATCTTTTCCGAAGATTAAAACTTTTGTTTTGTCAATGTTGACCTTTAATTTCCATCTAAATACTAACTGAGTATATTTAAATTTGATTGTAACTCTTCACCTGATTCCGTAAATATGACTATGTCGTCAGCGTACATTAGCAGGAAAAAAAATAACATGTCTGTACCAATGCCTTTAGCACTTTGTAAATATAAAACCTCTTCTTAATCATTGATATACATTGAAAATAGAAACAGTGAGAGGCATTCACCTTGCCGTACGCCTAAACAGCTTTCAAAAATATTACCAAGCTCACAGTTGAGAGATTCCGAGTCTATATATTTTAAACCGAAGATTTTCTCTTACACTATAATCAAAGGCTTTGGAAAAGTCAACAAATACATAACATAGCTTTTTGTTTTGGCTTCTAATATGATTAATCAACCCATGCAGGGCAAAATGTTATCAGTGGTTCCCATTTTTGCCTTAAACCCTTAAACACAGCCTGCGATTAAATGTATACATGATAAAATTCTGCCCATTGTGATAGCCTCTCATTAATCAAACTCGTGAACAGTTTTCCCACAACAATATACCCCTATGTCCATTCTTCAGGACAATAACCAAACTGTAATACTTTATTAAATAATTTAAATAAATACGGTGATAAAACTTGCTTTCCATAAATAAAAAAAAAAAATATTCTAAAATAAATCAGGCCCTGCACTTTTGCTAAGTTTAGCTTTAAGATTACTTTATTAAGATCTTGTAAAGTAAATGGTTCTTCCAGTTCAGAAAACATTGAATATAACTCATTATCTACCAAGCTATTATAATATAAAACATCGTCGTCTGCTTGAAAAAAACGCAACTTCTGGGTTGTATGTTGCCTTAAAGTACACAGTAAACGAGTTAATTGATATATCTTTGAGAGATTTAGATCCCCTTCGGTCAAAGTGTTAACCATATCGATGTTGAAAAGTGCCTTGCAGGTCTTTACATACTATTGTGTTCTAAACTAAACTTTCAAAGCAGTTGCGGCCCTTGTCGTGCAACCATTGTTATGGTCTATTAAACGAATGTCTAATAACAAATCATTGTCGACAACCACGGTACTTCTTCCGTTACACTTTATGCATACCGTGATAAAATTAACTGACAAAATCTCGTTTATAGGAATATGCATGAGGCAAGGGAGGTAACTATTCAAAGTGGTTGGTGATCAGGCAATGATAACGTCTTAGCAAAGTTTGGATTTTAAGAAAAGTGGGATAGAAACTAGATTACATGAGTGAATATAAGCCCCATGAATACATAACACGGCAGAAGTTAGGTTTTCAGGCCACAGAATACATTTTTAATACTTTGAAAGTGTTTATTTTTACATTGTCTTACCAGAGCTATTAATTTTTGTGCTTATAAATGCGAAATCGAAATGTCAAAGCGGCGACATGTATTAATCTCAGACCAAAATTGTTGACATCATTTCTAGTTTGCTTTCAATTATTTTTATTTACCTTTTTTGCAGATTTTTTCATAAAATATGCAGTCATAAAATCGGCTTTTTTTAAAGTTTATTTCCCAGTAGCAGTCAAATCGAACAAAGATAGACTATAAAGTTTCATCTTTCGCATATTTCGCACTGTGACATTTTTTGATGCCATCTTATTCATACATTGTTGTTTAATTGAGCATTTGACACCATTTCTATATATTTTTCATGAACAAATTTCAATCCACTGATATGCGCGTCCGGTGAAATGTTCAAGTGGACACGAATCTGACGCGGATCAGATGTGCAAACGGGCGCGGGCACATACAATACAACCAAATATTAATCAGTTAAACGACGTACTCGGACAGCAGATATCGTACACATGATCATATCTGGTATGTGTGAACTTAGAGATGACTATGAGTTCCTGTCATCTGATTTGTTCGCATCTTTCGAATATCCTTTTGAGGATAATTGATGGTTTCAGTGTAGGAATGCAGTATCTTTAACTGATTGAGCACCTAAAACCTATATTTCACGAGTGGCAACGAGTGAAATATTTACTTATTTGATGTTTTCAAATTATCCTCAATATAAATTGTTTTCTTATAAATGTTCTATTTAAAAACAGACACACACACACATTAAATAGGATGACACTAGTTTCCTTCGAAACAAACGAAAATAAAATAAACAAGTAAAGGTTCACCGCTAATAATAAGTCAATCACTTGAGTTTTAATACTACGCATTGCGAGACAGTGATGTTTCAACCTCCGATTATTTTCCGAAAAGTGCAGTACATAAGTCACGGGGGCATCAATCATTTTATGAAACGACGTGAAATTGGGAAAATAAACAGTTGCATGTGTTGAAATGATATTCGGATTAATTATTTTAATACATAAAACAAAGGCACACAATTAAACGGAAAAACTATTATCAGAATTTCATTTTGTATATCTCAATGCAATTACGATACATACACATATAATACATACAGATAGCAACATAACTGATATCGATCTCACAGTTGTTTCCCAATGGCAATTTTGACAGGAAACCGTGTCAAATTACGAGTCTACAAATAAATTATATAAAATTGTACCTTGTATGATATTCTGCTCCATGATAAATGACCTAGCTTTTGTTTGCCGAATTTGGCGTTTGGCGTCAGTTATGATTTGGTCTGGCGCCACTATATCCGTTCAACATCGGCTCATCTGTTTGGCCTCAATATCAGGCTATGAGGTTTCATAGGTCACACGAGTCCATTTAGGATACTTCGGCATAACTACAAGTAAAATTATACATGGTCTGTTTTATCCTGGTGATTTAAGGAAATAAAGCATTAGCTGTTTAAAGTGCACCTGCCGCCGTTGCACATTTACACTGTTTGACTTCCTATTTGCTGTTACTGGCGCACTCGCCACTGGGGCATATCTAGGCAATGTGACACACACATCTTCGAACTGTGGCTCAAAAGTTTTTATTTGCTGTTCTATGCGCACTAAGCAATGTGGCCCATACAAATATGATTCGACAGTTCTTATTTGCTGTTTCAGGCACACTCGCCACTGGAGCATATCTACACCATCCGGTTCTCTGGGTCATCCAACGACACCCAGCTACAGGTAAACGGGTATTAAGAAATAGATGGCGTGCTTTGTTTCTTAAAACCATTTCAAGGTTTTAGGAGTTGGATGCGAAATAAGTGCTCTCCTTTGTGTTCGCGTAATATTAAACCGAACACCTTTCAATGTTTCCAGATCGTATTGGCGAATTGCATTATACATTTGTCTTATTACAGTGTAAATTAAACTCATATTATTAAATGAAAATATATGTATACGTAGAAAACAAATAAATGACTTGTAAACAGCATTCCATAAGCACCGTCGTTACAATATTGTTGTGCATGTACCGAGATGATTTACAAAGATGACGAGTTATAAGCAATATCTCTTTACATTTATCAAAAGTTGTTTCGTCGTGACAATATGTCAATACTTCAACCACACGACAAAGTCGGTACAAAGTTTATTGCTGTTACAGATGTTCATGTTCCTGAATCGACTGACGGGGACGCAGGTTGGGCTGTCCGCCATGAAACTGTTCGTCGTCGACAAACCTACCATACTCACAGTAAGTAGATCTGCCGAGAAAAAAATTGGGCTGCAGATTTCTTTTCTGTATTATATGTTTTAAATATGATTTTATCAGTCAGTATGTTTCCAGGCAGTACAATTGGATTTTCATGTTTTGTTAGAGACAATAATGTACATAAAGGTAAAAAATCTTTATATATCTTTATATATACAAACAGATATATGAGTATGTTCACGTAACTGGGTTTACGTTCTTTTTAACAGTATCGAAATGTTGAGGTATTCCATTATTCCAAGAAGATACAGCTAAATCTGAAAAAAGTAATTTGGGTTCTTATCATATATAATCTGTCTGGTATGATCATCGAGGTAAGTATTGATCCCTGGTAGCTTTTATTTAAATAATATAATGTTCGCTGCAGGCTATAGCTCTTAGAAGACATTATGATGATAAATTACTATCTTTGTTTATACCTTTCCATCCCTGCTGATTCCATTTTGAGCCTTGAGGCATTCACCTTTTGCACACAGTTACGCTTTGTTTCACCTACCTGTCAGGTACTTCATCAGAAATGCTGAAAACCATATTTTATAAATTTGAATTGCAGGCATATAACGTCAATTGTTACTGCAGTTACTTACAAAATTGTTGAGTGTTATCTGTTATAAGATGCTTTTGTTGTTGCTTTTATGCCGTCTTTGCTTTTAATATGTGCAAGCAATTATTCAGTAAATATTACACTAATGTCCCCAATTGCATTCCCTTTTCAGATTGCCGGTATGATGATCACGTATTTCGTACTGTTGATACAATTCAAAATGCCTGTGGACACGAACTGCGCATGTCACGTGAATGGAACCATCGTCATGGACAACAGCACGTTGCTCATCTCACAGATGTCGAACACGTGATATACCCGTGACAACAGATGCAACGTTATGTTAAGTTTGTGATATAATAAGTCAAGGACTGTTTTAATTTATACAGTACTCTTGTATACATCAGACTCTAGCGGCTGGGTTTTGTCGTAATATTTGTTTTTGTTTATTGTCTTTTAACAAGGATGGATCCAGTTATATTCAAAAATCTGTCGACAGTGGATGGTGAACATTGTTATGTAAACTATGCCGTGTTTAGCAACAACAATCATTTGTAAGAAGATGTTGTACTGAATGTACTGAATTTAATTAACTCATGATTCTTATTATATATATTTAGCATACAGTTTAAACTTATTCTCTCGAAAAGACGAAATTTAAAATTGCATTTTAACTGCACGATAAGACCTAGAAATTTGTGTTCTTATCGTATGAATCGAATACCACATACAACTAAATGGTTAAACCCAACCGCAAATTATTGCAATATAATGGCATCGAGTACATGTGTGACGAGACCACAATATCCATATATTTGAACAAACAACGAATGCAATAATCTGCTTGGGATTCCACATTGAAATGGTGAGGAGTGAACCCCTTTGTCGGAAACAATATTTTACACTTTCCCAAACAGTTTTCTAAAGTCGAAATACTTTTTAATTGTCTTAGGAACTAAATGCATCAATATTTGTATTTTTTGAACATAACCTTGTTTTAAGGGGACTAATGATAACGACGCGAGAAACACAGAATGTCACAAGAAACCAATGAAAACTACAGGGACAAGCCTAGTAGTCGAAACATTAAATCAAACCCCTGTTGAGACACACAAATTAAGGGCGCAAATGACAGTGAACAAGAGAGACAAACATACAAAACCACAAACAAACAAAGGTGTTTAGGTTACCGCCTTGTCATAGTCTGTGACAAAGACTGAAGGCTAAAGGTCTTTTTAGTACTTAGCCTCACAAATAATAGACTTCACAATGTCACAATCACAATCACAATGTCTGATTCTCCCGTTAGACATCCTGTATAACTCCGTGGACTACTCGGTGCCTGAAACACTTGTTACTTAAAACAAAACCATATTGACCTCAGAACTATTAAACATCTTTCAAAAAGTTTAAATTGTAAAACAAGTAACATCTATTTAAGATTTAAAAGTAAAATTGCAGAGAGGGAAATGAAACTAATCTCGGCCATCCAAACTCGGTAATTCGAGAGCAAAACAAGATGCATTTAATGTATAAAGCTGTAAAAGAAGTCGTCTGTTTGTGTTCAGCGACGCCATTAACAGAACAACATAGAAACTTCTGCGTACATCGACCTGGGCCTCTCTCAATTCTTCTCATTTACTTAATGAACCGATTGACAGCGGAACATCGCTGTGAACCATGGGGAAATAAATTGGGACAAGCGTCGTCGAATTGGAACGTTATCAATTTCATTTGAAATGGTTTAAAAAAAATTAATCCCGATACACAATCTACATACAGCTCGGTAACGATTTTCAGAGACGTCTTCAATGTTGGTAACAAGTCTAAGAGGAATTGTTTTATCACAGCTCATCGTTGTCTACGAGCTCACGCATCAATGTTCATCACGTTTACGACACATCCTTTTTGGTTTTCAAAGCCCACACCGGACGACAATGCTAACTCGTCTTAGGACTGAACAGTCCTCGAAACTCAGCTTTTCCCTTTTTAATGTTAATAGTACCTTAATAATTCATCCTTAAATAATAGACGCACATTACATTCGCGATTTTTCACCAATCCATGCACACCAAACCTTGTTTCATCTGCAAGAACGGGATCATAAGTGCGCCAATTTATTCGGACAAGCGAGGTCGAACTGAAAGGAAACAATTTGCAAATTTAAATCCTGACTAATGGTCATTATACCTAGAAGTAACACTACTGCAGTATTCATGAATACGTTCATATCTTGCTATTTCAAAAAGATGCTTCGGTTGTCACGATTCTGCCACTGAAATAATACATAAGCTCACAAATAAATGAGTATCAATGTACGCGTTTTTCCTATACTTTTACGTATATAATCAATTGGAGACAAATATGAAAACATAACCGCTGTAAACCCATGGTGGAATCCCAATGGCATTCAAGTAAATCGTTTATGATAATAAACTGTGTCAGAACACTAATAAGGTAATTTGTGTGTTGTTGTTTATTGTGTCTGCGATCCCATTTTCTCCAATATTCTTCTAAACATTGCTTTTGTGAGAATTTGGGGTCTGGCGTCGGAGTTGATTCTGTCTGGCTCTCCTATACGGCGTTTGAGCAGGCTAATGTAACTGCTAAGACAATGCTCCAGATTGTATGTTTCCAATCAGATCTGTCTTAGTTATGTAAAGAAATTGTTCTGTTTTTTTTTGTAACAAAAACAGACTTCTGACATTTCTGTCCTAGTTGTAATAATTTCCATTCAAGAGACCACATACAAACACACATTTTCTACGGCTACCGATGAGTTTAAGAGAAATATATGACCATTAAAGATGTTTATAGTTGATACAGCATGTCAGGCTACAAGTTGTATATTACCAACGGAATATTTTCTCAACGTTCACAGAGGTTCGACACACAACATTGACTTTTCCATACATAGTTTTAATTTCTCCACGAACACAGAGGATCAACACACAACATTTACTCATACATATAAACTTCTCAATTCTGACGCACTCTCTGTTGGAGCACATCTACACCGTCCGTTGGCCATACGAGCACATCATCTTCACCATCCGTTCGCCATTGGAACACATCATCTTCACCATCCGTTCGCCATTGGAACACATCATCTTGACCATCCGTTCGCTATTGGAACACATCATCTTCACCATCCGTTCGCTATTGGAACACATCATCTTGACCATCCGTTCGCCATTGGAACACATCATTTTCACCATCCGTTCGCTATTGGAACACATCATCTTCACCATCCGTTCGCCATTGGAACACATCATCTTGATCATCCGGTCACCTTGGAACACATTATCTTGACCACCCAGTCACCATTGGAACACATTAACTTCACCATCCGTTCGGAATTGTAACGAATTATCTTGACCATCCGTTCGCAATTGGAACAGATTATCTTGACCATCCGATCACAATTGGAGCACATCATCTTGACCATCCGTTCGCCATTGGAACACATTATTTTGACCATCCGTTCGCAATTGGAACACATTATCGTGACCATCCGATCACAATTGGAGCACATCATCTTGACCATCCGTTCGCCATTGGAACACATTATCTTGACCATCCGGTCACATTGGAACACATTATCTTGACCATACGTTCGCCGTGGAGCACATTATCTTTACCATCCGGTCGCCGTTGACGCACATCTTCTCCACATCTATTTTCTCGAATAACCAACGACACAATCCAAAGCTCTCAGCTCCTCGCAAACACCCGACGTCGGTACCTCTTCACTCGACACGGGATTCTGGTCATGAATTGACCGACCAAAATGTGCAAGGGTACACTGTAGGTTAATTAAAAAAAATATATTTGAATAACTAAAATACCCTTAACAAACATATTTAAAAAAATAACTGCTTTTAAACCGATCAAAAACAACATCGGTATCGGATCGATAAAGGACCGATATCCTTACGATTGTCGGAAAAAGATCTTCTTGAACTTATTTATTACCTCCATTGATTTTAAAATTGATTTTATGTTCATTTGTTTGAAACTTTCAATTAAAAGTCTCGAAAATGATTTAATTAATATCATCAAACATTAAAACTCTATATAAGTTGCTTTTTTAAACGTTTTATGTAGTTAATCTTATCGAAGTTTTAGCTTCTTACCTGCATTAATGCGTCTGGCACAGCGCATAAAGTGTGTAATTGCTAAATAGTGAAAAGGTTGATATAAATATAACTATTATGTGAAACCAAAAATTGTCTGAAAGAATGTCGAACCGATTGATCTTGGTCGTTATTGTGACGTCGCCTCGACCTCGTGTTTTGACGTTAAAACACTTCCAAAAACCCACGTCGGAGTCCGACGTCGATGCGACGTCAGATGTTTGCTGTTATGTATAGATTTACTACAAGTCGTACTTTTTTCCTTTACGCGATGGTAAACGAGATATAGGTTTTATACACATACGATTGTACCGCATTTCTATAAGCTTGGTTACCAATATCAAAAACAAGATGGTCAATAATAATTGGTTTCCAGAAATTACGACACAGAAATTTCCGCCTTTAACACAATTGAATACTTCGTGGATTTTCTCGTGTTATCATTGAATAAATACATGTTCCTGGACATTGGACTGTCCGCCATTTAACAAAACAAACATAAACAATTGTAAACAAATATACCTTCGGTTACTACTCACTAGACTGTTGTAATTGTCGTTATGTATTATGTGTGTACTCTGTTTTCTGTTTATTTGCTATAGGTGTTTGCTAGGACTGCCTCGCATAGGTTAGATTGAAGAACTCACATGCTGAGGTACGAATACGGCAAGTCTGTGTGTTGAATCTGAGACCTACTGCTTGCAAGCCATGTGCTCTGCCTACTAAACTGACCGACCGTGATTACTCGCAAACTCTATGACCTATGAGGCCTCTACCGTGACTTTAACCAATAAAAACAGAAAATTGCTTTCGATTTTTTATTCATTAGTTTAAAGCTGCACTCTCACAGATTTACCGTTTTTACATTTTTTTTATATTTTTTTTGTCTTGGAAAGAGCAAATCTTTAAGTAAATATCTGCAAACCAATGATATATGATTGCTGACAAAAGATCAGATCGCAGATTTATATACTTTCGTTCAAAAATTATTGTTTGATGGCTCAAACCGTTACCAACGGTTTAAGAAAAATGCATAAAACATCAATTTTTGAAATTAAAGATAAAAGTCTGTGATCTAATTTTTTGTCAGCAGTCTTGTCACTAGTTTCAATGGATGTTCGCAAAAAAAATAGCTCGTTCCAAGACAAAAAATAAAAAAAGTTGTCGTCAAAACGTTCAATCTGTGAGAGTGCAGCTTTAAAGGGTTACACGGTTTATCACTGAGAGAGCTTAAGACTGTCCAAAAGTACTGTCACGGGCCCACTTGCCAAACGCTCAGAAAGGAATGCGGCCACGGTTCGGGGATCGAACATGGGAACCCGTTTTGCAGGTGCAATACCAAATGAAGAGTACTAAAATCGACCCGAATAAACTATCTTGCCTGTGTGCGGCCAGTACCGTGACAAAAACATTACGTTTTATCTTTTATAGAAGTTGTTAACTTTTACTATAAATATGATATCTTTTCCGAATTACTTGGATTTATGTTTTGTGCAAACACATGCAAATCAGGAAGAATAATCCGACGTTCAAGTTCATTTCACAAATTGATATGTTGCCAGTATATTTATATCCGTATCTTTTACAGATCAAACAATGAACATTTACATTATCTAAGATTTCGTTATAAGATTTCGTTATAATGTCCGCAAGTCACGCGCTCACGTTATTCTCTGCCGGGTTCAGGTATGTGTTAAATTAAACCATTAAACCACAAGATACGCATAATCCTGAAAGCGTTTTTCAGGTCGTTTCATTTTATCATTTCAATTATTTAAAAAATTATTTTGTTTATATCATCGATGGCGGTATGACCCCTGATAACCTTCTTTGTAATTATGTTAAAGGATATACCCTTTTCGTTGCATGCGACAATTATGATGATAAATTACCAATCTTGTTAATTCCCCAACCCTGTCTGTTTACAATTCGAGCTTTGGGATCTGTACATTTATCATCCTGGTGCAATGTGATTTTCCCTACTTATCACTATTACAAACTTAAAACTTGAACTGGATGCATATAACGTTAGCTATTACTGCAAGTTTGGTTATCCAATTGCTGAGTTTTGTGTTATAAGCTGATATTGTTGTTGCTTTCATGCCGTCTATGCTTGAATATGTACATGCAATTATTCAGTTAATATTTATACTGTTTACTTATTTGGTGTTTGCCTGCTCTTTTAAGATTGCCGGATCTAATAGCACAGATGTCATACACATTACTTAAACGTGAAAACAGTGATAGCACAGATGTCATACACATTACTTAAACGTGAAAACAGTGATAGCACAGATGTCATACACATTACTTAAACGTGAAAACAGTGATAGCACAGATGTCATACACATTACTTAAACGTGAAAACAGTGATCTTAAACGTGAAAACAGTGATAGCACAGATGTTATACACATTACTTAAACGTGAAAACAGTGATAGCACAGATGTCATACACATTACTTAAACGTGAAAACAGTGATCTTAAACGTGAAAACAGTGATAGCACAGATGTCATACACATTACTTAAACGTGAAAACAGTGATAGCTGTGTTGAACTTGCGGAACAGTACGTCTTGGGTCGTGTTGTAAGTAATGTTTTGTTGCCTATATATCAGACGGGCGCTTGTATTTGGCAAGGACCGTTCTCAGTCTCGTATTCCATACCGTGGTTACCAGGTAGTCTGGTTCCCTGCTTACTGGTATTTCATACATTCCGATAACGATAATGTTAGGGGAAGGAACTCCAGACTAGGTTACGTATGTATACGACTGAAATGAGCAACGAAATTGTTGTATGTTTGGCGCTTTACACTAATCAACATAAATTGTAAACTTATTATTTCAAAAGACGGATTCTATTAATGCCATTTAAATGTTTGAAAAGCGCAATCACATAAACAAATAAGATATTAATGCTTGGTGATATGTTTTGGGGTGGTAAACAACTTTTTTCACTGAAGAAGATTTTAGATCAAAATGCATTCACATTATTTCGGAAGTCTGTTGACATTCATACTTTGTTTTTTTTATGACAAAATATCCAAGACTACCTATTCAACAATGACTTGAGAGTACTTGATGATATCTTGTCAAATGAGAAAGTTATTCAGAAAAAATCATGAAAAAAGTGGATAAAATTCAACACAAAGCCCACAGACAGTGTTTATTGGGCAGATCCGAAAAAAAAGACTCATTAACATATTCTTTTTGTATTAAGACATTTCGGGAAAACGTAAATGCTTTTTGATTGGAAATCTGATCAAATATTCTTTCGTAAAAAAAAAATGCTCAACTCCTAATTACAGCTTTTCATATTGCAACGGATATATGAATCATGCTTAAAATATATTGAATCTCAAAACTAAATAGAAATTTATTTTTTTACCATTTTTTTTTTGTCCTTCAATCGACTATTGCATCGCTGCCGGCCCTTACAAAAATTGTACTTTAATAAAAGTGTCCCCAATAACAGAACAAAGAGAGTTATCTGGCTACATCGACCTTGGGCTCCTCAGTTCATCTCACTTATTGTAATGAATGCTATGATTTGACCCATGATTGCAGAACAACGCATTAAACAAGGGAGGAATAAATCGGTTCCTTCGGGACAGGCGACGTCGAATTAATTTCACTTATTATTGTTTAAAAAAAGGATTGTGGATCCATGATCTACATACTGGAGTATGGTAACGGTTATCAGAGACAATCTGAATAGCTGGTATTACATGTACATGTTAGAGGAATAGGTTAACCACGAAACAAGCACACACACAGTTCATCATACGAAGCAGTTTATTTACGTTCTCAAAGATGAATAGCCTGACAAAGGCAAAAAACTCGGCGATTCGAGAGCGCAGTTTGATGTTGTAATTTTAAATAGTTCGAAAACAAGAATTGTGAGGCGCTTTAAATTCCTGTATATCTAGTCTCTTTCAATATTTACTGTACCTAATGTTCTGTCTGAGTCCTGGTCAGTGTTGGTTTACCGTGGAGGAATATTCAGAAACAAATGTATATCTGGTTGCCATTTAAATAAAGAGGTATCAAGTACAGCTGCCTAATTTCAGAACTTATTGAAATAGACGCCTTACAATGAGAAGTAATGTGGTGGGTTTTACGTTTACTTGAGAACGAAACATCCTGCAATATTGATATACAACTAAATAATACTATTTGAAAATTTAAACCCGATTTTGTCTCATAATGGACCATATGAAACAAGAATTTTGCTCGTTTTTTTTCGGGAACAAAATAAGAATGTTTTATGTAAAATACCAGTTAATCATATTGCTCATAAACCGAAATAAACACATAGTAGAAGAAGATAAAACATCACAAAATAGCTCCTTGTTTGTGCATGATCAAATATTGAGTACTTGAAAGTACGCGTCAATCAAACTAGTGACGATACAACGAAGACCACGTTCAAAATGTTTTAAAAGTAATGATACAATGTGAAAGTGAACGGACACAACGCCTTGCATTACCAAAGTCGACGCGCGACCTAAACGTCTCTTAGTATGTGAAATGTTTTGCAAATCTTACGGCTATACAAACGTCCTTTTACAAAATGTATGTCTGTTGCAAAATGCCAGGATATAACATTTGCTTGGATAGGTATATGTTTAGACCTGACCTTGTAATAATATATTGAAACTGCCCAGAATCCGCCTGTATTTACCGTATTAAAATGTTGGTTGCGTAACTATTGCCAGTAACTTTGGAAGCTGCATGCTCCTAACGATTATCTTTGAAACACTTGATTCATTCAGATTCAGATTCAGACTTCACTGCCGAGTAGTTAAAGTTAGCAAATTAAAGTTTAATAAGTAAGCATGTCGATATGGAGTCACCGTCATGTCTTGGCATTCCTGTGGCGAAAACGTTACATACTATGCGAAGGGATTTAAAAATTATATTTTTTTTTTGTATTGCATTGTTTAAAGATATCCAATTGAATACCAATCAATGTAATATAATTAATAATATTTCTAATAGTTGATCATTTATATGTGTACCATTTAAATTATTTAATTAAAAAATGACGTATGAGAATTCAGTAACAACTAACATGTCATATATTTTTTTTTCTAAAAATATATGCACGCTTTATATAAGCACAAAAACAAAAGAACAAAATCAGCACTCGTTTTAACCGTACCCATAACTACTACACCAGCACTCGCATGTAAACCGTACCCATAACTACTACACCAGCACTCGCATGTAAACCGTACCCATAACTACTACACCAGCACTCGCATGTAAACCGTACCCATAACTACTACACCAGCACTCGCATGTAAACCGTACCCATAACTACTACACCAGCACTCGCATGTAAACCGTACCCATAACTACTACACCAGCACTCGCATGTAAACCGTACCCATAACTACTACACCAGCACTCGCATGTAAACCGTACCCATAACTACTACACCAGCACTCGCATGTAAACCGTACCCATAACTACTACACCAGCACTCGCATGTAAACCGTACCCATAACTACTACACCAGCACTCGCATGTAAACTGTACCCATAACTACTACACCAGCACTCGCATGTAAACCGTACCCATAACTACTACACCAGCACTCGCATGTAAACCGTACCCATAACTACTACACCAGCACTCGCATGTAAACTGTACCCATAACTACTACACCAGCACTCGCATGTAAACTGTACCCATAACTACTACACCAGCACTCGCATGTAAACTGTACCCATAACTACTACACCAGCACTCGCATGTAAACTGTACCCATAACTGCTACACCAGCACTCGCATGTAAACTGTACCCATAACTGCTACACCAGCACTCGCTTGTAAACTGTACCCATAACTGCTACACCAGCACTCGCATGTAAACTGTACCCATAACTGCTACACCAGCACTCGCATGTAAACTGTACCCATAACTACTAAACCAGCACTCGCATGTAAACTGTACCCATAACTACTAAACCAGCACTCGCATGTAAACTGTACCCATAACTACTAAACCAGCACTCGCATGTAAACTGTACCCATAACTACTACACCAGCACTCGCATGTAAACCGTACCCATAACTACTACACCAGCACTCGCATGTAAACTGTACCCATAACTACTACACCAGCACTCGCATGTAAACTGTACCCATAACTACTACACCAGCACTCGCATGTAAACTGTACCCATAACTACTACACCAGCACTCCCATGTAAACTGTACCCATAACTACTACACCAGCACTCGCATGTAAACTGTACCCATAACTACTACACCAGCACTCGCATGTAAACTGTACCCATAACTGCTACACCAGCACTCGCATGTAAACTGTACCCATAACTGCTACACCAGCACTCGCATGTAAACTGTACCCATAACTGCTACACCAGCACTCGCATGTAAACTGTACCCATAACTGCTACACCAGCACTCGCATGTAAACTGTACCCATAACTACTAAACCAGCACTCGCATGTAAACTGTACCCATAACTACTACACCAGCACTCGCATGTAAACTGTACCCATAACTACTAAACCAGCACTCGCATGTAAACTGTACCCATAACTACTACACCAGCACTCGCATGTATACTGTACCCATAACTGCTAAACCAGCACTCGCATGTAAACTGTACCCATAACTGCTAAACCAGCACTCGCATGTAAACTGTACCCATAACTGCTAAACCAGCACTCGCATGTAAACTGTACCCATAACTGCTACACCAGCACTCGCATGTAAACTGTACCCATAACTACTAAACCAGCACTCGCATGTAAACTGTACCCATAACTACTAAACCAGCACTCGCATGTAAACTGTACCCATAACTACTAAACCAGCACTCGCATGTAAACTGTACCCATAACTACTAAACCAGCACTCGCATGTATACTGTACCCATAACTACTACACCAGCACTCGCATGTAAACTGTACCCATAACTACTAAACCAGCACTCGCATGTAAACTGTACCCATAACTACTACACCAGCACTCGCATGTAAACTGTACCCATAACTACTAAACCAGCACTCGCATGTAAACCGTACCCATAACTACTAAACCAGCACTCGCATGTAAACTGTATCCATAACTACTACACCAACACTCGCTTGTAAACCGTACCCATAACTACTACACCAGCACTCGCATGTAAACTGTACCCATAACTACTACACCAACACTCGCTTGTAAACCGTACCCATAACTACTACACCATCACTCGCATGTAAACTGTACCCATAACTACTACACCAACACTCGCTTGTAAACCGTACTCATAACTACTACACCATCACTCGCATGGAAACTGTACCCATAACTACTACACCAACACTCGCATGTAAACCGTACCCATAACTACTACACCAACACTCGCTTTTAAACCGTACCCATTACCACTACACCAGCACTCGCTTGTAAACTGTACCCATAACTACTAAACCAACACCGCTTGTAAACCACACCCATAACCACTACACTAGTACTCGCTTGTAAACCGTACCCATAACCACTACACCAGCACTCGCTTGTAAACTGCAACCATAGCTACTACACCGGCACTCGCTTGTAAACCGTACCCATAACCAGTACACCAGCACTCGCTTGTAAACTGTACCCACAACCACTACACCAGCACTCGCATGTAAACTGTACCCACAACCAGTACACCAGCACTCGCTTGTAAACTGTACCCATAACTACTACACCAGCACTCGCTTGTAAATTGTACCCACAACCAGTACACCAGCACTCGCTTGTTAACCATGACCACTACACCAGCACTCGCTTGTAAACTGTACCCATAACTACTACACCAGTACTCGCTTGTAAACTGTACCCATAACCACTACATTAGCACTCGCTCGTAAACCGTGCCCATGACCAGTACTCGCATGTTAACCGTACCCATAGCCGGAACACCAGCACTCGTTTGTAAACTGTAACCGTAACCACTACACCAGCACTCGCTTGTAAACTGTTCCAATAACCACTACACCAGCATTCACTATTTTCCTTCATATCTTATTTGTTTATAATTGCATTGTGAAATTCAAAGGTCTTTTATTTTTGTAATGTCAACACCACCACCAACAACAACAACAGTAAAATACGCTGAAACGTGATGTTTTTGCTGCGAAACATACTAATTAACAGTAACACGAAAAAAAAGCATAATGACATATTTATCATCTCAAATTACATATTCCAAGAAACACTAAACAAATCAGAATGTAGCGGCAACACCTCTGCTGAACGCAAGGATGGTGGATTCAAAAACCAATCAAGATATTAAAGGGGTCTTACTCCTCAAATCATGTACATTTGGCAGTTTCGACGAGGATGGCATTATTTCAGTATTGGTCGATTACTATTGTTCAAAGATGAACCAAATGCAGTAAAAAATACACAAATTCACACCAGTCTCTTTCGGCATCGAAGCTTAAGCGTTAATGGGTGTTTAAAGTGCATTGCTTTTTTGAAATACCGGAATCGCCAATAAATCTTTTTTTTATCTGCCTACATCGATCTGGGCTCTTTCAATGTTTCTCATATTCTGTAAAAAAATATAATGATTGCAGATCAGAGCTGTAAACCATTGATGAATAGATAGTTTCCTTTGGGACATGCGGCCTCGAATTGGAACGATATCAATTTTCGTCGTAACTGTTGAAAAAACTGAATCCTGATCTATACAAACGGATGAGCGTACGAAATCAATTTTCAGTACAAAAACAAAACAACTAAAAGGATAGCCCACAAAAAACGTATTCTATATTGGAGTGTTTTGTTTGTTTATCGTTTATGAGGTAACCAGTCGATCAGAGCTGGGTGCAATAAGAAGCATGGGGATAAATTAAAACGAAATATGAAACAAATCTGTCACCAAACCCTTATCGTTGAACAGCCTATGATTGGCGTACATTATTGTCCATTAAGATGGGATCAGAAGTATCTATTTCATGAATTGCTTAGAACATAACTTTCGAGAAGGGTACATCTGCTGTTTATCCCTTTAGAAATGTTTTGGAAAAATAAAATTATATCTGAAATGATGACCTTTTAAGGATTTTATCATTTTTATCAGGATGAACTAAATCAAATGGAACTAAAGGGGCAATGATACAGACGAATGCAACAGCCAAATCATTGGTACTAGCTTGCTTTAAGGCAAAGGATCGACACTCCGGCAAAGAAGGAAAATATTAATACATTCGTTGACTTGGGTAGTAGACCATAGCTACGCAACATCTTCATACGTATACGACTAGTGTATAGGAGCAAGATGGAAAAATGCTTGCCAATTTCACAAATGTATCATTTGTGTTACTTTTGTTGTTAATATTCTATCATAAAACATCAGAATAAACAATGAGGTGACAAATACCGAAAAGTATACTTTCTGATGTCTGTATACACGTTTGCGTTAATTTTTATTCTGTTATAACCTGTCGACAAATACATTTTGTCTAAACAAATATATGTGAAAGTCTAGCTCTGTTTTTTGCAGAAGTCGGAGAAATTGCGTTTTTGTAATTCTATTTTTGCCACTTCCGGTTGATTCGAAGTTTGGGGGACTTTTAGACACATTCTTTTCCCTTTATTATTAACAAGAAGTATCAGTCATTGCAATCCTGCATGTATACATATTCACATCTAAGCTATTCAGCCGCGTCTTGGATTATTTATATATTATTTTGTCATAATTAAATTCAAATGAAGGTAAGCATAAGTATAATCGTAGTTATAAGTGATATAACTAAGAGGCAAATGAGGATACACTTCCATACACACAAGGTCACGTACTCGCCTATTGTCTGCCTTTTCCAGTAACCTGAGTATTATGGTGAACGTATGGTCTTTCTTTGACGACAAACGTAACGTACTCTTACCATCCTCACTCTATAAATATTGAACTGAATGATTATGTATTCGAGTCGACCGCCCCGATAGCTCAGTGGTAGAGCGTTCGCTCTGGGTGCGGGAGGCCGCGTCAAACCGAAAGGCGTTTAAATATGGAACAAGTAGCTCCAATGCCTACCGTTCGGCATTTAAAGGGTAGTACTTGGAAAATAGTGTACTCTGTACTGGTTCAACCCGAGAAAGTTGTGCACCGTGTATCGGTGCTTAACACCAAGTACGACAGAGAACCAAGAGGTCTATTCGCAAAGAGCTAGGGTATCGCACCCGGATATCTTGTATCTCACTTTGTTTCTTTAAGTCTTCCAATGTCTAGATTTGACTAACAATTGCTGTCACTTCTATCGCATTTCACTCATGGCGTTTAAACACGATTCAAGTTGTGATGGCGTCACGGCGGTGTCAAGCCATAATGCAGCCAATGGCCGCGGACAGACCTTGATAAATTATCATGAACAGCAAAACATATGTATTTGAGTTTATCAAGGTCTGGCCGCGCCTTTTGGCTGCATACAGGCTCGAGCACCCCGATCTTTTAGGCACAAATAAGGTATGGTTTGCCTGAAATCGGTTATGAAGCTCGGAATTATTTTTGACAGAATACCCATCTGCAAAGCAGAAGAAACTTTTTATTTATGTGTTTCTCGACTTTGTTCATAACATTCCCGTCATCAATGTTAACGCTCCCATCGCCGTTCGTTACACCCTTGCCGCCAGAGTTACCTTGCCATTGGCGTCGCCGTGTACTTTAAGACAAATGTATAACGTTACGTCAATAAGCATGGTCAGCGTCTGCGACGTTTGCGTATACGAGGGTTGATAATTAAAACACGTGGACTTTCCTTAAAGCCTACACATACAATTGATTTCATAATTACATATAAAAAGTTCAGAGGACTCCGATATATGATATAAGATTTTCATCAAGAAAGACACGTAATATGCAAAGTTCATAGTGACCTATATTTGTATTGCTAGGTCGCTCTCACCCGATATGGTTTTCTTGGCCCCATATACCCAATATCGGGCCACCTACTAACCCCTTAACATATAATACTTTTTATCAAAGTGCGGATTATAAGTCACAAAGGTTGAGTGCATACCTTTCGATAAGTTGACATTGTTAAAAGATAATGGGACTTGTATTTCAAACATACAGGATATTTGAGGTTGATTTAAAATAAACAAATGCATATTACTATTATTTCTATGCTAAAGCAGTTGAAAAATCTTGAAATTCTAATATGTTGTTGGAAATAAACCATTTTGTTATTATTTATAATTAATTACAATTATTTAAAATTTATTTAAGATGCTTCTGTAGTACGGGACCTGTTGTACTTCTTACATTCTTCTCAATACAGTACTGTTTGTTTATTCAGACCATTGTATTATTGTTGCGTATACAATCATCTGAATTTTATCTTAAATCTTATAAATGCTCTTTTTTAAAAAAAGAATTCCATAAAAAGTTTAAATTTCTTTGAATTTCTATCCCATATATGCTCCTTTTTATAATCAGACCCCTTATAAACTAGAAGATTTTGGAATTTTTCTTATACATCCAAAGCTTGTGTCACACTTAACCCATAACTAACCTTAAGTTTATGTTATTTGTATTACGCTTTGATATCATAATTGTAAAAAAAGTGTCGCAGACCGGGTTCGAACCCGTGTCGCCAAAATTGCAGTCCAGCGTCGTATCCACTGAACTACGACGGCTTACTCTAGTTGGGTGATATAATTGAGCTATAGACCTACCTCGGTTATATCATGTGATAACACCGACTAGCCAATCACGCATAATGAATGAATTATACCTGGTAGACATACCCAGTAATATGTTTTAATGGGAAAATACGAAAAAACTGCTAAACTTAAATAAATTGTAAACTATGTGGTACTTCGGTTAGTAAGTTTCAATGCATTGTACACATCGATGCCAAGTTTATGTCAGTTTTCGACAATTTTCTTTTTTTCTCTCGCTATTTTATCATACGGAGTACAGCCCCTTTAAAGCAACTCAGATATTTAGGCCCCAAAGTGTGGCATATCTGATCGTCTGTCCGTCCATCCGATCGTCCACACAATTTCCTATCAATATCTGAAGAACGCTCAGGCCCAGCCTCGGATTATTTTTAGGCAGGTTGGTCCTGACCAGCAGATTTAGCCTTTTGATTTTGAGGTCAGTTGGTCAAAGCTCAATGTCGTGGCGACCTTAAGATAACCTTCAGTTGAAAATCGATTTCCAATCAATATATGAAGAACGCTTTAGCTCAGGGGCATTAAACATTCTAGGTAGGTTGACCATTACCATGCTACTAACTATACTGATTTTGAGGTCAATGGGTCAAGGTTATGGTGACCTTTAATTGAAAATCGGACTAAAGAGCGCTTTTGCTTTGGGACCTCAACCTTGGGAGAATGATTGGTAATTACCAGCAGATGAACCATATTAATTTTGAATTTTAGTGAATCGAAGGTCAAGTTAGTGGTGACCTACAAAGCCAACTATCGTACATGACACGTGGTTTTAATTTGTAAAAACAAAAGCTCTGCCGATAAAAAATATATACAATTATTTTAAAAAGTAAGTATATTCAACTATTTGGTACGTGTTTGTGTTTAATTGTCATTAGATGTTTAAAAAAAGAAAGAAAAATGTTAGTATGATGAGCGAGGGCGTGCTTTTATCAAAGTTAGCGCCAAAATGCACGGTGCCCGTTAGGGGGCGCTGTAACTCAACAAGTAATCGGAACTGTACAAATCTATAAAAATCGGGTATGAGGTACCTTAAAAATCAAGGGTCCATTTTATATCCGATCTTTTGAATGATCAATTTATCATTTAGATTACAATAGCGTTCAAGCCGGTAAACAGGCGGTCAAGCCGATGATAACACACCGTTTTATTACGGCGTGTAAAACTTTGATTGACCGGTGTAAACATGGTGAAAATGATAGGATAAAATATACCGTTTGACTTGTTCTACTCTTTGGTAAATGAGCTTAATTTTCACTTGTATTTTTAATATATATAATTTTCTCTGATTAGTAATTCGCTATGCCCCATGCACGAGAAAGAACAATATCAAAAACAACAAAAAATAACACAACAACAAGATCAACAACATTAGCAGCAGCAACAATAACAATGATGGATTAAAACATGATAAAAAGATTAACTTCATACATACATATAGGCAAGGCACAAAGCCGAATAGGTAAAATGTAATTTTTCCAACAAATATACGTATTTTTAAGAATCTCAACATCACACCCTCTTTGACCACCATCACCATAAGATTTTGTACAATTGGAAAAAGGAAAAGGAAGATATCATATATAGATATTATCTGGGGGGTTTCTGAGGCGCATTCTCCCCATAATGCACCAGTCAATTGTAACCACGCCCCCCCCCCCCCCTGGTCCGGGGATATACCGGGGATAGCCGGGGAAATGGGCCGTGTTTTAACCTTACCCGCAGTGCCGGGTGAATGCGGTGGTTTTGTCTTCGCGGAAAATATAGCGGAGAGTGGGCCTTACCTAGGGACTCTGGGGTGCGGGGCATTTGGCGGGGATTTTACCATCTGTTCGTTCCCGCAGAGCGTGGATTTTACCCGGGGTTGGCTGGACCGAAAGTCAAAGTCCCCGCTATTCCCCGGACCTGGGGGGGGGGGCGTGGTTACAATTGACTGGTGCAAAAGGTGAATATGAACTGCATGGTGACCCGATATTATTTTACTAGTATTTGAAAGGGTTTTGTGTAAAGAAATATGAAATGTTTATTTTTTACCGACTATATTTTAACATAACAAGTTCTTTTGTGGATTCAAAGATTGCCAAAAAGGTCATTTTTGTTCGATATCAATTGAAAAACAATGAGAAAATACCGAGGGGTGAAGGCGTAAAGGTTCTATCTTCTTCTTTATTTAATGTCACTTTGAACCTTTTCGCATTCACCCCTCGAGTCATTTACACAAACTGTTATACATAACAAAATAAGTAATAAGTACATATTATTCGGGTCATCAATTTGACTTATCAGTACTCGGCTGGCAAATACGTTACATCAGATACCAAACATTTACGGTATCAAAGGTAGAGGTTATTTGTGGATCGGATTCCTTAAATGGGTTTAAACTAAACATGACCGTATCATATTTCCAAACAGCATGGAGGTATTGATCATGTGTAAATGTATGCTTTATATTCAAACATTGTGAGTACCATGGGACGATTGTTAGGGTCATAAATTTAAGAGAAAAAACACACACCCATGGTTGGAATAATAATGTGGATTTAACTCGTCCAGTTGTGCGTTTCCGAAACAGGATGGTCAAATTGCTTTCGGTAAAATATATTTGTTTGTTATATGTAATTATATTTAAACTGTTATATTCTCATTATCTATGGTATACATTCTTTAGTTATTAGTTACAGAAATCGATATTCTCAGGTGGAAAAACGTCTTATCAAACATCTACCCCGATCTGTACCTCATGATTTCTGTGTGAAAATGTTATCATGAATTAAACATAAAATAATGAGTTTCAATTTCAGTTAATCTAAATACTACTTATTTCAATAAAGCTGAGTGCTGGTGCCTGTTATGTGTGCGCATAGTCAATCGTATAATTAGAAGTTGAACATGAACACTATCTTGTACATGTATACATGTAAAGGTACGTATCACCATAGCCGGGTCAAATTCGCGTTGTCCTCACAATGTCTTCATGGATCAAATAACATGGAATGTCTGTATAGGCTTTAATATAGATAATATCAATAAAGAGAACGACATTTCAAAATTTAAAAATGTATATAATTGAATTGTGTGTTTCATATATTGTAGACGGTGTCTGTTGGATTCAATGAAAGAAAAACTGAATGAAGTTGGCCATTAAAAGATCTACTTTTTAAAATAAAAACACAAGGGTTCAGTGGTTTTATTCTGAATACTCAATCTGCCGTAGTTTCTTTTGTAGGCTTGTAGTTCAGGCTACAGTTTGCATTTTTGAGTGGGTCAATGACAATCGGGGATTTTTACAAGATACAAGATACAAGATACAAGAATCTGTATTTAAAGTCGGGTTTATGCTAACAAGAAACATGAGCTCAATGAGCTATTTACCGACCTGAATAACAACCTTAAATTCCTTATCAAAACATAACAAAGAGCTGGTGACCTAAAAAAAACATATAGTTTTAAATAGGTACAATATTGGAAAAAGACGTTTTTTAACGTATTCATGCATAAAATCACAAGAAATATGATTGGTTAGAGCACTGATTACAGTGATAACATCAACTAGTTTTCCCGGCTGTACGGGCAATCCACACGCGCAAGGTTCCTCTATAAAATGCTACCAACTTAAGCCGTCTCAATGTATTACCAAGTCTTTTAAGCCAGATATGTGAGTCGCTTTAATAACGTGATACATATGTGGTTTTAACGAGATATTATGCAAGTCGTTTTAAAGAAAATAACAAGTATGTCATCTCTATGCCACCGTAGTTTTTATAGACCTATAGTTGACATATCATAGTTCTTTCGAGAGAAAAAAATATGGAAAATCGTATACATTTAAAGCAACAAAATTATTATTAGTATTTTGTACATAGGATTTACAGCATGATACGATACAGTGGTGTGCAGTTGGTAAAAAATGTTATAATAATTCAGCTTGCTAGAAAAAATCTTTAGAAAGTATTGCTGAGAGGAAGTACTTAATTGACCAATATCAGCACTTACCACTGTGTAAGAATATTAACTGAAAGTGCCAAATCCTAATACCTTAACAAACACTAGCCGAAAAGAAACAAAAGAAGTAGTTGAATGTGTTTGACATTTTTAATTATATATAAAGTTGAAACTATCAAGAATAGATATAAGCCTTTAATATTTTTTATTTATATTCAAAATGTTTGCTGAAATCTGTTGTGGTATTTTAATGGCACATCTTGTCTTGGACCAGTGGTTGTATGCCATTCCACTGAAAACAAAACTTTTTTTCCGTGGAGACAACGGACAAAAGATATTCAGTGATACACCTTACAATTCTTTATTTCGTCTTTTCTGTTAGGTTATCATAATATTATTTGCATATTGAGCATTTACAAGAGGGACCTGTCCAGGTGCGGGTCAGCCTTCTAAATTCCTTCTAGTTTTATGGCACCTTTTTTCCTTTAGGGCTGTTCCATACCTGACTGGCCTCAAAGTGGAAAAAGTTCTTCCTATATTTAGTTGTTCTTACTGATGGCACATCTACACAGTTTGCATATCTGAGATTAAAATTACATTTCTTAAAAGCTACAAGGTTTTAACATATTTTGGTGATATGCCGTACAGACATTGGTAAGTTTCAATAGCACTGTATCTTACTCTGCTCAGATGTAATGTTGGCAATTGAACTCTATGAAACAGATTGTCATTAGTTGAGTTGTAATCATTAAAACATTTTTACAGGCCCTGTAATGAATCTGTCTATATTTTCTGTGTTGGTCTTGCTACAAAAATGCCAAACAACAGGACAGTAGTTGAAATTGGATCTGATAAAAGATTTAAAGATAAGTATAAGTATTGATTGTCAAACTTTTGCTCAGTCTTTGAAGGATATTTAGTTGCTTAGCTGCTTTTTATATGGACATCACAATTTGATAAACTATCTACCTCGATGCCTCAAAGTTTAACTTGCTCTTCAAATACAATGGTGTGATTAAGTAAGTTTATCGGATTGTTTTATTTCTTTAACAGACTTTGAGCCAACTGAAATTCCTTGAAATTTGTCAGGGTTAGCCTGCGTTTGATTGGAAGTAAACCAGTTTATCTAAATGTTACTTTCTTTTTCAAGAGTTTTAACAACATAAGGATTTCTATCACACACGCAAAGAGTATTGTCATCTGCATTCGTCAGAAATTTTCAAATTTTGTGTTCATTAATGTTAATTACGTATATCGATTCTGACGAATGCACCAATAAACCAAATAAAAAGTTAAGAGTCCAATTTTGACGATCTACAGAAAATACCATCCTCGCTCTATATTTTATGTAGATTGAACTCAAACATAGTTATACTTGGAATATTAAACAATCCACAAGATGGTAAATCTGGCTATACGTTAGATGGCTCAGGCTATACATTACATGGTAGAACAGATTATACTGCTTATACCTTAGTTGGTAGATCAGGCTACACATTAGTTGGTAGATCAGGCTACACCTTAATTGGGAAATCAGGCTACACCTTAGTTGGTAGGTCAGGCTACACCTTAATTGGGAAATCAGGCTACACCTAAGTTGGTAGGTCAGGCTACACCTCAGTTGGTAGATCAGGCTACATATTAGCTGGTAGATCAGGCTACACCTTAGTTGGTAGATCAGACTACACCTTAATTGGGAAATCAGGCTACACCTTAGTTGGTAGATCAGGCTACACCTTAGTTGGTATATCAGGCTAGACATTAGTTGGTAGATCAGGCTACATCTTAGTTGGTGGATCAGGCTACACCTTAGTTGGTAGATCATGCTACACCTTAATTGGTAAATCAGGCTACAACTTAGTTGGAAGATCAGGCTACACCTTAATTGGTAGATCAGGCTACAACTTAGTTGGTAGATCAGGCTACACTTGATTTATGTGTATCAAGCTACGCTTTAGATTGTATTTTGGACTACGCATTAGATGGCAGATCAGACTATACGTTAGATGGCAGGTTAGATGGCAGATCAGACTATTCGTTAGATGGCAGATCAGATTATTCGTAAGATGACAGATCAGACTATACGCTAGACGGCATATCAGACTATACGCTAGACGGCATATCAGACTATACGTTAGATGGCATATCAGACTATACGTTAGACGGCATATCAGACTATACGTTAGACGGCATATCAGACTATACGTTAGACGGCATATCAGACTATACGTTAGATGGCATATCAGACTATACGTTAGATGGCATATCAGACTATACGTAAGACGGCATATCAGACTATTCGTAAGATGGCAGATCAGATTATTCGTAAGATGACAGATCAGACTATACGCTAGACGGCATATCAGACTATACGTTAGATGGCATATCAGATTATACGTTAGATGGCATATCAGACTATACGTTAGATGGCAGATCAGACTATTCGTTTGATGGCAGATCAGACTATTCGTTAGATGGCAGATCAGACTATTCGTAAGATGGCAGATCAGACTATTCGTAAGATGGCATATCAGATTATTCGTTAGATGGCATATCAGACTATACGTTAGTTGGCAGATCAGACTATTCGTTAGATGGCATATCAGACTATTCGTAAGATGGCAGATCAGACTATTCGTAAGATGGCAGATCAGACTATTCGTAAGATGGCATATCAGATTATTCGTTAGATGGCATATCAGACTATACGTTAGTTGGCAGATCAGACTATTCGTTAGATGGCATATCAGACTATTCGTAAGATGGCAGATCAGACTATTCGTTAAATGGCAGATCAGACTATACGTTAGATGGCAGATCAGACTATTTGTTAGATGGCAGATCAGACTATTCGTTAGATGGCAGATCAGACTGTTCGTTATATGGCAGATCAGACTATACGTTAAATGGCAGATCAGACTATTCGTTAGATGGCAGATCAGACTGTTCGTTATATGGCAGATCAGACTATACGTTAAATGGCAGATCAGACTATTCGTTAGATGGCAGATCAGACTATTTGTTAGATGGCAGATCAGACTATTCGTTAGATGGCAGATCAGACTATTCGTTATATGGCAGATCAGACTATTCGTTAAATGGCAGATCAGACTGTTCGTTATATGGCAGATCGGACTATACGTTAAATGGCAGATCAGACTGTTCGTTAGATGGCAGATCAGACTGTTCGTTAAATGGCAGATCAGACTATTCGTTAGATGGCAGATCAGACTATTCGTTATATGGCAGATCAGACTATTCGTTATATGGCAGATCAGACTATTCGTTATATGGCAGATCAGACTATACGTTAAATGGCAGATCAGACTGTTCGTTAAATGGCAGATCAGACTGTTCGTTAGATGGCAGATCAGACTGTTCGTTAAATGGCAGATCAGACTATTCGTTAGATGGCAGATCAGACTATTCGTTATATGGCAGATCAGACTATTCGTTAGATGGCAGATCAGACTATTCGTTATATGGCAGATCAGACTATACGTTAAATGGCAGATCAGACTGTTCGTTAGATGGCAGATTAAACTATTCGTTATATAAGGCATATACCTTGATGATGGAATATCAGGCTAAACGTTGGATGGTTTATATACTCGACTAGTATATATATATCTGATATATCATCTAACGTTTAGCCTTCACGTTAGATGATATATCAGATACCTTAGACGCTTGATCAGTTTACACGTTATATTAGATGGTAAATGCTGGCATACGTAAGATGGTAGATCATGTTATACCTTCAGTTGTAGATCGTGTTATACCTTCAATTGTAGAACGTGTTATACCTTCAAATCGTGTTATACCTCCAATAGTAGATCGTGTTATACCTTCAAATCGTGTTATACCTTCAATAGTAGATCGTGTTATACCTTCAAATCGTGTTATACCGTCAAAAGTAGATCGTGTTATACCTTCAAATCGTGTTATACCTCCAATAGTAGATCGTGTTATACCTTCAAATCGTGTTATACCTTCAATAGTTGATCGTGTTATACCTTCAAATCGTGTTATACCTTCAATAGTAGATCGTGTTATACCTTCAAATCGTGTTATACCTTCAATAGTAGATCGTGTTATACCTTCAATAGTAGATCGTGTTATACCTTCAAATCGTGTTATACCTTCAAATCGTGTTATACCTTCAATAGTAGATCGTGTTAATCGTATTATACCTTCAAATCGTGTTATACCTTCAAATCGTGTTATACCTTCAATAGTAGATCGTGTTAATCGTGTTATACCTTCAAATCGTGTTATACCTTCAATAGTAGATCGTGTTCTACCTTCAATAGTAGATCGTGTTATACCTTCAATAGTAGATCGTGTTATACCTTCAAATCGTGTTATACCTTCAATAGTAGATCGTGTTATACCTTCAATAGTAGATCGTGTTATACCTTCAATAGTAGATCGTGTTATACCTTCAATAGTAGATCGTGTTATACCTTCAAATCGTGTTATACCTTCAATAGTAGATCGTGTTCTACCTTCAATAGTAGATCGTGTTCTACCTTCAATAGTAGATCGGGTTATACCTTCAATAGTAGATCGTGTTATACCTTCAATAGTAGATCGTGTTATACCTTCAATAGTAGATCGTGTTATACCTTCAATAGTAGATCGTGTTATACCTTCAAATCGTGTTATACCTTCATTAGTAGATCGTGTTATACCTTCAAATCGTGTTATACCTTCATTAGTAGATCGTGTTATACCTTCAATAGTAGATCGTGTTATACCTTCATTAGTAGATCGTGTTATACCTTCAATAGTAGATCGTGTTATACCTTCATTAGTAGATCGTGTTATACCTTCAATAGTAGATCGTGTTATACCTTCAATAGTAGATCGTGTTATACCTTCAAATCGTGTTATACCTTCAATAGTAGATCGTGTTATACCTTCAATAGAAGATCATGCTATACCTTCAATAGTAGATCGTGTTATACCTTCAATAGTAGATCATGCTATACCTTCAATAGTAGATCGTGTTATACCTTCAATAGTAGATCATGCTATACCTTCAATAGTAGATCTTAATATATATATATATATATATGCATGGGATTGTAAATCAGTTTACACGTTAGATGCAAGCTCAAGCTATACATACGTGACCGAGTACCGTATTACTCAATTTCCAATATTATAATATATATCGTTAGTTGAAGCATTGCCGTTTAGATTACTTTACAGCTTCAAAAAGTATTTAGTGTTTCCATAAAGGAACTATTATAGTGGCGAGATTATTCATAATTAGAACATCAATGTTATTGAAAATCGTATATGTTTTACCCATTTTTAAAGTGCACTCTCACGGTCAAAGAATATGTTAATTAAAAACCTTGGTCAATATTTAAAAAAAAATCATCTACAGAAAAATGAAAATGAATAGACTCGTTGTTTAGCAGTTGCTTATTAAGTACATGTTGTGCTCTATTATTAGTTTTCTTTGAAATATTGACAAAAAGGTTATTAGCAGCACATTATGTGAGAAAATGCGCTTTAAAACAGTAAAACGGCATTCACTATTTTGAAACATACCTTCCTCTTATGTTGAAAAATGAGCTGAGACTGAGATTGAGACTTGATTAAATGGAAGTTCTAACGCCATATTACTATCATACATGATCATCAATGGATTCCTCGTGTCTAAATTCAAAGACGATCCGTCCGAAAAATTGCTAAATTTCCCTCGGTCCGTTAAAGCAGGATAAATTTGACCTCAGATCTTGGATAAATTGTGTTATTATCTCCTTAAAGATTTTTGAGACATTGAGATGAAAAATGTCCTTACTTTTGTGTTCATGTATATTTCCAGCCGTGTATGCTGACAAGGTGCTCGAGGAAGGGGATATACGTGCTACTTTGCGTGTTGTTGTACGGCATCACTTTCCTCGTACTCGCCCCTCTCGCCTGCATCAGTTTCAAGCACGTGGGGTTGGACGTCATCTGCTTCCGGAACAAGGCGGCCGGAAACGCGCGTCTCATTGCCCAAAACCAAGCGCGGCTCAACCGTTCGCTGGTCACCCTGAGGGAATACTCGCGTATTGACTCTTACTGTAGAATGTTTCCGGCGACATGTAGGAGGAAAAACGCTCAAATCGCCGACGGGGAGGAAAAGACAGCAGAACGTGACTTGCAAAATGTTTCCATCGGAATGCAACTTATTCGTAAAACATTTGCTGGCGGTCTTGCTATTTCGTTTGTGACAACACGCAGGCGGAGTAATATTACGGGTTATCGCGGACAGTATCTTAGCCAGTCAGTTGCTAAAATGTTAAACATCATCAATCATGGCGATCGGTTAACCAACGATGTGCCTATTTATTTCAGTATATGTAATGTGGATCCCCGACTGGAAGTAAATCCGGAAATAAGCAACCTTCCAAAGTGGATCCCCGTGCATAAAAGGTTTGACGGTAGGAGAAAACTCTCGATAGAAGATGCAAGAAGCTCCTACGAAAAAGCAAAGAACGACTACGTGTTCTGTCTTGAACATACTTTACAAACAAACGCGTCTTATATTTTACTGATGGAGGATGATGCGTTAGCTATGGACAATCTATTTCATGTGCTTAGTCATTTTATATTTTCACTAAGGAAGTTATCTAGCGATGAAACTCATGTTCCATTGCTAGATAAGTTGACGTATTTAAAGTTGTTCTATCCCGTCCACCTGTCTGGTTACTTTAACGTAGACCCGGAGAGGGTCCCGGAGCTTATCTCGGTAGCTCTCGTTCTCACTGCATTGACACTATGTGCCGTCACCTTCTGTCAACCTAGTCTGCGCGTATCACCGACGTTTGTGAAGATTGCGTTTGTATTTTTCTTACTGGTGGTTGTCATTATCGGGAGGTACAACATTATAGAACTGCGGAGCGTGTCAGACCGACTGTTCTATCTGACGCCAGCTCCTCGTGGGTCGGCGGTGGCTGTGCTTTACCCTCGCCAGGGAGCCCTGGATATAGCACGATACCTGCCCTTATACAGGTGTGATAAGAGACTCCCCAAGGATCTAGCTATGGGGGAAATAGTCATCAAACACGGTCTCGATGCTAGACTTGTGCAACCAAACCTATTTGAACACATTGGACATTATTCATCAGTTCACCAAAAGCTTCGCAACCCTTTTGCAACTTAGCGTCTCCAGAAGACTGCCATAATAAAGATTAGATGTATGTAGCTGTACTAGATTCCACATGACATGGTTTTAAATGTGTTCAGCTTGGCATTTATTAATTTATTTCATTATATATTACATGCTATATCAAATGAGCAGTTTTTGATATACAAAATGTGCATTTTGCACAATCAATGGCATTTAAAAGAAACTCGTCTGCTCATAGAGATTGTCTGCCAAATGGTATCGAACACTAAACAGTACTTTATATACTTATCATTTTTTTATTTCATATTCAATCACATCTTTTAAATTGTGTGTTTTTTGTCTTTGTTTTTATTTATTTCCATGGATTGTCACAGTAATGCAGAAAAGCAAAACAATGCATGTGCCATGTAATGACAGTGAACAAAGACGACCACTATGAGGAACACAAGTACATTAAATTATTTCATGATATATGAAATGTGAAATGAATGTTAAGAACTAGCAAATATGAGTTATACTATGTGGGTGTATACACCTTGCAATATTACCCACCGTACCGTTCAATAGGCTGATCATTCAAACAATGTTGTTAACGTCATCGCTGTTTAATTTCCAATCTTTACTTCTCGTGAAGTTTCATGGACACACTTGTCATCTACAGTATTCCTGTTTCATGGACACACTTGTCATCTACAGTATTCCTGTTTCATGGACACACTTGTCATCTACAGTATTCCTGTTTCATGGACACACTTGTCATCTACAGTATTCCTGTTTCATGGACACACTTGTCATCTACAGTATTCCTTGCTAATAATGGAACAACATATTCAACTGTTCTTGTTTTATTAAAATATATGAGCACATCATAAACAATTCACCAACAAAGCACTGAACCGGTCCCATGTGTTTTTATGAAGGTAACGTATATTTAAGGAATGAATTGCGGGGTTGATGTCATTATGGGGGTATGAACGCAATTGAGCTGGTCTAAGTGTGTGGAGTCCGGACTCCACGCGTACTTTGACCACCCCAATTGCGTTCATATCCCCGATAATGACATCAACCCCGCAATTCATTCCTTATATTTACACCAAAAGTTCATTATTTTATTCAAGAAATGTTAAAAAAATACTTCATTTCATTTCGGAATACCTTTCAGTAATCCTTTCTTACCCATTCTGTAAATAGGACGACCCGACTGTTACCGGAAACATTTTTTTCAAATGACGTCACAATAACGCGGAAAAGATCAACCACTTGAAATCACTTTTAAACGTAAAATTAAAACACTTTTGGCAACAAAACGTTTAAAATATAAGTTAGCACTTTCTAAAATGTTGATTTACATATTACGGGACCGATGACACAATACAAACAATAACAAGATCAATAGTTTTCATGTATATTGTAATGCGATGAATTGCGATCCGAACATATCCGAATTGCCTAAGTTTAAAGGAAGTTCATTTAAGGAATGGAAGTTGAGGTGTAAATATTTCCTGTTGAGAGACGTTCTTGAAATGCGCTAAATAAGACGTTTGGCACTGGTGACGTCATTTTGGCAATTTTGACGGCAGTGATAGGGTGAGCGTTTGTGACAAATATTAATTACTGATTGTAACCGTTTGTTTAAAAGCTGAAACGCACAAATATTAAATGGCTGGTGAGTGCTAAAAGATTTACAGTGAGCAACTATCAACTCACAAGGTAGAAATACCGTGATTTCTGCACGTTTCTTTCAAATAAAACACGACGTCCTTCATAAGAAGCATTGTTTTTGATATTTAGTCACCCTTTTCGTTAAATTTAAACAATTATATCAATTTTGATACATCTTATTTGGGAGAAAAGTGCATCTTTAAATGACGTATTGTCGGAAACTCCCGATATAATACAACGCTATGTATGGTGCGTATAATGTGCATGAAGTGTAACGGAATAAACACCGTGGTTGCCGACGATGCAGTTTTTGACGCTGAAGGAAAATTTTAGACAGGATTTTTTATATCTTTCTTATCTATGCGCATTTACAATATAATTTCCAATAAAAACTCGATGCAAGAATTTGATATTTATGTTGAATATGCGTACTATAATTTTTCAGTTATAATATTAAATCCTTTTAATTTCATGTTTCGAATTTGATGTATTTTCGGCTTTCTGGACAATTCTAGGACATATGGAATTTTGAAATTAACCAGAGCGGTCACAAGAACGTGACAAATATGGACCAGTCGGCGTACCGAGTTTGAGATCCATGGGCCCAATAATTCTTCAGCTAATAATCGGAAGCGGAGTTTCTGCTCAATTTCACCTTGACCTTTGATCCACTCTACCCAAAATCGTTAGGGTTCATCTGCTGGCATTACCAACCATAATACAAAGTGTTCGACCCCTTGGTCTCAGCGTTCTTCAGTTATTTATCAGAAACATATTTTTAGCTCAATGTCATCACGACCTTGACCTTACTGACCTAAAAAAAGTTAGGGTTCATCTGCTGTTCGTGGCTAGCCAGCATACCAATATGAGGTCCCTGGGCCTTAGTATTTAGTTATTGATCGAAAACGGACTTTCAGCCCAAGGTCAGCACGACCTTGACGTTTGACATACGATCTCAAAGTAGTCAGGTTGCTGTTCTTGACCAACCAGCATACAAGGTTTGTTGGCTCAAGCGATCTTCAGTTATTGATCTATTGATTTTCATCTTTGACCCACTGACCTCGAAACAAATATAATTCATCTGCTGGTGGTGTTTGACACCACGACCTTGAACTTTGATCAACTGACCTCAAAATAGGGTACATATGCTGGTCATGACCTATTTGCTTACCAAGTTTGAAGTTACTAGACCCAAGCATTCTTCAGTTATCGATCGCAAACCGCGGGACGGACGGACAAACGGCCCGATAACTGTATGCTGCTTTTCGGGAGCATAAAAACGTAACGTGTTTTAATTGCCATTTACACCAATTGTTCTATGAAGAAAACGTAGTTTTTATTCAAGGCACTTCAAGATATCCTTAAAATTAATTCGGAGATAGTATTGTATCAGAAGGTCGAACAAATGAAAACAAATACGGACGTCAATCCTTTCTAAGCCATCTTGATCGACTTTTTCTATTTGTTTTGTTTTTTTATTGGAAACATAAAGTAACGTCCGCCATAATTTTGGCCATATGCCCTTTCAACAAAAGCACTTTTGTTGATGAAATATGGTAATTGATTGCGAAATATATTTTGAGCTTTCATAGGCCAAATAATGTTACGCGTCTGCTTTATTTGGATTCTCTCGTTGGCCTGACCTGTTGACGTTAGGTCTCGTGATACAAATTTACCAATGTCGTAACATCTTCGGCCCACTTAAGGAGAAGTTTCATTTTAATGATTCAGAGCACAAATTTAATAAATGGACCAGTATGATATTTTATTTAGTTCTCATTAAAACCGATAATTTGCTAAATCACATCATACAAATTGAGTCATTTCGTGCACAATGTCCAAGTTATGTTTCCTGATTAATGCAGTTTTTTCTCCAATAAATAGTGCTTCATATTTTTCACGTTTTTCATATCAGGAGGGGGAAGGGGGTATACCTATGTTAATATAATTGTAACAAATCATCACAGGATTAAGGTTCTTGTGTACACACTGGTTTGAAGTGTGATATATGAATGCATCCAAGTCCCATTAAATTGCTTCCAAAAATTGTCAAACTAATGTAAATTCATTTGTTGAGTTTGAATATCAAAATTGACCAACAGCAATTGACAATATTTATATTCAGTTATGTATCTCGTCATTTCGAGTTATGTATCTCGTCATATAAAATCATACTGTGATAAAATGTATGATTGAAAAGTTAACATCTCTGATGGTTTCAACGGTATTATTATAAGAAACACTCTGAGAAATGTGGAAGGCAAACAGAGGGTTATGACTGTTGGCGACCTGCATTTTTAGCAGGTTCCTAGGTCAGTAAGGCCTTAGGGATCAACAATTTAACAGTAGAGAAAACAACACTACTACTCTCTAACAAGGCAGGGCTTTAATACTTAAAATGACAAAACAATCATGAAGACAGAAATTAAACAGTATCAAATACAACAATACATAAGGACACAGAGGTTTGTGCTAACTGCCATTTGGTGTCCTAAAATTGAAACAAGAGCTTATTGCTGGATAGTTTGCTCGACTATTTAGACATTCTGTCAATGAACTCATTTGTCGAATATGGGAAACAACACAAAAATATTCAATTAAGGTACAAAAACCTACATAATTTGTTTGGTAGCTATGTTAGGTGTGTGCCTTAAGTGTGTTGTACATAACGCTATTGGTTAGGGTGACAATATACTGGGCAGGATTTGTTCAAGTTAAAAAGGCTGCCTTGGTATGTTCGTAATTCAATTCAAGGTTGAATAACTTGATAACAGGTTGTAAATTTATTAGAAAATTCTTGATTAAGCAAAACCTTCCAAATGGATTGAGGATCCTAAAATAGTGTCCAATTGTTCAGACTTCAGTGATACCAGTGTGAGGCCCTTAATTAATGCCTAAAATGGTCACCCGAGATACCTGCGATATACGGGCGGTAGTCTTAAAGCCCACACAACGGGGACTAAAATTAGCCTCCTCCTTTGAATAGTCAAGCTTCATATCATCTCATAGAGTTTAAAACAAAAATGTAAATTCTGTTATTGAGTTTAACTAAATTTTCCAACACTATAACAAGTACATGTATTATATAATTTATCCTGAACACAGATGGTCAAATAAATAATAATGATCGACTATAGTTTACTTAGCAGACTGCTACGGAAATGAATTTCATGAAAACTTATTCCCTATTAGGAGTACAAATAATAATCACAAAAAAATAAATTTTGTTTGAATATACATTGTCTCTACTTAAGGTTTTAAAACAGATGCGAATTCCTTAAGCATATTAATTTATTCATTGGTACCTGTGCATTTACACTGGTTTTCGGTGTACAAATTTCTTTTTGTGTTCATAACTAGGTCAATTTAATCTCAAATTCTATGAAATAAGTAAATAACATACTGGCAGAATCAGGCATAGTTAATTGTTATGTATTTGTATTGCAATGAACCAACACATGATGAGTTTTAAACAATTGAAATTGTGCTTCAATGTAAAAATTTACTCAATACTAGTACCTGCTGTGAACAAACATTTTCTGGCACAATATGGTAGCATTTTATGCATACAACAAAAATGGTCAAGAACTATGTCTAGTTGGTTTTAGTAAAGGGTATACTATTCCAAAACTGGTTGAATGTAGCTTGTGGCTTGTCCATAGGAAATCTAGCACATACTTATCACAACACAAGGTCAGGACAACTACATAATAATGTGTGTATTACCCTTTCAACAACCGTTAAGACAACTACATTATATTATGTGTATAACCCTATAAACAACAGTTAGAAGTTGTGTGACTTTTGTATACTAATGTATGGCAGCATATGACTGAGACAATCAAGTGAGACTCATGAATACAATTTAAGAAATATATTTTCAAACAAACGGAATAACTAAAGTGTGATGCCTTTGAACCTTTTCAGTATTAAAAATAGGGAGCAGAACTCAAGAATTCCTATAGCCAGTGTTATGGGCCTCTCTGTACATGTGCGTATTGTACCAGGCAAAATGGGCATCAATCTGACAGTTTTCTTAGTAATGGCCGACGTTAAAGATTTATAATTCCAAAGAAAAAACAACAAAAGAGGAGCTAAAATACTGTATCACAACTTGGTTTCCTCAATAAAATCCAGCTGCCTCAAACTCACCAAATTTAAAAAAAGTATCCTTAACAAACTCTCACTTATTGTCATTAAAATAACAACCCCTATGGAAAAAGTACAAATTACATTTTGTAAGAACCTTTATAAAAATACAAACACAAAGTCCCAAACAAAAACAATTATTGTCCACATTATGTGGATACACGAGATCCCCAAGTTGACTGGCACCTTAAAACAAGGTCAAATTCAGCTGTTAGGATTAAAACCGTAAAAAAATCATCATAAAATGAAAAATGTAAATGTTTGTTGTCACCAGAAAAGGACATGAAAGTTGTGAGTTAAGTGACTTTAATGTACAATGGTACAGTGATTGGAAGTATCGGGTATATGGAAAGCACTGCATTATATGATAGGGAGTTAATACTGTTGTTTCCACTGTATGTTAACTATAAGCCCACCTTGTGTGGGTACATATGATGTGCTAATTGTTTTGAAGAGCAAACTTTTACCAGTTTTAGCTTGATTGTAAACAATAATTATGCCTTTTATAAACACTAATAAAAAATCAAAATGCTCAATGTAAATGTTAAGCTAGCGATAACTTAAATTCTCACATAATTTTCTTTTAACAGTTGTTCAGCATTTTTTAAATTTCCCCAAATTGCAAAAGCACATGTCAGACATAGTCATGAGCATCTGTCAAGTTGTAGTCATGAGCTCATGAATGATTCAATCACGAGCATGTGTCGGGTGTAGTCATGAGCATGTGTCAGGTGTAGTCATGAGCATGTGTCGGGTGTAGTCATGAGCATGTGTCAGGTGTAGTCATGAGCATGTGTCGGGTGTAGTCATGAGCATGTGTCACATGCAATCATGAGCACAAGTCAGGTGCAATCATGAGCATGTGTAGGATACACACATGAGCACGTGTCAGATGCAGTCATGAGCACGTGTCAGAAGCAGTCATGAGCACGTGTCAGATGCAGTCATGAGCACGTGTCTGATGCAGTCATGACCATGTGTCAGATGCAGTCATGAAAATACCATAAACAAAAACTCTTAAAACATAATCAGACCAAGTAAGTTCCTGAAATATCTATCTTAATCAGAGTTACACTTCATTGTTCATTAATACTTGTAATTCCTTGAATATTCAAAAAAATGTAAAAAAAAATGTGTACCTCTTTAAAAACATGGTGTACCTCTTTAAAAACATGGCATATACATGTATACAAAACAAAGGTTGATCAGAACCCAATTTTATAAATAAAACAGCTACAGCATTAACATTGCTTTAACTACACAAGTTTTAAAAACTGAACTTTCACACAAACAAACTATTAAATTATCTGAGCCATAACATTTTTTAGTTTTAAAACAAACACAATCAAAGCATTCAGCACATCAGTCACAGAAAAGCAGCTAACAACTATACACAATTTGATCTTCATTGTTCACAACAACCCAACGATCCCTGCCACCATCGCCAGTGATGAGGTCTTTTGTGTCAGGGAGTTCTAGCCTTAGTACCCAAGGTATCTAACGTCAGTTATGAGGTGTTGATATCCTTGGAATTCCCGTCTTGGTTCCCCTTAATGTTATTTATGAGGAGTTGATATCCTGCGAATTCCCAACTCGGTTCCCCTGTATCTGACGTCAGTCATTAGGTGTTGATATCCTGCTAATTTCCAACATGGTTCCCCTGCATCTTACGACAGTAATGAGGTGTTGGTATCCTTGCAATTCTCGTCTCTATTCCCTTGGTATATAAGCAGTGTCTTTAACCTACATGTTGTGTTCTGACCAGCGCACCACTCCTCGGTCAACCATCTCACGATTTACCAACAATGCCTGAAAGGGATGCAAGTCAGTTAAAGCTAAACCGAAGACTTTCATCATAATTTAAGTCAAATTGATGTTTCCTCAATAGCACATAGTGCATACTGCAGTGACTGTGTTATCTCCTTGTTTATGGCATCAGAAACCTCAGGGGTCAGAGATAGACATGTGAATGTAAAAATTAAAACGAGTATCTTCTGCATAACATGACCACAATGGAGCTTATGGGAGTGAGTACTAAATGCTCCATTAATAGAATGACATGGGGATCAGAGTATAATATAAACTGTTTTAGCATTTCATTACCTCAGTTAACGTATATATATGTATTCCATGATGTGTAAAATGTTCTTTTAATGAAACAAAATATTAAAACCTATCTGCAGAAGATTGGTTACCTGTCCTGGGATAATTTGATATATGTGTACATAGGGGACACCATCCTCTGCCCGGCCAACCACCTGGGCCTGGAGTAATTTCCCCTGGGTCAGTTCCTCCAGCACAACAGCAGCCTCTGGGCTGTAAAAAGCCTCACCTGCAGGGGAAAAACAGTGGTACTTGGATTTATGTAAAGGAGAATACACACACATTGTACAGGACTACCTGCATCATAAAATTCTATTTTCCAGGTTAAAGGTGAAGGCCAGACAGCAGTTTCATGGCTGTAACGTTAAAATGTGCATGCATCTGAATACATTAGAAAAACCAATAATTAAAAATAGGGACTGTTCAGAAATTATGTGCAATTTATTTATATTTATTTATTTATATTTATATCTACCCCCAGCAATATCTGTGCAATTTGCCATTTTGGATATATTTAGGGTAAATTACACCAATCCTGAAGTGACTACTTAGTTTTACAAGCCTTTTTACTTAAGTAACTTCTTTCCTATAACGGTGCTTAATGTTGGTACACAAGTGGAACTTTCTCCCCATATTTGGTCCCGGGTGTTTAATGAAGCATTATAAATCAGTGTTATTTGGCCTGCAAATATATGAGAAATGTATTTAGACTTAGTGGTGGTCTTGGACCTATGGTGCATTTAGTGCAAGAAAGACAACCACAAATTAACAAAACCTAGTTTCAACTACTAATTATTGATCATAGTTGCCTCTCTCATTTTAGCACTCTTGAAGTGCAGGTATCTTAGTATCAGCATTATTCTATGATCAAGAAGAAAATTACGGAATATGTGAACTAATTGTATTTGAATCATGTTATGATTGTGTTTATTTCTAAATGTCTATATAAACGAGCTTGTTGTTGAGAAGTGTTTATATTTTCAATCTTTCTGAATACATTTCAAAAGGTTAAAACCAAGTATATTCCATGCTTTGGTAATAGTTTTTTCTTTGTGTTGATCTAGCATGATGTAACTGCTTTTTCACCTTATTACAGATTAAAGAGATACATTTAGATATCATGAGTCAAACTGGTTCCATCAATCAATAATCCAGGGTTTTTTAAGCATAATGCTAGCTAAAAACAAAACTTCTCAGTTATAATCAGTTGATTAAGGATCAAAACTCATCAAATATTTTGGCCAGTATCATGGGGCTTGCAACACATAAGTGTATTGTTATGATAAATGTGTTTATTATATGCATTTCCATATTCTTTTCCATATTAGAAATACAGCATGCAACACTGAAAATACATTATACACTACTGTCGTTTTCTGAACCCACATCAAAGTATGATTGTTGAGCGCTGCCTTTGATACATTGATGTTTATTCAAGTCTTGAGGATATTTGATAATAATTCGATAAATTCTTCTTTCTCAAAAATACTGTATTTCTTCAGGAAACCATTTCTAAATAAATCAACTGTCCATTTGTGTTTATAATCAATAAAATGCCCTAAATCATGGATTTATGACATCAATTTGGAAATGGAAATTTCCAGTAAAAGCTTAGTGCAGTTTAGTTAATGAAAACTATGAACAGTGTGCTTAAGCATGACATGCTATTGATATTTTATTCACACACAATGACATAGGCTTACTTTCAAGATGAGTGATGTTAGCCAAGTAACACTCCACAGCCTCAAAGGGAAGGGTCATAAAGTCGCTACGGATCTGTTTAAGCAGAGAGCAAGCGACACGACTGTAGCCACCATAGTCCACATATTTGATGTCACACTCGTCCTGCGTCTCATATGTGGACATCACCTGGGCCCGGTACCATCCATTCAACATCGGGGCAGCACAGATCACACCAGCTACAAGAAATGTTCATCTTTACTTATACTTTCTGTATCAACATTTTAACTCTTATCAAGCCTCTTCAAACAGTTATGCCATTAGCATTTCTTGTTTTCATATGTTGCTAGTTGGTAGCTTGGACAAGTGACAAAGCTAAACAAATATTTGATTTTGAACATCATGAAAGAAACACTTCAACAGTTACAATGTTGAAGAGGTGAGAGGGAGAGACCCCAGGACATTAAGAAAGCGGTCCGGTCTCTCCCATACCCCAAGCCCTCCTGTGTTTATCTACTTCCCTTGCACAGTGCACGGTGACCTCACCAGGGCCTCAGTTAGTGTTACCAAGGCAACCGGGCTACACCGGCACACAGGAGTGCAGGAAGGTCATAGGCTGGTTGAGCAACCTTTAGTTTTACAAAACTTTTTTTGCAATGCATTTAAGAGGGTGACACCCAGTGACCCTTGAAAATAAAGAGTTTTAGAACTAATTGGTCATGCTTATAAAAACATTCTATAAAAAAAGACCAGTTCAGATAACAAATACTCTCCATGGTTTTTCTCAGAGAGATTCCCATTGTTGACATCATCATAACTGGCCAAGGGTATTGAAGCCCTGACAATAAAGGCGTTTGCTGCAAAAGTAAAATGTCACCTTTTTAATTAATTTTTAAGTTTGACACATGTTTAAACGTTCAGTCAGATGTAAGGTCAGTTCAGATACAAAATTCTCCACTGTCTTTGTCAGAGAGATTCCCATTTGTAGAAATCATCAGGACTGGCTTTACACTGACAACTACTAGCTTCACTTTGAGACTTGATTCTAAATTGGTTTAACAAACTTCTGTTTTGATTATATGGCATGGATGGTAGGAGTTAAACAATCATAGGAAGCAGATCCAGTCTATGTTTGAGGCAACGTTTGGGTTGTTCCAAAATCAGGTTCACCAAATACACTTGTGTACAAAAGCAGAAACCATTATAAATTGTCATGGTTGTTTCATCTTATTAGTTAACATTGTCATAATCATCTCAAAATGTTTAGTTCTTCATTTATAAGCATTGCAATTTGAGTAGAGGGTGACACCCTTGAAAATGAAGATTTCTGAAACTAATCGACAAGCTTCAAAACATTTCAAGTTGTTTAAACCAGTTCAGATACAAGACTCTCCATATATTTTTTCAGAGAGATTCCCATTGGTAGAATCATCATGACTGGACAAGCATATTTAAGCACAGACAAATAATGCTTTTGTTTGAGCAAATGCCATCTAGTTAGGAAGTTTGGACCCAAGTTTAAACATTTGATGTCAGTTGTCAGGTCAGTTACGATACAAAACTATCCACTGTCTTTGTCAAAGAGATTCCCTTTTGTAGAAATCATCAAGTCTGGCTACTAGTTTAAGTTGAGATTCAATCCTAAATTGTGGTGTTACTGTTTGACCCTTGGACTTAAAAAATCAATCAAAACACAAAGCAGTGGAATCAACCATTCATGGACTTAGAAGAAATTTCCTGATAATCAAAACCCAACAGTTCTAATGTGGAGAGAGCGAGGCCGACAGAGAGTTTCGTTGATAAGCCAACCTATGAAATCCACGAAAATTAATGTCCCTCGTTTATTAATGATTTCAGAGTATTACTTGTAACTTAGACATATAAATGTTTTATAGATAGATATACATGTACATCTAAAGCAAATGGTGACTGTTTCAGCAAGAATCTGTACTTATGCTTTCTGCATTTATAATAGATGTTGAAAAACGCAATAATACCATCACTTATTCTCTTACAATGTTAACTAGATACAATGTTGAAGAGGTGAGAGGGAGAGACCCCGGGACATTAAGAAAGCGGTCTGGTCTCTCCCATACCCCAAGCCCTCCTGTGTTTATCTACTTCCCTTGCACAGTGCACGGTGACCTCACCAGGGCCTCAGTTCGTACCGGCACACAGGAGTGCAGGAAGGTCATAGGCTGGTTGAGCAACCTTTAGCTTTACAAAAACAAAATGCAATTCATTTAAGACTCCAGCGACTCTTGCACTCTTGAAAAGACTAAAGAAAGAGTTCTACCACTAATTGGTCATGCTTAAAAAAAGATCTAGGTATGTAAAGACCAGTTCAGGTAAAAAAAATCTCCATGGTTTTTCTCAGAGAGATTCCCATTGTTGACATCATCATGACTGGCCAAGGGTAGTGAAGCCTTGACAATAAAGGCGTTTGCTGCAAAAGTAAAATGTCACCTTTTTAATTAATTTTTAAGTTTGACACATGTTTAAACGTTCAGTCAGATATAAGGTCAGTTCAGATACAAAATTCTCCACTGTCTTTGTCAGAGAGATTCCCATTTGTAGAAATCATCAGGACTGGCTTTACACAGACTACTTCTAGTTTCACTTTGAGACTCGATTCTGGCATTTGACACCTTACCTTTACAAATTGCCGTAACAAGATTTATGGGTTTGTAAAGTAGACACTTGTTAAGCAGCAGCTTCAAGCTGTTTAATACTTAGGAGAGCGTTTCAACAGAAGTACTGGGGACTTTTTCATCAAGAAAAGTATGAACGATTTTGTACCTAGGAAGGATCTTGAAAATTTCTCCATGGTACAAAACCGCTACTATAATTCTAGGTGAAACATCTCCAGGATATTAAGATTTGTATTTTATCCCTATTATATATATATATATAACCTACTCTTGAATTTTAATCATAAAATGTTACTTAGATATATACACATAATACATGTACATCTAATGCAACTGTAAGTGGTTTCAGGTTGAACTCCGTTTTAAGCTAGAAGAGACTTTCAATAGAGCAGTTCCTGCAGGTACGAAACCTCTCCAAGAATTTTTGATGAAACAGCCCCATGTTCACAACTCATGAGAAAAAAAAAAAAGAAAGCCATTAACCTGCAGCTTTAACCTAGAACTAGAACTCCGCGAGTCGGATGTGTCGCCTGACGAATTATTTACTGTCGACATTATAGCTGTTAGATTGGCATTTTATTCATTTATAGACAATGATGTTGCCATTTAACTTTCAAGTGTATGTGGCATTTAAACCCTCAATCAGATATACCTACGGAATAAGTTTCAGGTTGAAACCTCCTATAGTCTACGAGATATGCCACGGACAAAACCTAAGCAAGAAAATTAACAAAGAGCAATAACTCTAAAAATATGGCAGCAAGAGTAACGGTTCTTGTGCACTGCACTTGCCCTCAATGAGATCTATCTAGCTATGAAGTTTCAAGTTGATACCTCTTATATTCTTCAAGATATGCCCCGGACAAAACTTTAAGCATGAAAATTAACAAAAGGCAATAACTTTAAAACTAAGAAAGCAAGAGTTACTGTTATTGTGCACTGCACTTGCCCTCAATGAGATCTATCTAGCTATGAAGTTTCAAGTTGATACCTCTTATATTCTTTAAGATATGCCCCGGACAAAACTTTAAGCATGAAAATTAACAAAGGGCAATAATTTTAAAACTAAGAAAGCAAGAGTTACTGTTATTGTGCACTGCACTTGCCCTCCATGAGATCTATCTACATATGAAGTTTCAAGTTGATAACTCTTATATTGTACAAGATACAATACAATAACTCTATGGAAGCAAGAGCAACAGTTCTTGTGCACTGCACTTGCCCTCAATTAGATCTATGTACATATGAAGTTTCAAGTTGATACCACTAATAGTTTAGGAGATATACCCCGGACAAGCGAAAATGGGACGCGGACGCCGCCGCCGACAAAAGTAACCCCTCTATGTCGTCTTTTCAGGCGACACAAAAAGCATATACATTACTCCCAATAATTTACAATTCCAATACAAAGCTAATTTAACTCTGGCCAGCATTGTCCTGTGAAGACTCACTTTCGATGGGTCTGGGCAGGTCAGGGATCATGCCCTCCTGCATGTAGCATGAGTTCATAAATGTGTTGAGGCGGTCCAGGGATGGGAATGTCGGGTGAGTTGGCTGCTGGACAAAGATACGGCCGGCGTCGACGATACTTGACACTATCACATCGATAGTCACTCCCCCAGGCAGGTTCAGCTGAAAGTTCAACTTTTTTTTAACATTTTTGGACAATTAACATAATTCATTATAAGTATAGTGATTTTCTTTGTCTAAGATAATGATTAGGGATGCAAACGAATGGCAAAATTGATATTCGAATATTCGGTAATTCTTTTGAACGAATATTCGAATATTCGATTACCAAAATACATCTTTTAAAAGTTAAGTAAATTATGAGACCGGATGAGACCGGATTTTACGAGGAGAGACCGGGAAATAGTATCGCCCGTAAACGATTACAATATCATTCGGAACTCCTCGGCCATTTTATCGAAAACAACCTCGGATGTATGCAGGTACATCAGTTGAAGTAATTCGTAAAATTTTGAATCATATCATTAATTAAATGTAGTGTTTTAGAGTTGTATTTATTGATCTAAGTTTAATTTGATTGCCATTAAATTGTATTATTGCAAACATAATTAAGAATCCCAAAAGTAATGTCACAAAGTTTAACTGCTAAATAAAATTACTACGCGATCTACTTGCAGCGGACTTAAACGTACCACTTTTTGAGTATGTAAACCGTCCAAATACATCCGAGGTTGTTTTTGAAAAAAAATGGCCGAGTAGTTCCGAATGTTACAATATTCGCTAAAGTAATTGCCGGTGCATTTAAGCTCTACTGTGTCGTAACCACTACGCGCGGCGGACACTGAATTTCACCAAATGAGCCTCTGAAATTCCTCATTTTAGAAAGACAAAAATAATACTTTATGATCAAAGATAGAAACAAAAACTTTTAATTTATAATCCTCTGCCTTTATATTTGTAAACAACGGGAACTTGGATGGATTTCTGGTCAATTGTTGTTATGTGCCAATGGAGGGTCTTTCCGTAGGACGAGCAGCCTCGTTCTGGGATTGACCACTACAAAAAAATGGAACAACCAAACCAACCTGGGAACTAGTTTATTTCAAAAATTCTTAATTGGTAGAGGCAATCTACCGAAAATATTTTTTGTCTCACTTGTCTTTCCGCCAATAATTGTAAAATTACGGGGCCTTTTTATCGCCGGGACCCGACGATATGTCCCTTAATGACACATGACGCGTGTTTAGTGTATTGTCATCACATTCACACGTCTGGCATTATGGGCCAATCGTTGTAAAAACAAGACAAACGAATCTAAAACACTACAACCGAGGTGTTGGCAAAATAATTATTATTATATTTATTCAAGAACAAAACATCGAATATTCGAATACCGATTTTGACATTCGAATACTAAACGTTTGATCGAATATTCGAATATTCGTTTGCATCCCTAATAATGATACAACTGTATGCGGGACATAGCAAAACATCTGACCCGAATGCACATGCTTAAAATGGTAGTGCCATCTGGTGGATTTTTTGGTATGCCCCACAAACACATGAATAATACATTTTCCTGCAAACCTTAATCCTACAACTTTCAATGTGAGAAAAATATATCATGTAATGGTGCAGAAAGACAAGATAAATTCATAATGTATGCAAAGTACCCAACATACCTTTACAATTTGGTGCATGTAACTTAAGAAAAGAAAAATTCTCTAACAAATTGAAGAAGGAAAATGAATGCTTTTAGATATTGTAAGCGAAACGTAATTTCTAGCAAAAAAGCAGTCTCCTACAATATACCTGCATGATTTCTGGCATGATGACAGGGTTGGTGGGAGGGGTACTGGATAGTTCTGGCCCTGGAAATTTTATCGTGGGAAATTTCCGCCGAATGATGGAACACGCCTTCTCTATGCCACTCCCTGAACCTGCAATGGACACATTCATGCTGAATGTCAAATGCATTTATTAACCAATACCCCGGTACCTGGAATGCCTTGTGTAATATTAGAAGAATAAAATTATGGCACTAAATTCACTAAATTTTGATTTACAAAACTAATTTTCAAAGACTTTAATCATACATTCAGAACGTCTTTCCAGAAAGTTTGCTTCAACATACCTTCAATCACACAGATCTTCACCTTGGGATTGAACAAGTTAGGCTGGAGCTGTATTTTTGTCTTTGACTGTTCAATGATACTGCGGATGGTGCTGCCTCCCCTACCAATGAACAGTCCACACATGTTGACTGGGATGTTGAACTCAAACAGGCGGTCTGTGTCTGGGGGAGATATGTTGCCATGGACACTCCCACCAGTGCCACTGTCATTGGATACCTGCAAGGAACAGCATGGTCAAGGGACACCAGTTTTGAAAACACCCCTGATCAAACCAGCAGCCTCCAGCTAAGTCATGTGAAAACAAATCATTACTTGATTTACCGTAATGTAATGTTATTGAAACTATTTTACAATCAGATGATAAGCCAGTTAACAAAGGATCTCCAGGCTCACAATATCTATATTAAATCTGGAACTAATAACTACAAAATCAATGTAAACAAACCTCGCTCAGATTATCACAGTTGTTGGAGCTATCTGAATGCCGATCATTCTCCAATTTCTTGCTTTCTCCATCACTCTCCTTTGACGACTTGGAATTGGCAGGACTTGTTGATTCTCTTTCTGTTTGTTCATTAACATTGTTCACAACATCATTCTTAGAGGTTTGTTCAGACGTACACTGGGCAATATTTGAAGCTGTAGTGTCACTAGCAACAGTGGAAATTGAGTTACTATGGAGATCACATGATTCACAGATTTCATCGGGAATATCTTCATGCCAGGAACGACTCATAGACGGTGAGGCGTCCATTTCTGCTTCTAGATCAGTTTCAATATTACTGGTACTGGACTCAACAGCATTACCCTGTGTTTTTATATCATCACTGGTAGGTGACACAGTGGTAATTTCAGATGTTTGTTCTTTCAACAACTCAGTGTTTAAACTGTGGGAAGCAATTAAGTTCTCTGAACCATAATCAGAAGAATTGTCAACCTGAGCACCAGTTGCCTTTTCAGTTTCTAATGGCATGGAATTATTATGAGACAGGGGTGTTTCAGTTGTCACCCTTATTGGACTAGACAGTTCAGCAGACTGAAGAGTACTCACAGCACTGGGAACAATAACATCGTTCACAGGCACATTTGCCAATTCTGAGATTTCTGAGTCATCTATCTGACAATTCACTACTTCAGATGACAATTTTTTGGCAGCTGACACTGGTGCACAATCAACAGCCGGTGCCATGCATGGTACCACTTTAGCCTCTACAACTCTTTCTATAACATTCTCTCCTGCATCACCAGAGCCTGCCATAGGCAATGGAGAAGCCACTGTCTTGGCTGCAGGTATTCTCTGTTCCGTGGTCTCAGCATCTGACTGCCCATTTTTGTTAATTTTCTCTGTCTGCATGAAAATGCTACCATTTATAGCAGCTTCTGCTGTGTCCTTGTCTGATTTGTTAGCAATGATCTGTTTCTTGTCAGGAGGTCTCTTCTGTATGGGCTTTTTTCTTCCTAGGTACCAGATAAGCCCCAACAGAGCAGTTACTGCTGGAACAGCCACAGTCACGATAGTTCGTATGTTCGACATCACTCAGAATCTAAGGAATAAATTAATCAGAGATTACATATTCAGCACATCAAACAGTTATGTTTTGACAGTACTTTCATAGTGTACTCTGTTTATATAAAACTAACATGAGAAATTAGTAAACTTAAGGTAAGAGTTTATAATTGGTCCATCTAAATTGATCCCTTCATGTTACAGTATTTCTTTCTAAATTTTATTACCTGAGATGGTTAAGGGTTTTTACTGCGATGTTTTTAATTGTTAACATTTTAAGTGTCTTCGAATATAAAGTACAGCATTGATGAAGACTCAATGACTTATCAGCTAAAGTTCATCCTTCTGGGAGCAAACACTTGAGTCCAAAGCATACCAAGTATAGAGTTCCTGGGTGCAAGCATTATTTAGTTATTGAGCGGAAACTATTTTTCAGCTTAAGGTCACCACCAGCACATTGTTTTTCACCTGAAGGTCACCTTATATATGTTATTCATAAACTTGCATTATACAGAACACTTTCACCCATGTGTGTGTGTTGACCAGGAATTGAGAATGAAAAAAAACTCTGAAAACAATGGGTTAATGAAGTTTCTTGAAACTTTCACACCTAATCTCAACAATAAATTTACTAACCTTTTGACAAATCACTTAAATGGATATTGGTGATATAGAAAATGAAGAAGGATATTAAACTAGATGTTGGGGAGATAGTAAGACTTTTTAACATGTTCTTTTGTAGTGTTTTTCCATACATATATATGAAGATGTTGTAATGCAACAGCCCCCCCACGTCCGGGGAATAGCGGGGACTTTGACTTTCGGTCGTGCCAACCCCGGGTAAAATTCCCGCCCTGCGGGAATGAACTAATGGTAAAATCCACGCCAATTACCACCGCACCCAAGGAAGCTTAGGTCAGGCCCATTTCCTGCTATATGTTGCATGAAGGCAAAACCACTGCATTCACCCGGCAATGCGGGGCAACCTGAAAGGTAAAAACAGGGCCCATTTCCCCAACTGGGGGGGGGGGGGGGGGGGGGGGGGGGGGGGGTACTTTGGTTACAATTGACTGGTGCATAAATGTTCCGCAATTGGAGGACAGAATATTCAGATATTCAGAGATAAGTATACAGCTTATAGTCCAAATAATTGTACGTTGACGGATTTTTTTTAGATTTTTGATATGGCAAATCCTTCACGTACAAATTGTTTAGTATCAAAAGTGGGTAGTTGTTCCGATCAGGATTTCAGGTTAAAGCATATAGCGTCTATAAAATATCATAAAAACAAGAAATATTACCAGATAATGTTATTTTATATTAGTTCCGTACACAAAAATTAAATATCCAACTTAAAATAATGAGTTTGACGGCTTTTCTTCATTTCATTCCGTCAAAACATAACGATATATACATGAAGGGCACCTGCAAGGCTTTAGGGCACAGTTTTAAATCGCTCGGAACATTTCGGCCATGGCCGAGTGGTTACGATAGTATCAAGTTGTTCCCCTTCGCATAATTGTTGTCTGTGTCAGTCAACTTTCGTTTTATTGGAAAGGTAAACAACTTGTTTTAATGCATTAAATGCTTGTTTAGTGCAAAATAACATTTCACTTACATGGTAAAATATGAATATAACTCTTTATGATCCATTTCAACCATAAAATACTTCACTTAAAACAATTTCAATATTTTTTAAACACCCCGTTTTTCGCACATTCCCGTTCAGACGTTAGGGATTGGAAGAATCCTGTATAATACGTCTATTATTTTAGACTAATACAGCTTAGTGCTCCAAACAGTACAAGGGTACACCCATTTGGAAGTTGTAATGTATTGGATATAAAATGGTCATCACAAGCAGCAGCTTATACTTGACTGATCAGCATGAGTAAATCCCCGGACCAGCTTAATTTTATTGTGTTGAGCCAACATCTTCAGTGATCTTGACGTGGGTGAATGTATATATATATATAAAAAATGCTCACTCCGGTCCAAAAAATTGAACAACGAGATCATGAATATGTAAAAAACAAGGCTGTTCCCAATTTGACACAGTGCCACGTTAATATTACATGCAATAAGAGTGGTGTTGATTGCAATTCATTATGCAATCTGGAATGACACTTGTCCAGACCTGATTTCTCCTTTCTTTAATTTAATTTGTAAATAAAATATACAACATTTTTCTAACATTACTTTATTTAAATAAACAAATACATATGTGATCGCTTCAGTATCCATGACTGAAAATAATTATTTACCCAATGTCGGAGAAGACATTCAGATTTAACCTTCCCCACCCACTTTCTGCCTTGCAATACTTTTATTGACAGAACGCAATTAATACATATAGCCTTTTGACATCAACATACACTAAAATACCTACTTTAACTTAACAGTTTGGTGAATTATGCAGACATATCGAGCGATGACATTCACTAAAATTACACTTTTAACTCAATTTCGCCGATTAATTTAGGTTTTCCACACGTGGTGTTGATTTTGTTTGGACAATCACACAGGTTCCCACGTAATTGCGCGAGATTAGGGACTTTATTTATTTGGCCTTACTTCCTACGCGACCTACACGGCCTATTTAAGGTTAATAACAAATTAACATGATTAAAACATGTATGTTTATTGTTTTCACTTAATATTACCTGTTTGATTTGGAATGAAGCTATTTTATAAATCAAATTTAAAAACTTTCCAGATTGCTACATTTATATTCAGAACTATATTTTTGGCGTTGACAGGTGATCGAAATTTATGTTTGTTGTTCGGTCAGAACCAAAACATAATAAGATGAGAAGTGGTATTGATCATAAGAATAAATTATGCAGTTATAAATGACGTAAAACAGATCAACTTGTTTTAAATTGTTATATTTGAATATTTGTAAGATAATCGTCATGTCTATTTTAAATTATTAGACGACATCGAAATGTGTCTTTGTTATGGAGTAAAATGATCTGAGAAAGAAAATGGCCAAAGTGACCCATTCTTTGGCATCTCCACCCCACCATATATTAATAACTTTCAATAAAAAGCCATAGTGAAGGGATCACAAATGGAGATAATTGGTGATTATGAGTACAGCAAGAAGGACCTTATCGGTCATGGAGCTTTTGCAGTAGTTTTCAAGGGACGGCTGCGAAAGGTAGAGTATTCAACTGTTTAATCTTCTCAGAATCATTTGATTCTTTCATACAGTAGGGACTACAGGAAACTTAGAGGTCCGATACCACACCTTTATTATAACAATTAAACATTTGTTATATTTGATGTGTATGGAATGAAACGTGTACTCAGTACTGTTTAACGTGAACTGTTTTGAGCATTAAATTACTGTGATAATCATAACCAGCAAGAAAGAAAATTCCAATCTGAGTGAAGGGCATATTATCTAACACCTTGTGTCTTTTTCTAAAACTCAGGCTCTGAATATCAAAATCAGACATATGACAAAAGATCTTTAAATAAAGTATATGTTGTGTAAATGATTCACTATCTGTTATATGTCATTGATATGTGTACACAATTGTAAAACATGTTCTTCATAACATTTTTGATAATTTTTTATTACCAATGGCTTATGCTCTTAGGATAGCAATTATATAATGAAATTATTTAGGAAACAGTTGAAATGTTTAAGTATACATACTGACCACCCTATTTGTTTCCATTTATTAAAGCATCATTGTGTGACATTAAAACATGATTTAAAAAGTGTGTGTATTAGTGATGTGCAATTGGCTGGATTTTCATTGACAATTAAACACACAGACAAAGAAATGAAATATTTATCGATAATGTAACTTGGTAACTTTTTTCAACAAACAAAAAGCACATTTATGTCAAATTGTCAACAACAATTATAAAAAACAAACATTAGATTTATCAATACTGGTAAAAGTTGGCGCCAATCGTTGACTTTCAGCCCGCCACGACAATTAATCGACCATTATTGATAATTGGCCCACCATTAGTGTATATCGAATGTGTATTATATTGTCTCACATGTATTTAAATTATATGCCATTTGTCAGTGTGATGCTTTAAAAAAAAAGAACAATTAAAATGCTATTGGTTATTGTAAATCATTTTGGTAGAGTCTGTACCTCTTTATATTTGTAAAACTTCAATTTGTACTAAGGGCATGGTACATGACAGGATTTCAGACATTATATAATTGAACATATTGATGATTGATATCCAATGAATATGCTAACAGTTTCTATAACAGCAGGCTTTGTTACCTTTAGTTGTAATTTGGCACACAGATGTTAGACAGTGGGACCAATCAAATGCCTTTAATTATATTTTCTTTGTTAACAATATTGTTTTATTTATTGGTTAGAGTGTGTACTTCGATTGACAGCTGTTGCAACAAGAATGTATTACAAGATATGATGTTGTTGTACAACTTGCACTAATTAATGTTGCTAGACCAAAATTCAGTTTTAACTAAAAGGTCAATGTTCCTATCAATTTAAATTGGCTGGCACCCTACCCCAGTTTTGAAACATCTGTTATTATGAATTTGTCCATTTTGCATAAAAAATATAATAATTATATTTGTTATGTTTCCTTAAACTGGCAGTTTGTTTTACAAAATGGCATGTCTTAATTTTTGCAAATTTTGTGTACAGTATATGTTATACATTTACAGACAGTATACAAATACCAGTTCACAATATTTATCAATCCGTCGCTAATGATTTTACATATTTTTCACCAGAGGCCCGAGAAGACCGTTGCTATTAAGAGCATCACAAAGAAGAACATCGCCAAGTCCCAGAACCTTCTCAGTAAAGAAATCAAGATCCTCAAGGTATTAAACCATATAAATATTACATATCAGCCTAGTGTATCCATAAATGTAAAACAAATGATCTGCCTAGAAATCATTACCAAGTGAAGAAGAACTTTAAGGATTGGGTAAACATATTTTAAAATAGTAACACATTGTGTCTTTAAGGAGAAACTCAGAAAAAGTAAAAAAAACACCTGATTTTGCTTTCAATATTATCCAAAAGTCTACAGGTCAATACTGAGCTGTTAATAAAAGTGTTATGACTTATAGTTTAATGTACATATTTTTACACAGCTAGATTGATCCATGCCTTAACACTGTTTTCCAAGTCAATACATAGTTATACAGCTGCTGTTTGCCTATTTATATGTACAACGTCCATATTTTTGTGTGTTTTCACACTTAAATTATGTTTGCAGGAGCTGTCAAGTCTCCACCATGAAAATGTTGTCCAGCTTATGGAATGCAAGGTGAGCATGTTTTCTGTGAAGGTTTGGTTACAAGAATTTGGTAGAGATTCAAGTTCTTTTGCATATAACTCAAGTCTGATTTATCCAGAAGAAATTAGGGGAGGGCATAATGTACATTCCTTTGGGGATTCTTCACCAACAGATGTTGTGTGGTAGAATGCTATTAGAAATAAGGCCCAGCACAGATGCATGTTCAGTATACATACTTTACCCTATATATTGCATTTATGCTTGTTCACTTGACTGTATGATTAATGCCATTTACTTTGATAGAGTGATACAATCACAAAAGCTGAACATGAACATGTCTGATTCCATAACAGATTGCTACCAGTAATTTGGGTCAGAATACAGATTGAAGTGTGTCATTGCTCTTTCATAAGTTGTTAAACACAAATAAATGACCTCCACATGTACAGCTAAGGTTATTTAGCTTTGCACAGTGGTCAGTTATATCGGTCAGTTCTTGGATATTTTGGTTAGTCCTGCTGCACTATAAGTGTACATGTATTGTGGTCATTTGCTGATCATGACTGCTGGGTAGAGCATTAAGGTCATTCAAAGTCGGTAGCTAAAACAGGTCATAAGCCATTTAAAGTTGCATACGAGGATAGTAAACAATTTAACCCCAGTAGCACATTTCCATTGTATAAAGCATACTGCCATTTACTGTGCAAGGATGCATAATATAGTTAATGTCTCGGATGCACGCATATCCTGCATGTTATTTGGGGTTGTACTGTTTATAACTGGTTTCTTTTATGACCTACTGGCTATTCATGTACACTTTCATGACTTCATTTGATGAGGTCAGGATTGTTTTATATGAGTGTTCAATGTTACATATCAGATTTGTATAAACCGCATATTATGATAAATATAGTGTGATAGTAAAGTTCTATAATGAAACTAAACAATTCAATTAAATGTAAACTTAAAATAAGCTGTCATTTTGAGAAAAAAAAATCTATATTATTGAGTTAGCATGGTCATTGCTGTTTTAAAGAGGATCACTTATTTTTAAAATCATTGCAGTGATACAATCTTGATCATTACAATTTTTTCAAATTACTTTATAATTCAGAACATGCAAACTAGAGTTTTCCAAAAACCCTTGGCCATGAGTGTAGTTTTCCACAATAACAAATTTACCAAAACATCCCCAGGGGCTTGTGTAACATAGCATAATTTTAACTGCTATCACTAAATCCTATTATACATAAATGTGTTATAGACAACATGTTATCTCTTTGTTAAAACATTTTAGGCAACTTAAACTTTTTAACAGATGCTTAAGCAATAAAGGTGGAACAAGTGCATGATTTACTGATTTTATATAAGTTCTAATAGACTGCACAATTAGCATTTTCACAGATTATCTTTTTCACAAGATTTGTTACCTTTGTTATTGACTTGGATGACAAAAAAGTCCCTATTATGTAAAGATTAGATATGATTATTCCTATCCTGTTATGATGCCAGTGTGAGCTGTATAATAAAAACATTTTTGTTGACATTTTCAATTTTGTTTTTATTTTTTGTATTGACAGTTTGTTTATTTTTATTTGTCAAGTGTCAGAGATTATTTGTTTAAAAACAAGTATTTAGGAATACTACATTTTCTTTGTCCCCAGTGGTTGTTTGTGCCAGTTGCCAATGAAAACATGTTTTGTAATGATCAAGTTAAATTCTTTATCATAGTCATTTGGTACACTTCAATGTTCATACCAAGTAGAGTTCATATTATTTATTATGTCCTGTCTGATAAGACTGTTGTTTATTAAAACAAAATTCTTCTCCTACATCCACCGATATAGCTCAGTGTAGTAGAACATAACAACGCAGTAAATGAAATACTTTCATTGGGTCATTACGTGCTATAGTATATATATAAGACAGAAATAAATTGTACACAAACATGACCCGGTTAAAATCTAGGTAACTTGGCTGTTTTCAAACATAGCATGAGCAAGCAGTGATGTCTATTTATAGTGAAGTGACTGACGCTTTACTCCAATCATTTTAAAAGTATCTTTTACGCCCTTGTCTTGAAGTTGGTCAAGTGTGTTAAACCCTTTGTTCAGATAATAAGTGTAGAAATCAGTATTTTGGTCATATTAAAGTGTAAATTAAATACAAGAGCAGTCCAATACAAGCAGTAGATCAAGACTATTTAAAATTTAAGGATTGAAATGTTTTAATTGTTCTTTTTTCCAAATGAAGGATCATTCATGATTACATTTGGTTTATCTTGTGATAGAGGCATGTTTTTCTTTCAAAATTGTGTGAGGCCAGTGTGGTTTGGTAGTGTTAAGGTACTTGAAAATCTCTATGTTCATACCACATTCCCTTGTTCATTTCAGGAGACAACCAACCATGTCTACCTGGTCATGGAATACTGTAATGGCGGTGACCTTGCAGACTATCTCCAAGGTAAACATGCTGAAGGAATACAGTCCCAAGCTCATGCCCAATTTACAATGAACAGATGGGATGTGAATGTTGATTTCATGATTGCACTCTTTCCTTATTTAGTCTTCCTAGCAAGATTCTTCCATAGGTCCATCACCGCCATGAGGCCCCAATTTCTCTAAAAATCATTAGCGTAAAAGGCTTCAGTTCCTGTGGTACATGTATCTTACTCCATATTGCCAAATTAGTTACTATATTTTACAACATCAGAAATAGTTTATGGTGACTATCTTAAATATAACTTCTTTTAAATGTTTCTAAACTTTTTTAAAGAGAAAATAATTCTCAATTCATTACCCCCAAAAAATTGTGTTCTGAGCTTGATCCGGTTATATTAGGGACTTAGATTGTCTGAGAAATTGAGGCTTGTCTGAGAAATTGAGGGCCTCAATATCTCAGACAATCTAAGTCCCTTAATGAGGCCAGTTTTTCAGTTTTCAAATGCACTAGGAAAGTCAAAACTCTTGACTCAAGATCATATGATAAATTTGTTTATAACAGATTTTAAGGATTATAGATATGCTGGAAATACAAAGATAGTCTAAAAGTAGAGTATTTATCTTTCTCATTGTTTTGCTTATCAACGAATGTTTTATTTTTTAAGAATGAAATCGCTTTTGTGCATTGCTCTGACATTAATCACTTGTAATCCCACATCAAATATCAATGGGCGGCTTTCATCTTGAGGCAAATAAATCTCCTCATTGTAAATTTGTAACAGTGACAAATTGTCACCATGCAGCTTGGTGCATTTTTTTGACATTTTTTTTTATTTTTTTTCTGAATTGATTATAATCTGAGGGTTAGCATATCAGTCAATGACTTGTATCTGGTAATGAATTTAAATGATATTGGTCAGGAGGATGCACACACTGTGAATATAAACTTTGTTGACCCGTCAGTATCAATCATTCAGATTAAAATCGTTACTGATAAAATCTGAAATTGCCAAATTTAAAGATGGATTTAAATCAACTTCTTTATTGTGATTTTTTAAACATGGCTATGTTAAGGCTCAAACATTTTCTAAATGTACTGTTTCATAGAGTGTAAAGTTCCACTTATTTGATATAAGTAATATTTTTAGGTCTCAAAATAACAATTACATCATTAGGATTACATCATCATCGTGCATTATAGGTTTTAAATGTTTGCGTGTCAGGAATAGGCTTTAAAGTACTTGTATCTAGGCCTAGTCACCTCTGTCTAATCTGTTTAAATTTTTGAATTTTAATGTAAGATACATTGTACTTCAAAAAGATTGGCCAGCATATGCCTTAACAACCGGCTGTGCTCCAATAAATGGTTGTTTAATAACAATGAGAAGTAGGTGACTGACATATGAATATGGTGAAATACGGAGATTTGTCTTTGTGAGGGCATGTAAGGCAATATGGGCGTGTTATGACATGCTCTTACTATTGCGTCTTATATTTCCTTACTCTTCCTTATTCTGTGGCATGACAAAGAACTCTTTCGTGATCAATATTCTATTTGTCAACAAAAAACAGCTGTTAGTTACACAAAGAGTAAATGGTCCACAGTCTGTAAGGCCAGAAACTATCATAGATATAACAATTTTTTGATCCGTTTTAGTCGAACAAATATGTTTGTGTAATTTATAAAATTAAGATTCATTATTTCATGATTGATATGTGTAATTATAATTATAAAAGTAACGAAAGAAATTAAATGCACAGTCATTCTGAGCTGACAAATATTTGATCATTAGACATTTTTACATTAATTAACATTAACAGTTTTTAGGTACCGGTACTCATATTTTTATTTTATTACTATTCATTCATAAAGTTGAGGTTTCCCTTCAATTTTGCTAGATATTTTTTTGCCTAACGCTTTCTAGACACCATTGGCAAATGACAGCTTATGTCGTATTAATGGCAGCCAGGGCTTATTTTGCAGAAAACTTTGGCCAACAGTCAAATAATTCCTCTCAATTTAGACAATAATGGTAGAGATTGTACATTTGTGCTGAAAGACCTAAGCACTGAGCTGCGGTGTGTAGTTCAATATTTTCAGCAAGGGTTAACATTGCCAAGTTATTAAGTACTTTTTGTACAGTTACTTGACACAGATGTTTGTTTGTTTGTTTTTCAGCCAAAGGTACCCTCAGCGAGGACACAATCTCATACTTTCTCAAACAGATAGGTACGTACGCTTTCTGTGTGTATTGTTAACTCCTTTTGACATGTTTGCACCCATTTTTGGGGTTCCTGGAGCCATGCCCTCAAGGTGTGCCCCTAAAATATGCTCTTTCTTATGTCAAATCCTCTACCCACTCCTGAAACATTTATTTGGTAAATACATACAGTCCATAACCATTTATTTCCTGTCAGTACATACTAACGTTCTTTCAGTTTTTTAGTGGTCTACATAATAATTTGTAAATAACGCACAAACTGGGCAAGCCACTGTTTATATTTACCGCTTCACCTGATAAAATTTGGTTGACTGCTGATTCACTGAAATAGATGTATTGTAAAAATACTGCCTTTTCATTGAACAAAATATTGTGTTAACCACTAAATATGTTTTGCATATTACTAACAAGTGTTTGAACATGAACAACTTCTTTGGTCTTATTTTCACAATACTAAAATGATTTTAGTGATTTTATTTTAATAATGCTGATGTAATTGTTAATACAGTAAACAAATCCATAATATACCAAATGACTTCATAAAGTCCAAATTGTAATTGAAACAGAAATTTTATCAACAAAATGGCTGTTTTCCATATTCAGTATCACCTCATTAACAGTTGCATTATGACTTTTTGGCTTAATAACTAATGCAATTCAGATAAACATCAAGTTTGTCTCCATCTTAAAGCACTATCTAATATAGATTAGATTTTTAAACATTTTTTTCCATTTAAGAATATATACAGACATTGTATTCATGTTGCACCCAATTGAAAGGCCCTAACAGTCATTAGTGATCATCTTAAATACATGACCATTATCAGATAATCTGACTGAATATTTTTATTATTTTATTGTAAGTACTAATCATTATTATCCCAAACACTACCAATTGTCAAATCTTTATCATGTTTATTCTTACTTAAGATTATGTGTGCTGTTCATTTGTATAGAGATTTCCAGATGTCCTATGTTGTAAAGATTGATCAAGTGTAAGTGGACAGTTATTATGTCTTGCCTAACATCACACACATTGACAAAGGACCAGCTGATAATGTAAATAAAACCATCATAAACAGAGGCTGGCATATCTGACCATTTGTCCTATGTGACAAGCTTGACAAAAACTGCTTTTTATCAGTTGTTTCATGAAAAACATGTCTTTTATTTATGGTTGATTATCTCACAATATGTTAAACAATCTAAAGGCATACTTGAACACATGATTCACACATGATGAAAAGGCAACAAAGGGAAAAATAATGTGCAATCATCTTCCATTTTTTCTGCGCTTAGCACAATTGCTTTCTTTCTACCTGTATATTGTATAAAATGTAATTGATCCTACTGGGTTAATGCATTTTAAGATGAAGAGGTCTTCAAGAAAATTCTATCATAAATATTAGATGAATGAAGCTGCATCATGTTTAGGAATGGACTAACGTTTTAAGGGTCATCTGCTCATTGGCATGGTAGTAGGAAATAAACGCCATAGGAATCAGACAAAAAATCCCTTTAAAAAAGGTTTATACAAGATTCCTAGTTTTAACTCCCCAAGTTAATACAAAAGGTTTATGCTAGAATCATAAACTGTACCCTCTAAATTTTCTACAAGGTTTACATAAACTTTACTCACTAAGTTCATAATTATTAAGTGTTTATAATCCTTAGCCTTACCCTCAAAAAATAAAAAAAAGTTTATACCAGAGTCCTAAACTGTATGCTCATAGTTCAGGCAAGGTTAATACTGAAATCCTAAACTGCACCCTCAGAGTTCATACAAATGATTTGTATTAGAATCCTAATCATTACCCTTTTGAAAAATATAAGGGTTATACCAGGACCCTTAACTTAACCCTCCATGTTCATATATGGTTTATACCAAGATCCTAAACCCCCCCCCCCCCCACCCATTCATACAAGGTTTATTCCGTACCAAAACTTGACCCTCCAAGTTCATACAAGGTTTATACCAGAATCCTATATTGAGCCAGTGTTCTTAGGTTTAGGTTAAAAAAAAATTCCTCCACCATGCAGGAGCTGCGATGAGGGCATTAAAGGACAAGGACATCGTACATCGAGACATGAAACCCCAGAACATCCTGCTGTGCTTTCCGCCGGGTAGCAAGAATCCACCAGCCGCACAGATCAGCCTCAAAATTGGTGAGAACTTTACACATGTTCGGATATGTTGGATACCGGTTTATCAATAATCATAGGATACCTTGAACATTGTTACTGTGACATTATTGCTTCATGACTTTATTGCCTCATGGCATTATGTCCTAGTGGAATCAAGGACTTGAATGATTACCATTCTTATGCTTAATCCATATATCTTTGCAACATGAATACATGAAGGAGCTTTGTTTAAGTTTCATATTGTCACAAACTATGTACATTAGACAGTTCACTTGTTCTTGGCTTCATTTGCTCAAAAGATATACCAGTACATTTAGATCATTATCAGATCATTGTTTACTTGTTTTTGGCTCTATTTGCTCAAAATAATTGCATGTAGATTATTATCAAATCATTGTTCAACTGCATGTATAGTCTTGTAAAGTGTTAACTACTAGTCTTTTGAACTATTGCCTTATAAAGAACTTTTGAAGATATTTTTTTCAGATATAACTGAGACACTTTGTTTTCATTGAAAAAAAATGGAACAAAACATTTTGTATTTATCATTTGTGCTATTGTTATGTACTTAGATCTGATGTGACAGTTTATCCTAATCCCTGCACTTTTGTATTATTACAGCTGACTTTGGGTTTGCCCGGTTTTTGGAGGATGGGGTGATGGCTGCCACTCTCTGTGGCTCACCTATGTACATGGTGAGTAACCTTATCAGCTTCACTTTTCAAATTAGCTGTTTCATAAGTTCAGTTAAGGGTTTTCTTATTTATAACTATACTATAGTTCTGAGAAGAGTATAGCCTTTATTTCCAGCAAAGTTTATATCGCCTATTGGTCTGAAATAAGTTTCATTCTAAATCATTCTGAATTGCAGTCAATAACTCAACAGAAACATGACAACATAATTGGGTGCTTCCCATGCTGAAAACACATTATATTTCAAGTCAGTCAAAATAATGTGTAAAATCTTAATGATTCAAGGCAGAGTTTCTTTACATTCATTTCTATTACATATTGAGCTCTTGTTTACAATATTTTGTTGTTAAGAGGAATTGATACTACTCTCAGTCATACAATATATTTATCCACCTTTTATGAAATGGAAAAAGGTTGTTAGTATGTACTAGTAAAAAGAATGGTTTGGTATCGCATAACCATTTATTTTGTGTAAGTCGTAATAACATCCTTTAACTTTTTTAGTGATCTTCAAACTAATGTGTAAACTACTCACTAAGGAGTTCAGCAACTGCTTTATCTACCGCTTCACTGATTAAAATCAATAACGGCTGACTACTGATTACTGAAATAAATGTATTGACAAATTTAAAGTATACTGCCTTCTCATTGGACCAAAAAATATATTCTCCACTAATCAGTTAAAAGACTTTTTGCCCTTGTTAGTTGTTGTTGGTATTATTCATTTATAAGATCATTCTTTAAAAGGATACACTTTGTATTTATTTGCCATTATGCACTTGAAAATTCTTTGAGTTGTAAACATTGTTTATGTTTTGATGTGGATCATTTTGTGGTTACATTTTATAAACAAAAATGGTTAAGTTCACCAACGCCCGCAGACATCAAATAACGCAAGACGTAAGTTGTTAAGTAAGTAAGTTCTTGCCTTAGGGCACGTTCCTAATCAATGATGTAATATTCAACATTTTGGCTGTAATACATACTTGATGGTGAGTTGTATAAGGGGAGTATTTGCTGTGTATCGAAAACCACAGAAACCACGGATATGACGATATCGTCAGCTGTGAAAAACTGCTGGATCGGTTATTTGGCTGTCTTTTTCTTTATTCTTTCCATGCCTTATTGATTCTGTCCTAAGCAAACTTTGCTGATGCAATTGTTGCTTTACTGATTAGGAATTTATGTGTTATTGCTCTGTCTGATTTGGTCTTATGCAACACACTGAAGTTATTGATTATTATTATGGTTATTCATTTGAAGCAAAGAATTTCTTGAACCATGTTCCAGTTATGCTTAAACTTAAGGAATGTTAAAATGACAGTTGTATCAGCTCATATATATAAATGGTTATACATTAACTGATGGAGGTTGTGAGAGTTTGTATTTTTGAAGTAACTACATGTATGAGCCCATAGTATATTTTGAAGCATTTTTTTTTTTTTCAAAATTCTTTATCTTAGCAGAATGAAAAGTGCAAAGTGCTGTCTTTAGGCAGCTCGTATTTTGACATTCATTATCCTGACAACATATGTAAACATAAAAAACGAAACAAAATAACAACATGGTACTTTATGTCATCCCAAGCATCTTCCAGCATCTGTCAGCATCTGTCTCTCAAGGCGCCCCAGGTGGCTATGTCAGTGAGGTATAAAGCAAAGGGGAGCAGTGAGGTATCAGGAACTACTCACGGGCAATGCCCACTTTATTACCGTAAGCATAACCCCATGCCCAGGCTACATTTCCCTTCCTGGTGTCTGACGTGATCATTTTATTTCAGTATGAAGGGAAGGCCGACCTGTGGAGTATCAGGACAATAGTGTTTGAATGTCCCACCATTAAGGCTCCCTTTATTAAGTAAGCAAAACCCCATGAACAAGCTATATTCCCTTTTCAGGCACCGGAGGTGATCATGTCACTGCAGTATGACGCGAAGGCTGACCTATGGAGTATCGGGACAATCGTGTTCCAGTGTCTCACAGGCAAAGCCCCATTCCAGGCACAGACCCCTCAACAGCTCAAGCAGTACTATGAGAAAACACTGGAACTCAGGCCTAAGTATGAACAGAAATTGTTTGTTTTGAATAAGTGAACGAAATAGATTGTCATTGTACCAGTATATCGCGAAGAATTTTTCTAGATATTTACTGACTATATTGTCAATCATTTTGTGTGGTTTATATTGACCAATCTTGTACAACAAGCCATATATTCACGTACTATATTGTGAATGATTTTGTGTGGTTTATATTGTCACAATGACCAATCTTGTACAACAAGCCTGTTTTTGTGTGCAGCATTCCGTCAGGGACGTCCCCTGAGCTCAAAGACCTTCTACTGAAACTGCTGAAACGAAATGCCAAGGAGAGGATAGAGTTTGGTACGTAGCCAGCAGAGCATTGACATATAATGAAACAAACTGGTAATCTCAATTAGTAGCTTTTGATAATGTTAGTTAACATTTTGATGTTATTTAATTAAGTGGTGTGAACTATATTTTTCATTCCAGCATGTCAAGCTTTTTTATATTATGATAATAAATAACTTGTTGCAACTCTCTTTACGACTATCTGACATTTCTATTCTGTTTGTATTTTTCAGATGACTTCTTTATTCACCCGTTTCTGCGACCACTGTCACCTGCAGCCTCGTGTAAGTAAACATGTACTCACTGGAGATGGGGGAAAGGGGGTTTCATAAAGTGGTTTTATCATGGTCTGGTCATTTTAACTTTGACACACCTCAGTGCTTTTAGAGTTGTTATCAGCATTCAGTATTAACGATGTTAAAAGTAGGAGAAGAAATTTTAAAACCTTACATGATTTTAAATATTTGAATTCAAGGCCTTAAAGTGTGTAGTACATTACTTTTATATATTGCTTTGTCATACTTGCAATTTTGGAACACTTTTAGATATGACATCAGGATTTGCTTTCTATATTTATGCATTATAAATATCCTTGTATTCAGTCTGAATAAGTTAATATGAGTCACTCTTTGAACTTTTCTTAAACTTTATTGCGTGTTTATCAAATATTTGATAAATCATTGATCACCTTTTGAATGTTGAAGTCCTCTTCCTTGCCAAACCTTACTCATTGGTGATCAATTAAATATTTGGTTGAAAAGAAAGCCGAAGAAAAAGCTTGGTTAAGTGATAGTTTTACTGTAGATTTCATGAACATTAAGTGTAATATTTGCAACTTCCCCTGTGACAGTCCCAGGTCAGAGTCCCAGAATCTCCAATCTGAAGGCCTCTCTGAAGGTATACTCGACTTCCCCCTGTCCGGGAAAATAAACTTATTATATAACATCCCTCCTCTGTGCTGGATCCAGTATCCAGCCTCTCTAAAGGCAAAATCAACCTCCCCACTGTCCTGGAAAATGAACATGACATATAATATTTGCAGCGTCGCCTGTGCCAGTTCCTGGTCGGAGTCCCAGTATCTCCTCGGACAGTCCAGCCTCTCTGAAGGCCAACTCGGCTTCCCCACTGTCTGGAAAAATGGAATACTCCCCCTCACCACCAGCTGTACAAACACACAAAGTAATATACACAATGTGGGGAAATAACATTAAAATCTGACTTTTTGAAATGCATGGTGTAAATTATGGCTTGTGGAATAATTCCACAAGGCTACTTTGGACTTATTGAGTCTAATGGATTTGAAGTAAACTCTGACTGTCAAAGAAAAGGAATATCTTATGTTATAAAAAGTCAGTATATATGTATAAAACATTCTTTTTATAGAATCAAATTTAGTATCATTGTTTTGGTATCTTTTTCACTTGAGTTTATTTTATGTTTACTGTTTTCAGTCCAAATCCAGCAGTAAGCTGGAGAGAATTTCCTCGGGTCACAAAATTGGGTCCCCACGAGAAGGGTTTATGAAGGTTGCAAAGGAAACCCCAGAACACGGGTCCCAGGCCAGCACCCCTACAGAGGTAACCCTTCTGTTTTATATAGCACAGTCTGTCTTTGAATGTCACAGTGAGCTTGCTCTGCCTGAATTGTGATCAATGTGCCTTTTTGACGTATTTATCACTTTGTGCGCTTGCTAATTGTTGTACTATTTTCCATTGTAATTGCTTCAAACATTTTCCCTACCAGATAAAAAAAATGTCACTAAATTTCTTCATAGCACATTGAAATTCTTTGCAGCGATTTCTAAGAGAAAAATATGTGAATGTGTGGCGAATTAACCCCAAAGTACTGGATAAAAAATGCTTGTACCAGGTAGTCACCTTCTATTATCCACAGTTAACCCCATCCTTACATTGAAAACATTGAGAAGTGGCACTTTGAATTGATGTTTTTTGTTTCACAGCATGGCTGACATTTTATCCCTTCCAATATCATTATAACAGTTTTCATGATAATCATCATTATCATCATCATCATCATCATCATCATCATCATCATCATCATCATCATCATCATCATCATCATAAGCAGTCATAAGCAGTCATCATCATATCATCATCATCATCATCAACATCATCATCATCATCATCATCATCATCATCATCATCATCATCATCATCATCATCAACATCAACATCATCATCATCATCATCATCATCATCATCATCATCATCATCATCATCATCATCATCAACTTATTCATGATGTATTCCCAACATAATAAAATGACTCCAAGAATATTCTATACAGAATATATTATCTCAAATAAATAGAAATTCACAACTGTTCATATATAGATTGAATCCATTACGTAATGATAAGTTGAATCAATATTTCCTCAATATGTGTAGCATCCACCGCTTCCTTATTTCTGGGCAATTTTGTCCTGCATGATTCATAACGGTTTCGGATTTTTGTGTTTAAGAAATATAACTGAGCATTAGACAAATAATTTCCTGTCTGACAGCTTTAATATACTATATAGAAGGAAAAATAAAGGATTAAGTCTTTCATTTCAAGTTGCAAAGTGGTATAAGGAAGGATATATTGGAGTGATAAAAGGATTCAATAAGTTATGTTGTAACAATACTTAATTTTTTTTTTAATGCAGCAATATAAATTGTATGCTTTTGGAATTAAATCAATATTGTGTAAGACTTAAATTGTATTTGTTAAGCTCAATATAATGCCGTGAAGCTTATTAGCCATGTAAGCATCGTTACAAGGTTTTGATATGCGTGGGATGGGTGTAAACCTTGTGCTTCTCAGATGGATCATTTGCTGTAGAGACTGTGGATGCTTCCCTGAAGTGATTATTTGCTTGCATAATTATTTTGTTTAGCTCAATCATTCAAAGGAAAAGGACATTAAAATATGATTTGCATTTTTGGCTTCCTTCGTTTGGTAGTATAATGCAAAATTTCTAAAAGTGGCCAAGCCAGCGCCCTTGTTATGGTTTGGGGTTTTTGTGTTGAATGCCGAATATTTTATGTAGTTAAATAAACATGAAACTTTTAAATATAATTTTGTGTAGAGATCAATTTGATTTTGTGTTAATAACATCAACAAGAGAAAGTTGCAAGAAATTGTGCTAATCTTTTGTGTCAAAAAAATCAAAGATTGACCAATGTGAATGTGTATATTGCAGGACTTTGTGATGGTTCATGGGACAGAGGGATCGGATCATTCAGACACAGATGACAAAGCCAAAATGTCCACAGACGGGTAAGCAGCTTATATCAGGACATTTTTGTGTGATAAATGAAGTGTGCATGGGTGAAAATGTAGTGTATATTTCTCTAATAGCTGTATAAGAAAATTATTTCGAATATACCCAATATCAAAAATGATTTTTTTCCTTAAAGATAAGCTGTACTTGTGTCAGCTGTTGTGTATGTAAAATTCAAATAAATCTACAATATATCAATGTAACATTACAGACGTGTTGAGCCAGCCAACACAGTAACGATTACACCTACCTCTGGAGCAGCCATGTTCCAGAAGGACTCCAGCTCCCCCCTTGGTGTGAATCGCCCATCAAGCCTGCAAGTGGGCTCTCCGCAAGGGGACAGCCCCTCCCACTCATCTCCCATCCCTGTACCAACCCAGGTGGCAGCCTACAAGCGCATGTGCACCTCACCGACAAGCCCACTAGCACAGCAGGCAAAAGTACTGACGGACACCAGTCTTGTGAAAAAGGTTGGTACTTTGCAATTGTCATTCGAATATTTGTTAATATAAGCACGGACCTATAAACCATGGTTTATAGGCCCCTGATATAAGGATTGATAGAGATTTTTCAGTTTATAATTTTGGAAATTTTGTTTTAAATACAAACCTATATGGAAGTTTAAGTATCTCAAGGAAAATAAGTGAAGCTTTAAGGATGCATAATTTTGAAATGTCATAAAAAGGAAAATATTTCTGTTTTCTAGTAGCTATGACAAGTTTGATATTACTTACAGGGTGAGATTGAGCGTAAGGACTCGAGTCTGTTACGTGCTGGCTCAGACCCGCGTGTGAACATAGTGGACATATCCCCACCCGTGCAGTTCAGTATCGGGACTCCGCCCAACTCCTCCCCAAACCCTGGAGCATGGAGGCGTGGCAGCATCTCCACCTCTCCCAACAAATACAGCACTACCCCACCATCACCGCTCAAAAAATCAGGTTAGTGATTTCCTTATATTACATACATTTAATATATTCATATATTAACATTATCAAATATGACCTGTGTGGATTTTTATATTGTTACTTTTTAAATTGATCAAACTTGTTAGATATAAATTATTTGGACAGGTTTGTAATGCATGCTTTTAAGACGTAGTTACTGATTGCATTTGTGTCAATTAACATCAAAATGAAATATATTTTGCAGTTTCTAAGAGTCAGCGTAAGAGTAAGTAAAAAAATCTAGCTTAAAACACTTATAAACCATACTTAGCACTGCCTAACTCAAGCTCAAGCACACAGTGTACAAAGAGCAATATCCATTCCTAAAAATCTTTTAAATCATATGTGTTTTTTCAGGCTCAGTCCCCGCCCACTTGTCACCGGTGAGCTACACAGGGCCGTCCTCCTTGCCCACCATAATGGATTCACCCACGAAGGTTCCCAGCACCCTGCACTTCCCCACAAATCTGAATGAGATGCGCCAGGGTGGACTTGTCAGTAATGCGGCATACCTGAGACACCATCCCTACACTGTGCCAGAAAATCTACAGGGGATGGAATTCAATGGAAATGGTAATAAAGCAGTTATTTTATAATGCTCCCTGAAGGCTCCCCTCTTGTGTGTCTATCCGTTCAGGAAGCCCGTGTCTGGAGAATAACTTCAGAACTATGGGGGGATTTCAATGAAATGTCAAACACAGACAGTGAGCAATATACACAAGTGTAGTGCATGAAAACCAGAGCTTTAATCCTATCTATATTAACTGAATTATCTCCCCTTTACCATATGTTTTTAGCTTGACTATTCAAAGAATAAGGTAGGCTATACTACTTGACCCAGCATCGGCATCGGCGTCCAGTTTAAGTTTTAGGGCAAGTTGGGATTTTCACTTAGTCCAATACCCTTCATTCAACTGACACTTCACACAGTTGTTCAGGGCCATCACATAATGAGGTTAGATAACTCCATATTATCCTTTATACAAATTATGGCCCCTGATTGACTATGGAACTTAGGTAAAAGTTTTAGGGCAGGTTGGGATATTTATTAATAACTTCTATACCATTTGTTCAATTAACTAAATACTTCACACAGTTGTTTAATACAAGTTATGGCCCCTGATTGACTTAGGTTAAAGTTTTAGGGCAGGTTAAAGTTTTAGGGCAAGTTGGGATTTTCACTTATAAGTCCAATATCCTTCATTCAATTGACTTAATACTTTACACAGTTGTTCATGACCTTCACATGATGATGTTAGATAACTCCATATTATATTTTATACAAATTATGACCCATGATTGACTATGGAACTTAGGTTAAAGTTTTAGAGCAAGTTGGGATATTTATTGATAACTTCTATACCCTTCATTCAATTGACTTAATACTTCACACAATTGTTCAGGACCATCACACAATGAGGTTATATAACTCCATATTATCCTTAATACAAGTTATTGGCCCTGATTGACTTAGGTTAAAGTTTTAGGGCTGGTTAAAGTTTTAGGGCAAGTTGGGATTTTAATAAAAAAACTTCTATACCCTTCATTCAATGCCCTTAATACTTCGCAGAATTTTTGACGACCATCTAACAACAAGGAACATAACTCCATTTTAGCCCTTAATACAAATTATTGCCCTTGAATGTTTTTTTTTTTATGCCCCGAAGGTGGGCATATTAAAATCGCACCGTCCGTCCGTCCGTGAGTCTGGCTCAATAACTCGTGTCCAGGCTGTAACTTTCCCTTGTATGGACAGATTTTAAAATAATTTGCCACATGTGTTCCACATACCAAGACGACATGTTGTGTGCAAGACCCGTGTCCCTTCCTCTAAGGTCAAGGTCACACTTAGTGTTTATTCACAATGTAGTGCTGCATATAGGACATAGAGTATAGGTTGTTGTGTCCGTGCTGTAACTTTCCCTTGAATGGACAGATTTTAAAATAACTTGCCACATGTGTTCCACATACCAAGATGACGTGTGGCGAGCAAGACCCGTGTCCCTACCTCTAAGGTCAAGGTCACACTTAGTATTTATTCACAATGGAGTGCTGCATATAGGACATAAGAGTATAGGTTGTTGTGTCCGGGCTGTAACTTTCCCTTGAATGGACAGATTTTAAAATAACTTGCCACATGTGTTCCACATACCAAGATGACGTGTCGCGAGCAAGACCCGTGTCCCTACCTCTAAGGTCAAGGTCACACTTAGTATTTATTCACAATGGAGTGCTGCATATAGGACATAGAGTATAGGTTGTCGTGTCCGGGCTGTAACTTTGCCTTGTATGGACAGATTTTAAAATAACTTGCCACATGTGTTCCACATACCAAGACGACGTGTCGCCTGCATGACCCATGTCCTTACCTCTAAGGTCAAGGTCACACTTAGTGTTTATTCACGATGGAGTTTTGCATATAAGGACATAGAGTATAGGTTGTCATGTCCGGGCTGTAACTTTCCCTTGTAAGGACATAATTTAAAATAACTTCCACATGTGTTCCACATACCAAGACGACGTGTCGCGTGCAAGACCCGTGTCCCTACCTCTACGGTCAAGGTCACACTTAGTGTTTATTCACAATGGAGTGCTGCATATAAGGACATAGAGTGTAGGTTGTCGTGTCAGGGCTGTAACTTTCCCTTGTATGGACAGATTTTAAAAAAACTTGCCACATGTGTTCCACATACCAAGACGATGTGTCGTGTGCAAGACCCATGTCCCTAACTCTAAGGTCAAGGTCACACTTAGGTGTTTATTCACAATGTTTATTCACAATGGAGTGCTGCATATAGGACATAGAGTATAGGTTGTGGTGTCTGGGCTGTAACTTTCCCTTGTATGGACAGATTTTAAAATAACTTGCCACATGTGTTCCACATACCAAGACGACGTGTCGTGTGCAAGACCCGTGTCCCTACCTCTAGGGTCAAGGTCACACTTAGGTGTTTATTCACAATGGAATGCTGCATATATAAGGACATAGAGTATAGGTTGTCGTGTCCGGGCTGTAACTTTGCCTTGTATGGACAGATTTTAAAATAACTTGCCACATGTGTTCCACATACCAAGACGACGTGTCGCGTGCATGACCCATGTCCTTACCTCTAAGGTCAAGGTCACACTAAGTGTTTATTCACGATGGAGTTTTGCATATAAGGACATAGAGTATAGGTTGTCATGTCCGGGCTGTAACTTTCCCTTGTAAGGACATAATTTAAAATAACTTCCACATGTGTTCCACATACCAAGACGACGTGTCGCGTGCAAGACCCGTGTCCCTACCTCTACGGTCAAGGTCACACTTAGTGTTTATTCACAATGGAGTGCTGCATATAAGGACATAGAGTGTAGGTTGTCGTGTCAGGGCTGTAACTTTCCCTTGTATGGACAGATTTTAAAAAAACTTGCCACATGTGTTCCACATACCAAGACGATGTGTCGTGTGCAAGACCCATGTCCCTAACTCTAAGGTCAAGGTCACACTTAGGTGTTTATTCACAATGTTTATTCACAATGGAGTGCTGCATATAGGACATTGAGTATAGGTTTTGGTGTCTGGGCTGTAACTTTCCCTTGTATGGACAGATTTTAAAATAACTTGCCACATGTGTTCCACATACCAAGACGACGTGTCGTGTGCAAGACCCGTGTCCCTACCTCTAGGGTCAAGGTCACACTTAGGTGTTTATTCACAATGGAATGCTGCATATATAAGGACATAGAGTATAGGTTGTTGTGTCCGGGCTGTAACTTTCTCTTTTATGGACAGATTTAAAAATGACTTGCTACTTGTGTCAGACATACCAAGACGACATGTCGCGTGGAAGACCAATGTCCCTACCTCTAAGGTCAAGGTCACACTAAGTGTTTATTCACAATGGAATGCTGCTTATAAGGACATAACAGTGTAGGTTGTCAAGTATGGGTGGTATTTTTATGTTTAGAGGCAATTTAAAATAACTTGACATATGTATTTGACACGTAAAGGCAAGATCAACTTTTCATGTACTGACCTTGTTCATAGGTCAATGTCACATTCAGGGGCATTCGTCACATACTGTGACAGCTCTTGGTTTTTTTTAATTTTTCTTTTAATTTCTTTTGGAAGGCACATTTTTATATTCCTAACCACATTTTCATAAAGGGAAAACAAGTTATTTAAATGACTTGCATCATTGTTCGGGCAGGCTGGTGTAAGGGCAGCATCAAAGTCGCCTTATGTATCGAATAATTTTAGCTAGGTTTGACATAAAGAGACCAAACTTGGTTTGAGTTTATGGAGACCTTTTATTGGAATGGGTTTGAGGCCCCTGAAGGTTACTATTAATAGAAAAAGGGTTGGTATTGAATAACTTAAGTAAAGGTCTTCATATTGGTACCAAATTTGGTATATAGGAAGAGTTTATAGAGACCTTTCCTGAGATTGTGTTTTGGGCCCCGAGAGTTATGGTCTAGGTCAAGGTCAAAATAGAAATATATATAGTACTGAATAACTCAAGTAAGGGTTGACATAGTGTGACCAAACTTGGTATATAACACAAGTTTATGCAGAGCTTTCATGGATTGCCTTTTGGCCCCCTAGGGTCACTGTTACTAAAAATAGATTACTGTTTTAGTTATGGTTGACATACTGTGACCAAACTTGATATGTAGGAAGAGTTTATGGAGGTCTTCCATGCGATTGTGTTTGCGGCCCTTAGGATCAAGGTCACTGTTACAAAAAACAGAAGACATTTAAAACTGAATCTCTTCTGCCAATCATTAGAAACCTGGTTTTGTCACATTGCGATTCTTGTTCCCTTTTCAATTTGATTGTTTTATTGCTTTTGACAGGCACATATTACTTTCTAAGTCAAAGTGGCGTAGTCGAGCACGCTCTCTTACGACAGCTCTTGTTATAATGAGTGCTAACACACACCCTTGTCTGAAGAATAATTATTGATAGGATTTAAATGAAACTTAATATAGACAAAGGGCAATATGCATTAGTGAAGTATGCAAGAACCATAATCTTAGCTTCAGTCATTGCTGAATTACCTCACCCTTTCACTGTTGCAGTAAGCTGCTTGTTGAGACCATAACTCAAAAAGTACTAAAGGTAGTTAAATGTTACCTGGAATATAGATACATAATGATGTGAGTGCACAAGAGCTTTTATCCCATCTTCCATTTTGACTAAATCATCTCTTCCTTACCATTATTTTTATACTTATTTTTTGCCTGGAGCATTACCCCAAAATTGTAAGAAGTATTGACCATAGACTTCATATACAACTAAATATTCAATAGTACTCAATCAGAGTGCAAATATCCCTTTCAATCATATCCTTGTTGATGCAACCCCTGCAGAAAGTGGTGCAGATGGGATAGGTGAATTTGTGTAACAATTTTTTATTGAAAAACAACCTACCAAGTTATAAAAAAGCATGTCGTTTCAGGGTACCGTATATAGAACCAAAGTTTGCCTTCCAGTTTGTATTAACACCTTTTTAATCATGCTTTGTGACAGGTTATGTACAATTCAAGGGGTGAAAGCGGAACTGTTCTAGCTACTTCTTCATTTTATGTCACTTAGAACTGTTTCGCTTTCATGCTTTGGTACATTGCTATTTCACTGAAGTTCTACAGTTGATCAGATATATCAGCAGAATTATCTTGTTGAGCCCCGCATGTTGGAAATGTTTGCAGTGATCAAGCCGGGAACACCTAGCAGGACGGAGGGAACCAGCATGTTGTCACAGCAACTGTTCAAGGCGGCGTTTGGGGAGAGTCCTAACCAGGGTAAGAACATCTTTCACTGTGCTCCTTGGTAATTTTGGCAGACTGCAGTTCCAGTAGTTTTTAAATCCTGTGAATATTATTAGAATGATGTTTAGAATTATTTTTCTGATTGTTATTCTTAAAGAATCTCGTCAAGTGATTCCATTTGGTGGTGGATTTGGTGGTAAGAGGGAGCGTTTAAACTCTGGAAACAGTGACAAGTCAGATCGTTCTGGAGGGTATGTGAGGCGGGGCCAGTCGATCGAGGCATCCCCACCCCCCACCTTCATGTATGCTCAGTCCCCATCCAACATGGAGGGACCCATTGCATTTGTGGCCCCAGAACTGTCAGAGGAGACCTTAATGGATGTGAGAATCTTATATGAAATTGTAATAGACATTAATAAAATGATAAATAATCCAGTACAGGATATGTTAAACAGTGCTGATCTGTTTTCATTACAGTGTAAGAAGTGGGCTTGAAGACTGGTTTAAACTTTGTTTCTTTTTCATGAAATATACATGTACAATCAAGTATATTTTTCTGATGTTGATCTTGTAATGTAACAAGGATTTAACAACAAGCATTATAAATATTCCTCTTAAACAAAGACTTTAATTAAGGGATTAAACAAAATAAAAAAACCTTCATTAGTTTAAAAATGTATCATAATAATAATTAAATTGATATTCAACAGGACAACCACAATGCAATCCTTGCGAAGCTGAACTTTGCCCTTGACCTTGTTGAGTGTATACTGGAGGTTGCAAGGTCGCGGGTAGCTTCTCTTTCTTCCTTCTCCGAAAGTGTCTCTGTCAAACACGGGGAACAATTAAACGATCAGGTATGGGAAAGTTTGGAATTTGATTCAACTGATATTTGAGCCAAATGGTTCTTAACTAGATATTTAAATAAATCAATCAATCCCTGAAAGAAATCAATGGAACTTAATGCAGATGTGGTACATTAGACAACCAATTGTAACGATTTTATTCAATGTATCAGCATTAACGAGTAATTTTCATTTATCCAACAATTCTTTTTATCTTCGATAATATCTTAATTTAAATAGCTCATTGAATAAGTATAATACCTCAAAACAATACATTACAAAGTTGTGTAGTATGGTCATTGAAACATGAAATGATTGGTTTTTCCAGCAACCAGTACCGAAGTTTTCCGAGCCTCAGCGTCGGTTGGAGCAGCTGATCCTGCATGTAAGGGCCCTTCACCTGTTGTCTGCTGCCCTACAGCTTGCTCGAGATGAGATCAAGGCAGGGCGTCTCACCATCTCAAACTCCGTCAAAACAGGTATGGCTGACCTGGTTTTCTAATAGTTAATATAATTTTATGATACCAATTTACGATTTTGAAATGAAATGTTCTTGCAATAATGTAAGATATTGTAATATAGCCAGAAACATATGCATAATGTAGTGGATATCCTTCTAAAGGTTGGGATATTACATACAGTAGCCATCCATGTGATGAGATCACCAATTGATAACAATTCAACATGCATGTGTGATAACAATGGAAACATGTGAAGAAAAAAGTATGTAGAAACTCAACAGTTTACACTATTTATTCTTGCCTTTATTTTGTTTCAGTTGTGAAGCAGATGAATGAGCACTACCATGTGTGTGTGACAGTGAGTCGGCAGCTCCAGCAGAAGCTTGGCACCTCGGTACAGACGGCACTCAGTCCCCAGATAGTGATCGCCACTGCAGATAAACTCATATACAACTATGCCATTGAAATGGTGAGGCATTCATGTTATCAGTAATAGAAGCACTATGGGTCATGACTTCTGTACATGTACATTACTGAAATTGTTTAAAATTGTCTTTAAGCAATAACAGGTATTGCTCAAGCAAACTGGTTTTTTTCATTTTATTTTTATCCTTGTGTATGCCTCTTATTTCATTATGTAAGCATGTGTACAATCTTAAATCTAAGGCTAAAGCAAAAAAGAACATAAAACAATTGCGACAGTAGCTGTATATGCAGGAGTGTTTAGCTCTACTTGAAATCTCATGCTGATCAACTTTACCTTCCCTTTCCTAGTGTCAGACAGCAGCCCTGGATGAACTGTTTGGGAATCCCCAGGAGTGTTTCCGGCGCTACCAGACAGCCCAGATACTCCTGCACAGCCTGGCACAGCAGTCCCGAAATACCCGAGACAGGGAATCCCTCAACAAATGTAAGTGCAATATTGAAATCTTATATGATTAGCATGTATAAATGTGTTATTTTTAGGGATTCAAACAAATGGCAAAATTAATATTCGAGTATTCCTTCTTTCGATATTCGATTACCAAAATACATATTTTAGATTATTATTCACCAAAGTAATAGCTTGGGCATTTTAACCCTACTATTTTGTATCCAGTATGCGTGGCGGACACTGGTTTTCCCTAAATGAGCCTCTGAAACTCCCCATTTTCAGATTTTTTTTTAGTTTTTTAGAAAAACATAATGAACAATCAAAAAACAAAATTTAATAATTTCAATTCCACAGCCTTCATATTTGTAAACAATGTGAAATTAATAGATGGATTCCTGGTCAAATGGCGTTATGCACAAATGGAGGGTCTTTTCCGTAGGACGAGCAGCCTCGTTCTGGTATTGACCTCTACTAAATATACCTATTGAAAAACAAACCAACTCGGGAATTAGTGAATATAAAAAGAGAACATGTGGATTTTGACTCTTCCATTATACATCAATAGAGGAAAAATATGCTGAAACGCTATACTAAACAACAACAGTTCAAAGCACAAACATTGTATCCAAACATGGAAAACAGTTTAAAGCACATACATGTAACTACAGTGGAAACTCACTAAACCGGATCTCCACAAAACCGGAATCCTCGGGATACCGGACATTTTTCAGAGTCCCGGTTTTCCCCTTCTATTTTCAATGTAAAAAAATCCCTACAAAACCGGAACCCCGGAATTCCGGATACTGGACAAAAAATCGAGAAAAATTTGTTAGTTGTCAACGTAATTTTACCTCACAAAACTGGACGTATATTTGTTCAAACATGTCACAATGATTTTGTGTATTAGGAATTCGCGAATCGCGTGTCACATTGTTTTGACAGCAAGTGCGTCGTTAAATATTGCACCTGTGATGTTGTGTTAACTCGATAATCGATAATGATGATTGCGCTTAGGATTGACTGCCACGCGATAATCAAACGATAATGAAACTTGTGAAAAGAAAATTGATTGAAACATAAACATTAATTTGTTTGGTGCAGAAAATAAAGAACTAGAAACGGTTATTAAGTGATCATTTTGGAGGGTTGTTTTATCTAAATACTATGATTGAATCAAATCAGAGCGGTGCGTTAATTAAACTATCAAACATACTTAACAAGCATTAAATTACCTGAGTTGTTTTATTTTAAGACTTGGAAAAAAAGATGATTATAAAAACGCAGAAATGTTTAATTATGTTTATCACTTTTGCATGTGCTTTAATCATGTCTCAACCTCCGTCTAAACGTCGAAGAATTGAACTGTCCCTTTTCATTTTATTCCAGTTTTCATCTTCCCTCTAAAGGTTAACTAAGTTAATATTTTGAGTAAACTTACTCCGTACATCAAATCCTCACTAAACCGGAATCCTCACTAAACCGGAAATTTTGCCCAGTTCGGACCTTGTCCGGTTTAGTGAGTTTCCACTGTACATTATTGTAGCATATGTCATTCAAATCATCACGGCAATGTTGCACAGAAGACAACACATTGGTGTGAAAGCCGATTCCTTTAACTCTTAATTGACAAAGACATTTAAATTTACCAAAATACAATTGAAATTGTTCATGTCACTTGTCTATTAGCCGGTTATTGTTAAATTAAGGAGACTTTTTATGATACCCGATGATATGTCCCTAAATGACATATGACACATGTTTAGTGTCTTGTCATCACATTCACACCTCTGGCATACCAATTTTGACATTCGAATACGTTTGACATTTGAATACAATTGATTCAAATATTTGAATATTGGAATATTTGTTTGCATCCTGTCAGAGTAATTTTATATATTATTTTATATTTAAATTTATTTACTGTTTAGTATGTACTTTTAGTACTTTTTAAGAATAAAGAATTTGGTCATTATATTTTAAGTTAGATCCTACATTGACTGTGATTGTAAAATATGTAATTATAATTGATAACTCATTGCATCTTTTCAGACAAGGCAGCTGTTGAGCGTCGGCTATCAAATCTGCAAGGTCAGGCTTTCTACCAACACAGTATGCAAGTGGTCACCTGATACTTGTCCCTTGACCTTCAAACTCAAGGTCATCAGCTCATCTGTGACCTATGAAGATCATACCAAGGTCACTTGAAAGGCTGGGACTTAGAGCACAGGGGTAGAGGCTGACCATGGAAGCTCAACAAATATTTAAATCTCAGAATCTTTGTGTTGAGAGATAATACAAAGGTCGGAGGTTGACAATGTGTTACATACTGTAGTTGTTAATACAAAAAAAAAACTATCATGAAAGTGTGTCAAACTGTTTAAGAGATATTACATAGTGATAAAATTAATTCAGCAGAGTTTGAAACTGTTCACAGTGTATATATGTAAATAGTTCTGAGAGTATTGTCACATGACATAATGATTCCATTAATGATATTTCCAGTTCACTCTGAGTCTATGTGCAATCAATGTACAGTCTGATTTGTTGTAGATAGTTGTAAATAGTTGATTATATTCTTGTTAAGAGTTTATGGACATTGCCTAAATCAGTGACAATATATCTAAAAGTTTGAAACTTTAATTTATATGGGAGTGGTGCAACCTAACAGCTAAATGCGAGAAGTGGTGCAACCAGATGTAATTTTAGTCAGTTATGATAAGGTCTTACTTATTATATTTTTCTAGCTGTTTAATTTTTGTATAAAAAATATAATTGAGTTTGAGTATTAGTTATAACATTGTTTCTTAACTTTGTAAAGGACAAGTATTCATTCATCATTTTGCGTTAGTAGATCTGGAATATTCATTTTATGTGTCAGTGTGGTTTACAGTATAGTTTGTGTACAAATAGTTGAAATTCTTAAAAAAAAAAAATATTTGAAATATAGGATTTTTTAAAATAATTTTGCATATTCTGAGATTGTGCTGTAGTGAAAGTAATTGTGATGGTCTGGTCAAACACTGGCCGTATATAAGTAAGGTACAGACTTATGGCTACCCATGGCATGAACAGGGAGAGAGGATTATGATAATTGAAAGTTAGTTCCAAAAATGATGTGCTTTTTGCAAGATGTGCTGAGGCATTTGTGAACAAAAGAGTTGTGCTGGAGTAAAAGAACTGTGCTGAAATATAGAGAAGTGTCGTAGCAATAAGTGTTTCAGAGTAATATATAATTAATACAAAAATCTCATTGTTGAGATGTGGAATAGTTGGAAAATATATATTGTTTTTAATTACATTACTAAACAGTGAGTGCTACCTAGTTGAATTTTCAGGAAACTGCAGAGCTGAAGACTTATTTTGTGCTGTAACAGAGGTGAAAGCACTTTGGACGGCATATGAAGGGCTTGCATGAGCAGTGGACATAGCTCGTCTCAGTGTTGCAATGTAAAAACTTGCAGACACGCATGGGCAAAGTTTACCTCATCTCCTTATTTATTATTTATGTATAATAATGAGCACTGTATTTTATGCTTTTATTGGGGAGATATGCACATCCGTTTTATGAAGTGAGTGAGTGTTGGCTTTTAAGGCGCTTATGTATTTGATTATGGTGAAATGCATTGCTGTTTTTAGCATTTTTAGTAAGAGATCTCAGTTTGTAAAATACCTGCTACGTTTTAACTGTCAACTGTTTTACATTTTATTCAGTTTTTAGCTTGACTTTTCGAAGAATAAGGAGAGCTATACTACTCAACCTTGCATTGGCGCTGGTGTCACACCTTGGTTAAGGTTTTGCATGTTAGCACCTTTAAGTCATTATCTCAGCAAATACATCATGTATTGCATTAAAACTTAAGATATGTGTTTCCAACTATCCAACCTTTTCAAATGTTAAAGTTAGACACTATTTTGAATATAACGCAAATTATAGGTCTTTATTATTCAAGGTTTTGCTTGTTAGCACACATAGGTTTATATCACAGCAACTACTTGATGTATAACATTGAGACTACACGCAATACTCGATCAAACATGCTCAAATATAATGTTAATAAAACCCTTTTGTTTATTACTCGACTTAGAAATTCTGGTTAAGGTTTTGCACATAATCTAATTTAACAGTGATCTGGCATGTTACACCAAAACTTAATCCTTAAGCTTAAAATGGCAGAATAGTCGAGCGCACTGTCTCTGTGGCAGCTCTTGTTTTACTCTCAAATAAAACACAAGTGGCCAGTTTCAGACACTTTTATCCAAATGAAAATAATTCTGAACAATAGTGCTTATGAAAAATCCACTGAAATCTAAATGGTAAGTTATTTTTAATATTATATTGACTGAATGATAGTATAGTTATTGCTGTACGATTATAATATAGTTTTTGATCTTTGAATCATATGTTCAAAATTTCATCCAGTGAAATTTGTGCAATAACGTGAGTGCTTTCATAATTGAGGCAGCGTGACTGTGTTGGTGAAATATTTCAGAGTTTTTTAGTAGTTTCTTTTAGAGCTGTCTATATACAGAGTGATTTGGAAATGAAACATCATTTGAATTTAATATATATGTAGATGCAGGGTGGCATTTGTGTGGGAAATGCTCTCCCATTGATATTAAGCACAACATATGAAGTGTATTTAGTTTGGTTTCCTTTGTATTTGCCAATAATTTATTGTTAATTTGTCCCTGAACTTGCATATGCTTTGGATTCCATGTTATTTCACAAGTATGTTGTCGTTCAAGTCCATGATATTTTACTGCCAGATATTTAGTGGTACTATTGATTGTGTTTCGTTGTTTTAAATTGCATACCAGGTATAAATGTGCGTGTAAATTATGTTTCAATCTTCAAAGTCTTTCATTAATTTTATTTTTTATTTATGAACAGTCTATAGAAAATTCATCCATTTTTGTACATTTAACATGTTATACCGTCAGAGTAATCATATATTCACCATCTTATCTTAATCCGAGGTACTATTTGAAGCCAAATAATAAAAATTATGTAATTTTTATCAACTTATTATGGTACCATAAATCTGATTTTTCCTTTTATCACACCTATTAGTTTTTACCAGGAATCTTGACTCAAGATTCTGCCCACTGTCACTGTATAGCATCACATAACAGCATTACAGTGTTGTAATATATTGTCATGGTGAATGCTTCTTTATTCTTGTAAATGTTTGTTTGTGTATATCATATTTGGTATAGGGGTGGTCAGTCAGTAGTGTTGGTGATCAAGCGATGAATATATGGTCAAAAACAACCTTAAATGCTTCCGATTCATGTAACATCCATCAGGGTAATATTATCAATGAACGTATCTTTTGGTCAAATTGACAGATCTTTTTTTCGTGTTGTAATGATATATTTTTTAAACAAATAAATTTAGCTGAAAAATGCTACACTTAATTGATTTAAATATGCAAGATAAAATTCTAATTCGCTAAATATTAAACTGAAAATTTTTGATTGTGCAAGATTTGTTGTACGCTCGTTGATAACATGATCCCTCGATGCTCAACGGATATATTACACTGAAAGTAAATAGTATGTGTATTTTAAGGTATGTGTAAGCCTGCATTCCGATGTCTGCTTTCATCAATAAGTAATGGCAGAAGTTGTTGATTCAATATGTTTCTGAAGGAGAGTAGTTAAAACTCCTGGCTGGAAGTTTGCCACTTACTGTGGTTCGATTGTAAAATGCTGATGTGCATTTGTTTGTTAACATCAAAGTGGGGAAGGCTTTTGGTAGTGGTATATGTTTGAAGTGCAATTTGATATGTCTCAGAGGTTAAGATGTAGAAGTAGTTAAGGATTGGATTCACTCCGGTGATTCTGTCATTTTTTTGTAAACTGGTATATGATTTCTTGCCGTTATACTTTAATATGGTCCACAAAAGAAGAATGATTTGGAAATATTTCTCATCAAATATCTATTTTCATCAACACAATTGGACTAAAGTGTATTTATTTCATTAATTATTATGCCTAATTTGGTTTTGTTTATGCCTGTCTGAAGTGTACTTGAAATATTCCTCATATTTTAATGTGTATTAAGGGCCATTGTGCTTAATGTTGTGATCGTTTTCTTGATAAAAAAAGTCAATAAAATATGCAAACCTGCTTAGTTGTTTGTCTCATCCATTTATAATGCTGAAGTCTGCCATGGAATAACCCTGAACTTGAACCATCATAGAATTATATGTAACTGGATGTAGCCCCAGTGGGAGGTTCAGCCTGGTTAGGATGTTTGGCATGTACCATAGACAGGAGACATACCCTTGGTTCAATCCCATGCACAATAATTGTTAACCACTGACACACGGGACCCTTGTGTCTATCCTTACAGGAAGTTGACCTGCTTACAGAAGTGGTGTAACGGAGGTGAAGCCTATGACCTCGGGATATAGTATTGTTTTATCACTACACCATAGATTCCTCATAAAAAAAAAATGACCTTGACTTAGGCTCATATTTTTTTCAGCTCGTGTTATTTTGCAAAAAAGTTGTTGAGACCTTGTAATAGCCTTGGCATCTTGGCGTCATTGGCATGCAAAAACTTTAACATTGGCCATAAATATAATCTGTAAATGAAAATCAAAAAAGAAGATACACATGTTGCCAGAGGCAATATGCACGTCTACAAGAAGGCCCATTACACTGGCCTTGATTATGGTTTTGCCCTATCTTGGACTGTATAAAACCACAAGAACATGACGGGGCTCTTGTTTCTACATTACAGTGTTAAATATTCTTTACTATGGGTGATGACAATATCTGCCATTCATTATTAGCCCCATTGCAGTGAGATCTAGTTGTAACAATGGTGATTCGACGTTCACTGATAGTTATATTAGCTCTTCAAATGGCTCTCTATTCTTTTTGGGGATGATTACTTGATTATGCACAAATATTCAAACTGATTAGATAGTTTTGTGCACCCAATACCTAGTTTTGTTAGTCTAACCTCAAAGTCACGCGTCATTATCACAATTGAGCATACATTTTTTTAGGTCGTGTTTTTTTGTCATCAGGAAGGTGTTTAACATGTTAACTACGAGGAGATGTGACTCACAAAAAGTGCATGATTTTGCAGTTTGTAGCAAAGATGTAAACAAGCCCAGCAACAACAAAACTCTGTAATGTTATGGCACAAGGGTCAAAGGCCAAAGCTAAACAGACAATGTCACGCTTCAGTCAAAGTCATACGTAAGCAATGGTCAAAGTTAATGGTTTAACTTGTTTTTGTGTCGCCTGAAAAGACGACATATAGGGGTTACTTTTGTCGGCGGCGTCGGTGGCGGCGGCGTCGGTGGTGGCGTCCCATTTTCGCTTGTCCGGGGTATATCTCCTAAACTATTAGTGGTATCAACTTGAAACTTCATATGTACATAGATCTAATTGAGGGCAAGTGCAGTGCACAAGAACTGTTACTCTTGCTTTCTTAGTTTTAAAATTATTGCCCTTTGTTAATTTTCATGCTTAAAGTTTTGTCCGGGGCATATCTTGAAGAATATAAGAGGTATCAACTTGAAACTTCATAGCTAGATATATCTCATTGAGGGCAAGTGCAGTGCACAATAACAGTAACTCTTGCTTTCTTAGTTTTAAAGTTATTGCCCTTTGTTAATTTTCATGCTTAAAGTTTTGTCCGGGGCATATCTTGAAGAATATAAGAGGTATCAACTTGAAACTTCATAGCTAGATAGATCTCATTGAGGGCAAGTGCAGTGCACAAGAACTGTTACTCTTGCTGCCATATTTTTAGAGTTATTGCCGTTTGTTAATTTTCTTGCTTAGGTTTTGTCCGTGGCATATCTCGTAAACTATAGGAGGTTTCAACCTAAAACTTATTCAGTAGGTATATCTGATTGAGGGTTCAAATGCCACCTACACTTGAAAGTTAAATGGCAACATCATTGTCTATAAATGAATAAAATGCCAATCTAACAGCTATAATGTCGACAGTAAATAATTCGTCAGGCGACACATCCGACTCGCGGAGTTCTAGTTACTTTACCTGTGTTGCATGACAAACATATAGGGATCATGTTGTCGAGTATCATTGTCCTTGTTGTCGTCGACGACAGGTCACAGTTTCATGTTCCCTCTCTAACTTAAGCATTGTTTATCCTGTTTACTTAACTTGGGTAAAATGTTCATTGACATTATGTCTTTACTGAGTTTGGTCAACAGCCAGATCATATCACAAATTTATTATTGCTAGAGTTATGGCCCTTGAGTTGTCAAAAGTTTACCAAATTCACTTTGTCTGCTCTCTATCTTGATCATATCTTTTCCAACTTTTATCAACTTGTTACTGTCACTTTGTTAATTTCAGTTTGCAATGCCATACATTTAGGTCCATGATTCAATGATATCACTTGACCAAGCAATATTTAGTGTCCATGAATTACCTAGCTTAAGTATAAAAAATATATCTGATATATTTTACCTTTCATTCCTAGATGCTTTTTTTAGAAATAATTATGTGTGACATACATCTAATCATTGACCTACTACTTGAAGCCTATGCTATAAAATGGTATTGAATTTATATGGAAATATCTGCTATTGCTTTAACCAGCCGCATGCTTGACTTCACCTCATTACAATTAAACTGAGAACAGCATCCTAATACACAGAGTTTAGTTACAGATTTAAAGGGTAAAATGTACACTGCCATTCAAGGTTTTCTGCATAAGAATTATACTGGTATGGTTTTCTAATGCAATTATGTTATGGTATGGGTTTTTATTCCCCATAAAACACTATTTTATCACTTTTGTACCTTACTTTGCAGACACAACATTTGGGCCAAGTTGAAAGTCTGCCAGACCAAAATTATCCTTGTCCCAACTATTCAGTTAACAACATGCTGGCATGCTTTGACCGTGAAAATGAACACCAGCAATCATACCAGCATGTCAATAAATACAATACAAATCACAAGGAATTACCATAATGTTGTGAATGTTGAGGGGATAATGAAATATTGTTCATCACTCATGTTTCCACGGATTTGATGGCACTGATGAAAGAACAATCTGGAGCAGATGCCAACATAGTGTGGATTACCTGCCCCTACCACTTGTCCTGCTACTATGGCAAGGAACCAGACAAATGCCAACAATCCTTTGTTTTTCTAAGTTGCCATAAGTGCTTGTTAACATTATCATATTAGCCAGAAAGTTATGAGCCTCGTTAAATCCATGCCTATCGTCAGTGTTAACATGTGTACCAAGTTGCATGTGCATAAGATTAACATTTTTGCTGGATGACTACTAGCCCCAATTTCTCGAAACTTCTAAATTCTCTTATAACACGAATAAGCTAAGATCACAATTTTTATTTTTCTACAATTCCCGTTAATTCTTTGAGTTTTTAGACTTTAAACAGGAATTAACTTTATGATAATCCGGAGTAACCATTTTTTATTTATCAAAATCAAAGTCAAGTATTGTATTTTGGCTAATTGAAATAAGCTACATAAGCCTATTAAGCTTAAGAAGTTTCGAACAATTGGGGCCAGGACATCAAGCTATGACAAGACCTCAACCTTTTTTCTTGAAGAAACAGACAGGCTAGACATGTCAATGTCACCGATACCATAACAACCATATGATCAGTTTTGTATTTATTGTATACACAAAACAATTTGTCTACGACTGTTAACAACAGAGTATAATGTATCAAGTACCTGTGAAATATCTAGTATACATTTCTTAACATTAGCATTCAAATTGACATCGTAACATATCTTGTAGCAGAAGGCACAAGAGTAAAGCTGTTTTTTCGCTTAATAAGTTCATAGTACCATTATATGCATATAAAAAAAATACATGAAAAGAAATAAAACAAAAAGAACACTTTGCTACAGACAAATTTCATCTTGGTACATATCAAAATATAATTATGCAACATTTTCGTTGTAAGACTTATTATTAGGTATACATCTTTTTTACAGTAACCTTACATTTGGTATTCAGCAATAAAATGTCAAGAAAATACATATATAATCACAGTTCTATCTACAAAATAAATATACAAACAGTAAGTCAATTACAACAACAGCCTACATAACACAACAACCTATGGCAGAAATAACCTATAAAATTAATCTCTTTCTATACAGCATCAACAAAACATGCATAAAAATGTGTCTTAAATATATTTGGCATCGTGATCTTATGTACAAAGGAATATATTATTACTGTAAGCTACGTATATAACGCACAGCAATCTTACAGGTGACTACTTTTTCTGAGGAAAAGAAAGACAGAAGAAAGAGATCGGAATAAAATAGAAAGAACAAAAGGACAACAGCCCTTGCTTAGAGTGATCTGATATAAATCAAACATAAAGTTAAACGAACTTGTTTTCTTACATGTAACTACTCATTCCTTACATTATGCTCCCAAAATTTTAATTTTCCTAATGAAATTTAGGTGGCATGTGGGAATTACACAGGGTTAAATGGCGTTCTTTACATTTTCTGGAAAAAGAGTTTAGGAAAATAAAATGCAGAGTTAAATGGAATGCTGTAACAGAGTGAATTCAGACAAGACCGGATCAACAGTATCCCAGTGCAAGCAGAAAGCTCCATCATTAAATGCATTATTTACATGTCTGAGAAATGTTGTTTGTTCAAGTTCAACCTCATTTACATAACTCCGCTGTCCGTAATGAACATAACGAAAGATAATTTAAGATAACACCACTGTTCCCAATGAACATTACAAAAGATCATTTAAGATACCTCCAGAGTATGTAATAACCATAAAAGAGATTATTTAAGATAACACCACTGTTCTTAATAAAAATTACAAATGATCATTTAGATAAAACCACTGTCCACAATCAACATTACAAGTGATCATTTAAGATAACTACCGACACCACTGTCGGTAATGAACATTATGAAATATTATTTAAGATAACTCCACTGTTCATAGTGAACATTACAAAAGATTACCATAAAATCACCTAACACACAGTGCATGTCATATACAATTGTAAGTTCTGAGACTAAAAAAGAACAAGAATCTCAAATAAAGCATTTTGCTATGCTTATGTGAGGTTACACAGATTTTCATAAAACTTTCCCAGCAAGATGTATGAACAACAACAGAAACGAGCCGAAACATTTCCAACAAGCTACAGTTTAAAACAAAGCTGCTAAAATTCACTACATACATAAAATCATGTGACTTGCATAAATAAAATATCTTGAATGCAAGTTGATATGATAACACATCAAATATACACAAATGACTTTGATGTTAGTACTGACCATGAAATATAATGGTAAAATGGACAGAAAATATCGAGTTAAAATGAACAGCACCTTTGACCAGAACAAGTAGATTCAACAATAGAGTGTGGCGAAATACTAGAGTTGGATAAAAGAAAAAAGGCAGTTCTACATGTATAATTGTAATAAAGAAAAAAGTAAAATTCACAATTTAAAACTCTATGAGAATATAAAATGAAATGCATTTAATATATTATTGCAGTTTTTCCTGTTTTAAAATGCAAAAACAAACTGTTAACATTTAAAATTAATGCCAAGACCTATTAACAGCTCACAATCTACAGAACTGATATGTTAGTAACCTAACAATAAACGTTAATCACTAACAAGACTTTGCAGTAGTTTTATTATGAGATACTAAAGTCAGAATGTTACTGAATATAGCACTAGGCCTCCGCGCCCTTGCATTTGTTCATATCATGGTCTCGCAGTTTACGGTAGAAGCTCTGCACATACGTGAACACGCATTTCCAGTCAGGCTTCTGCATGCGAACCATGTCCTCCACGTCAAGCAACGGGGCAATGTCTGCATACTTCCTGAAGACAGAGAAAATTATCATCATACTGTCGTCAAGACTTCTCAAATTCCAAACCAACATCACTTTAGTAAACAATGGTTGTCATGGTGTTTCATGATTTCCTTGTGGCTCAACTGGCCTTGTATGTTAAATGGGCACAAACTATATAAATTTTCATTTCATTGCATTCAAATAAACAAGGCTTCTAAAGAAAGACAACAATCAAACAATACAAGATTCCTTACAATTGGCTCCATGTTAGTAAAGTTTAGGCTTAATTGGTGGAGCTGAACTGTGTAGACGGTTGATAGCTGTTAAGTCTGTTTCCTTTTTGAAAGGCCATGAGAAAGTTTCCTTGGTCAGGAGGGAATCTACAACGTCTTGTTGGATGACCACTACTTTCACCATGGCTTCATGTTCACATGGTAATCGTTACATTGACAATACATTGACTCCTAAAGCACATTATTCTTAATGATGAGATAATGGTATTTCTTCCAGTATTTGCAAAAAATGCTGTACCTGCACAATCACCAGTATTACATAGAAATAAGTAAACACTGTGTTATAATATATATGCTCTTCCATTTAAATTGGTGATTGTGAAGCTGAAATGCCCACTACCGTACTTACTCTGCTGTGTCAAAGGCGAGTTCAAAGTTTTTGCGTCTCTGTTTTGGGTTGAGGGCTTTGAAGTCGAAAGCTTCTGGGTAGAAATGGTGAATGAGAGCGCAGAACGCCATCCCGTCATTCCAGGAGGTGGAGAAGTTTGTAATCTCTATGGTCTGTAAGAATACATACATGAGTCAATAATACATGTGTCAATAATCTGAAAGTTCTCAAATCTTCTGTAATTATCATACAATGCATTTAAATCATTCAAAATTAACATTTCAATGAATATAACTTTACTGGCTCTTGTTATTTTTATATTTTAAACTATGAATAAATACCTGTAAAAGCATATGAAGGTAACTGTTTAAATACTAGAATATAATCTTATCTCATATATTTGTTTTTAAAAGAACATACTTTTATTTATAGAGTAATTATGATTATAACATTCATGTAATGTATTGATGCCAACAAGTTTTATGCAATATACAACTACATGTATACAACAACCAGAGAAGACAGAGCTGAAATCCAGAAGAGCATGCAAGAAGATAGAGAGAGCAGGTTCATTAGACCAATACCGATAGTTACATGGAAGTAGAAGGAAGAGTTGCTAGTTGTGTTGCCATGGTTACAAAACAAGCCATGAGGGTACTGTATCTATGTCAACAAGCTTCTCTCTGGGACCTGTGGTTGTCCTAGCTGGTTGCATGTTAAACAACAAAACAAAGATATAGTGCAGGGTCTATGTGGGATTCACACTTCTTATAGTTTCTTGGATGACAAAGTCATCCTAGCATCTATCCCAAGGAAATTAATCAAAAACAAGCAGTACACCATCACATTAAAGAATGCATTTTTTTCGTGTTCTATTCCAAAGCACCATGCTATTATATGCAGCCAATCAACTGGTGGTTCATGCACTCATGTGATCTGGGGAAGGGTCACATGACACAGTTTACATACGTCAATATATTCTCGTGTCATGGCTTTAGTCCATTCAAGGAGCATGGTTTTAATGGCACTAGGACTTCTCATCATGGCCTTGTTAGCCGCACCGGCCCCCGCACTGGCAAAACAAAACACTCATGGGTTACATACAACCATTATTTATTTCTTAGAACTAAAATTAACCCAACCAGATAAACACCAGACTTAAAATGCTATGTTGTCTCCCTTAACCAATACTCATTCTTGGCTGAAAGAAAAGGTTGTTAATTGCAAGACAGATATTAATGTCTCCATCTTGGCTAAGATGAATGTCTTAAAAAGTATGGGGACGAAGGAAACATGCATCGAAATATTGATAGGTATCTGTTTGCATTTCTTCAATATTTCCAATGACTGATTGTTGGCTTCCAAAGTGTTACCATACCAACCAAGTAAGCCCGAAAGCTGCTCCAACCTTATTACAAACAGTGGTAATGAGAATAACAGGAATGGAAAACATCCTGAAACTCTAGGAGAATAATATACCTGTGGAGAGTTGTAATATGGTGAAGTCTATAGGATCTTATATTACTATTACAGATTTTATTGTGAAGCACTGTTAGAAGAATGGGTTTGGTGGCTATAATGTTATATCAAAACTAATTACCCCCTTTGTAAATGAAATAAAATCCTAAGTACTTGCAAAATAACAACTACATCACAACACTCATAAACACATAACTATGATGTCGTCATTGCATCTGAACCTTAGCACAAAGACTTACAATCTAGCAAAACAATTATCAGTCAAAGCTTCCTAAAACAATGCAAAAATGTTAAGAAGCAAAACAAAAATCAAAATGGATTCTATCTTTAATTTACTCCAGATTCGGTTTGCCTCACCAGATGAAGGGTGCATTTAGTTAAAATTTGATCTTTCAAAGGTTAGGAGATTTCTAAAATAAACCTTGTTACTAAAATCTAAAGAAAACTTTTGTTAGTTAATAAGTGAAAATATACATATACAGTGATAAGTCACAATAAATAAAATGTTAAAATACAAAATCTGCCAGTATAAGCTGCTCAAAACTGAGAGCTTTCACTGATGCTAAAAATGCTTGAAACTATTTCCTTAATTTCTGTCTCGGAGTGTTTGATTTTATTAAAATCTTCACTGTTCTAATAATTCATACCTTACATTTAAATATGTGAGATTTCATTATATTGATAAAGGTAACAGTTTCAAGTGTTAGCCAAAAGAAAAATGCTGACAGAATTCTACGGCCCGCTGAGCGATATAGCCAGTAGCCAGTACAAGATGGCGCACTTAAATACCTCATACTCGGCAGTGTTAATCTGACAGAAGCGTAACATGTCTTGTTTAATCGTAACAGCGTTACGTTTCATGGTTGTGGCAGCCCTCTTTGCAAACGTGTAAGCTACAAGGGGGCTGGTAAAACAAGATGCAATATTAATTACGATTAGTATATAAACCCTTTGTGTAGATTTAATAACAAAGAATATTACAGTTTTTATAAAAGTACACACAACCAAAAATACAGCCATGCTTTGTCAAATATTAAGACCACAACCTTGAGCTGAACAGTTGGCTTATGAGTAATAAAACACTGCATTTAATGGTGTATGATATGATATGACAATGATTTTTATTTCACTCCGAGTTAGCACTGTTTTACAATAAGTGATGATTTGACTCCTCATTCTGCAGGAATGTTTGGAGTGAAGGTCCTCTGAATATGGTATCAGAGGAACAATTAGATTTTTCATGTTCTAAATAACAATCATGAACTGGTAAAACTGTTACAAAAAATACATTTCTGATTTCAGTACTCCCCACTGTTTAATGTCAAAAAGTAACAGCCATCGAATGCACCTAATTATTCAACGAAATTTTCTTTTTGTGTTTTTAAAAGCTTTTAACAAAACAGCAAATTCTTCATGCCAATGAAAATTGATAGGAAATGCAATTAATATATATGAAAACAGAAGTTTGATTTTTTTTTTATTTGACTCTAAGACTTTATTTTCCTGGAAAGCATGTTGCCAGTAAGATTTTCTTTAGCATTAAAATCACAATAAATAATGAATATCAAAGTTTGACCTAACAAAATTGGTAAATTCTCAACAATAGGGAGACACTCCATGAAGATCTTATAAGGACAGGGCTCAGCCATACCCTATTGTATAAAACTGGTTAATCCTTCATTTTGGATAAAATTAGCCATTGTTTTAATGATTGATCAATATCATTCTAAAATAACTATTAACCAATCAAAATGTTTTATTGTGCAGACTTTCACAAACATAACTATTGGATAGTTCCTCAGTTTAATACAATTGCCCTTTGGTATAAAGCAAATTAAAATTGTTCATTCCTGATTTTTTAAACAAAAATGTTATATTAAACAAGATATCTAATTAGACAACCATAGTTCATCAACCAGACTTAAATTCATCAAATTCCTATTTTTAAAAAAAATTGTTTTGCTAACAAACATGAATCTTAAAATATAAACAAAATTGAATACAAATTATGTGTAGGTTTAAACAATGACAAGGATGAGTACTTACTTGGTGGGGTTATTTTTCGCGTCCATCTGCTTGAAAGCATTCATTGCACCTCCCCGTCCTGAAAAGTATGAAAACCTCCCGTGTTCACAAACCATCAATAATGGATACTGAACTTAGTACACTTCTAACTTCAGGCACAAATTAAAACTTTAAAAAAATGGCACGAAATATGTGCATGACATTAGAATATCTTTACAATAACAGGCGATTTTCCATGCAGCATTTTTTTATATATGTATTTTTAACAAGCAGTTCATCCTGAAGCAAATTTCAACAAAAACAAACTTAATCTAAATAAAATAGTTGCATTAACAGCTTTGATTGTATTTAAACACAGTATCAAAAGGCATATTATTCCAAAATTGAAAGCAATTTGACGATTGTATATACACTTTGTATTGTACCTCCCAAAGGCATGTTTGCAACTCGAATGAGCGACAAAGCAAGTGTCGAGCTATAACCTATAATGTTGTGCTCAAACCTATTAAGTACCCTGGCGTTGTCCCAAACAATACAATTCCTAAGAACTTTAATGCCTGCAGATTTTTTTTACTTTTAAATAATTACTCTGATGTCAGTAAGCTATGTAAGGAGGATAATGATTTTACCATCATAAACCATGTTTTGTATACTAACACAAAACATAAGACAAGACGTAAACATCATGAAAGACAAAACAAGAAAGTTACGATGTCATAAATGAAACATCCTACTTTTCACAAATGACACAAGTTTTGTGCTCTAAAGCAAATACATGTATAGTCAGTGCAGTATGAAATAGTTCTCTATATTCTTCAAAATTTCATAAAATAAATTTAAATAACAAATAAAAATGTAAATCACGATAAAAACATGCAGATACACAATTTTCTGTTAGTAAAATGAAGCAGTTGTTACATTAATACAGTTATAAAGCGACTTCTTGTTACTCTTATTTATAGTTTAAAGTAAGTTTTAAATATCTTTCATGGACTAGTACCTGTTTCGTGCATAAAGATTCAGTTTAGTTGTAATCAATACATATGCAGGTTCATTCAATTCCATAAATATGTTAATTGCATGCAGGTAAGTAAAGTATGATATTTGGATACAAAAACACCATCATGCGGATTATTAACAATCAATGTTATAGCTAGGGTTGTGTCTATGACTATGTGATGTAAGCTATCTATAATAGTTCTATGGTTGTGAGTAATGGGTAATGTAAATAATACAAAGTATATAGAAATATGCAGCTGTGGCCAGAACAAAATGCAGACAGTCCAGTTTCTACGAAACATTTTTAGGTAGGTTTGTACTTCAATAATTTTATAAACTCAACATCCTTTTATGTAATTTAAAAAAAAAAAATGTTGAATTTTTTTTTTGTCTACCATGATGAAGTATAAAACACACTATCAAACTCATTCACTTTAAAACACGATATTGACAATGAACAATGTGGCTTTTTTTTCTGACCACGCTGCTAAGTATGTGGCTGGATAAGGCCACAGGCACAGTTATAAGCTTGGATGGCTAAACTACCTCCCCACGACTCCGTTTTCTCGGAGGTGCGAGTGATGCCGTCTTTACTGCTCCATGACTCTGTTTTCACGCTGATAACTCCGCCCGTCACCGGGGATCCTTGTGTGGCATTTATTATTTGTTGTGCCAACTGGGGAGCTATCTCATCTACGAGAAATTGGTTGGGAAATAAAATGAATGATCATTCTATACATCGGAATCACTAGCCCCTACACAGTAAACACACACACTTGGGATATGCATATGATTGAACAAACATGTCAACAAAATATGGGGGGTACAAACAAAACTCAAATGGAACTCATACATGAGATGTAATATTGGCAGCAGCTTTGAAAATGTCAGCTAAAAAACACCCACATTTTTTTTAATCCCACACTACAGTGCAATATTACATCTCAGAATACATGCACATCTCATTCATATATTCAGTCATAAAAATCATTCATTCAGCACTGATGCATTTTCACAAAGAAAAAAATGATCATCAACTCAAATATTTTTGTATGCAAAACTAACAGCAGTAACTTAAATGGTGATACATTAATGGTTTGATTAATAATCATTCATGCATGAACTTTTTACAAGAGACTGTCATGATACTAAAAAATAAAAATGGATGATGTTGAAGAATTGTGTTGTTGTTTTCTCTTTTTTTTAAATGACTGTGGTGAAAAAGAGGACCTGAATGATTTGGGAAGTGTGGTTTTGACCAATCACAAGCAAGGTTGTAAGGTTAAGGACATATGCACTAAAGGTGAAGGTCAACCTTACCCATCTCTCTATCACCACCTCCCTGACATTTGCTTCTCCGAACAGTTACCATGGAAATAACATTAAACGTGACCATAGAGTGTGCATTTCACACACATTTTACAAATTCAGTAAACACTTAACTTTGAAATTAGAGGCCAACACATGAAATATCATGAACAATTTGAACATCCTAAACATAGACACTCAAACCAGAATGTTTACATATCTAGTGATGGTTTTCTATGGAATGATGTTACTGGTGCATTACATAACTAAATGGGGTGCTGATGATGCCATGGAAATGAAGACTATAACATAATGACAAAGCCGTGTACCTGCTGCCCTTCCTGCAGCAGCCCCTGTCTTTGTCTTGGCGGTGACTGTGAGAGCCGGGTCCTTGCCTGCGGCCTTGTCATACGACTGCATGGTCTTCTGTTTGAGGGTGTCAGCCTGCTTGATGCGCTCCTGTAGGGCCTTCTCCGAGATTTCTAGGTGTTTTGAGTCCTGGTGGACAGCCTGCCGGGATGAATATTCATCCAGTTGCCTCTTCTTTTTCTCATCTGCCAGCCGGTGCTGCAATAGGTTTTGTAAAGAAAGATATGAATCTTCCAATTACATAATTGTTCAGTAAGCTTAATGATTTTGGGATTATCTGTATATAGCACTTATTTCTCACAACTAACATGAAACTATGTCACTCAGACTTATAATAATTCTTACATATGTAGGTTCTATTAAACCAATGAAAATTTGTACAAAATAGATATACATACAAAATTAATGCATATGGGCTTGGATTGAAATCAACGTGTTTGTTAAACAATGTCATATAATTGTTTTTTTTTATTATAAGGAATTTATTAAAAAACCAACATACATAAATACAATTTATTACAAACTCTGGACTCTGTACCTACTGTAGCCTAACCAACCTTTTCTCTTAAGTGTTGTTCATTCATATCCAGGTGTTTAGCCTCAGTGTGTTGTGCAGCCTGTTTGCTGAAGGCCTCTAGTTTGCGCTGTTTCTCAAGGTCAGCCTCTCGGTGCTTCTTCTTTATCAGGTCCTCCGTATCCTTCTCCCGCGACACACGCTTTGCCTCCCATTCCTCTGTTACCATGGAGACAAGAGAGATGATAATGCAGATGAGGAATTGACTCATTGTAAAACATGCAATCATATAAATATTCTTTAAGAGACAGCTGAGTTTAAACTTATGACACAGTTGTGAAACAAAAGATGATAATAAAAAACAAAAACTATGTCTATCCTCTGCAGTTACATACTACCTTTAATACTGCAATATTAACAAGCAATGCTTATAACAATATATCTATATGCAAATGTGTTATGCTAAACATTTCACAATAAGCATGTTTCTCCTTAAATTAGACAAAACATGTGCTAATTGCTTTTACTTTGGTAAACCTCAGTGTTCATAGATAACTCAGTCCTGTTTTCAGGTAGTTGCAGACTGCAGAAAATGAGTCACAATAGCAAAAAAAACAATGAGAAACAATTAACTATCAGCTTATTATATTTTTGTGCCAGTCTTGAACATAAAATTTTCAAACTACTCTCAAACTTCAAAAGAAACTGTCTTTAAACTGTTAAATTAAACTTGATTAACATCATGTAAAATTATAATCTTAGCTACAGGTGGTAGATTTAATGTCCCGCACACCACATGTGAGCACATTGTGAGCTATTTCGCAAACACCATTATCATTCCTGCAATATCCTCGCCTACCCTCTCATAAGCCTTGCCAGCAGATGGCTCAAATCTGTGATTCTGTGCAGCTAAATACCTTCACCACATTGGCTTCAAAATAAGAGGTTTTGTTTCAAGTGCTGCTTTTCAGTCTAAGTTTTCAAAAACAAACATGTTCTTGGAAAATGGAAAATTCATGTAAACATTTAGAGGTTTTGTAAACAGAAAGTATGAAGTGTCCTTTTACTTCTATTAAAAAACTGTATACAAATAAAATTGCTGTTGCAATGATGTCCTGGTAAGACTGTACTGGTATGTTATGAAGAAAACCAAGTTATGGAACAGAGCAATGCTGGTAGATCATTTGCCAGTATGAGGAATTAATTAACTTCTTGCATTATTTTCAGGCAATATGCATAAAAAGTATCTATCATCTAATTGCTTGGCTTCTTACCAAGGTTAATCCACATACAACTTTCGTGAACTTTGCATGACTACAGCACGTTTTCTATTGTCTACCAATAACCGGGAACAGCTCCAGAATGTCTCCCATGGTTAATGTCTTACACAATGTGGGAATTTCATCCAACATACCTGGATACAATTTCCCTGATTAAAGCTGCCAACACTGGTTAAAAGATACAAGACCAACATGACGAATTTGAAAACCCTAGAGGATCATTAAAATGGTGGGTTAACATGAGCCAGCAGGACCATAAAGTATCAGTAAATGTCCAAGTGACTGTGCCTGGCCAGTCAGAACATCACTGGCTGATGGGACCTTACATCAACCAAAACACATACAGATACAACAGACACTGAAGACGATCATACTGAAGGTATCAGACCCACACACGTGTGTATTCTGGATGCCTGTTGACCCCATATTGTTTTGGTATCATTTGAAAGGGTTTTGTGTGCAGAAAATAAAAATAAAAAATATCGAAAATACCATAAAAAAAGGTTTTAGTTGGCTTTCAAAGACTGCAAGTCATTGAACGTCTAATTCTAGTTGAAATTAAGAACAAATATACAACTGTGTTAGCTTAAGGTATAATGTACTTTTAGTCGTTTATTTTACATTTAAGTAATCATCAAGCAATTAGAATATTTCAATTGTTGCCAAACTTATAAGGGGAAACCAGGCATCAAAATTTAATATGAAGGTTAATGGAGAAATCAGAGAACTAGGTTATTTGTGGGTCAGAACCCTTACACCTTTCTGAGGGTGAGAGACCTTACACCTTTCTATGTTGACTTACTCATATGTGCATCTCGCACCTCCTTTATTCTGCCTCTGATCTTCTTTCGCTCATCAAAGTTGTCTGAACTGCTCAGCTGAAAAGAGAAAAAACATTCCGGTTCTTTGGTATTAATGGAAGCCTTTTTGATAAACATTCTACCTTATATTTCTTCAGATTACTTGTTTATTTACATTAAAATAAATCTATTCCCTGAGGGGTCAGTACATTCCAGATTATAATGAACGAATAGATCTATGCATTCAGTACGCACCAGTTTACCGAGCTCCTCCTCATCGTTGATTTTGGAATAGTCCATTGTGGAGTCACTGGGGGCTGTCGGGTCCCAATACTTGATGGGTTTGCTGCGACCTGCACTGCCTACCTCACCCTCTCCCTGCAATGGTAAGAACATGCATGTAGTTAAGTGGTCCAATCACTTGGTGGACATCGATATGTTGGGCTCAGAAAAGTAGGTTCCACTTTAAACTTTTGACATTTTATGAGTTCTCAATTCATTTTGTGCAAGTTGAAGCACTTCTGAGAGGTTTATTTCTTTACTTCTCTGACAGTTTGTATACAGCATAAGTTAACATCTCCTACCTCTGGACAATATAATTTCAAGAACGTTTTCGTTTTTTTTGGCAAATGAACATTCATACTTGTGAATAGCAAGTGAGTTTTAAATGGCCAACAACATGCAAGGTTTTGCAGAACTGACAAGCATAACATTATCCCATTTGAAAGAATTTCAAGGCAAATGATGTTTTATCAAATATTACACGTTTCAGTTGAAGTTTCAATGTTTTATCTGGTAAAGGGAAGTAACCCCTACCTGGAAGAGTGCAATCAAACTGGACACAAAAGAGCGACTAGGCGCCCTGGCAACTCTATTATTGCTCATCTTAACGCATTAAGCTGCACTATCCATCACATTGCAAAATTATTTGTGTCATTATTTAAATCCTTGTTAAATCTAACCCTAGTATCCGACCACATCTTTGAACACCAACTTGACCTTTATCAATCCATATCGTAACTATCAGTTGCAAACTATCGCTGAATTGCTTTTTTGTTTTAAGTCACCATTTGTGAACACATTGCATACCTGTATAATTTTATTGTTGTATTTTCAATGAAAATGTAAAACAAACATGGGTACTATAGACCTGGTCATCCAATTGTACACATTTTAATATGATTTGGTGTTCCTTTTATTACTTCATTGACCACTTAAAATGGTTTTAAACCATTTTGACAGTTTGAATTGGATAATTGCTAAAGTAAGACAAAATGAAACATTATTAGGAACTGATACTTGGTAGTCATGATTGCTAACAGTCACTGGGTGAAATCTTACTTAAAACTTGCTGTCTTACTCAGTTTAATTGTCTTGAATGGTCTTACTATATTCTTTAAAAACTTTTACAGCAAGACAACATATTTTGCCAAAAAGCAAATGAACAACAAACTTGAAAGCCAAGGCTGGACAGAAATGATGACCTTGAAAGATAGAGTCAAGGTGAAAATGTTCCCAGGTAAGATAATAGATGGAAAATCTCCTTATCTACTGGTTTCCAGGGTGGTTGATGTACCACTGATAAGCCTGGAGGCTTTTTTTCATGAGCTCTGAGCTGACAGAAATGTAACTGGGCCATCTCAGACTATACATAATCACACCTGTAGTAGCTGTCAACAACTTTCTACAGACATGGGTTGGACAGTTTGAAGAAGTCATTCTCATCTTCAACAAAGGTAACACTGCAATGGAGCATGTCACCAAGATGCTGGAATGTGTCACAAAATCTAGGTAACCACGGTGATATTTTTTATTCCAGTTACCTTCAACACCTTAGATTATTATCTGAAATAGCCCTCTGCTGGCACCAACACAAATGCATTCCTTTACTTTTACCTTTTCTTACATCACAAATGTCATAATCATTGTCAAATTATTGTTACACTGACAACAAACATGAATAATTTTTGTATTTGTATCTTAATGGCTGGAATCAATTTATTGATGATTAATAAGGCCTAGAATTGTCTTTACAAGATGGTTCATGGTGGCTGGAAGCATATGCCCACCAGAGGTACGCCAACACAAGCAGTTTATAAACAGCCTGGTTTTCCAGATCATTTCATCCTTTTTCATGTCATGAGTATGGGCTTTTTAGGAACTTAATTGTGATACATACCAGCTGACAGACACATAACTTACACAACTATAAACATTTCTTACACAGTTCAATTGACCTGGAACCTGATCAACAATGCTGACATAATGGTAGACATTTTTTAAATGGAATACATGCATGGTTATGTAGTACAATATCAGCACTGTACCCAAGAAATATCAGCGATAATCTGGCAAATATCTGTGGAACTCCCTGCCCTATCTTTACTGTATCAGAGCAAACATACTCAAAATATTGCCACCTTGTTGGAGTTAAAATGCAACAGGCAGGTGCAGTAGAGATACATTCTGCAAGGGAGAGGATTTGGAACCAGTGTCTTGGCTGGATTGAGTCTGTTCTTTGAACGCCATGGTAGGTGCAACACTGCCAACTATTTGGATTTATCTTCATAAAAACTGATGAAGTTAGCAACCATGTATCCCTATACTACTGGTTTGGAGATCAGACTGGTCTCAACTGTCATATTTTTGGGTGAAACAAGGGGCAAGCCTCCAGTAAGCACAGATGATCATATGGCTGATAGTCCTCAGATGGAAATCAGCCAGATATGCATCTACCTGCCTTCAAGAACATGTGGAACCAAATCAGACTTGTTTCATCTCAGATGAACGATGTTTGCACTTTTTATTAATTCAATAATGTCAATATAATCGTTTCTGCATATTAGATTTGGGTAGGAACAGTTCAATATCCAAATGTGATGGTCTACTATAGAAATATGAAACTGAAATACAAATATATGAGATCAATGCAATTCAATGATGCTCCTCTTGTATCCCTTTTTTAAGTGTTTATACCTTATGACTACACCAAGTGTGTGTACTTTTATGTCCATCTGATTATTTATCAAGCTGGGAAACAAACAAGAGATGTGAAAGAAATGCAAATCGCAGAATGAGTACAAGCTCCATACTGTTATATGTGTCTTTGAACTCCACAGATCAGCCTACTTTTGTGAAACAAAAATACTGCTTTTTTCATCCCACTTAGTTACGACCTTGTGGGTGTAGGTATTGCAAAGGCATTTTGGCAAACTATAGAATTTCTTTGCAATAAATCAGGTAAGATAGAGTTTTGACATTATTGTCATAACAATGTTCAATGACAGCCATAAACCTATATGATATTGGTTAAACCAAAAGAAACAAAGATTTTCCTGAATATGTGTTCTTTTCATGGGTTGAAATTTGGGTCAAATGCATTTCTATATTTATCAAATTGTGGTTTCACAAGTGTTATTGTACCATTAACCAAAAATATTAGAAATATGTTGAAACACAATTTATATAAGAAAGAAGTAACTGTTCAATCAAAGCAAATCTACCCATCAGACTGATATTATTCATCTTCCCAATTACCAGTTGCCATGGTTTTTCTTCAGAAATTGATCAGCTGTTTTCAGGGTAAACAATCACAAAAACAGGCAAGAAAAGATAGTAAAATAATAACCTGGAGATATAAACCAGTGCCTCTTGTTCAATCCTGGCATGAGACACAGATACAAAATGTTTTGAAGTTTGTTTGTCTTGGTGCAAACAACATAGAATCTGTTGCTGGAGTTTTGAAGTATTAGAAACAGGAGTTTTGAAATATAAGAGTGTATGCATAAAAGGCAATCTGAACTCCAAGTATTTCTCATAAGAAAATACCTCGAGAAATGAATTTATTGAACATTTCTTAAAATGGTCAACATTTCTTGGCTCCAACAAAGATGCTGGAGATTACATCAATGCAATGACCCTGGCATATCATCATCATCATCATCATCATCATCATCATCATCATCATCATCATCATCATCATCATCATCATCATCATTATCATCATCAACAACAACATCATAGTAACAGCACCATACTTTCAAAGGACATGATAAGAGCCTAGAAATGATTTTTCTTTGATCCATGATGAAAAAGAACACCTTCCAAAATCTTCATCTTGAACAATCTAGGTACCACCGACCAGGGAAAGCCTTGGGCTGAGTTCTTCTTTCATGTATGCACTTATATTCATATCTTGTTTAATGACAATTATTTTAATTTCAGCCAGTGTTGCCAGTGTTTGTTTCATCATTTTGTCCCTCTAAATTAAATTATTTACCATTTCAAGGTAGAACTAAACATTGTTATACTTTAATAGTTAACTATAAGAGCATTAAAACATTGTACCATCTTATTATATAACAATTTGAGTATTAGGAGTATATTCAATAACCAAAGCAGTTATCATTATAGACAGCTGTAGAGCTTGTAGAACAATAATCTTAATTATCTCCCTTAGACATCTGATGGCCATTAATTACATGTCTGCATGAAATTATGAGGAACACCTGATCTATGCCATATGTCATTGTAAAACAACTCCCACTGCCTTTATATTTGGACTGTTTAGAAGATGTTTTTTAAATATCCATAGAATTAGAAGATTAAATGATACCAAATTTAAAGTTAAAGGTAGGATAAGGTTGTTTGTATTTCAACGGCACCAAGAAAGGTTTACAATTCTTTTTAAACTTCAGACTTTAAAAAGGCCTTGTAGAGTGTAGAGGTATGATTAGCAAACTAAATACTAAGGACTTACCTATAAGCTAATTCCTAATTGCTAATATACAATTACACCAAAAACGTCTGCAACTGCACAAAATAATATCCAGGCTGCTCATAAACTACAGCTGAGAAGTGAAGCAATTTCCGGAAAAAAACATTCAAGAAATATTTTTGTTTAGAGAGTTTCTGGCAGTAAGCACTCTACAGGTATGCACACAAAACCACAAAGATTCTGTGATGCTGGGATGCTAAGGTGTGTAATTAGTGTACCAGTCTGACAGACCAGGTAGATAGTTAGTAAGTAAGAGTACCAGTCCACGCTAAAAATAGTAACAGAGATTCTCTGACAAAATATATACAGGGTGTTCCAAAGGAGAATGCCATAACTACAAAACATGAGAAAGAAATCATGCCATTCTAGAAGAGTAAAGTACTGGACATCTAAATACTGGACATCTACTAATGAGCTTTATCAATTATTCATATAAATTGTGCTAGGAAGTAGACTATTTTACTACCATTATGCATGTACAAGTCATATGAAATTTTTAGATTATTCGGGTAATAATACAATGTACAATGCAATTACGGCTGTATCGCAATATATGTATTTTATCTAACATGAAAGACATTCATTAGTCCAAAGAACAAATTAAAAGTGAGATGATCTTTCGAACAGTACCTGTACATTAGTACTGAATGTAATCTAAGATCCTGAGCAGACTGGTGAGAACCAGGAAGCTATCAGAGCTGGATGAATCACGGCTACCGATACCACCAAATCATCTTCATTGGGAAACTTACTACCACCTGATGCAGTATAACTGCAACAGCAGCAGCAAAAGCAGTGACAACACCAGAAGCTGCAACACTACTTACAGGAGTAATAGTTGATTAAATTAAGCAGCAGTAGTATCATAAATCAGCCACCAACACAATTAGAATCAATAGGACAAGGATAAGAAGCTGTAGAAGATAGAAGAGTTATTGGTAATTCAAATACATTGTCAAAAAATTCACCATGACAAGGACATCAGCATGACAAGGACATCAGCATGACAAGAACATAACCATAACAAGCACATCAGCATGACAATAACATCACTATGACAAGAACATCACCATGACAATAACATCACCATGACAAGATCATCACCATGACAATAAAATCACATCACCATGACAATAACATCACCATGACATGTACATCAGCATGACAATAAGATCACCATGACAAGAACATCAGCATGACAATAACAATAGCATGACAATAACACCACAATGATAAGAACATCACCATGACAAGAACATCACATCATCATGACAATAACATCACCATGACAAGTAGAAATGCATGACAATAACATCAGCATGACAATAACATCACCATGACAATAACATCCGCATGACAAGGATATCAGCATGACAAGAACATAACCATAACAAGCACATCAGCATGACAATAACATCACTATGACAAGAACATCACCATGACAATAACATCACCATGACAAGATCATCACCATGACAATAAAATCACATCACCATGACAATAACATCACCATGACATGTACATCAGCATGACAATAACATCACCATGACAAGAACATCAGCATGACAATAACAATAGCATGACAATAACACCACAATGATAAAAACATCACCATGACAAGAACATCACATCATCATGACAATAACATCACCATGACAAGTAGAAATGCATGACAATAACATCAGCATGACAATAACATCGCCATGACAACAACATCAGCATGACAATAACATCAGTATGACAATAACATCAGCATGACAATAAAATCACATCAGCAAACAAGAACATCAGCATGACAAGAACATTACCATGACAAGAACATCTTTATGACAATAACATCATCATGACAATAACATCACCATGACAAGTAGAAATGCATGACACTACCATCAGCATGACAATAACATCAGCATGACAAGAACATCAACATGACAATAACATCAGCATGACAATAACATCACCATGACAAGTAGAAATGCATGACAATAACATCAGCATGACAATAACATCAGCATGGCAATAACATCACCATGACAATAACATCACCATGACAATAAAATCACATCAGCAAACAAGAACATCAGCATGACAAGAACATCAGCATGACAAGAACATTGCCATGACAAGAACATCTTCATGACAATAACATCATCATGACAATAACATCACCATGACAATAACATCACCATGACAATAAAATCACATCAGCAAACAAGAACATCAGCATGACAAGAACATCAGCATGACAAGAACATTGCCATGACAAGAACATCTTCATGACAATAACATCATCAAGACAATAACATCACCATGACAAGTAGAAATGCATGGCAATAACATCAGCATGACAATAACATCAGCATGACAAGAACATCAACATGACAATAACATCACCATGACAAGTAGAAATGCATGACAATTACATCATCATGACAATAACATCAGCATGACAAGTAGAAATGCATGACAATAACATCAGCATGACAATAACATCAGCATGACAAGAACATCAGCATGGCAATAACATCACCATGACAAGAACATCACCATGACAATAAAATCACATCAGCAAACAAGAACATCAGCATGACAAGAACATCAGCATTACAAGAACATTACCATGACAAGAACATCTGCATGACAATAACATCACCAAAAGCTGATAATACTGATGTCATTACTATCTGCATGTCTTTGCAATGTTGCTTGGTACAACAGGTGCTTTGGAGACATTTTGGTAGTTGTTGTTGCTGCTGCTGCTGCTGTTGTTGTTGGTGTTGGTGGTTGGGTTTGCTTGTATTCTGATGTGTTGCTTATTTCATTAAACACTCAGCACTATACTTAGGAAATGTTTAGATAATGAAGTGTTTTGTATGCATCCAATTACTACTTGAAAACCACACATGCAAATATTTCTATACATTTAACAGGAAAACATATCAAAAGAAGTTAATTGACCAAGCTGATAGGCAGAGCAATGGTAGATAGGGAAATATCCTGCAGGATACAGTCATTGCAATCTACTATTGTTTTTGACATCGCTTTATGCTTAACTTGACAAAGTGCAGCCATAGAAAGAGCCTAAGAAAATACTAAAATATTTTTTCTTGCAAAGAAACATTGATGCAAAACCAGTACACCAAGATCTGAACCAATAAATCTTAATTTACCAGCAACTACAATAATGTTTAAATACTCTTATAGCACTCCTGGGCTTCCAATTCCTTTTTCTTTGAAGAATTCATTGACATTTTACTGTTAAGTGCTAATATTTCAGCCAATTTGTTAATATCTGGAATAATGTAAATTCTTTGAAATTTTCTCTTCAATGTGTGAAACTGCACCAGCCAATGAGACTTTAAGAAAAGCTAGATATTAAGATTTTACACCTAGGAAAAAAATGATTAGAAAAGAAAAGCCATATCATTGGAATGCATATATTCCCTACAAATTCTGACTCAGAGGGAGATGAGCTTGGCATTTGTGGAATAACTACTGGATTAGAAATAAAAGGGATGGGGAATACATCGGTTATTCAGGGTCCATTGAGGAGCATAACTTGGCTATTAAACTTAAGTTATTGAAATTCATGTTCATTATGGGAGTTTTTATGTTAATATCTTTAACTGTTTTCAAGCAACAGCCAACATTAAACTTTGTGTACTACAACACTGATGACAACAACAACAACAAATTCTACTACACCAATGATGTGACAATACCTTGCTTTGAATTTTTCAAAAACAGATTAATAGAAAAATATTTATGATATCCACGGTAATACATGTATGACCAATTTCAAAAAAGTGGTAAGAAAGGGAAACTTATGTTTTGAGTCATATTTTGTGAATTGTTGGAAAACTTGGAAACTCCTATGAAACTTTATATAAAGGTTTTTATAACTGAAAAATGTCATTTGAAATTGATTTCCACTTTATTCTTGTTTGTCTAATGAAGACTATGTGGCACAGTAATACTGGTATCATCATTATTACCAGAGAAAGTCTGGGAGTTAATTGTAGCAGCAAGAGTGAACAGAACCACCAAGCCAAAATAATGTTGTCTTTGACTCCCACACAAAAGACAAACTCCCTTTAATGAATACCTGGATATACATTGTGCAATGTCTCACCACACTGTATACATATATACCTATCCATGATCATTACTGAGGAAATCATTGAAAAGACGTTTTATTTGTTTGCAAGTATTGTATTTATGGAGGAAAAATGCCTGGCTGCCTTGGAATGTTTGTGGGTATGTAATCACAGATCAACAGCTCTTACCAGGATTAGTTATAAAACACAAGCTGGTAAACACATCATCATGTAAACCAAATAGTACCAGTACTGTAACCATGTATCTGATTGCTTCCAAGATGCTTTTCCACACATTATGTAACGTGATAAATGATACAGCACTTATCTGATATCTAGGATGCATTTAAAATTACATAATCTATAACATAAAACAGACATGAAAGTGTCTTCAAATGTTATTGTGCATTATACTAAATTTCTGCAGAACAAGTAAAAGAATATCACAATTTCTTTGAATAAATTAACGGAAAATCAATTTAATTTGTTTCTTCACATAATAACCACTACTAAAACTACAAAGACAGCTAACTCACCTGTATTTTTTGGGGAGTAAGCTCCAGAGTGACATCCCCTGACTGGGAGTTGGCAGGCTGGGGAACCTCAGTTTTTAAGCTGCTACTGCGTTGTACTGTGATCGGTCTCTGACCCGCAGGGGATCGCATGCTCTCTGCCCGACTCAGGTTAATAGCCTTTGCTATTATATCCACAGGGCTCTGCTTGCCGGAGGGTGTGCTGTTGTTATCTTTCACTTGGAATATCCTTGCTCTCTCTGACACTGGGGTCAGTTTGACAGAGTCTTTGGCAGGATTGTACACAGGGTTGTTAGTGGAATCCTTCAAGGCATTTGGAGTATTACAGACAGCAACCCTTGCACTCTGACTGCGTGAAAGTTTAACATTTTTGTGAACACTAACTGATGGTATGTTTGGCTGGACAGGTTCAGAAACTGGGGTTGGTTTTTCCACACCCACACTAATAGGGGCAGGAGGTTCTTCCTTTTCTGTGCATGAAGTTACATACGGTTTCTTATTACTGCCAACCCTCTTGAGTTTCACTTGTAGCCATTCTGGTTTCTCATTGCCTGGAGCTTTGACACTCTGAGTACGCCTGATTTCATTACTACGAAACTTTGAGAATGGCTTTGGTTTTTCAGCGTCGGCAGATTCAAGGCACAGTGAGCTTAAGCCAGCTGCTGAGTTTAAATTATCTGTTTTTAAAGTCACATTAGCTTTTGATTCATCTGATACAGTCTTTGCTTTTACACCACCAATTTCAGTGGCATTAGTCTCAGTGTCAGCCCTAACAGTTTCACCTTTAATCTCTTTCAAATTATTTTGAGTATCTTCTTTAGGTTTACTGGCAAGTAAATCAGCAATGTCTGTTTTGGGTTGAATTGTAGCCACTGAAACTTTAGTCTCAACCTTAGCAGAGTCTTTCATTTCAGCTTTGTTTTCTCCGTTCTGTTTTGCAGCATTCATGGACTGCAAACTTCCAGATCTTTTCAAAGCCACTGGTTTCTGCTCACCTCCAAGGTTCCGCAGACTTGCTTGTCTCACAAGCATGATCTTGGAAGCCTGTGTTTTAACTGCTAGTTTTGTGTCTTCATCAGTTTTTGGCACAAACTTGTCTGGGAATGATTTCACTGTAGCTTTCTGGACAAGGCTCTCTTCAGCAACAACATGTTTGCTCTCTAAAGGAGCCTTGAGAGCATTCTGTTGAACAGACACTGTTACTGGAACTTCATTATTGTTGTCATTTCTGTCTTTTGCACTTTTCTTTATAATGGATGGAGGCTTGCTCACTATGATTTCATTTTTGTTAGGGGTCTTAACCATTTGACTTTTCTTAATGACTGAGTGTTTTTCTTCAACAACTGTCTTAATGGCTGCAGGATTTTCTTCAATGACTTTCCTTATTGATGGTTTTTCTACTGAAAATACATTTTTATTGGGGTACTCAATTTCCTGATTTATCATAATGGCTGGGTTTTCTTCTTCACTGACTTTCTTAATGGATGGAGGTTTTTCTACTATGACTTTGTTTTTGTAAGGGGTCTTAACCTCCTGATTTTTATTAATAGTTGGAGGTTTTTCTAAAATGAATTCTTCTTTTGGTAGTGTCTTTACCTCTGTTTTCTTAACAATGGAAGTTGGCCTCTCAACAACAATTTCTTCTTTTGTTGGTGTGTCTACCTCCATTTTTGTTATGGTAAAAAGTGACCTCTCCACTATGATTTCTTCTGTTTTTGGTGTGCTAACATTTGGCACCTTCACAGAAGGAGAGGTGTCTTCAACGGTTGCCTTAACTTCAGCATCCAGTTGATTCTGTTTCTCTATTTTGTCCTTTTTCTCCTTCTTAAGCACCTTAATTTCCTCCTTCACTTTGTTTTCCTCAGCTGGAGCATCAACGGAAGGAGGAGGAATTGTTGGAATACTGGGAAACTCCTTTACTTCCGACTGATTCGGCTCTGGAGCTGCAGCTAAAAGATAATGAAATAGCCATTACAAGGAAATATCACTGATATTAAATGATAATTCACATATTTATATGAACTTAATATATATTTTTCCAATTTGAATGTCCTCACAATATAAATAAATTTGTACTTACCAATTATCATGCAATACACTTATGTTCAATTATCAATCAGAAAGCAGTTGTTTTAAAATGTATTTGATTTGTTTAATTGTTTAATTGAGACTCTTTCTCACCTGTGACAGTAAGGTGACAGGAAGTGGAGGTCTCTCCCTGTAGACTGGTTGCCATACACTCGTATCTCCCACTGTCCTGCATGCAGCTCTTGCTGATAACCAGTCTGGCCAGACCATCTGCAAATGTCTGCTTAAAGTCCAGCATGTGACCGATGACCATTCCATTCTTACGCCAGGTGACCTCTGGGACTGGTTGCCCCTGGATACCACATTCCAAGAAAACATTGTTGCCCTCTGAGACAGTGAGATCAGATAGTGGCATCGTTATGGATGGACATGTTGCCATGGCTGCAACAAATTACAACAAAATTTGTCACTATGCTCTTGTTTCTTGTTAACTCTTGTTGATAATAATTCTAACATAAAGAAAGGAACCTATTAAACAATAAGGTGACCAAAGTTTTTGAACACACATCTTAAACACACATCAATTTCTTATGAAATATGAAGAACTGTCAGTTTTAAAAAATATTGCAACTCAACTTGATGTACCTTGCACAACAAGCATACAGTCAGCAGCCACCTTCCCGGAGGAATTTTCCACAGTACATTCCACCTTCCCGCTCTCTGCAGGGACAACCTTGCGAATGACAAGCATGGCAACCCGACCATCATACGACATCCTGTGGCGTGCCCCCTCCACTAGCTTGTTGCCGTTGACAATCCAGGAGACCTCTGGTCTCGGGGAGCCAATCACCTCACACTCAAATATGACAGTATCCCGCTCGTCCGCTATCTGGGTCTCAGGTTTCTTCAGGAACATTGGGTAGACCTCATCATAGGACTCGCATTCTGATGACAATAACAAGCATTATACATTGTAGGTTCTTTCATGGTGCATAAGGTGTAAAAACTTCATTTTTCAGACACACAAACATAAACTGGCTAAAAACCAATTTCCAGGACTTTTTAAATGTGAAGATGGGTTTTAGAACCCATAACTTAATTAAATTAAAGTTATATAAGTACTAACTGTAGTTGACTGACCTTTCACAGTGACCTGACAGGAGCATTTCTGCTCCCCATGGTCATTGTTTATCACACAGCAGTAGGTGCCGTAGTCATCAAGGAACACTTCAGCCATCTCCATCCTTGCCCGCCCATCCTCAAGGGTCTGGCGGAAGTCTGGGTTGTTACGCTGCAAGGTCCCGTCCTTAAACCATGTGACAGTGTCCGTGTTGGCAACCTGACACTCGAGACTCAGAGCCTGGCCCTCCCGAACCTCAACATCGGACAGCAGCTTCACAAAGGATGGCATCTCAGTAGCCCGTTCTGTTTTATTAGCAAATAGAACTTTTACTGTTGCTGTTTTATTCTTACATTATATTTGATTGAAAGTTTGTCAATGACAGATCAAGGCTTAAGGCATACAGTTTATAAATTGTATAAATCATATCTATATTGTTTAAAACTATATTTCAAATACTTTCCAAAATCAAAATGAAGATTTCACTACCTTGAATGCTTTTTAAGTGAACTATTTTAATAGCATAAGTCAATTTTAACAGTTAAAAACAAAATAACCATGATTGGAAATGCTACAGGAATTTCTTACTTCTGACTTGCAGAAGACATTTGGTTGAGGCAGTACCAATTGGGTTTTCAAACACACATCTGTATGTCCCAGAATCCCCTACTGTAGATGACAACAACATTAGAGTCGCCTTCCCACTCTCTATATCATACTGAGCATCAATCCCAGCATGCCCTGCTGTGACACAGTTGTCCCCCTTGTACCAGGTTACTGTGGGAACAGGGGAGCTAACTACTGTACACTCTAGAGTTACACAACTTTCCTCGGTAGTCTTGGCCTCCTTCAAAGGGGAGATGATTTCTGGACAGCCTGAAACATACATTGATTGCATGTAGATTACATATTTTATCAAAGATGTATATTTGTACATTTGCCTCTTGGCCACATGACACTACATCATTTCAGTAAGCTGTATTATTAGTTTTTATATTCTTGTACGAGAACAGTGTTACCAGAAATAGCTTATGGGTAATAATAGGAACTAAAATCTGATTTTTTTTTATTTTTTTTTGAAAAGCTATATTATGCTGGTGCATAATAACTTTAACAAGATGTTTGCATACTCATAACCATCCTGGGACAGTAAGGTTCGACATGGCTGTGACCAGGAGGACCTGACACGGCTGTGACCATTGCTAGACAGCCAAAAACCTTGACAAACCTTTGTAACACATTACTGCCCCAGTGTGAAACTTCTTTATCTGTTACAGTTCAAGCGTCAACAAACAGTGATCGATGGTTTATGTATGTGCTAAAAGTTATAATGTTAGAGAATAAAAATATATTAAAACAAGAGCTGTCACAGTATGTGACGAATGCCCCCGAATATGACATTGACCTACGAACAAGGTCAGTACATGAAAAGTTGATCTTGCCTTTACGTGTCAAATACATATGGCAAGTTATTTTAAATTGCCTCTGAACATAAAAAAATACCACCCATACTTGACAACCTACACTATTATGTCCTTATATTCAGAATTCCCTTGTGAATAAACACTTAGTGTATCTTTCACCTTAGAGGTAGGGACATGGGTCTTGCACACGCCACGTCGTCTTGGTATGTGGAACACATGTGGCAAGTTATTTTAAAATCTGTCCATACAAGGGAAAGTTACAGCCCGGACACGACAACCTATACTCTATGTCCTTATATGCAGCACTCCATTGTGAATAAACACTAAGTGTGACCTTGACCTTTGAGGTAGGGACACGGGTCTTGCACACGACACGTCGTCTTGGTATGTGGTACACATGTGGCAAGTTATTTTAAAATCTGTCCTTACAAGAGAAAGTTACAGCCCGGACACGACAACCTATACTCTATGTCCTTATATGCAGCACTACATTGTGAATAAACACTAAGTGTGACCTTGACCTTAGAGGAAGGGACACGGGTCTTGCAAGCCACACGTCGTCTTGGTATGTGGAACACATGTGGCAAGTTATTTTAAAATCTGTCCATACAAGGGAAAGTTACAGAGCCGGACGGAAGGTGCGATTTTAATATGCCCACCTTCAGGGGCATAAAAATATTTTTATGTCTATATATGTAACACATAGAATCATAAAGTGTTGTTAACTACATGTGTGGTAAGGCAGTAAAATTTTATAAATATCTAGAAGAGTAAGGGACTGCGTTTTAATTTATTGCAGAAACTAAATTTAATATCCAAAGTCCTGATCTGTTAGCTTTACTTACACTGGTATATATCACAGCTTACTTACATGGTTATATATATCAAAGGAGAGTGGGGAAGAATTTCAAAATTTACAATATGGTGTAAATTACTAGTATCAAAGTGGTCTTAAAGGTCTCAAAGATTATGTTCAAGTGATATTAGTATGATGCTGAATATCACTTTGTGGTGGGTTAATTTTGCCTGACTTTTGCAAACTTTTATATTTGTAGTGTGCATTTACCCTTGCAAGTAAACTTTTGACATTTCCACTTTAATGCTAGTCTCAGTATGTGTTTGAATTTGCATTTGCCAAAAGGTGAAAAAGTCATTGAAAATAAATGGGTTTTCTGTATGAACATAATAGCAGAAACGGTCGTTAATGTTTATGTTACAGATAAACAGCATCAAATAAAAGCTCTTGTGAAATTAATATCAGATCGGTGGACATCATTACATTAGCATTACATATCTCACAATAGTGTGACAGGGTGGAACACTGTGTATAACATACATAGCCTGAAGCCCTGAGATGGGTGGGCAAAAAACTGGGCCTCCCCAAGGTCAATAGCGTGACAGGGTGGAACACTGTGTATAACATACATAGCCTGAAGCCCTGAGATGGGTGGGCAAAAAACTGGGCCTCCCCAAGGTCAATAGTGTGACAGGGTGGTACACTGTGTATAACATACATAGCCTCAAGCCCTGAGATGGGTGGGCAAAAAACTGGGCCTCCCCAAGGTCAATAGTGTGACAGGGTGGAACACTGTGTATAACATACATAGCCTCAAGCCCTGAGATGGGTGGGCAAAAAACTGGGCCTCCCCAAGGTCAATAGTGTGACAGGGTGGTACACTGTGTATAACATACATAGCCTCAAGCCCTGAGATGGGTGGGCAAAAAACTGGGCCTCCCCAAGGTCAATAGTGTGACAGGGTGGAACACTGTGTATAACATACATAGCCTGAAGCCCTGAGATGGGTGGGCAAAAAACTGGGCCTCCCCAAGGTCAATTGACCCGCGTGACGCTCGCCGGTATTCTAGACAGATTTATGGCATATTTTAATATGATATGGAAGAACTGTTGATGAACAAAAACTTTATTTACTCTAATGATATTACAAAAATTGATAGTATTTCAACACATTCAATATGTGTTTGACTAACTTTATTCCTATAAAAGTTTCATTTTTTCTCCTATACTAAGATTTAAGCACTCGAATTTCATAATCACATTAATTGAAGTATTTCTAGAGTTACAAAAAAAACATAGTATGGCATACCGGATGGTCGACCAAGGTGCGACTTGATGACACCACTGTTGGTGGTAGGCTTCTCAACATCTCCTCTGTAATGACATCATTAAAACGACATTAATGTTACTTCATAAAATATTCAAACACATAGCCTTAACATCTTTTTACCATAAAGCCTTGGTGAGGAATATTAAACTGATGAGAACAAATTAATGAACCAGAGCATGTCTGTATATCATAGGCATTGATAGGATAACAATGCAGACTTGATCATGTAGAAAAATACCTTGCACTTGAATATCTACAGAAAAACAATTTTATCACTCATGACACATGAAGATGTGTGAAACAAAAAAAGAACATACTGATTGTTAATGGCTTCATTATCTTGGTTACTGGATGGAAGCTGTACCACATCATTTTCAAGTTCCCGATTTAACGTCACCTCAGCCTCTGTTCTGTCCCCCCAGGACTCGTTCTTCGATACAGAAACATTTTCTGACAGAGAACTCAGTTTATGCTCCACAATCTCTGTTCCCTCAAGGTCTCTGGTTTTCCTTATGTTGATGTTATTCCTATTGAAGTACTCTGACCCTCTGGATGTAAGTTTACGTTTTGACTTTGATATGTCCTTCTCGTACACCGAGGTAGTTCCACCTGGGGAGGTAATCTTTCTCTCCACAACCATGTCTTTTTCCCTTGTCTCCGTCTTGCTCTTGGTCCTGCGCACCCGCTTGTACTCAGTCACAACTGTGTTCCCTTCCTCTGTCCTGCTCACTTCCTGGACCGTGACCGTTCCATCGTCATCCTGGATAACAGATATTGCACCATTGGCATCAGGACTCGCCGGCATTGCCAGGGTCAGGGAACTCTGTACTGTTTTCTTTCCTGAAAACATTTTAAACTTCATAATAAACTTGACAGGTAAAACTGATATTAATAACCAAAACATAACTGTACAGAAACAGAACAGAAAAATAAGCCCTGCAAAACGTAGAACTAAAGAATGTTCCTAAAAGTCAAACAGCCATAATTAATCATTCTTAATAAACATATATGTAACTAAAGATAGAGCAAGATCCACCAACCATCCTTTTTAGCCTCTTCCTGTATTGCACCGTTTGCTTCCTCTACCTCAGGCTCCACTGTAACGTCAGACTCTTGCTCCTTGTCCATACCTTTCGTGATCAGCTCCACCTCGGCACTATTGTCACTCATACTGCTCAAGCTACTTTCAAGGTTTGGTTCACTTTTCTTGTTCTTGTTCAAATCTTCTTCCATTTCTGAAGACTCACCTAATTCCTCTTCCAAAATAGGAATATCTGCTGATATGACTGGTTCACCTAGTGCTTTCTCTTCAGGGAATTTATCTACAGCATCAAGAATTTCAGAAAACGCCTGTTCAATATCCATTGTCGACATAAGTTTATCAACATCACTTGGCGTTGTTAATGACTTTCTTTTCTCTTCAAGCCACTGAAGGCTTGGACTTAGTCTAGTATTGTCATCTACATCAGCTGTGAGATTATTTTTCTGTTGAGACTCAACTTTACCGTTCACATAGTTGTCTACAGCATCAAAATCTTTTCTTAGTACATTGTCTTTTCTATCAACATCTGCTTTCTTATTTACCCTTTTTTCTAACTTTACTGAAATATCACAGTTTTCTCTCTTGTCTTTTATATCCTTGGTCTTTCTAGATCTACTATTTATATCATTTACAGTACCATCTGTCTTGTCTTTATATCTCTCAGTTCTATCACTATTTCTGTCCCACCTTCCTCTAGGTTCAGCTGAGAAACTTCTTACCCTTCTTACATTTACAAGCTTTTCCTGCTTGCTTTTCTCCACACTAGCTCTTGACACTAGCACACTGGGTGTCCTATGTCTAGATATCTCCACACTTTCACCCTCTACATTGACTGAGTTTTCAGCATTTTCAAAAATATTGCACCTTTCCTTGAAACTGTTCTGCTTTTGGTCATCAAGTTTCAAAAGAGGTTCAGTCTGAACTTCAGTTGGCTTTATTCTCTCTGCACTTTTTACTTTAAACCTGTGATCAATTTCATCAGTCTTATTTGAAGATTTCAGAGAAAACCCCTTTCCACGATTCTCAGTAGCTCTTTTCTGATCTTGATAATCATCAAACTTTTTACGATTTTCTTTTATCTTCAGATCAGACCTTTCAGTTCCATTATACCTCAATTTACCATCAGTATCAAACCTTGTATTATCTTTCAGTGAATGCCGTGATGGTTTGTCAGCATTTAACTCACAAGACTGAGACTTTGAAGATACAGTTATGGAAGATTTTGGACGAGGAGGTTTCAGTTCTTCACTGGAAAACCTTGATTTTACAGGAATGTCTTCATGCGTAAATCCATTGAGCTTGGATGTCTTGTTCTGAACTGTCTCTCCCTTATCCCGGACTTCCCTGCACGAAGTGGAAGGGCTGTGTTTATCGATAACGCTGTGACTGCGACCAACCAGCAGACCATTCGCCTGGCTGCTGCTGACTGGTTCACAAGACTTTTGCTGAACAAAACTCTGACTGCGCTGTAAACCAGTCTGGACTAGGCCACCATCTGAAAATACATTATGATCGGCAATCTAAAATATATTTCATATGTTGTTTAATATTTTATACTGAAAACTACATGTTTTAATTTCACATAAAGAAAAAGAAAAGTTTCATGCTCCAATGAATTGATTTATAAAAAATCTTTGTGGCATAATAAAGCCAAAGGTTGATAGCTTTTTCCTGTCAACAAGATTATTACTGTACTATTTTTGAATAAGTGTAATTTATTAAACATTTTTATGACAAATCTACTTTAATGTTTCATTGCAAATATGATATAAGCTTACAAAGATTTTCACTATAAAATATCAGGTAAACCACCGCATCATTGTAGTCAGAGTGACATTGACACCCAAGCATGAAAACATTACATTGTTATTAACCCCAATTCTTTTTCTATGAAAAAAGTTAGATCCAAAAGGCAATAAAAGGCAATCAATTCCCACTAGAACTGCCATAAAACCAGCAACAAAAACCTCATACTGCCATTAAGTTGTTTGATATACTTGACACTATTAAAACCTAATCATAGAAAATAAGGAAAATGACAATCTCTGTACCCTCTATTGTATTTTATTACCTACCCAAATTGTTTGTGCCCACAAACTAAAAGATAAGCCGACACTGTTGACAAATGTAAAACATATCAGACCCACGATCACCTTATTTTGTAAACATGACAAAAACATGGACAGAAATGAACTGCTAATACAGGATCAAGAGCCGATTACATTTAGGTGTCTCGCCCATCGATGGTGACAATATTTAAGTAAAATTTCAAAGGTTTTCAGATAATGCCTGCTGCATCATAATCCTAAGCACCAACACATGAAACAGCTAAAAATGTACAAAGCACACAGATGAGATTGGCCAGACCTGCAATCCCAATAATCGGTCAATCTCCTCTTATTGCAATGATTTCTTGTATTTTCATACTTATTTTACTTTTTCTTTAAATCGTTGAATCATTTATTTTTTTACAGCACATCTTTTGTAATCATATCTGCTATGTATGAAAGAACCACAACCATCATAATTGGGTGACAACCAGTATCAATCAGTTCCCAGCACCCAGTACCCCCATCCCTGAAGGCAGACATGCAGTATCAATGACAGCAATCTAAGTATTATTACAGATATGACAGGGAAAATCAACAATTTCATGAAAAAAAACGCTTTTTTTTCAGGATAAACGTACTTGAAAAAATTACCATAAAGAAAAAGATTTAAAGGGTTTTATAACATTTAAATCTAGGGCTCAGATGTCAAATGTGTGCAAAGAAGAAGACATTTGTTTGTGTTCTATGTACTAAAAAGAAAGAACTTGAAGTTACAGAGTCACTTGAAATTCAGCTCAGTAAACCATGCAACCATAATTTCCGCTCATTTTGTAAAGCATTTATTTCAATTAACTATCCCATTTAGCTGAAAAAAAATCTGTTTATAATTATTATGTAAGATACGTTAGATAACAAATGGTAACTTATATTGCTTGCTACATCTTAGGATTGGTTTTCAAATTCCACAAATGTCTATATATACTGTGTATAATTAAGGGAAATGAACATTAGAAAAATAAAATAATTCAATGTAAAGCATTTGTAAGATGACTGCCAACATTTCCTCACACATGTACCTACACACTCAAGACCCCAGTTTACGAAATAAATAGTGCAATTCATCCTAAATATAGTCAATTAAATTACAAGTATAATAAGTCTCAATTTCAAATCATGCATATAAAAATAAAGATCATAGTTTTACAGAACTTAACACTTGAACTGTACAAAAAAAGTTACAATAATTAAATTTAGAGGAATATTCAATCCCTTGCGGCAATATCAAGGAATATTTATTTGTAATACCCATGTTTCATTATACATGTATCAGAGTGTGTCCTTATTTATTATAAGCCTATCAGCATTTTTTTATCTTTTTTTTTGCTTAAAATTGACACTATATAAAGTGTTTCAGTTTATATTTCCTAGGAGTTCCCTTTTCTAGCCTTCCGAGACTAACCTCAAGTAAAATTTGAAACAAAAGAAATTTCATGCTTTTTTATCAAATCAAAGCTATGTCATTTTTTAAAACAAAAACAGGTGCTTTGCAAATGAACCCATCATTTAAATGCCGTTAACCTTTAACAAAATGCAAATTTTCTTTCAAAAATGGACACTCTTTCCTAAGTATACTCAAAATACCTTCTTAGAAATATTACAGCTGAGTTTGACATGCTTTAATGAAGAAAGGTTGTTGTTTTATGTATGTATTTAAATTTCAAATTCATGAAATTTGCAATACAATTTACGACAGTATTATAAATTAACAATTTTTTACCTCGTATATGAAGATTTAGCCTCTAAGAGATATGAGAATGGCAGTTTTCAACAAAAATAAATGCAAAAGAAGCCACATGTTCATCAGGAACACTTCTATACTAGTACTCTCTAAGCAGACTTTTAACGATTGACAAGCCATGCAAAAAAGTCAGTTGGAATTAAAATTATTACTTCAGAACTTTAACTCTTTAATAGACATCCATACTAGATTCAAACAATTTTTTCGTCAATGCATTTGCATATCATCCATAGAAAGACACATTCGTCACATAATGTAATTTGTAAAGCCTTTTGCTTAACCCTTTGACACACCAGTGGGGTAGAGTTTTTTAAATGTTGTACAGTAGGGTGTCATCTTTTATAAAAACATTTTCATCACTCACCCAGTGGTAAAAAAAATTCAGAATGTTGTCTTTCAGTAATTTGAATTTCATTTCCTTTTGACAAGATCATTTGCATAGGTTGTGGATTTCATAAAGTCCAAAGTGCTCATCTGGCATTGTGTAAGAGTCTTTAGGCGGACAATGAAACCATATATGATTAGAACTGGTTATCAATTGCAATGTATTTAGTAAATGGTGTATTTACAGAATAAGTGAATATGAATGATTATAAGATCTTACAACTGAAGACTGTGAATTGTACAAGACATTTAATAAGAATAAATCTAATCTTTTCAAATGTCACCAGAAATTTGAGTTCATGTAATTACAGATATTTCTTTCAGTGCAAAAGTATCATAATACAATGTGTATATATATACTGATAGTGTTCTCATAAAATCATTTGACATCCATTCAAAGAATAGAAGTCAATTCTGATTATAGATTCCAAATGATTGCATGGTATATATGAGACCATGATAAAGTCGGACACACCCCTTTTGCAACCAGGATTTTTTGCCCTAAAAATGTCAAAAAAGTGAAGAAAACATTAGTTATTATATATCTTCTAAGAAATACATTTAATGAATATTAAAGGACCTACTTCTTTAATATGACTTGTTAATGATTTGAAGAATTTAAGTTATTGCATACATCATTAATTTGACATTTATCATTATGGTAATATTAAATCACATAATTTCTTTGTCACAATATCTTCTTCATTGTTCTAAGACATACAACGTAACTTTCCCAGCAAAGTATGAAAAATAAAAATATAACAAAAATATGCAGAACAACTTTATTATTAGGAACCAGTCATAAACTAGACATTGTTAGAAAAAAAGTGTTACAAATTAATAATACATCTACCAGGAGGAAGGAAATACACAGTTCTTCAATAATACCATATTTTGCTTGGTTGCATGCCAAACCAAGCATTCAAATAATGATAGAAGTTGAAAGCAAGAAATATCATTTGAAACGGTCGCAGGATCGGGTGTCAGGCATACTGGATGTACATAGCAAGTATTGCACTCAAGTTACCAAACTGATCCTCAGACAGATATACATTTTTAAATTTGAAAATCTTAATGTTTGACAATATAAACATACAAAGGCTTTTCATCAATTGGAACAGTCATTCAGCGCAAACTTCAACTTCAGTTAAGTCATAATTATGTTCATAAAAACATATTTCAAAATTAGAAGACCTAGCAGTATGTTATGAATATCATAATTGCCTTCAAATTCCGTTCATTATCAAACCTCGATAAAATGCATTTTAAATTGATTAATTTGCAAAAAAATACATTCACTAATAGTAACCATAAATAATAATAGTCCTGAGTCGAGCGGCTGTAAAAATGCTCAGATATATATATATATAATACAAAAATTGGATATTATTGTTTTAAATAATAAAGTTACTATACCTCAGAAACTATTTAAAAAACTATATTCCAAGTACTTAATCATTATGATCCTCTTCGAAACAAAAAACATAATATTAAAAATTGAAACAAAAATCAGAGCTCAGTTTTAGTGTAGCTGTATGGTTGACACTGATAGCGAGCAGTCTGGTACATCAGTAAAACTACTTTGTCAGATCCAGCGTAAGTCACTAGTATCGCTTTACACTGATGTTCGAAGGGAATCGAGGTGTGAAATAATCCAATTAAAGTCATGCTGGGTTTGTATGGTGAAAAAATAGATGCTTAACCTTTAGTTTGCCTTAAAATCGCCACTTTCCATTCCTGATAGCATCTATATGTCCAGTTTGAACTTTTCACTCTTAAATAAGACTTCACATATTTGCCTTCTAACCCTTTTGTAACTCTTCTAAAGTTGTTGCATATTAAACATCCCTTGTATTGTCCGCTTTAAAAACAATTTAATTGCAATCTTTTCCAAAGAGTTTCTTAGTTACAACAGAACTCTAAAAAGGCTAATAGTATTAACAATAAAAATCCAGTTAAACAGACAAATGACCAAGCACAAATGAGCAACCCAGAGTCATATTTTAGGTCTGCACACAAAAAAAGTGTGTCAAGAGGCAGCAAAATTAAATTTATATTATGATACTGCCTTCCATATTTATTGCAAAAGATAGGAACTTTTCAGGTCAAATTTTTATGGGCCTCTTCAATTCTGAAGGTAGCACACAGGCTTATTAAAAGGTTTCATGTCAGATAATGGCAGCATATTTATCTGCTGGAAGTTATGTGAGCTACTTGAAATCAAATTGCCAAAAGAATCTCAGTTGCAGAAAACAAGTCCCAGTGATATTTCTCTATAAGGCTTTATGGTATCAACCAATTTTTATCAGCAAACTACTGAAAGTAAAGTAAACAAAGGTGCTCTCTAAAGAATTACAATAAAGACCTTCAGTAAATTTATGATAACCCTAAAAACAAAACAAGATCACATTAACCTGGCAGTGTAAAGTAAAAGTTTGTATTTCATTGCCTTAAAAGCAAACGATAGGTACAATAATAAATGCCGTAAAGGAAACTGATTGTATTTTTACTCCTAGTTCCTTTATCAGTAATATTACTATAGCTTCATTGAATCTGAACCATAAATAAGAAAGTTTAAAGCTTACAAGGCAGTCTTTATTGATTACACCTAAGGGCCAACCATCTTTAATAGATCCCCCCTATGGCTCTGAGACAAAACTTGAAATGAATTCTAACTTTTAATGGTGGGAAGCCTATTGTGCAGTAAAGGTTTCACTACATTAACACTAATTTAAGACAAGTTTATTGACAAATTGTGTAAGCAATAAGAAAATGTAATGGTTTCCATAAACTAAATGCATGAAGATGTTTTATATCATGAAGTTTCCTCCTCATTTACTGCAATCATTTAGTAGTAAAACAGTACAAATCTACATAAACAAGTCCACTGTTGTGCCAATCATAAAGATTTATCAAATGTACAAGTTTTGTATAGTGTACTACATCATTTATATGCAATATTTGATTTTAATTTAGCTTATACAGACATGCACCTGTATATAGCTAATAAAGAAAAACACTTTCCCTGTACTTTGGTGAGAAGAAAAGCACCTGCACTGTCTTTATAAACTATGCCAATTAAGTAATAGTTAGATAACATGAAGTAACATTTCAATGATTATGAATGGGCAGAGTGAGCGTTGGTCATCTAACTGTCTTAGAATACAGCCTCATTGGCTTACACATTGTCAACACAAAATCTGACACAGGAAATATGTATCGGATGAGTGGCAGTAGGCGGACCTTTAAACACCCAAAAGGTGAAATTCTTAATGATTAAGCTTATTACTTAATGATTGCCTTTCTGCAATTCCATTGGCTGAACATGAAGGTTGTAAGAAATGTAGCTTCATTATCCTTCATTATTAAGTGCATAGTATGATGTCCTTAACAAGGAATGTAGCTTTATTGACCTGATCAAGGAAAATAGTTTCATTGTCCTGATTGAGTAATGTAGTTGCATTGTATTGTTCAAGGAATATATTTGCAGTGTCCTGTCCCAAGTAATATAGTTGCAGTGTCCTGGTAAAGTAATATAGTTGCATTGTCCTGGTCAAGGAATATATTTGCAGTGTCCTGTCCCAAGTACTATAGTTGCATTGTCCTGGTAAAGTAATATAGTTGCATTGTCCTGGTAAAGTAATATAGTTGCATTGTCCTGGTCAAGTAATATAGTTGCATTGTCCTGGTCAAGTAATATAGTTGCATTGTCCTGGTCAAGTAATATAGTTGCATTGTCCTGGTCAAAGAATATAGTTGCATAGTCCTGGTCAAAGAATATAGTTGCATAGTCCTTAAGTCAAGAAATATAGTTGAATACTCCTAGTCAATGAATGTAGTTGCATTGTCCTGATCAAGGAATGTAGCTGCATTATCCTGATCAAGGAATGCAGTTGCTTTGTGCAGGTCAAGGAATGTAGTTGCATTGTCCTGATTAAGTAATGCAGTTGCTTTGTGCAGGTCGAGGAATGTAGTTGCATTGTGCAGGTCAAGGAATGTAGTTGCATTGTCCTAGTCAAGGAATGTAGTTGCATTGTCCTATTCAAGGAATGTAGTTGCATTATCCTGATCAAGGAATGTAGTTGCATTATCCTGATGAAGGAATGCAGTTGCATTGTCCTGGTCAGGGAATGTAGTTGCATTGTCTTGATTACGAATGCAGTTGCTTTGTCCTCATCAGCGAATGTAGTTGTATTATCCTGAGCAAGGAGTGTAGTTGCATTGTCCTGATAAAGGAGTGTAGTTGCATTGTCCTGATCAAGGAGTGAAGTTGCCTTGTCCTGATAAAGGAATGAAGTTGCCTTGTCCTGATGGAGGAATATAGTTGCCTTATCCTGATCAAGGAATCAAGGAATGTGGTTGCATTGTCCTGGTTAAGGAATGTAGTTGCATTATCCTGATCAAGGAGTGTAGTTTCATTGTCCTGATCAAGGAATATAGTTGCTTTGCCCTGATCAAGAAATCAAGGAATGTAGTTGCATTGTCCTGATCAAGGAATGTACTTGTATTGTACTGATCAAGGAATTAAGCAATGTAGTTGCAGTTTCCTTATCAATGAATGTAGTTGCATTATCCAGACCAAGGATTGTAGCTGTATTATCCAGACTAAGGAATGTAGCTGCATTGTATTGATCAAGGAATGCAGTTGCAGTTTCCAGATCAAGGAATCTAGTTGCATTGTCCTGATCAAGGAATGTAGTTGCATTGTCCTGATCAAGGAATGTAGCTGCATTATCTTGAGCGAGGAAGGTAATTGATTGTCCTGATTAAGGAATGAAGCTGATTTGTTCTGATCTAGAAAGGTAGCTATGTTGTGCTGATCTAGAAATGTAGCTGTATTGTGCCTATCTAGAAATGTAGCTGTATTATGCCTATCTAGAAATGTAGCTGTATTGTGCCTATCTAGAAATGTAGCTGTATTATGCCTATCTAGAAATGTAGCTGTATTGTGCCTATCTAGAAATGTAGCAGTAGTGTGCCTATCTTGAAATAGAGCTGTATAGTGCCTATCTAGAAATGTATCTGTATTGTGCTCATCTAGAAATGCAGCTGTATTGTGCCTATCTAGAAATGTAGCAGTAGTGTGCCTATCTTGAAATAGAGCTGTATAGTGCCTATCTAGAAATGTATCTGTATTGTGCCTATCTAGAAAAGTAGCTGTATCATGCTGACCTAGAAATGTAGCTGTAGTGTGCCTATCTAGAAATGTAGCAGTAGTGTGCCTATCTTGAAATAGAGCTGTATAGTGCCTATCTAGAAATGTATCTGTATTGTGCCTATCTAGAAAAGTAGCTGTATCATGCTGACCTAGAAATGTAGCTGTAGTGTGCCTATCTAGAAAAGTAGCTGTATTGTGCTGATCTAGAAATGTAGTTGTATTGTGCCTATCTAGAAATATAGCTGTAGTGTGCCTATCTAGAAAAGTAGCTGTATTGTGCTGATCTTGAAATGAAGCTGTATTGTGCCTATATAGAAATGTGGCTGTAATTGTGCTGATCTAGAAATGTAGCTATATTGTGTTGATCTAGAAATGTAGCTGTATTGTGCTGATCTAGAAATGTAGCTGTATTGTGCTGATCTAGAAATATAGTTGTATTGTGCTGATCTAGAAATGTAGCTGTATTGTGTTGATCTAGAAATGTAGTTGTATTGTGCTGATCTAGAAATGTAGCTGTATTGTGTTGATCTAGAAATGTAGCTGTATTGTGCTGATCTAGAAATGTAGCTGTATTGTGTCTATCTAGAAATGTAGCTGTATTGTGCCTATCTAGAAATGAAGTTGTATTGTGCCTATCTAGAAATGTAGCTGTATTGTGCCTATCTAGAAATGTAGCTGTACTGTGCTGATCTAGAAATGTAGCTGTATTGTGCTGATCTAGAAATGTAGTTGTATTGTGCTGATTTAGAAATGTAGCTGTATTGTGTCTATCTAGAAATGTAGCTGTATTGTGCTGATCTAGAAATGTAGCTGTATTGTGCTGATCTAGAAATGTAGCTGTAGTGTGCCTATCTAGAAAAGTAGCTGTATTGTGCTGATCTTGAAATGAAGCTGTATTGTGCCTATATAGAAATGTGGCTGTAATTGTGCTGATCTAGAAATGTAGCTATATTGTGTTGATCTAGAAATGTAGCTGTATTGTGCTGATCTAGAAATGTAGCTGTATTGTGCTGATCTAGAAATATAGTTGTATTGTGCTGATCTAGAAATGTAGCTGTATTGTGTTGATCTAGAAATGTAGTTGTATTGTGCTGATCTAGAAATGTAGCTGTATTGTGTCTATCTAGAAATGTAGCTGTATTGTGGTGATCTAGAAATGTAGTTGTATTGTGCTGATCTAGAAATGTAGTTGTATTGTGCTGATCTAGAAATGTAGTTGTATTGTGCCTATCTAGAAATGTAGCTGTATTTAGTGCCTATCTTAAAATGTAGCTAAGATAAATTTAAAAGGATACATGTACTTAAGGAAAGCAAATCAAGGAAGAAAGCTACATTGTCATACCAAGGAATTTAGCTACATTCTAAGATAGAACACATCATTTAGCACTCTGTACTTGATCTTTATCTTGAATGACATAAATGTAATCTGGTGACTTGTGCAAACTATTATTATAAACAGTTGCTGTGGGAAAGTTCAATGAGCTGGTTTTATCACACAATCCCCAACAGGAAATTAATCAAAATTGAATCCCAACCAAAGCTGACAGGTGAAAAATATATCCCCTTTATTATAAGGGTCAGATAATCTAATCTAAAGCTAACATTCCATTGTTTCTAGTGTTACCATGTTACATGTCAAGAAAAATAATTTTGCAACATTTTGGATGTCTTATCATTTTATTGCACTCAACCTATCTTGCTACTATTAATATTGCGGCCAACACACTTCAACCTACCATATATATTAAATCTTCATAGAGAGGTGTGTTAAAGTGCTTACAATAAATTTGCATAAAATACAACTAACTTTAATATACAATAAATGTAAAACAACCAGAAGATATATATATGATAAAAACAGCCACTATAAGAAACATATTAAATGACATTTCATAAAATAATGATATTGGTATATAGCCAAATGAAACTATAGATGGGGATGACAACCATTGGTGGGAATGATGAAGAAACCAGGCTGGAATATGTATTCAAATGAATGCAAATCCTAGCGTGACCTTTTTAGACTTGAATAGTTAAATGTATTTAAGCAAATTAAGGCATCATAAAACAACAGCAACCTATTTTTGCAACACTGTGTGACAAAATGATGATTTGCTAAGCATATTATATATTAAAGACAACTGCTACACTTAAATGATTCCAGCAACTCATAGGCATTCACCTTTTTATCCAAATGTTAAATTCGCTATCCAAATATGTTTGTTGAAAGAAAGAATGTTCAAAACTTCAAAGTCACTATTAGCACCTCAAAAGTATTTCAAATATATCCTCACTTCATGAAATCTCCAAATATGAAGAGTATTCCTAAAATATAACTACTCCATTCACTCTACCACCAAACTCATAAAGAAACTAGCCCTTTTGATAATCTGTGGCATTTCAAGATCGACACAATTGTCAAAGTAGGCAATTTGTTTAATATCAAATTTGATAACCCAAGTTACACTGTGCAAATGCCAACATTCCTCAAACTAGGGACACAGAGAACCAGAGACTACATGTGTATACCGTTATTGCAAGTGGGTACAGAATGTAACAGTATCCTTATAGAATGTTGTTTGATATTAAAAGAAATACTTAGGAGCTCTTAAACAAAGCCAAGATAATTAGAATACATCTGAAGATATTGAGCACTGAAACTGATGGATGTTTAGGATACATGTAAGATGAATGCACTGGTAGACAAGAGGTGACAAGAAGAGTATTCAATATCCAAATGATGGGAAGAGATGGATACAGACACAGGGAGTAACCTGGTTCCCTTAATACACTGTAACATTTGTAGGTTAGAGACCACTAAATAAATTTCCTATTACATATATCTGTACACGAAATAACACTGATTTCTAGTGTTTCACGACCCCAAACAACATATATGGAAAGTTCCACTTGAATATTAAATATCAAAAAATGTTTTCTAATAAGACAAATCAAATTGGTTGGACGTAACCGCTATGTATTCAATGAAGTGACCACATCCGTTATAGGAGTACAAACAATGAAATGAAAACAATAGACCAAGTAGATCCATCATGTTCAGCAACCTATAAGATGGTATAACCATGCTAATTTGCTTTGATCACTACCATATGCTAATATGGTAAAAAAAAAGATTGAATATGATCTTAGCAGTCACTTCCTTATTGGTGTAATTTGTAAACTTATGACACCACTTCCTGTCATACAGACATGCCAGTAATCAGTGCTAGCTAGTCCTACAAACAGATGCAAAACTTTTCCTATTTAAAGGCCTGACCATAAATGTAAGGTAGCCAAATTTACCAAATGCTTATGATTATTGTTGTTACAGAGAGTTGATAGTGTACACATTTTTTTCTATTTTTTTTTTTTGCACATGATTTTGTTGTCCTACTGTACCTCTAGTCTGCTGGCGTAGCTGGCGCAGGGCAAGTCGGATCTTCTTTTTCTCATCGTAGTCCTGAGTCTCACCCAGCTGAAAATATAAAAAAACATCACTCAGTGTTGAAAATATGTGGAATGCCACCACAAAAAACGGAAACACTTATATGGTCTGCTTCACTGAAGACCTGCACAGCTGCAGCTTGAATAAAAGATACTGAATCAATTAAACACAATTACCATTCCCCTCTATACAAGCTACACTATATAGAAAAACAAACAAATACTGAGAAATTATTTTATGTCATAAAAATAGCTACTTGATACTAATTCAACATGTTTTTAAAAAACAATAATATAAACAAAACCTTGATCAAAATATCCATGGTCATTGTTTGAAATCCAATTGACAAATATCCCTATTCACTTCAGGTCAGAATTGACCACGGCCAGATGCCAAGATGGCTGGACTTGGATTAACCAAAAAAAAAATTGGAACATGCTTCACTTTAATGAGGATTTGAAGCCATTTAATACTCTTTTAGAAGACTGGAGACAAGTATTAGTAAATATACTTTTTCGGTGGGAAATAAACATGGTTTCATTTATGGACTTCTTTTACTAACACTATAAGGCAATGTGTAAGGGTCGGTCAGGTGACTGCAGAAGTGTTATAACACCTTGCCTGACATATTACCACACGCTAAATCATAAACAAACATTGGTCGAACCTTGGTAGCAGTTTTCTTTCAATTAAGTACAAATCCATACAGTGCGATTTAAACTTTCCAAAAAGAAGAACTTTATGGTCTTAAATTGATTCTGTCTCCTATTTTGATAACATTAAGTAATTTGTTAATTGGCTCAGAATATTAGGACACTTGTGTCAATACCTGGTCCTGTTGTGAGCTTGTGAATGAATCATACAAGAAAGCTTTGATGATAGAAGAACTTTTAAATAAATATATGGGTGGATAATACTCAGGATTCAAACCATTTACTTAAAGCAATTTGTAGGTATTTTTCCTATGTTTCTTGCACATGTACACCTGACAGGCGTTTCCAGATAACTTATTTCTTTTGTTATATATTCTTTATGAAAAGAAAAATAGACATTTCTTATAACAAGTTAAATTGAATACCAAATATATTTTCGCACAAATTATAATGACAAAATGAAATAAGTCATCTTTGGAAAGAGGAAGTTTCAGAGGAAATATTTGTCATCAACAGTAAGCTAAAAGTACTACGCATCATGATAAATACTTTTCCTACGTCAAATTTTACACAAATTGAAAATTTAAGCTATGCATGCAAAGAAAGGGTCAAATTTTCCTGTCCTGATTAGACACACAAGCTACATGTACACATTATTGGTCAGAATGGATGGAATCAAAGTTTTCAATTATACAAATTGATTTAGCTTGATCGTGACCATCACCTGGTAATTTGGAATAATTCTAGAGACCAAAACTGGTGTCCTTTTTTGAAAGGCAAGAGAATTTTGATATTCAACGTTTATTCAATGTTTGAAATTACTGGTAAACATTCCTTGATACACTTGACATTCAGTGGACAATGGCATGGACAATGATACGGACAAACATGCGCAAGGACTGTAAGTGCTCTTTCCACTTGATCACAGTAAAGCTCCTGATATCATAGTCATTTGGACAAACAATCCTCAAGTATTTATTCTAATGCATTTAATAGTACAAACATTTAGCTCACTTTTTCAGGGTTTGAATGTTTTACAAGAAGTGTAACTAAATCCGGACTACAAACAGGGAAAAATGTTAATGTTCTCCAAAACTTAACAGCAGACTTTTAATGTTTAAGTTCTACAAAGCAATTTGACTAAAACAAGTACTTGACCACTGGAGAAGACTAATAAAAAAATAATAACATTTTCACTAAATAAACTTATAATATAATTTCATGTTTGCATGAATAATATGTGTATAATTAAATGTTTCTAAATTGATAATGGTATTCAAACCATAAATGGAATCCTAGGACACTAAGACCTAAACTTGAACCAACTATTCCCAAGTCTTTCATTGAAGGAGCATTAAAGTAATGATTTTCCCTCATTTGTCACCATAATTGGGCAATTTCGTAAAGTACCTGTCCTCATTCACTGTATGTAGGTCTGAGATAAGTGCTGGCATAGATGCCGCGTCATTCGTCATTTATATTGATTCCAAATTCTTTATAACAAAAAACTCCTGTTTATTTTTGCAAGCATACAGAGTAGCCTTTTCACTGCACCATGACATCAGACAGCTTGGCTAACATTTTGGATCAGCCCATTTGATATGAGAATTACATTTTTTTTAATCTATGTTATGAAAGACATGTAACACATTACTTATTGTGATCAGGTATAGACAGATGAATTATTTTTGTTATTTTATAACCTAACCAAATTGTAAATGATCTAAAGTCCATCCCACTTTTGCCAGTATGTATATCCTACAGTTCTTGCTCCACATCTCTGCCTTCTACCAACTTTGTTTAAATACTGTTCCATGAGATCTACCAATATGTGGAAGTCAAGTACATCTATAACTATGTTACATTATGAATAAATTACATAAATGAAAACATCAACTTTGATAGTTAGGTAGTTACAACTACAGACTGATTGTTGTGCAGTTCTAAGGCGATTATACAGTCCTTGTCTAATGGCAATAAAGAATAATTCTGCAGTCATTTGAACAATAGTAGGTGTCCCTGTACTACTGTATTTGTAAGAAAAGGGGATACTTATCAAGTAATAACCCATTTTTTACAATTTTGCTCAATTTTTATTGTAAATGAACCACTTTACATTTTTTTATAAACAAATGTTAGCCAGATGGCTAAATAATAACGATAATCTTCTTATTTGCTGCCTTTTCATTTAGACTGGTTGCCGGTCAGAGGCAGTGGTTTTCTCCTTTGTTAAGGGAAAGCACTGCGCTTGAAAAATTGCTACATATTCACTTGCATACCTGTTGGTCTGTGGTTTCCCTGACAGATGCTTCAATTACTGAAATAGCTGGTTCATTTTAGGCAATTACACACATTACGTCATAATGCAGCCATAATAGGGTTAGGGAAGACCTTCACCCCGTCAAAGAAGGTGATTACGCATCTAGATATCACCCTGTGTATTGAATATTTTTCACATATTTTCTAAAATTGTCCCGCAAACATTTACTGCGAATTAACTTATTGGCTGCCATTCATGCAGGTGGTGGGGGGATATATGTTTTATTTTATGTTAAAAGTGTTTCTGACAACAAGGAATTCTCTTGGTTTAATAACATAGGGCTTCTAAAACTTTGGAACCTCAATCGGTCCGGACCCGGCGACGACCCCCCCCCCAAAAAAAATCCTCCCCCCCCCTCTGACTTGGTCAAAATCGGTCCAGACCGGCAAATTGCCGGTTTTTAGAAGCCCTGGGCTAAATTAATATGTTTTATTGCATTCCATGTCATCCCTGTTTATTTCAATCACTTCTAAGATTGTTTAAACTTATCTGTACCTTCATTAGAATTATGGTAAAAAATATATAATGTGTTTTCACACATAAACCTATTTAGCGGTGTCTTTTATGACTTGCATCGAAATTTGTCTTGTTTAGATTAATGAGTACATTGTATTAGTAAAGCCCAGTGTATTTCTGGGTACTGGTCCCCTAGTGTGGGTACATACCTCCTGTTTGCTGTCCAGTGGGAACCTGTCTGGCAGGGGCTTGAAGGAGGACACTTCAATACTCACTCGTCTTTGGAAATACATCCTTACTACTTTATATGCACATCAGTCTAATCCATTATCGTAAATAATTAATACGTTTGAATATCAGTTTCAGCTCGATCAGTTTTACATGCACAAAAGGAGCATATCCATTCTGTCCTATTTCTTGCACAGTGTCATTCTGTCTACTCCATCATTTTTATGTTCAAAAGTAGGTCTTGTTTTTCAACAGTGTTTCACCTATAATTACATAAAATTTTGGCACTCTGGTGTCTCACGTTTAAAGTTCCTATTTCCCAATACCTACCAAACAAACGCAAATCACTAAAATTATTCCACTTGAAGAATAAAAAATTAACACCTAAAGTAGTTTTGAAGTGAGAAATTTAGAATGATATCAAATTAAAAGTAATATTACATACCCTATAGTCACACTTTGATTGCTATTACATACACCAAAGCTTCAATTAAAATGTGGACTCGACAATCCTGCACCTAATTTCAAGTCTCATTCATTCATGTTTGATTGATAGTAATAGTAAAGGAGTGTTAAGGTGCAACTTTTCCTATTAAGATTAGGTACTGACATTATATACAAAGAAACTACAAAGAAACTATCATTTTAAAAAAAAATGGTGTCTAATTATATTTGACAAAATTACATTTTAACTGATATCTTTGATAAAGTCAATATGCTATATCATGAATGTAAGAAATCAATTTACAATTGAAAAAAAGTCAGACTTTGTCTATGAATAATTTGTCCAAGAACTATAACCCTGTTAAGTGCTTAATGCATGAAATCATGAATGTAACACATGATGAAAGGGTGTACGTGAAAAAAATATAGTGCACTGATTTATTTTTTAACATGAGGTAATTTTCTAACAAAAGTAATTTAAAAACAAAAACAATTATAACTTTGAAAAGTGACAAAAAATGATAGTTATGATTTTGTAAAGCTTCATTAAATGATTTTGGTAATGTCTTACACAATTACGTTTAAAAGAAGTCAATACTCACACTATGTATTAACTAAAAAGTATAGTACATCATTATTATCTATAATCCCTATCATTTTTCTAAGAACTCACTCAGATTTCTACTCCATTTATATTTGAAATGATCACATATGTTCACAGTATATAACATTTTCACTAAACACATCATTACTAAATGAAACAAGAAAACGAACATAGAACATCAGTTATAAATATCCTACAACATTAGCCGTGCACAGAAGAGACAGGAAAATCAATGTGTCAGGTAACAGCCGGCCAGACAATTGATGGTTTCGATCCAAAATATAAACATTCCTTATACGAACTCCATATCCAAGACTTGGGAGACATGCCTCCTATGAAATGTTTGTGACAAGATTTTTCTATCATGTTAAAGAAATAGTCCTTTGTTATTTAAATCTGTGTCAACATATATTTTCATAACATCTTAAGTGTTACAATCACAAATTCCAAAGATTACTTTTTTCCTTTGCAGTTGGGTTATCAAATGTTACATAGGTCGCTTAACCTTACAAAATAAGACATAATCCATTCAAATGGTAATATCATCAGTTTACCTTCAATTGATTCTAATTCTATTTTGCACATCCTGGCTTTGACTCAGGAGAGATTTCATATTTGTATAATTATAAAAATCTAGCATGTATCGAAGATATATAATTATTTTGAATGGCTATTTCCCAAATACACTTTCTCTATTCTAGCAGAACACTTCATAATAATTTGTATGAAAAAGATACTGACAATCCCTTTGCATAATTCCATAATTCTGTTTTGAGAATGCTTTAACTCAAGCCATTAAAACTGGCTAAAATCATTACAAAAATAAGAGATTTTAAGCAACACCTCAATTCGTAAAATGAGGTTTATACAGTAAAATCGTAGAATAAACATATGTTTATATGGATAGGCCTTTTAATGTAGACCAACACAAAGAAGTGATTATTCGCCAAATCACAAAATAAATACAGTCCTTTCATCTAAACATTACTGTATCTAAGTTCCCCTTAAGATAGTTGTGAAAGGAATTCTAGCATAAATGAGCAACTTCCGAACTTATTTATCAAAGACCTGATACATGTAATACCTAATGGTTGAGGTAAACACACAACAAATAATCAAATAACAATTTAACTGTCTGCATATTCCTATGACAGAGAATTTTTATAAAATTTAATTTCCATGATCAAAATATGGAAATGCAAAAATCCTTTTTATAAAACAAGTTACACATAGCTACACTTAGTGTTTCCATAAATAACACATATTTACACCTAGCTAATAACCTGGCTTCTCCTAAGTTTAGTAGGAACTTATAAAAAACTGACTTCAGTTCAAATTTCAAATATTCTTTTTTATGATCTTTACACAGTTCTATTTACTCTGTCACAGATTTCAAAGTATATATTTTCATTCCTACTTTAACTACTCATTATAACTATAATTTGAACTATCAAATTCCAACCCTGTCCTCTACCCCACGTATGCCAATGTGTCCAGTAAATCTAATTAAAACACTATGTACATATTTACATTTCAAAAAGCATTTTGAGAAGCTCTTTCAGAACATGAAACATGATCAAAATAAACGCTTCTGTTAGATCAAGGCGGTCCATTTCAGGGCATTTTGACAACACCAAGAACACCTTAACACCAATTACATTTGGGTCATAACCATGAAATTATATTTGTTGAATACATTTGTATTTCCAATTATTTCCTTAACAAAACCAATATTTTCAAGGCCTTCCATAAATTGCTATTGTTACAGTCTAAAATTGTTTAGGACTTATGCTCTGTTTTTCAGTTTAATGACTAAAATGATGTCTTTTGGAGGAATTATCATTATATCTATACACCAATTAAATATTAATTATTTGATATTAGGTGTTCAATGATTTGGGTATTTTTTTCAACAAGGCCATGGTTTATAAATGATGTAATCATAACATTAAATACAATCTAAAAGACAGTCTCATACTTGGAAACACAAAATACATACAATTTTAAGGTATGGAAATGTAGTCTAGTGGTAACACACTTGACTGCCAGTCCAGGGTCGCAGGTTTGATTCCCTGCTGCACCACTAAAAATACTTATCGTTTTCCGGGAGGAACATTAAATGGGGGTTGATAGTGGTATACACTGGTTCATATCAAAGAACCAGGGTAGCTCTAACTAGGGTGACAATCTGTCTGTGCGCTATGCTCCCAAAACCTAAAATGACTAACAATCTTATTGGAGCACTCGTCTAATGGGCAAGGTCTGAGTGCGAGTATTAATAAGCTCACACACCACCACCTCTTGATTTGATTGGGACTGTTCATTGATGGCAATTAGGTCAGTGCAATACTGTCAACACCCTATAGCACCCTATGTAAATTGGTAATTTATTTTTGAGAATCACTGAAATCATATTAATTATAAAATGATATGATTTAAATCTTATTATATTGACTGTACTTCTTGTATAAATAACTATTAGTTGTATCAATATGTAATTTGAAAGCGAAGTTATAGCGCCTTACAAACCTTTAATAGTAAGAGATTTGAATCAGTTTATTTATTAAATGGAATGAATTAGATTTAAAAATATTGAAATCAAAAGATGATTTTTTTCAAATGAGCATTGAATAAAGTGATAATGTTTGATAACATAAGCTACATAAGGCCCAGGTAATGATTTTCAATAACTTATTTGATTGCGTACTTTCGAACAAGTACCCAATTTGGGAAACGTGGATTATCTCTGATCCATAGTATAACAGTATAGGACGTAATTCATCGCATCTCAGGATTTCAACTCAAAACTTTCTTGTACTTTCAAACTGTAGCCTCCTGCTGTTTTTCTGTGCTAAATGTGCCCCAAATTGAACAAGGTCATGTTTATTATTCAGTAAATTAGAAACTTAAGCTCTTAAATAAAGGCAAATGAAAATTTGTGCAAACAAATCAGGCCACTGTGCAAATCAAGTTGTCCATGCTGATGTTGTACTAATTCAAAGCAGAAAGAACCGAAATACTGCAGGACCCAAATCTTGCAAATTATTTGCTCGTTTGATTTCTGTATCATGTTTTCAACACAATATTTTTTTCCATTTTTGACAATTACATGTAAAGCTGTCACAGGAGTGACAAATACCCCCACATGGTGCCTGGACACAGGAATGGTAAACTATTTCTTTGGAAAGAGACCTTCATCATACAATAGTGGATTGTAACAGCAGTCGAACTTGACCTGTATTTTATGTGCACCAAGATTATTTAAATCCATTGTACCTGTCAAATATTAGTTATCTTCCAGACACGAATTTTGTGTTTCAAAATTTATTTAAATCTGTCAACCAATTCATGAAATATTATTGAAAAGGGACCATAACTCTGTCGAAAAGTAGTGGTTTGTAACCAAAGACCTATATTTCATGAAGGTATAAAAACTTTAATGAGCTTAAAACAAAAGCTTGCTCTCACATTACCTATAATTATGTAATGTTTCTTTTTATCATAACCTAACTTTGAGCTTGATGAGTTATTGAATCGTATTTCTCTTTATAATTAGTAAAACATATTCAATGTTTTGCTGATGGATGACGTTGCTAAGAGTTTAATTTATAAGTACCAATAAGAAACCCAAATGATGAACAACTGTCTTTGAAAAACGCTTTCACAATTTACTAAGACTTGACTGTGCTCGAGACAGTTGATGTTAGCTGTAGCTCTATTTCTCACCTGTCTTCGGAGCTTCTCTATGCTGTGCTGTTCCTGGTCATGGAAGTCATCGACTGTGTTGCCCTGGAAGCCCTGCTCCGGGGGCTGGGACGTGTGCACAAGCTCCCCTGTAACAGAGACGGCACGCCGCAATGGTACCGGCCCCGATTCCCCCTCTGTGCCACTCTCAAGAGCTGCAATGTGAAATATGGAAAGATGTAGAGGTTGCGTAATCAATACTTAGGTAATAAAACATGAAACAATTATTTAATAAATCACAAATAAAACGTAAATATGATACCTATGATTGTCATATCAATTAGAATACTTTTTACTAATAAAATATATCAACTATTCGAATAGAAGAACATCGAATATCTATGCATTAATCCTCATAACATTGGAACTCTTTCAATTTATATCTGCTACTGTGACGCAATGATAGCTAACAATCCTAAGAGTAAACACAGAATTGATCTCACATCTTACAAAACAAGGCAACAACTCAATCAAAGATAAAGAATAAGTGACGAATTTCACTTTCCAAACAAATCCTGAAATGTATATTGACTCCTGGTGTCCTTTCCTGATAAACCTTACAGAGCCTATGTTTACAAACTGCATTCTGATCCTTGGTTCATTTACTTATCAATTATGTACACAGCAAACAAGTGATTTTTTGCAATGTTTTTAATGGCAATCAAAGTGGTACAAGTTTTCCATTGATTTAAACCATGGACTGGGGATGGCGTCAACAAAAAACTGGGCCAATTCAAATGTTTGCATCACAACACTACAAAACATTCATTGGATATAGGCTTGCACTTACAAATGACACACACACCCATGTTTTCATATCAAGAAAACATAATAATGTCCAATCAAGAATACAAAGATTAAAGTCATCAATTTATTACATCCTGGACTGTCAGTGGTTTGAAATGACTTATGAAGGTTGGGATACCTTTTTTTTAGAAAATAATATAAACATTTATTTAGATGGAGAAGAGAACTGCAAAAGGTCATATTTTAATATAATGCCAACGCTTGTCTGATTTTCTGTTTACCATAAGGCATAACTCAACAAGTAATTTAGCTCAGTGATTGGACTTGCAAAATATGTTCTTATTTTCATAATTGGAATATTCACAAAAGTACACAAATCATCAATTTTTATGTATGTTAAACTAAACAAGAGGGCCAAGATGGCCCTATATCGCTCACCGTATTGAACAAAGGGTTCTTAAGTTTTTAATCGAACAACATACTGGACACCACCCTACTGTATACCACCATTTCTTAAATGGGTGTATAAAAACATAAAAAAAATGTTATTGTTCAAGAGGTACAAAGGGCCATAACTCTTACAATTACAATTATTTAAGTTGTTTATGTAAGAGTTTTATAACTTGTCACAAAAGAGCACATTGTTACTGTGAATAAATTCATGAACTTTGAAGTGGATATCTAAAATGATTGTGAAATTTAAAAAAATACCAAACAAGAACAGAAAGTAAAAAATCAAAATCAAAAATATCATTTTGATAAAACAATAAACATTTCTGTGAAAATATTTTGAAGTCAGACCTCTGAAGAAGAACCATTAACCATTCTTCGGAAATGACCAGTACTATCATAGACAAACTCCGAGTAGGGATCGAACCCAAGTTAGTCTGATTAAGAGTCTGATAGGCTAACAACTTGGTCATCGCCATTATTACTATTTAAAAGGATTGTATAAAGTAACCTATAAAAGGATCCCAAACTACTATCTAAAAAAATAAAATAAAAGTTTCAGATGAGTAGAAATTATAACATTGAGTATTTTGCTTGCGCAATATGTTACACACATTTTTTTGTTTGTGCAGAATATCCTATTATAAGCGCTACACGATCCAGGGGTCGGTAGGGGGGTCTCATGCACAAAGAAATACCACTTCCCCCGCCCCTCCCAATGTCAAATTCAGGATCACTTAATAGTGCAGCTGAATAGCTTATAAAGTTGTACAATGATGCTACAATATCTAACTCACAAAGAAATGATCCTTCCATCAACTCTGAAAAAATCTAATTCCATAACAGCAGTGATACAGCATTGTACTTACTTCAATACATCCATTACATTTTAAATGATTTCAACAGTGCAAAATAAGCCATTGAACTATATTTATGCAGAAGTCACCAACTATAGTATGTTTAAGCAAAGAATATGAAACAATTACACGTACAAATCGCAAAGTTAAAATATTACAACTGTATTTTGTAAGTTTATAAATGTTACACAAAAATGCAATAATCACTTTTTCTAAAGCTAAAATGGCAGAGAAATTTAGAGTGAAAACTCCACCATATTCATGTAAAAATTATTTAAAATATGACACTTTCCTGCAAACAAAGGAAGTGTTACAATGTTGCATTTCTATGATTGCTATTTGTATCATTTCTCTTCCATTTAACGCTCGGTATCATTTCTCTTCCATTTAACGCTCAGACGCCCCTGTCAAGTCATCTTGGATCTAACCTTTAAATAATATATGACCTCTCTGTTATATATACATACATACAACATTACCCACTGTGAAAATAAAGCATCCAGCCCCAAGCAACAATATTCAATAACATGATGTCAAAATGATCAGCGGGAATTGGAACAAAATTTTACGCCTGACCAATTTTTTTTTTAAATGAAACCTTTCTTAACATATCTTCCAATGATAAATCAGTAGGATTTCTCACAGTGATCTGTTTTCAAAAGCAAAAATATTATTTTATCCCATGTGGGGGGCTGTTTTTAAAACTTTTAACGTTTGAGCATAGTTTGTACTGGCTCCTGTATTACCTGGCCAATTAAACTGACGAGGTTTTAATAGAAAAACAAGAAAGACACTTCAATCAACCATAGCATCTGACGTCAATTCACTAAAGATACCTGCCAAAAACATCCTTTAATATAATGCGTAAGGCACAAACCATTCACATTTCTCATATCAAATAATAAATATAATCTTTAACCCCTATTTTGACAGTTGACAAATGTTTTACTGAATAACAACATCAACAAATGGTTAAGAGTTTAGAACAACTAAAATATCTATTAAGTGCAATATGGCAAGTAGTGAAAGAGAAGAAAGTTTTTAAGGACAGTCCATGCAGTTTCGTTCATTTTTGGAGATATTCAGGACACTCAAAGCACTACATCTCCTATCGACTTATCTTTAATGCAGCAGTGGGATTGGTGGGAATGGGGGTCCAGATATGTGTTAGTAAAAGAAGTTTTTGCTGTTGTTTTTGTTTAATTTATGCAGGAAGATTGCAACATCACTCTTTTGGCTGAGAGCTTATGTCATATTGTTATTGAATGATATTACACTGTGAGTTTCATTCAAAGCATGCTGATGATTTATATCAGACGGGCTATAATGGAGAGGGGATTAAACCCCTCCCTCTCTACCAAATACAATATTGAAATTGCCTGGTATTGACAGGTATTTCACTAAAACAATCATCCTAAATCAACAAGCCCATATTCTTACTCAATTACCTGTATTTTGCCTGTAAATAACTCAATTAAACCGAAGACAATCAGTGCTTTTTTTGGAAATGAACACCATTTAAATGGATACTTTTTTATTTCAATAAGCCATTAAGCCATGCCCTTAAACACTTATTAATTTTGTTTTAATATCCAATTTGTACTTTTAAGTAAGAGTAGAATATAATGAAGTCAAATGAACTGTTTAATGAACTGTTATTTCTCCATCCCTTAAATCTCTAACAACCAAAAAATGTGAAATACTTGGGGCATAATTTAGCAAATTAGACCTTATACCACCATTAAACAAAGTGCCATCCCAAGGTAATTAATTGGGAGTGAAATAAAGCTTAATCATATCTTAGTGTAAGATATGAAAAAAAGGGGAATTTCTAACCAACGGCCCACTTACTTTATTTGGTATAAAAGAAAATGATTCATAAAGGCGGATAATTTTAAAATTTAATATTATGACAATGTCAATCAAGTGCTGAAAATTGATTCCCATTATTTAATATTATTGTGCATAATTGGCTGCAATTATAACTCCAAAAGAGTGTGTAGCTTATATCAATGAAATGTAAGAATGAAAGTCAATGAGTCCTGACACTGATTAATCACACAAAAGTAGCAATTTTCTTATCTAACATGTAAGTGCCAGGTTTCTTAAATGCCAGCCACTCTTACATTAAAAGAAAATTTGTAACATGATTAATAGTACAAATTTATCTCACGATATTTGACAAGAAAATTATTATAACTATCAATATCAGCTTGGTGCAGAAAATAATCAGCATGCCAGATCTTCAAGTTGCGCACAGATACTTGCGTATGTAAATGCTATACTTTCATTATTTTTCATTATTTTGTTCAATAAAACTCACCAAATTGCAACGGTACAACTATACTAAGAGTAACACGCAATGTTTGTCATAAAAAAGGCAATAACGCGTTAAATACACATAACCAGGTACTTGACGCCCCACATTCACGTAAGTAGTTCTGTTGCTACGCAGGTGGTGTGTATTAATATATTCATGTTCAATATGTCGTGTCAGGTGACTAGTCGCGTTTCTGAAATACCGCTCTCTAAAGACTGTCGGCTTGCAGCCGACAGTCTAAAAACCAAAAACATTTAAGTGTGTGTTTCAAATTGTAGTTTAAAACCTTATAAAGCTTTATATAGAAGCTTACTTTACCACAATTCTCCAATCATGACAATAATGTTCTTACAAAAACCTAATAATTTTTTTTTTTTAAAAAGCCTACCTATACCATAATGTACCGTACTGGTTTAAGGAAAGGATGTAACCCTAATGAAACATTTTTTTCCTTGGCCATATCAAACCTTCATAATAAAGCATTTGAATTCAAAGACCCAAAAGGAAAAAGGTTTTGAAACTTTCTGATACTTACAGACTGTATTACTCAACATAGCTGGCTTTAAAACTAGCACTTGACACTTGACTATATCTAACTAGTCCTCAGCAGAATTGTTTTCATGCCATTTCAGACAAAAACATTCAGCTCTGGCCCCAAAATCACGAAAATACTTAAGTCCAATCTCAAACTCAATCACAGCTCATTTTACCATAAAACAACAAAATTAATTGAAAAAATATCAATGATTTTACACATTTTAAAACCGCATTCCACCATTGAATATGTTGATTATAATTGTGGTCTAGATTCTAAGGGGAAAATATTCTACAGTCAAAAAAGTTCTTGAGTACAATTCATTGTCTTTTTACAATTACTCAAGTATATATTTTGCTCTAGAATTAGTTTTCTTTGCAATATTGTCAAAATCTTTCAATAACATACCGTATTCTATGAGAAAATACATTTTCAAAAAGAATAAAAGCATACAAGATTTTGAATAATACTATGCCTTTAATGTGGTAAACTGATTTGAGATTGAGATTGAACTTGAGTATTTTCGTGATATTGGGGCCTGGTGTCTACTTGAGTTCAAGAAACAGACAGTGTGCAGTAAGAGGAGACAAGGAACCACCAGAGGATTGGAGCTGACAAGACTATGGGACTATGAGATCCCCGATTCCGGGTGCCCTCTCATGCAAACTTATCCTGTGTGCCAACATTAGGCAAATCATTGACACAAACACAAGCTTAAGGCTTTGGGCAATGAACAACTTTTAAATCTAACTCAGCAATTCAATCTGAATGCTAAAGGCACCTTTGAATAACACTGGCCCACTTCTTACACATACATACAACTCATGGTTTACAGGAGCCATGAAGAAGGTCTAAGACATCAGGGGGGTTGGAACAACTCATGGTTTACAGGAGCCATGAAGAAGGTCTAAGACATCAGGGGGTTGGAACAACTCATGGTTTACAGGAGCCATGAAGAAGGTCTAAGACATCAGGGGGTTGGAACAACTCATGGTTTACAGGAGCCATGAAGAAGGTCTAGGCATCAGGGGGGTTGTACAACTCATTGTTTACAGGAGCCATGAAGAAGGGCTAAGATATCAGGGGGGTTGTATAACTCATGGTTTACAGGAGCAATGAAGAAGGTCTAAGAGATCAGGTGGGTTGTACAACTCATGGTTTACAGGAGCAATGAAGAAGGGCTAAGAGATCAGGGGATTGTACAACTCATGGTTTACAGGAGCCATGAAGAAGGGCTAAGATATCAGGGGGGTTGTACAACTCATGGTTTACAGGAGCCATGAAGAAGGGCTAAGACATCAGGGGGTTGGAACAACTCATGGTTTACAGGAGCCATGAAGAAGGTCTAAGATATCAGGGGGGTTGGAACAACTCACGGTTAACAGGAGCCATGAAGAAGGTCTAAGATATCAGGGGGGTTGTACAACTCATGGTTTACAGGAGCCATGAAGAAGGGCTAAGACATCAGGGGGTTGGAACAACTCATGGTTTACAGGTGCCATGAAGAAGGTCTAAGACATCAGGGGGGTTGGAACAACTCATGGTTTACAGGAGCCATGAAGAAGGTCTAAGACATCAGGGGGGTTGTACAACTCATTGTTTACAGGAGCCATGAAGAAGGGCTAAGATATCAGGGGGGTTGTATAACTCATGGTTTACAGGAGCAATGAAGAAGGTCTAAGACATCAGGGGGGTTGTATAACTCATGGTTTACAGGAGCCATGAAGAAGGTCTAAGACATCAGGGGGGGTGTATAACTCATGGTTTACAGGAGCAATGAAGAAGGTCTAAGACATCAGGGGGGGTTGTATAACTCATGGTTTACAGGAGCAATGAAGAAGGTCTAAGACATCAGGGCGTTGTACAACTCATGGTTTACAGGAGCCATGAAGAAGGGCTAAGACATCAGGGGGGTTGTATAACTTATGGTTTACAGGAGCAATGAAGAAGGTCTAAGACATCAGGGGGGGTTGTATAACTCATGGTTTACAGGAGCAATGAAGAAGGTCTAAGACATCAGGGGGGTTGTACAACTCATGGTTTACAGGAGCAATGAAGAAGGGCTAAGATATCAGGGGGGTTGTACAACTCATGGTTTACAGGAGCAATGAAGAAGGGCTAAGATATCAGGGGGGTTGTACAACTCATGGTTTACAGGAGCCATGAAGAAGGGCTAAGATATCAGGGGGGTTGTACAACTCATGGTTTACAGGAGCCATGAAGAAGGGCTAAGATATCAGGGGGGTTGTACAACTCATGGTTTACAGGAGCCATGAAGAAGGGCTAAGATATCAGGGGGGTTGTACAACTCATGGTTTACAGGAGCAATGAAGAAGGTCTAAGAGATCAGGTGGGTTGTACAACTCATGGTTTACAGGAGCCATGAAGAAGGGCTAAGACATCAGGGGGGTTGTACAACTCATGGTTTACAGGAGCCATGAAGAAGGGCTAAGATATCAGGGGGGTTGTACAACTCATGGTTTACAGGAGCCATGAAGAAGGGCTAAGATATCAGGGGGGGTGTACAACTCATGGTTTACAGGAGCAATGAAGAAGGTCTAAGAGATCAGGGGGGTTGTACAACTCATGGTTTACAGGAGCCATGAAGAAGGGCTAAGACATCAGGGGGGTTGTACAACTCATGGTTTACAGGAGCCATGAAGAAGGGCTAAGACATCAGGGGGGTTGTACAACTCATGGTTTACAGGAGCCATGAAGAAGGGCTAAGATATCAGGGGGGTTGTACAACTCATGGTTTACAGGAGCCATGAAGAAGGGCTAAGACATCAGGGGGTTGTACAACTCATGGTTTACAGGAGCAATGAAGAAGGGCTAAGACATCAGGGGGGTTGTACAACTCATGGTTTACAGGAGCCATGAAGAAGGGCTAAGATATCAGGGGGGTTGTACAACTCATGGTTTACAGGAGCAATGAAGAAGGTCTAAGAGATCAGGTGGGTTGTACAACTCATGGTTTACAGGAGCAATGAAGAAGGGCTAAGACATCAGGGGGGTTGTACAACTAATTGTTTACAGGAGCAATGAAGAAGGGCTAAGATATCAGGGGGGTTGTAGATCTCATGGTTTACAGGAGCCATGAAGAAAGTCTTAAACATTACAAATGGTGTAATTTAGTTGGATAGATATCTGTACATTATTTGGCTCATGTTAATTGTTTCTAAATGCTCATATTCGAACTTGAACACCTTGATACCGCTACTTATATATATATATATAAGACCTAACTACAGCATGCAACTGTAAGTCATTGTGTCAAAATGGCTAATAATATTTATATAACAAACAATCATTCTTAGCCTTTTACATTTAAGTTTATTTTAGGTGTTTTTTTTCAAAACAATGCAGGTCAACCATCCCAAATTTAAGAAAACAAGACATATGTAACTTCTCTGGTGACTAGAATTGAATTTGACACCTGATTAATAAACAAAAACACTGCACGGTGTATATATCCAACTCCAGGGCTATTAGTAACAAAGTTTATAAAACTTGAAATGTTTCATTTAATCAAGCATAAAAATGGGGATGTTACATGCTGGTACCCTCAACAAAATAAATATGTACCCAGTTGATGTCGATAAAAAACTCGTAAAAACATTGGGTATGTAATTATAAAACCCATCATGGACTCGGTGACAGAAGACTTCTTGTGACCTGATACTATGAGTATATTAAACACATAATTAATTCTAAACTGTGACATTTTCATAAAACAATATTATTGTTATATAATTGTATGAGATACAAAATAGCACAAACATGTAACAAAAACTGCATTTGAACTTGGTATCAAAATAAAAAAATAAAAAATCAAAGGGAGAAAACTTTACCAGCCTTGTTTTTAGTATTGGATGCTGAAATACAAGTAACTCCCCTTTACATGCAAATGAGAAAAAAACTGTTTTTTCCAACAGGCGCCCAGCTAAAGAATTAATTTCATATTTAGTGATTTTATGGTTCAAGGTATTTCAGAAATATCACATGGTATAAGTCAACTGTTTGCTTGGAAAGTATGCCTTTAACCTGCACATCTTTTCAAGTCAAGATTCCTTCCCCTAACAGGTGTTTATAAAAACAAAGAAAGATTCATTGCTGATATTTACCTGTTCTTCGCTGCCGCAGTCTTCGGACATCAGCCCTCATCTGGCGCTTCTCACTGAAGTTTGAGCTCTTCCGAAGCTGTAATCATACAGTTTACTTCACCAAATTGCATGAAATATGTCCAAAATAATGGTAATTTTGATATCAGTTCAAACTGACCATTATTTTGTTTTATTTTATTTTTATCACGTATTCAGCAATTCAATATCATCCAGGAATAATAATAATTATTCTGTCACTCCAGCTGACAATATATTTAAAAATATACTCCCAAATCATCCATGATGAATTCTCCTTCTCCGAAAAACTTATGCATAATAAGCTGATTTATAATAAATCTTAGAACATATAAATATACTTAAATTTGCAACATACAATTTATGAAAAATCGAAATGAAAGAGTATTGTAAAAACAAATTAAAACAACATACAATAAAGAAACAGAGATCTTCCTTTTACAGCCAATTTAACAGTGTATTGAATTTTTGATCAAAAATACATATTTTTACCATAATTTCCATTACTTTGTAAACACACACCTGTTAGTAATAGATAATTTCTAAACTAAGACAGACCCAATGCAAGATTAAAGTTTTCAATTTTAAACCATTAAATATTCCTTACATTTGCATACATAATATGCCGCCTACAAGAGATACCATCAAAATGCACAGTAATAGTCACTTATTTCAGCATTAAACATCAGTTTTTGTATCATGAGTGCATGCAGGATGGTAATAATTTTACTTAAGCTTTAAAGTTTGTGCAAAATATAACATCAGATAAAGGGAAGTATTGTTTTGTATGTTTGTATGTAAACAATTATGTTGAAATGTAAAACTAGCAGATTCTGTCTGCATGCAAACTCAGTTTGTGGTTATTTCTGTGTTTAAGAATAAAATCATGTCTTTTTTATTATCTTCAAATGCATCTATACGACTAACGAATAATGGCCAGCTGTACAGCCTCATGCTATTGATGCCATGTTGAGTCTCATTTCCCATCAAATCATAAGCCGAGATTTCTTTATTTCTTAATGGTAGACTGTAAGTCAAGTAAGTCATGATTAGCCTACCTAAATAATGAAGCATAATTGTCAACTGAGAGCTGTATGCACATGAAGATAAATAATTAGTGTAAACTAACCTCCCCATTGTACCAGTCCGGCATAATCATCAGTCAACAAACTTTTTGATTCCTCTTTGAGTGCATGTTTTGTACCAGTCAAGAGTACTTACCAGGTTCTGTATCCTGGCCTCCTCCTGCATAAGTGTGCCTATCAGGTTGATCCTTTCGAGGGCTGTCCGAGGGTCTGCAGAATTCACCAGTTCCATCACTCTTGGGTCACTCTGCTCCTCAGCCTGGTCCAAGTTTACAGACCCGAACATCGTATCTGACTCACTCACTGCTCTTCTCACACAAATCACATCTGATTTGGATCTTTTCATGTTTTTTACACTGTCTTTATCCATTTTGTCAGCTCTAGGTTGACTTAGAATATTAATAATTTCCAAATTGTCTGGTTCACCTATTTCACCATTAGCACTACTAGAGCGACTTAAGCTAGGAGCTTTTGATTCATTTTCTCTGTCCAGTAACTGTAGCTCTCTTCTTACCCGCATTGCTTTCTTCTTTGATTCTGATCTCTCAAGCTTTTGTTCCAGTGTCTTCTTCAAGTCTGCTGGTGTCATTTTACCTTTGTCTTGTTTTTCCTTTTCTACATTATTTTTATCTTTGTCTGCATGTAGTTTTCCCAGTCGTTCCTGCTTGCGTTCCTGAAGCAGACGCAGTGTTCTCTGATGTACACTCTCATCGTCATCATTGTCACTTTCTTTTTTCAAGGGAATGTCCGGCAATTTTCTCCTAACTGATCCAATTTTAGTAGCATTTTTGGCACTTTTATCATTTACTGCATTCTTTGTGTCGATAATTGTTTCTAATTTTGGCACATTTTCACATTCATCAAGCTTAACATCCCTGTCTTTACTTTTCTTTTGATATTTCTTTAAAAAATTCTTTTCATCAGATTCAACCCTATTTTTACGTACAAGTCCAACTTTCTTCCTTGGGGTCAGATTGTTGCTCTCCATGTTTTTAATGAAGACTTCATCAAACTCTATATCTGGTTTACCACTGAGAGTTGAGTTCGCCTCACTCCTAGGATTCACTTCAGACTCTAGAACTGACCTGTTCAGTGTTCGAGTTATTTCCTTCATTGTATCACAGAGTTTGTTATGTTCCTGAGGAGATTTGTTTGTTGCCTGACTTGTTACAGTTGGAGGGGCACTTTGTAATCTTAATCTTGACACAGATGAACTAATTGGATTTAGTTTTGATGTGGATGAAAATGCCGATGTTCTGTAGCTCACAATTTTTTTAGGTTTTCTAGGAGAATTATTGTTCTGACACTTCGGAGATTTCACACTATGTGTTTTTGCATTATCATTTTGACTAGAAACTTCACAATTTACTGGCCCTGAGTTATCACAATGCTGCTCATCCTGTTTGGAATGTTTCTCTAATTTCTTATTTTCTCTATTTTTCCCTTTGTCAAAAACATGTGACTCGTTCTTTTGAGGAACCCTTACTACATTTTTATCACAATTACTTGGTTCCTGAGATTCGAACTCATTTATTAAGTCTAAGACACTTCTTGACTCAGTCAATTTTTCTTCTTTGAGGCATTTTTCCTCTACACACTGAACACTTTCCAATCCTTTATTATCATTTTTAGGCGATTTCCACTTAGAAGGCGTAATTACACCAACTGCATTCCTTAATTCATCTTCCAGAACTTTTTCATCATTTTCATCATCAGTTTTAGATAAGTTCACAAAGCCATCTTCAGTGCCTGTGCTTTTGTCTTGCAGATCAGACTTATCGAGGTTTTTAACTCGTAGAATGTTCACCTTTTTTGCTCGAAAAATTTCATCCTTTGTACTTCTTGGTGAATTTTTGGGTGAACCTACAGTTCCAGCATAAAGGTAGGTACGAAAACTTTGCCTTTTTTCGATAACTTCATTTACATTTTTCAAGTTTGCATTTTCATCAGTATGTTTCTCCCTTTGCGAACTTACACAAAAGTCTTTATCTTCATTTGATTCCTGAGTTTCATAATCACATAACCCATTGATATGATTATCATGAGCACCAGAGCTGGTTTCAAAATACTTGTTTAACGTGTAATTTCTGTCCTCAATTTCATCAAGCACACCGATCCTTAATGCAGACCATTGTTTTTGTGTTGTTGACTTTGTTCCCTCCTTATTCGTCTGTCTATCTACTTTCTTCACATTTTTGGGGTCGAAGGAGTAAGCAACAATAGAGTTTCCATCAAGCTGAATTCCCTTTAGCTCCCGAAGTGCGCTCCGAATGTTCTGACGCTCCCGATAATCCTTACATGCAGCAAGCTGGAAATATATAAAACAAAAAATAATATTCTTTGTCATTTCACACCAAAATTCAGTATATAATTCACATTTTATGCAAGCAGAATATTCAACACCTGTCTACTGAACTGCATGTGATTAAAATAATGAATCCTGGTAATTGCATGTTACTGTCAGAGATGTCAGATGAAAAACCAGAATGTTTACCTCATAAAGAAAAAAATAAACTAACACCTTCAAATATTATTTCATAAAAAATGTACAAATGACCTCCTTAAACAACCAAATCAGAACACAAACATTTTTATGTCCAGTTTGCCTATAATAAAGCAGGAGTTAATTTTACACTACTTGTTACAACTAATCGAACATTTTGTGATAAAACTGTAAACAGTCAGATTAAACCTAATTTGATTTTGGGTTCAAATTGGCTTTAACTTATACATGGTCTCGACACTTCAAACAAGTGTTTAGGTCTTTATTTAATTCAATTAAGCTGTTGTTTGAGATGGTAGTCACTCCTAAATTGCTTCTAAACTGTCCTTGTTGTGACAAAATACAGTTTGTTATTAGCAATTTATGAAAGTGAAGCTGACATTACATTACATGATAGATATTTCTTATTCATTTTAATGATGTCACTTATTATAATTATGATGAGCTTAAATAGTAATTGATACCAATTAAAAAGTTTCATAAATAGTATAGTAATATAAAGCAGGAAACATCATCATTCCTCAAATGCTACAATAAAGTATATAGAATATCTAAGTTTCTTGAGAAAACTCCATAAATCCATAAACTTTCACCATACAAGTCCATTGATGGCATTAAATTGTCATTTAATCACCAGCCCCCTAAACACATATTTGCTTGCATTTTCTCTGATTGTGGAAGAAAGTAGCAGGTGAGTAGGAAATGTAACAGATAGGTAATCCAGCATTTGTCACCTAATTACAGGGAATGTAGGATTGAATGATAACATCAACAATTAACAGCTTTGCCACATTAACATACTTTAATGTATAAGTACGGTATGGTGATTTTTCTATGTATACATGTATGTATAACATTATATATGAACATTTATTTATATTTCACTTCACAATATTAAAAAGTGAACATTGTATGCACAAACTGACCATCATATCAAAGCATGTATCGTACAATAGCTTTTTCAAAGGAGTATTTCTGAGTAGTTAGACTACAATATTAAAACCAAGAGGTCAGCTTTTTGTTTAATTTTGTGATTAAAACGTCCAATTTAACTAAAACTCAGGCATAAACTATTTGATCTAAAATCTGGATTGTACGATCCTTAATTTGTGTTATGTCTGTAGATAAGATGGCCATAAAGTTCCTTACACATGAGTCGACTGACACTTTTCGACAAAATTATAAAAATCCTATCAGTATCCTTTTTTTATAGAGACAATTTTTTTATCTAAATTAATGACACATACCTCGATCTCCATAATGTGACTTATATCCAAATTATTCCTTTATTTACACAAACTATGACAAAGGTTTCAGTAGCTATCATAACCACATCTTCAATATGTCACAATGTCAGCTATTACTAATATTCCTGTTTGTTTTCTTGATAATGCAAACTTCAATCATAAATGTACATTATTCCAAATTCGTTCTACTAAGTCCACACAAAATTGACCCTCATTCCAACACTAGTTCAAGATAAATAAAATGTATCTCATGATTCATTGCTTCACAATAAACACTCATTACTTCCATATTTAGTTGCTCCCTCTGTACAAATACACTAACAAAAAATTTGAATTATAAATATATAATAACATTTTAAAAATACAAGATATTATCTCTTACAAGAACAGGTAAATAGATTCATGTTATTAACAATCAAAGTAGATCAAAGGCTACGCTCCTTTACTCCGAGATGAACTAAAAAAATATGTATATTCATTGAAGTTGGACGGCTTTCAAATTTTGAATTTTACAATGTCATCTTTCGCAGCAGCGTCATTCAGCTACTGGTGTTTATTGAAGGTTAATTGTGCACAGCTTACAGAGACTTGCTGATGTTCCCCATGATTAGCATGTATCTAATTTTCAGCCAAATATGGACCATGAATTTGTAAAATACAGACAATTTTGAAGTCCTATCTGCATTAATTTCCATAATTATACACTTTGAATGAACTTCAACAATTTTACTTCATCACGTTTTGGGCTGCATTCAGACAAATAAAGAACTGCAATTACCACATGCATAATTATGGTAGTAAACAAACCGTTTCAATCATCATTATAATTATTCATGTCATATTCTACATCAAAGGTCTATTCTATAACTTGCAATTGCAGATTGATCCATGGCCATCCAGACATCGATTACATAAACTTCAAGTAAGCTTGCTCTCAATTATATAACAATTGGTTTCAAGTTGTGTCCAGTGGTTTCAAAGTTCAGGCTTACAATGGCAAACATACAGTGACAGACATATGACAGGATGGGTTTCCAAAGTCAACACTAGGATTATGAGTGAAGGTCCACTATCCTCCAACAGTGGTATGCCCGAGTCTGACAACCAGTGTGAAAGTACATACACTTATCACACAGTTAGTAACATACTGTATTATTATGCATCTTTCAATCAAAGATAGCCTGAAAAGGAACAAGGTAAATATTTGTTTTGCTCAAGAAGCGGCAACACAAGATACAAGGTCTAAGTGCTCTGAGTTCTTTTCACTACTATACAATGCTAGGTACAACATAGCAGTACCTGGGTCTCCTCTCCATTAGAGCTACAATAAATATTCAACCAACATTATTACACCACTGCCCATACCCACCACATTGGACCAAGGCCCACCTTGGATGCTCTTCTACTCAGCTACTTGAGCAGTCACTCAGAGAACACCTTCCACAATAGAACTGGTATGGTTTATATTTTACATGGTTTCACAATGTTTCTCTGATCTAACAAAAGAACCATGAACTAATGAAATGAAAACAAGAATTGTGCCCAAATGTTATTCTTTCTTTATTGAGAAAGCAGAGGGTCCCTGCTCTTGGTGACCCAGTGTATTGCATGCCAGGGTGTTTTAAAAACCTGAGTATGACAGCTGTTCTAAATACCATCATATTGTGCCCAGCGATAAAAGATAATTTGAGAACACTACTGAACAGAACGATCATAATGTATGGCACAAGACATGCCAACAATAAGATTATGTTCTCGATTAAAAACCGTTATCACCATAATACTCTGTCAATACAAGGGCTTCGGATAAAATCGGTAATATGGCCTTTACTCAAATTTGAAATCTAACCCCTGACTCAGATATATGCAAACAACTAAGGCTTAAAGATAATAAAATGTATTATTACCAATAGAGACTTTTCAACCATACAAAACTGCAAAATAATGTTTGTGATGGATCATATTTTTCATCCAAATATGTATCCATAAAAGTTTGAATTAAAGGATATAATAGATTATATTGAATTGACCCTATGCCCTGACTTACACATTGTGGTGTTTTACAGTGATGATGACCAGAAGGCACTAGACATGGAGCTATCATTGTCTTCCTGCACCTAGATATAGATGGGAACAAACAAAACCTCACCATGGAAGTCCAGCCAATCCACAACTAAGCTTCAAAAGGAACTTTATACTTTAAACAGCTAAATATATTAATAATATTATTGTCAAATGCTTATTATCTTAGAATAACTTTACGACACAACTTGACCAAAACCCCCAGAAAAGTCCATACATGGCAAGAAGAACTGATGAAATATTTGCCATTGTTCACCAGGAAAGAGTGCATTAGAAGACCACTTACAATATGTCTTATTGCATAATACATTCATAATAAATTGTTCTTAATATTTTCTTAATTAAAAAATCTGGTTGTAAATATGTCATGTGACTCTCTGTGTGGGACTTCCATTGATAAATCAAATTTTAAGACTTCATTTAGATCCATATGGCTGGCAATTTGTCATTTCTTTAAGCTTTAAGAATTTCACATTCATGAAGAGAAGGGAGGGGTCACCTCAATTCGTTGTACTGCACTTTACATGTCTTTCATATAATATTATGAAATATGCAGGTTATTCAATGGGTTCCAGAATATGATACCAGCAATTTCAAAGATAAAGCATTTTTACAGATAAAATATCAATAAAAAATGCATATGGCTGTCATATTGGTATGTACTTCTCATTTTTATAAAGTTTTATCTTTTTATTGCATTTCAAAGACTTATAAAGAGCATTGTGCAGAACATTTAATCAAAGAGATGGTCTCCAAAACAGACAGCTTCAAAAACATAACAACACTTTGATCTACATGAACACTACCATCCACGCGCTTTTTTGCAGATTATGCTTATCGCAGCGATTTTTCCTTATCGCCTGCATTATCTTTTTAATTAATCTGTTTTTCACTATAACCTGCGATATAAGTATATCACACACCGCATTCATTTCTATAACTTTCCCTGCTTTCCCTTGCATTGAGTCAATGCTATATGCAGGGTTGCAAAGTGTTAATAAATGGTAATTAAAGTAGCTGTAAAATAGCCAATTTTTTTGAAGGTGTGTAAGTCATTTCGCAGGTATATTTTAGTATTCATTTACTTATTTCCCAAAATGATTTAACTATTACTCCATATCTCAGCGACCTAAGTATAGTGTTGGGGTTGAGATTGTTCAGGTGAAGGCCTTTCTGCGAGCAGGATACAATTAGCAATCTTCTTTTTGTACCTGCGGCACCTATTGAAATACCTGCATGTTGCGGTAAGCCACATCGCTGCGATATGCCGCCTGCATGTTATTCAGAGAAGTACACGGAAGTAGCAAATGAACATGGTGATACACTTACCAACGCGATGGCTACAAGGGAATACAACCAAGCAATTTATGCGATGACGCAATCTCTCCCGTGAAGGCAATGCGTTTTTGCAAAAAAAGGTCTGGATGGTGGTGTATCTGGCATAGAAAGAGTACAACAAGGAGACACCCCAAATGGTATCACATGTATTGTAGTCATAGATGATTAATTGTTAACTGAGAGCTTCTAATCATCCAGATGAACAAAAAATCAAAACAGTTACTGGTAATATTTTATTAGTATATTTAACAAGCCCTAAAAGGTCTTGAAATACAGGCAGACAGACTTGTCCTAGAGCTGTTTTCTAGGTGATCAAGTAGGGTGCACTCAGTATAGAGCTTAACCAATCATAAGAGGTGGCTGCACAGATCTGCAATGACATACAAGACAAAAGTGCAGCCACTCAGCGAGCAGGATCGAAGAACAGCCAACTTCCGTCAACATAGCCAAGTGTCTCGAGTACACAGTTGGCTACATTCGAGAATGTGGCCTGGAATATAATAAACATAGAGGAGGAAGTCCATGGCAAGATAAGACTTAAGAATGTGTCTGGAGTTACAATCCCTAAATAAATTATAGAGAGAGAGAGAGAGAGAGAGAGAGAGAGAGAGAGAGAGAGAGAGAGAGAGAGAGAGAGGGAGGGAGGGAGGGAGGGAGGGAGAGAGAGAGAGAGAGAGAGAGAGAGAGGGTCTTACCATCTATGACATGAAGAAGGTGGGTATGAAAAAGGCAATGATCAATATACAGTCAATGTGGCCATTAACAAAATAAATTGGTTCAGATGGTATGAAAAAGGCAAAGATAAGTCAATGTGGCCATTTACAAAATAAACTGGTCCAGATGAAGCATACTAGGTAAGAAAAGGGAAGCAAGAGAGGGCCTAATAACATGTAGAAGGTGGGTAATATGAAAACAGCAGTAATCAGTAAAGATAAGTCAATGTGGCCATAACAAAGCAAGAACAGACAACATGAAGAGGAGCAGGGACTAAAGTCCAATCTGGGTGATAAAAATTAGGCAACTTAGGTAGTGGAAGCAAACTGTACAACAGTAATCTAACATAAACTGGGACAAACTCATGGGGAGATGGAGATATAACACCTAGCAAACTTAGTGGTCAATAAAGGAACCAACATCAGATAATAGTCTACTTCCAATATATATAATAAAACATATATAAAGGGCCTCATCATCATGTGGCAGATATATGTAGCCTAGTGGTAAAACACTTACTCTCAACTTCACAACTAAAAAAGCTATATGCAGACGCATGCTTAAGACACAGGGTAGCTCTAACCAGTGCTACCTTTCCGTTCACAATGCCTAACAAGACTGGTACTCTCACTGGGGTTTACACCCATGGATAGGCAATTTCGTTGTGCACCATACAGGCCTTATCATTTATTCTGCTTAATGACCCATAAAGCCTTATCTTTATTTAAACCAATTACTTCATTTCCTTTACTATTAATGATTTCCAAAGAGTCCACTGGGTCTGTATTCCATTAATAATTAAAGGAAATCAATCACATCAGCAATGATATTTAATAGTCAAACAAAAGAGAAAATTGCATTTCTGTTCTTCAATAACAGAAGGCTGGGATGTCTTCTTGTTCTTATAACAATGGTATATATATTGGTGTGCTGTTTTTTTTTCAATTTTATCCAAAATTTGCATCATTATAGCAGCTTTATTCTTAAATAATTTCTTGTATAGTTTCAGGTAAAAAATGATAAAAACTCATCCTAAAATAATTTACAGCTACACAGTTGCTTTAGGAAATAAAGTTTCACAACATAAAACTGTGGCACTGACTTTGAGTTGGCTTGTATGGAATGCATGTTCTACGCGTTGCCTTAAGAACGTGAATATTTGCCACAAATTTCATGAAAATCCTTCAAGGGGTTTAGAAGATATGCAGTGGACATGAAATCTATGGCTATAACCTTTAACCTTGATCTGTAACCTTAACCTTGAAAGAGCAGACTTCAAATGTGGCTTATGCACATTTTCTCGATGAGGTAAACATTTTACTTAAGTCTTATGAAATTGAAACCCAGGGGTTAACCAGATGAGGAAATATGGAGTGATTATGAATCTGTATGACTCAGGAACTGATGTCTTTAAACTGTGAAATTGACCTTGAGCCAGCAAGAATGTAATGTGTGTTCTGCATTCTTGATGTAGTGAACATTTTAATCAGGTTTCATGAAAATCCTTGCAGGGGTTTAGAAGATACGGAGCAGACATGATATCTATGGCTCAAACATTTGGCTTTGAACTTGAGCAGGAACACCTATAATGTTGTGTTCTGCATATTGTCTAAACATTTGACCCAAGTATCATGAAAATTCTCCAGGGGTTTAAGAAACTTTGAAAGTGTGAAAGACAGACAGATGCCGGTGCCAAAACCATGTATCCCCTTACATTTCATAGGGGTTTGGGGTGGATGGGGGCAGACATAAATAGTGGCCACTTCTTCATTAAACAAATGACTAATCCAAGCCATTATCTGTTATGTTTTGCATTCTCTTACATGTACAAGAACAGGCTCTTGAACAAATGCTATCAGTTTAGATTTTGGTATGCCTACATGTAACCAAATAAGGGACTGTTATTCAACCAGATCATTCAGTAACAGCAATTACACAGGAAAAAATCTATCCTACTGGGTGGTTTAGCAAACAGATCATTTGGAGGACTTTGTACCCTTCAAATAGTTTGTACATTATTACATATTATTTTAATGAACAAAACCTAGTTATACAGTGACAATCCATCGAGCTGGTGAACACAGCCACTTAAGGCAGACTCAAGCACCTTGCCAAATATAGAACAGTATCAAAGAATAGACAAGTGCGAAATTTATGACGACACCCCTACCAGCCACTTGAAAACTATCCGTAGTATATAAACTTTCTCTTCAAGACTGTCAATAGATGCAATACATTTTGATTATGATCCCATTTATGTCAGCATTATTCGTAAAGGAGATTTTTTCTTTTCTTATTCTGGCTGCTAGTCAGATCATGTCAGAATATAATAATTGATTTTAAATAGCGCATCGATAACAACACCAAAGTATAGAAGACGATCATTTAGTGACACAGTGAAAACTTACAGTTTGGTTAATAAAATTCTCCAATCTTTTTCCTTTTCATGGCTCAAGTTACAAAAAACAAACAAAACCCATCTTAGGCGAAATTCAGCTTAAAAGGCCATTACCAAAGACCTGCGGTTAAACATATTCACGTTAAAACATTAATTCACAAACGATTGCTAATTGCCAAGCAAAACACTACCAACAAACTTGTATAAACGAATGATTCACAAAACCAGATTTCTGTAAACAAAGAACTATAATATTATCTTAAACAAACAAATAAAGACTTAATGAGTAATTTATCTTTACACCGTCTATTGTTTGAAAGGTTACAAAATTAAGTAAAAAATATCAGAGATTTTCAATAGATACTGAAACTATTTACCAGTACTCGGGACTTTAATACAATACTTTCATGATATGCTAAAACACGCAAGACAATCTGATTGTTAATGAACTGCGCTCAAATAACACAAAAAATAGGTTTAAACTGTTAATGTATTCAATAGAGAGCTCAACAAGTGCCTTTGATTAAATCAGATTCAGCAACCATTCAAATTGAGGCCTTTAGGTGTGATACATCAGATGTGTACATGTATGTATAGAATCAAATTGATACAGGAATATTATCATTACAGCTTTTGGAAAAAGTGTCAAAACATGTTGAAAACAACAAGACTATTTTTTTCCCATAAAATATCAATTGCTCCAGACCTGATTAAATTATGTTATGGAGGTATAAAAGATGACAGGTTATGTCATATATATTGCTATCTTGTGTAACATCAATGTCCAAACCCTGAGCCATTGTGACCCCGTGACAGCCTGACACGACCCCCATATATCAATTAAACAGTGTTGTGTATCCAAATGATTTGAACAAAGAACTAATTTTCCAGTCTTGTTGCTGCACAATGTAAGCTTCATCTTAACTTTTGATGTTCATAAAAATACACTTGAAAAATCATAACACCTGCCATAGTTCATATATCTACTGCATGTCATAAATATTGTCAACTTTGCATATTCTAAATGGAATATTTAAGGCAAATAAATAAAAGATCTTGATTAAAACGTTACTTAAACAAAAAACATTTTTTTGTAAATATCAGCTAAATAAGTGTTATTACTACATTTCAGTTCATGTGTAATATTTTGATAAAAAGATACAAATTAAGCATTAAACATAATGCGAAAAGGTAAAAACAAGACAACGCTCACCTCTTGCGAATTATCCATGAATTAAACTGTAATCAATACGGATCTGATCAGATCACCGTTTCTAATTCCCAGTCACATTAAACTTTGGTATACATTTAACTTATTCAAACTTATATTATCACCATCTCCCAAGTATCAAACTGTCATTTTCCATTCTGAACATTTATTTCCCTTTTGTGAACACAAGCACATTCATTTGAACTGAATGTTGACACTTTTGCTTAAAGGAGAAACAAATAAGCAATATGTGTTTTCAATACCTCTAATCTCAAATGTATGTGTTACATTGTAAACCAAGGTAGTAAATGCAATGCAGTTAAGATGTACAGTAAAAAAACAGAGAAATCCGAGTAATAAATACATTCTATCGAACTACAGATCTGTCACAAGATATCAAGAGTGCACAATCCTAACATGCCAACTGTGTGGTCCTATGCATGAAGAACAAGAACATGTCCAACCATAATTCAAAAAATCATCTATAAATCCTCATTACCTTAAAACAAAGGTCCTCACCTGGCAACCCTAGGCAGTGAACACACAACAATTAACATGACCGCGACAGTCAACTGACAACGTTAGACCTCATCAAGATTTATATTGTTTTCTTCTGTAACACTTTAACCACCTCAGACTCATAATAATATAATGTGTTTTTATTATATATTCTTCCTTACATCCCCTAATTAAAATAGAGCACTTACTTGCTGTTTTTGAAGAAAAATACCATATACAAATATACAATTCCTAAACTCTGCTGAATTTTTATTTTGAATAGCCAGTTACAATAAACAATAAATATAACTTATCAATAGATAATCAAAATCAACAATGATATATTAAACCATTAACACCATTATATTTCTGTGTCATTCATTACAATTATCACAGTATTACATAAGAGGCCATTATGATATTCTCTGACCTGATGGCCTTCTATGATAGGCGATGATGAAACAATGAAGTTTACAAAGGAGAAACTTTCACATTTCAGTGTCAAACGTAACCCCTGGGCTACCAACTGCTCTAACAGCATTTGCAATCATTATATCAAATTTTAGAAGAGAATCACTTATATAAATAGAATTTTGCATTTTCTACGCATTCCATGCACGTTTGTCAAGACAACATGTAAATTAAATTTGCATTTATACACATAAGGTATATGCAATTCACTTTTTTACATATGCTTAATAAAATGAAAAATGAATATAAAAATAATGTACAAACTACGAAAAATACTTACAAAGACAGTTTAAAAAATCCATTTAAAACAGAGTTTATAATAAACTATGTATACAGCTTTTACAATTTTAGTTAATTTTAATTTAAATAACAAGTTATACTAATAATTTGAAGAAGGTGATCAATCCACGTAATCTGTTAATCATGGATTAGGTGGGTCAAAGCAGGGTGACACATACAGCAAAAAATGATTAACATAAAACTTCAGATTACTGGCATGTGCACAGCAAAAACACGCCAGCATTGTTCAGTACTTTGACTTATGGAAAACACCTAAGATTAATGTTTGATTTAATGCCTGTCAATCTGTGTTAGGTCAGAAGGACACACCCATATCATTTAGAGGTTAAGATAGTCACATGTACTTTGCAGATACAGTTCCTGACAAAGTCTGAGCAGATAATGCATATACCACAGCTGGTACAACACTGTGCAGATAATGCATATACCACAGCTGGTACAACTCTGTGCAGATAATGCATATACCACAGCTGGTACAACTCTGTGCAGATAATGCATATACCACAGCTGGTACAACACTGTGCAGATAATGCATATACCACAGCTGGTACAACACTGTGCAGATAATGCATATACCACAGCTGGTACAACTCTGTGCAGATAATGCATATACCACAGCTGGTACAACTCTGTGCAGATAATGCATATACCACAGCTGGTAAAACACTGTGCAGATAATGCATATACCACAGCTGGTACAACACTGTGCAGATAATGCATATACCACAGCTGGTACAACTCTGTGCAGATAATGCATATACCACAGCTGGCACAACTCTGTGCAGATAATGCATATACCACAGCTGGTACAACACTGTGCAGATAATGCCTACCACAGCTGGCACAACTCTGTGCCGATAATGCATATACCACAGCTGGCACAACTCTGTGCAGATAATGCATACCACAGCTGGTACAACACTGTGCAGATAATGCATAAACCACAGCTGGCACAACTTTGTGCAGATAATGCCTACCACAGCTGGCACAACTCTGTGCAGATAATGCATATACCACAGCTGGTAAAACTCTGTGCAGAAAATGCCTACCACAGCTGGCACAACTCAGTGCAAATAATGCATATACCACAGCTGGCACAACTCTGTGCAGATAATGCCTACCACAGCTGGTACAACTCTATGCAGATAATGCCTACCACAGCTGGCACCACTCTGTGCAGATAATGCATATACCACAGCCGGTACAACTCTGTGCAGATAATGCCTACCACAGCTGGTACAACTCTGTGCAGATAATGCATATACCACAGCTGGTACAACTCTGTGCAGATAATGCATATACCACAGCTGGTACAACTCTGTGCAGATAATGCATATAACACAGCAGGTACAACTCTGTGCAGATAATGCATATACCACAGCTGGTACAACTCTGTGCAGTTGATGCATATACCACAGCTGGTACAACTCTGTGCAGATAATGCATATAACACAGCTGGTACAGCTCTGTGCAGATAATCATATAACACAGCTGGTACAACTCTGTGCAAATAATGCACATACCACAGCTGGCACAACTCTGTGCAGATAATGCATACACCACAGCTGGTACAACTCTGTGAAGATAATGAATATACCACAGCTGGTACATTAATGCTTCACAATACTGGTACATATCTTTGTAGTAAAAAAGCTACAATTCTGTTCAGATAACATTGCCTTACAAAGTTGGTGCGATTCCCTGCAGATAATAGTACCTTATAAACTTGGAACAATTCTCTGTAGATTTCCTTGTCCTTAAATAATTGTTACAATTCCTTGCAGAAAACAGTACCTTACAAAGTTGAGATATTTTTTTTGCAGATAACTGGAACCAAAAACAATTCTACATCCAGAAGATAAAAATGCCTTAAAATATGTGTACACTTCTGTGCAGATAAAAAAAGCCTTACAAAGTTTGTACACCTCTGTGCAGATAATAATGCCTTACAAAATGTGTACAAGTCTGTGCAGATAACAATGCCTTACAAAGTGTGTACAAGTCTGTGCAGATAACAATGCCTTACAAAGTGTGTACAAGTCTGTGCAGATAACAATGCCTTACAAAGTGTGAACAAGTCTGTGCAGATAACAATGCCTTACAAAGTGTGTACAAGTCTGTGCAGATAATAATGCCTTACAAAGTGTGTACAAGTCTGTGCAGATAATAATGCCTTACAAAGTGTGTACAAGTCAGTGCACATAACAATGCCTTACAAAGTGTGAACAAGTCTGTGCAGATAACAATGCCTTACAAAGTGTGAACAAGTCTGTGCAGATAACAATGCCTTACAAAGTGTGTACAAGTCTGTGCAGATAATAATGCCTTACAAAGTGTGTACAAGTCAGTGCACATAACAATGCCTTACAAAGTGTGAACAAGTCTGTGCAGATAACAATGCCTTACAAAGTGTGAACAAGTCTGTGCAGATAACAATGCCTTACAAAGTGTGTACAAGTCTGTGCAGATAATAATGCCTTACAAAGTGTGTACAAGTCTGTGCAGATAATAATGCCTTACAAAGTGTGTACAAGTCTGTGCAGATAACAATGCCTTACAAAGTGTGTACAAGTCAGTGCAGATAACAATGCCTTACAAAGTGTGTACAAGTCTGTGCAGATAACAATGCCTTACAAAGTGTGTACAAGTCAGTGCAGATAACAATGCTTAACAAAGTGTGAACAAGTCAGTGCAGATAACAATGCCTTACAAAGTGTGTACACTCCTGTACAGATAACGATGCCTTACAAAGTGTGTACACTTCTGTGCAGATAACAATGCCTTACAACGTGTGTACAAACAAAGTGTGTATACTCCTGTGCAGCTAACAATGCCTAACAAAGTGTGTACATTCCAGTGCAGATAACAATGCCTTACAAAGTGTGTACACTCCTGTACAGATAACAATGCCTTACAAAGTGTGTACAATTCTGTGCAGATAACAATGCTTTACAAAGTGTGTACAATTCTGTGCAGATAACAGTGCTTTACAAAGTGAGTACAAATCTGTGCAGTTCTGTGCAGATAACAATGCTTTACAAAACTGGTCCAGTTCTGTGCAGATAACAGTCTATAATAATAAACTTGTTATAATACAAGTTATAATAATGCTAATGATAATAATAATAATAATAATAATAGGGCATTGTTAAGTTAGTACAGTTCTTGACAGATAACAGTGCCTGATTGCACACTTCTTAAAAATCAAATTAATTTCATTTTTTGTAAACAAAGAGTCTCATAAGGTACAATTCTTCTCAGATTTTTTTTTTAATTTGATACAATTCTTTCTTGATAACATCATTTTTAAACATTTTCAAATAGTCCTGTCAAAATATACATGAGTTGACCACTCAAACCATACCAAAACTGAGTCATACTTTCAATTTTGGCCAATAAAGGGCTATTATTTAAATTTCAGTCAACCAAAACATTCCTTGAAACTTGAGCAAACTTAAGAAAAACATCTTCATCTTCATCTACATCTACATTAACAACATTGACAACACAGCTCTTCCAAATGGATTGAAATTATTCATTACCAAAATACAGGAATTATAAGATCAGCACAAATTGAATTTCAATCTTTAAAACAATTTACACATTTGGATGAACAAATCAATTTCAAAACACTTTCATTTGTCATGTGCCCAGCACAATGCCCTATAGTGATCATTAAATGCCCTCAATCTTATTTAGAGTTAATAAAAGGCCCAAAATGAAATTTGAGAAAATCTCCCTCCCCATTTAAAATGCTGGACTTTTGACCCCTAGAATTAAGCATGAATACAAACCCTGCCATTGAGGGGCGCAATGAAATGTGAATGCATTATGGGTGTATGGCATGAAGGCAGGAAGGCAAGTGAAACCACAGTACTATAAAACAAGGTGTAATTATATTCACAATGATTGTCAAAGCACAAATAGCTGATGTAGGCAGAAATCCTCCTAGCACAAGATTGATTGGACTGGCAAGTACCTTAATGTCTGGACAGATATAATACATACTTTTTACAGCTCCACGATAACTGGTTTGACCTTAGCATTGCAGAAAATTTACCAAACTATCACATTACCTTTCAAAAGCTTGAGTAGGCAATTTTATTAACTATGAGAACTAGTATGAGTATAAGACTGGGCACTTATTTTCTACTTGTCATTACCAAAGTACTTGCTCTTTGTAACAAAAACAAATTAACTTAATAAAATTACAATATACACTCAACATTCTTAGGATTTCAAGGATATCACCGTAACAATGGTTTACAGACACAATTTATTTACTAAAACACTTGAAATTTTGTCAGGTTTACAAACAATCTATCAAATAAAGTGAATAAAGTGCTGAAATCAATAGAACGGTGTTGTCTTTGAAATTAAATATTTGCAGACAGACAAGAAATTGTTTCATTATAAAGCCATAAGAGACAAGTATTCTCGCAAAAATGAAATAAAAAAAATAAGAAAGCAATAAAACAATGTCAGTTCATTTGAACAATTTGCAGCAAATAAAACAATATAATTCAACCGAAGTAAACAGTTTATCGCATAAAGCGTGACTACTGAATAGGTATTTGCACTGAAGAGTCCCATCTGTCTAAATCACCTTTCACAAGCTGATTGCATTCATTGATTTGTATAAAGTTGTGAGAAAAAAGTGAACCAAGTTGATGACTTTGCTAATGCCAAAGACCAACATGGCAACGAGAAGGATGAGATACAGCAACATGGACAAGTCTAAACACACTGTAGAGTCTTCATCATTATAAGTATTATTTGGACCTATTACTTTATTATTATATTACTAATTTGAGACTTGAAGACTACATTGAGCCTTTTACGCAGAATTTTACTTTTTTTATGCACAGAAACAGAACACGGTGATTATTTGTAAACTAAATGACTCAAATAGTACTGAAGATTCTAATGACATCAGATAATGGCTCTTTAGAACAAACTTTTCCTTTTTTCAGAAATGCTTTCAAAGGTCCTTATAATATTAACATGCCTGTCATTTTACATTGAGACTTGAAAATATATATTGAAAGTAGATTAACATTGTCAATCATAAAAAGCAGCTCTAAACAGCCAGCATTTATTTTAATGGTCCTTTCATATCGATTTCCAGTGACAAATAGATCTAATTTAAACAGTCACAAATCTTATTCAAATTGCTAAAACATGTAAACAACCATAAGAGAACCAATCATGGGTACCTTGGGATATAATTATTATTTAATTGATTTTCCCCCCATTCAACTAAAAATGGATGATAAACTTCAATGCTTCTTGTTCATCTTTGTAATCTAAACAATTGTATGCAATGCTGATTATCTACTGTATGTATATAAAAATGATCATATTACCCTAAATTATGTGAAAATAATTCTACAAACATACTTTTATTTATCACAAGTTGGACAATATCTTGTACACAGTACAAATGTATAACATGATTTTACTGCTATTGAAATTATTATTGACATGTCAAACACTTTCCAAAACATACAACATACATATGTTTACCGTATGACAAGAACATTACATTATTTGTAACAAGTTTACTCTACCATAAGAACTTGCCCTAGAATTACAGTGGTATGTACATTATAGTTGTAATACAGTATAAAACAAAGTTACCATATGATCCAGGGCAATCACATCATACGTCAAGTATTTCTCCATATTTGTGTCACAGTATCCTCACTTCAACCCATGCTTGAACTGCTCAGAAACAGACTGTGACAATGATGTCAACTCATTCAATACTGTAGATTGATCCAGCATTATCACCACCACAATCAATTGCCACACCTGATTTAATCCACTTGCGATGTTAAAGAAAGGCGAGTCTTGGATGCTGTACAATACTCATTTGCTTTAATGTTCCCGCCTTTATCCATTATTCCATTGGTTATATTTGAGTAAAGAAGTTTTGTTCATGGAATCTTTCTAAAACTTCACCTTAAATATTTTACTGAAGAAATGCAAGAGACCAACTATAGTTCCTTTACAAAAATCCTTTTTTTTCGGAAAGAATCTGAAAAACGACAATTTGCTCACAGCTGATTTTCCTTTTCAATAGTGGTTTCACCCTTAAATAAACAAAATGATCAAAGACAGTCATCAGTTATCATTGTAATGCATTATTGTGTTCATTTAATTTTCTGATCTATAAATTCTTTTATCATCCATGTATAACATTTGTTCAATGAAGGCAATAAAGATAAATATTTGAAGAAACATGGATTAATGATTTTTCATTTGGTGCCCTGACTTCCCAAACAAGACAGCTATTGGTTATAAATTCTGCCATCTATCTTTTCAATTACACAGATGTGCATGATGATATGCATTTTGTATTAATCACCAAACACTTCATCATGATTACAGTGGGATCATGATTCTTGGTAATGATAAAATCTGAATTGTTTTTGTTTGTTGTAAATGTCCTCTCCGCAGTTAAAACACTGCTTGTGTTCACTCTTGAGGTAAGAGTGTGTGCATTTCAAATAAGTTGTTATCTATCGTTTCTATCCAATAAATTACTGTTTGTTTCAATCATTCTAAAGCGTCACAGTTAACAGGAGGACATTTACGAGTGACAATAATCACCGTAAAACAATGATGCAAGGCTATTGACCCAGTAAGTTATGATGCGGTCATTGATTATGATGGTCATTCCCACAAAGAAACTGATGAGCCTAACATTGTTTTACCTAAATGCTTAACCTTAGAAAGTTCCTTTTTCTCCCCTTTTTAACAGCTTTATCTCCTTGACTAATATTGGTGCCAGAGTTACAGCCCTTGGTTTACTTTAACCAGTATTTATTTCAGGTTGTAGTACATTAGACATGAGCATATTGAAACATTATATAAAGGGAACTCAAATATGATAAAGGAGCAGTGCATGACAAAAATATAAAAAAATTACAAGGGAGTTAATTTTAAAAAAAAAGAAAGAAATATATTCTCTCATCTGCACGTAGTACCATGTTTTACAATGGTATTCTTATCTTGCATATTGACATTGATCATGATTAAATTTCAGTTATAAAACTATAAAGATTTTTTTTATAACAATTGTGTTAAATGCAATAATTGAAAACATGTTTTGACTGACAATGGTATTTTCTTAACATATTGAAACTGTTTTCTTAACTAGCGTTTCATTATGAAAGTGATAGTGAATGAAAATAGAAATTATATTTATGATCAATAAATAACACAGCCTATCATTAAATCATAAAACCATATGATGGCCAATAAAAATCTAAGTCAGATTAAGAACATGAGCTTGCAGTATAACATACAACATATTGTAAAGAAATTCTTGAAACCAAAACAACACAGTGACTTTTTCTCCATAAAATAGGTTGGGGCAAAATAAAACACATAAAATCAATTTAACTGGAATCAAAAATGATCAAAAATTATTTTCCTCCTAAATGTTTTGCAAATGCCAAGAACACTGCAAGTGGATTGTAATACTAGCTGACCAAGGGGAACACTGCAAGTGGATTGTAATACTTGCTGACCAAGGGGAACATCGCAAGTGGATTGTAATACTTGGTGACCAAGGGGAACTCTGCAAGTGGATTGTAATACTTGGTGACCAAGGGGAACTCTGCAAGTGGATTGTAATACTAGCTGACCAAGGGGAACTCTGCAAGTGGATTGTAATACTAGCTGACCAAGGGGAACACTGCAAGTGGATTGTAATACTAGCTGACCAAGGGGAACACTGCAAGTGGATTGTAATACTAGCTGACCAAGGGGAACACTGCAAGTGGATTGTAATACTAGCTGACCAAGGGGAACTCTGCAAGTGGATTGTAATACTTGGTGACCAAGGGGAACTCTGCAAGTGGATTGTAATACTAGCTGACCAAGGGGAACTCTGCAAGTGGATTGCACTACTAGCTGACCAAGGGGAACACTGCAAGTGGATTGCACTACCAGCTGACCAAGGGGAACTCTGCAAGTGGATTGTAATACTCGCTGACCAAGGGGAACTCTGCAAGTGGATTGTAATACTAGCTGACCAAGGGGAACTCTGCAAGTGGATTGTAATACTAGCTGACCAAGGGGAACACTGCAAGTGGATTGTAATACTAGCTGACCAAGGGGAACGCTGCAAGTGGATTGTAATACTAGCTGACCAAGGGGAACGCTGCAAGCGGATTGTAATACTAGCTGACCAAGGGGAACGCTGCAAGCGGATTGTAATACTAGCTGACCAAGGGGAACACTGCAAGTGGATTGTAATACTAGCTGACCAAGGGGAACACTGCAAGTGGATTGTAATACTTGCTGACCAAGGGGAACTCTGCAAGTGGATTGTAATACTTGCTGACCAAGGGGAACTCTGCAAGTGGATTGTAATACTTGCTGACCAAGGGGAACTCTGCAAGTGGATTGTAATACTTGCTGACCAAGGGGAACTCTGCAAGTGGATTGTAATACTTGCTGACCAAGGGGAATGCTGCAAGTGGATTGTAATACTTGCTGACCAAGGGGAACTCTGCAAGTGGATTGTAATACTTGCTGACCAAGGGGAATGCTGCAAGTGGATTGTAATACTTGCTGACCAAGGGAAATGCTGCCAGTGGATTGTAATACTTGCTGACCAAGGGGAATGCTGCAAGTGGATTGTAATACTTGCTGACCAAGGGGAATGCTGCCAGTGGATTGCAATACTTGCTGACCAAGGGGAACTCTGCAAGTGGATTGCAATACTTGCTGACCAAGGGGAACTCTGCAAGTGGATTGCAATACTAGCTGACCAAGGGGAACTCTGCAAGTGGATTGCAATACTAGCTGACCAAGGGGAACACTGCAAGTAGATTGCAAAACTAGCTGACCAAGGGGAACACTTCAAGTGGATTGTAATACTAGCTGACCAAGGGAAACACTGCAAGTGGATTGTAATACTAGCTGACTAAGGGGAACACTGCAAGTTGATTGTAATACTTGCTGACCAAGGGGAACACTGCAAGTGGATTGTAATACTTGCTGACCAAGGGGAACACTGCAAGTGGATTGTAATACTTGCTGACCAAGGGGAACACTGCAAGTGGATTGTAATACTTGCTGACCAAGGGGAACTCTGCAAGTGGAATGCAATACTTGCTGACCAAGGGGAACTCTGCAAGTGGAATGCAATACTTGCTGACCAAGGGGAACTCTGCAAGTGGAATGCAATACTTGCTGACCAAGGGGAACTCTGCAAGTGGAATGCAATACTTGCTGACCAAGGGGAACTCTGCAAGTGGAATGCAATACTAGCTGACCAAGGGGAACACTGCAAGTGGATTGCAATACAAGCCAGTGTGTGTATACCATGTGACAAATTGCGTCATAAATGCTACGTCGGAAGGCAACATTTTACTTCGAATGAAGACTTTAAACAAAGATAACTTCACTTTTATTTCACCATTTTAAATGAAACATAGCTCAGTCTGTGCTGCATGCAGAGGTCCGCTTTCGGTCTTTTACGAGAGTTTGATTGAAAGTTCCATTTCTAAAAACACTTCGACAAACCTTTTCACAATACGGCCGTCTGAAAGAGCACTGTCAAAACATTATTTTGGAAACCGGTTTGTCGAAGTGGTTGATGAAACTAATCACCTTATCTATTAACTTCGGTAATAAAACGAAGATGGGACTCTTTAAGCAGCATAGACTGCCCTTTGTTTTATTTGAAATGGTGCAGTAAAAGAAAAGTTATCTTTGATTTAAGTCTTCATTTAAAGCAAATTTTTGCCTTCCGACGTAGCGTATATGACGTAATTTATCACGTGGTATACACAAACTGTAAGCTGACCAAGGGGAACACTGCAAGTGGATTGCAATATAAGCTTACCAAAGGGAACACTGCAAGTGCATTGCAATACTAGCTGATTAAGCGAAAACTGCAAGTGGATTGCAATACTAGCTGACCAAGGGGAAATCTGCAAGTGGATTGCAATACTAGCTGACCAAGGGGAACTTTGCAAGTGGAATGCAATACTACCTAATCAAAGGGAACACTGCAAGTGGATTGCAATACTAGCTGATTAAGCGAACACTGCAAGTGGATTGCAAAACCAGCTGACAAAGGGGAACACTGCAAGTGGATTGCAATACTAGCTGATTAAGCGAACACTGCAAGTTGATAGCAATACCAGCTGACAAAGGGGAACACTGCAAGTTGATAGCAATACCAGCTGACAAAGGGGAACACTGCAAGTTGATAGCAATACCAGCTGACAAAGGGGAACACTGCAAGTTGATAGCAATACCAGCTGACAAAGGGGAACACTGCAAGTTGATAGCAATACCAGCTGTCAAAGGGGAACACTGCAAGTTGATAGCAATACCAGCTGACAAAGGGGAACACTGCAAGTTGATAGCAATACCAGCTGACAAAGGGGAACACTGCAAGTGGATAGCAATACCAGCTGACAAAGGGGAACACTGCAAGTTGATAGCAATACCAGCTGACAAAGGGGAACTCTGCAAGTTGATAGCAATACCAGCTGACAAAGGGGAACACTGCAAGTGGATTGCAATACTAGCTGATTAAGCGAACACTGCAAGTTGATAGCAATACCAGCTGACAAAGGGGAACACTGCAAGTTGATAGCAATACCAGCTGACAAAGGGGAACACTGCAAGTTGATAGCAATACCAGCTGACAAAGGGGAACACTGCAAGTTGATAGCAATACCAGCTGACAAAGGGGAACACTGCAAGTTGATAGCAATACCAGCTGACAAAGGGGAACACTGCAAGTGGATAGCAATACCAGCTGACAAAGGGGAACACTGCAAGTTGATAGCAATACCAGCTGACAAAGGGGAACTCTGCAAGTTGATAGCAATACCAGCTGACAAAGGGGAACACTGCAAGTGGATTGCAATACTAGCTGATTAAGCGAACACTGCAAGTGGATGGAATTATCTGCTGACCAAAGGGAACACTGCAAGTGGATTGCAATACTAGCTGACCAAGGGGAACACTGCAAGTGGATTGCAATACTAGCTTACCAAATGGAACACTGCAAGTGGATTGAAATACTTGCTGACCACAAGTGGAACTCTGCAAGTAAATTGCAATACTAGCTAACCAAAGGGAACTCTGCAAGTGGATTGCAATATCAGCTGACCAAAGGGAACACTGCAAGTGAATTGCAATACTAGCTGACCAAGGGGAAATCTGCAAGTGGATTGCAATACTAGCTGACCAAGGGGAACTTTGCAAGAGGATTGAAATATCAACTGACCAAAGCGAACACTGCAATTGGATTGCAATACAAGTTGACCAAGTGGAACTCTGCAAGTGGATGGCAATATCAGCTGACCAAAGGGAACACTGCAAGTGGATTGAAATATTAGCTGACCGAAGGAAACACTGCAAGTGGATTTTAATACTAGCTGACCACAAGGGGAACACTGCAAGTAAATTGCAATACTAGCTGACCAAGCAGAACTCTGCAAGTGGATTGCAGTACTAGCTGTCCACGAGGGGAACACTGCAAGTGGATTGTTATACTAGCTGACCAAGGGGAACACTGCAAGTGAATTGCAAAACTAGCTGACCAAGGGGAATGCTGCAAGTGGATTGTAATACTTGCTGACCAAGGGGAACTCTGCAAGTGGAATACAATACTAGCTGACCAAGGGGAACACTGCAAGTGAATTGCAATACTAGCTGACCAAGCAGAACACTGCAAGTGGATTGCAATACTTGCTGACCAAGGGGAACACTGCAAGTGGATTGTAATACTAGCTGACCAAGGGGAACACTGCAAGTGAATTGCAATACTAGCTAACCAAGGGGAACTTTGCAAGTGGAATGCAATACTAGCTGACCAAGGGGAACACTGCAAGTGGATTGTAATGCTTGCTGACCACAAGGGGAACTCTGCAAGTAAATTGCAATACTAGCTAACCAAGGGGAACTTTGCAAGTGGAATGCAATACTAGCTGACCAAGGGGAACTCTGCAAGTGGATTGTTATACTAGCTGACCAAGGGGAACTTTGCAAGAGGATTGAAATATCAACTGACCAAAGCGAACACTGCAATTGGATTGCAATACCAGTTGACCAAGTGGAACTCTGTAAGTGGATGGCATTATCAGCTGACCAAAGGGAACACTCCAAGTGGATTGAAATATTCGCTGACCAAAGGAAACACTGCAAGTGGATTTTAATACTAGCTGACCACAAGGGGAACACTGCAAGTAAATTGCAATACTAGCTGACCAAGCAGAACTCTGCAAGTGGAATGCAATACTAGCTGACCGAGGGGAACTCTGCAAGTGGAATGCAATACTAGCTGACCAAGGGGAACTCTGCAAGTGGAATGCAATACTAGCTGACCAAGCAGAACTCTGCAAGTGGATTGCAGTTCTAGCTGACCACAAGGGGAACACTGCAAGTGGATTGTAATACTAGCTGACCAAGGGGAACACTGCAAGTGAATTGCAATACTAGCTGACCAAGGGGAACTTTGCAAGTGGAATGCAATACTAGCTGACCTAGGGGAACTCTGCAAGTGGATTGTTATACTAGCTGACCAAGGGGAACACTGCAAGTGAATTGCAATACTAGCTGACCAAGGGGAACTCTGCCAGTGGAATGCAATACTAGCTGACCAAGGGGAACTCTGTAAGTGGATTGCAATACTAGCTGACCAAGGGGAACTCTGCAAGTGGATTGCAACACTAGCTGACCAAGGGGAACTCTGCAAGTGGAAAACACTACTACCTGACCAAGGAAAACTCTGCAAGTAAATTGCAATACTAGCTGATTAAGTAAATACTGCAATACTAGCTGACCAAGGGGCATAATTATAAATAATATCATAGCAAGAGTAATTGAACTTGCTCCATATACATGTGTAGATATCCATTGTTTACATGTGTTCCAAGTTTCATGTGAATATCTTAAATGATTTTCAAACTTACATAGAATTTTCCACTCAACTCAAAAAAATGACAACTACTTGAGCAAGGCTTTGACAAACCCCAACATTTTTTTCTCTGATTACAATTTTAGCATTTGCAGCGCAAGCTTACTGCTGACAGCTTAAAAGTGGTATTGAATGTGGTGTCGATGAACAATTAATTTGACATAACACTTAATAAAGTTGAAAGGAGTTGCATTCCTTTCAAGATAAGCAAGTTTAATTTGTGTCCACCCAAGAAAGTGCCTAGCAATATGAATAGGAACAATTCATTAAATAAGAAATAGGGAGCTTATAGGAGCTCTAGTGAGAACAAACGTCACTCATTATTCTTTCAAACATTTAAACATACTTAGATGTTGCTCTCCGATACCATTACACTTCCTACGAGCTGTCAACTAATGGGAAGTTACTCCACTCACCTAAACACTGAAATGTAATGCAGTTATTTCCCTTCAAATACTGGTATTTTTCAGCAGGGTTTGAAATGATTTTTTTAACGTTCTTTAACTACAAACAATAAGATCATTGCAAATTAAAAATTATGAATGCAAATGTTTTTTTTAGTAAATGAAGTAGGGTCAGTAGTCTACAAATATTTCATCGGAGATTAATATATGCTACACATAATTATGCATATTGTTACAGTGACTATTTGTATCAAGTTCAATGTTATTATCTGTTCAGGCTATTTTAGATTTGGACAATGTTTTTTGCATGCTGTTGCTGCAGATGACAACATCAAGTCTACCACAATATAACAGGATGTATACAGTTTGAAAACTGGTGACCCACTTCATAAAAAGAACAATATTCAAACTAGGGATGAGATGATTCTAGTCATCACGGGATAAGATAGGTATCGATACAACTATAATAAATAATTAAGCCCATACAATATAGATACTTGATAAATGGGAATAGTTATCTTTACTAGCCATTTCGTTTTCACAAGTTAAAAAAAGTAATTCCTTTTGAAATATTTTCTGACATTATTGTGGTAAGTATTCACCTGAAACAAATAATAAATCTTCATCTCTTTAACTGTTCTAAACTATAAAGATATTTGTAAATGAAATACACAAGTAGTTTTTAATGTTGGTTTCATTTCTTTGTTTGTCAGCTAAATTGCAGTGTTACTCTCCTGTCATCATTGCAACTCCTTCAATCAAAGCTGTTTACATTTTTGTCGCCTTTATTTCCGACCCTGCCGCTGTTATTTCCACACAAATTACCGTTGTTTACACCCGTGTTGTTGTCGTTGTTACTCCAATCGTCATTTGTTTGTTTTCTGATTCTGTCTGCATCATTGCTGTATTTCTACTCTCTGTCCATTTTTTCAACTGCCGTCAACATAAACATCCTCTGTCAACATCATCTTTCACGCCACCGGTGTTGTTTGGTCTCTCATCACTTTACTTATATGCATGTATTTATTGTTACTCTTGTAATCGTAGCTATTACCGCTCCTGTGGATGTGTGCTTACTACCTATCCCATCACTGTCAGTTGACATCCTGTCATTAATACATTCAAAAAGGAGTCGATCTTCATGCAGCCGATGTTCATAGTATGGAAACTAAAACATTAATTTTTTGCTATATCTGACGCTGATCAAAAGAACATTCAAGATATATTTTGACATTACTAGAATGCTCTCAATTTTTTTTGTAATTTCTTTTGTTTCCATTTCATTGTCACTTGATAGTTGTCTGCTTGTCCTTCGATTATATCACTGATGAATGTGACTCTCAATGCTTCATAAAATACATACTATTGGTATTTGAAACAAACGCTAGCTGATCTATTTAAAGTCGTACTGAGTAATGGGTTGGTATAGAGGCATTTTGCTACACCCGGCCTGTATATCGATATATATTGGCGATAGCAAGTACCAAAACAGTATCAATAATTATCTGTATGGTCTAATCCCTACTTCAAATGTATTTAATTGTATTTTATATCAAATGTACGTTTAAACAGCGTTTATCAAAATTTCCAAAAAGTACCAAAACAGTATCAATAATTATCTGTATGGTCTAATCCCTACTTCAAATGTATTTAATTGTATTTTATATCAAATGTACATTTAAACAGCGTTTATCAAAATTTATCGGAACCCAAATAAAAAGTTTGGATTAACAATATTTCAATTACAGTTTTTAAAGAATAACAGCGTTCGTGAATTATTGCTGATGTTGATTGTTTAAAGATTAAGATGTTAGTAATGTTAGCTATAGATTACCAACATGTTGTGTTTTGTTTAGCTGATCATTCAGTATATATTTATGTTGAATTATTGTTTAATAAATGATTAATAATTTGTTCTTGTACTTTTTTTAATAACAACAAAGTTTTGAATGTAAAAAAAAAAATGACAGCACATGCTTGCAATCATAACATTCAATATATCCTCCTGGTTCCGTTCCCGGGCCCTTCTCCAGATTGTGCGATAGCAGGAGGAGTGACTAATGTGGCGATCAAATTTATTGAGATGGACATTTCAAATCATATTCAGATGGTATAAACCGAACTACACCGTCCAAAATAAGTTGCTCATTACCTGACATTGATGTTTGTTACAAACGTGTGCTAAATGTCATTCTTTAATTAGCCCCAACTTTGTTTCATTTTTACCTCAAGCTGATGCCTGCGCGCTGTTGCAATAAGGTGTGAAAAATATGAAATTACTGAGTTTGAGACAAGGATTGATAAATAGGTGTGAATTACAGAATGTGGACAGAAATTTTACTTCAAAATAGCAATAATTTAAAAAAAAGCAATTCAAATTTAATGATAGAAATTTTAATTTCATAGATAAAAACAGAATCGGGACAAAAAACTAAATTTGAAATAGCAATAATACAGATAAATGATGTTCGGATTAACAGTGTTTAAATGTACATTTATATTCCACCATGTTCATAAGATGACATCATGTAAATGGTAGAAGTTGTATCATACAAGATGTACAACTGTGTAAATAAGAGCATTATGGCCTTTTGTGTTTACTCTTACTAGTGACCTTGACCTTTTTACGACCGGTGACCTTGACATTTAGACATGGGGAAGTGCACATTGTCATTTTGATAATGTCATGATTAAAATTAACAGCACAGAGCATGGCAATTTCTACATGTCTGGCCTGATATGTGAATATAAAAGAATTGCCTTAAAACAAAAGAAAAACAACCAATTTTTTTACATTTTATTTGGGATATCACTTTTCTACATACAAGTTGTAAAACTCATTCTAAAGGGTTTCACAAAATTCAACATGTTGAGGTTATGCCTTACTTCAAATCAAGAACAATGTAATGAAGGATTAATTTTGATAGGAAAAATTGTATGAAAATACCTAGTGTAAATATAATCAATTCTACTATTTAGTTGTTATACAAGGTTTCTTAGAGAAGGGCATGTTTATACAACTGTGAAACCCTCTGTACAAAGCAATATTAAGATCAAAGCTTGGTAAGCCTGACAAGAGCTATGCTGCAGAAACCAACATTAACCGACTAGGTCGCTGGCGGAGTTGCTGTCATCGGTGCCATTGTCAGCCCACTTGTGCGGGAACTGTTTCATGACAGCCTTCATGCCCTTCGTCTTGGAGCACCAGAGGTGAGAGAGGACGGACGACTCGTTGGAGCAATACTCCCCCACTTGGAAGGTGAAGCACTGAACGTCCAGCAGACCGAAAAACAGCTTCCCCACTTCATTGGACGTCGGGTTGTTAACTTTCTGAGTTGGAAAAAAATATTATTTTGTGATTGGATAATGGTGGATCACATAGCAATCATGAGAATATAAAGTTTAAAGGTTTAGACTAGGAAGTTTCCAAGCTGAATTTGATGCCTTAAAATGAAGCTTTCAAAAGCAAAAGGATCACAATGGCACCTGGCCTTAAAACCAATGGTAGTAATATTAATTTTCTATTAATGTGATTGCAAGCAGTATATCAATTTCATTATGCTATGAAGAGCACATAAAAAATGTACATCCTCTAAATGCATTCAAAAAGAAAAGCATAGTGAACTTCCCAAAACATGAACTTCCAACAGGGAACATTGACATATTGAGGGCCAGTACCTTGAAACAGTCAAAGAGGTGTTGGTCACAGTCACAGTGGCTCACGGTCCACGGGTATTTGTTGTAGTAGTGGTACTTCGTCTCAAACCGGTCAATGTAGAAGGGACAGTGGTCATGGGTACGACAGCATGCGTCTGTCTGGTTGTGGACACCTGGGGAATTATAAAGACATTCATTTACTTAATAATACTTAACTAGGCCTGACAGTCCTTTTCAATTTATTGGACAGTTAGATTTACAGACCAATGAGAACAGTCCAAGAGAGTTCATGCTTAAGAGGGGAGAAAACTCAATAACCCCAAATGATATGTAACTGATGTTATTTCCCTTTATAAGCTTTTTTTACAAAACCTTACAGCATAATGATGTGGACCATTCACAACAACATAGATTAAACTCTGAAATCATCATTCTGTTTTTGCATAATCTACAGAAGACCTTTAACAATAGAAAAATAAATGTCAATTTTCAATTCTTTCATCTTTATTTTATAACCAAAATAGTGTCTCAAAGCCATTAATTATAAATACAATGCATTTTACTTGGCACAACAAGATATTTACCAAGCATAAGACAAAATGTGAGTGCATTTGAACTGTCAAACATAAAACATCTTATTTCTTGTCATTGCCATAAAAAAACTAGAATGAGCTCAGCATAATTAAGTTTTCATTTTTTAACCAATAAAAGTCTTTAAATAATAGTTTAACTATTTAAAGTGAACAATACATCATGTTTTATAGACATGTGCGGAATAAATGACTAGAATAAATGTTATGTAAAAAGGGGGTGACTTAAATGCACCGTATATGGCGTCAATGTGCTAGTAATAACATTCATCAGTCTAAACCATGATAACAGAAAACTTACATCGTGATTTTGCTGTTTACTAATGAAATTCAGCAGAATGCTCACCAATTTATAACAATTTCCTACAAAGGCTAATTAAACTTGTTAAAAAAGATCCATATTCAATAACTACTCATGTGATTATCTATATAATTTTTTTTATTGAAAGATTGAAAAATATTCAATAGGAATATGTAACAAACAAGAGCAAGCGGATACCAAAGCTTGTCTGGGTTGTTTTCAGTCAATAAGGGACATAACCAAATAATTATTACAGCAAGAGTACTGGGCCCTGCTACACATGTGTATGTTGTATCCAGCAACATGTGAAACAAATTGCATTTAATGCCTAGGTTAAAGTTTTTGTAATGTCAATGAGAGTATCACAATACCTAAAATGTTATATCTTCAAATAAAGACAAGATAAAAATATGTCTTTATAAGTTATGTACTTTTGATATTAGTTAAACTCTGCAAGTAGATTTCCACTGATCATAGCTCATATCATAATTAGGTCAAGCATGATTCCTAGCCATTAGAACTAAACAGACAGAACATTAACGTCATTCAACATGGAAACATATCATATATTTATGAAATAATTGATGTCTTTGTAACGTTAATAGCAAATACATCTTGTTTCCCACAATCAAGAATTGTTCAAAATGAAAAATGGGCATAAATCACTATGATTGTTTAAAAATGTAAATGAACCAGTAAAACAACAAGCAGAGCAACTCTCATATCAGATCTGGAATTATATAAATAATATATCCCTTAATAATTCAAATATTTCGTCTTTAATGTTTTTAAAAACATCGTGCTATAATGACATAGTGCAATTAACGAATTAACCCATTATTTTTCCATTCAAATAAATCAAAAGAAAAATTTGTTGAACCATCAATTTAAAGTGAGAAATAAACTAAATGCGGCTGTTGGATTCATTCAGATAAAGACACTATTAAATCAAGCAAAGTTTAAGAATAGCAAAAAAGTGTTATAAACCGTTCAAGAAACAAGACCGCCCACATGACAATTTAATGGTCACAAACGATACGACAGCAGCTTTATAACATTTCTATGATCTTTAAATCACTTTGACAATAATTAAACAATACTGCAACTTATTTACAACTTCATATTAAGCCATCTCGTTCTTCTTGCCTTCATTATCAGTTTCAAGAAATCACTCCATTTAAATTAAAGGAAATAAAATATCAAAGTTCAATACGATACACAAATTGAAGGCAAAAAATTGAATAATATTAAATGAATGAGGAAATAGATGATAGTGTATGACCTTGATTGTTATCAATCTTAATAAAAACAAAACAATAATAGCCGTCGGAGGAGGCTCATGACTTCATTATTCCCTATAAGGCAGGCGCTCATCTAAGATAAGAATAGGGGTTTGCGCCTTACTTTCAGTGCTTTCTTAAGTTTCAAAATGCAATCCAGTATTTGCCCTTGTAACTCTGGACTCAGACTTGAGAGTAATTATATATGCTATCAGCAGCATTCCTCACAATCAAAGTAAATAAATAAGTCTGAATTGAGTTGAGTGATGGTATTCTACAAGGTTCCCAGAATGTACATACAATTCATGAGGAGAGATAATGTTTTACTTTACTTCTGTTTATTGAGTTTGACTATAATTCACAATATTGTCTTCTCATTCTAATAGAGGGCAGCGTTGTCAAACAGTAAACTTGTTATGACATTCAAACCTTAATCCTTTAATCAATGTGCAGCGATGTAACCTGTCAAATACTTAAATATTTAAAACTAGAATATTTTCTGGTGCAACGGCTATTATCATTGTCACGTAAGTGCAAAAACTCAATATGTGCATATAGACATAGTAGACACTTATTGTGTTCTTGCTTCAGGCGACAGGGGAGATTACCAAGGTCCTGCATGTTGCTTGCAACATTCTGGAAGCCACACCATTTGGTGCCTGGGTAGATGGCAAAGTGACTGCCTGCGCCACTTGGTGCTCCCGTCTCAAAGTCACCCTTGAATGGCATAGTCTGAAATACATGTTGAAATACTGCTTTATTTTATGGAGGTTTGAAAGACTATTTTAGATGGAAACCTGGCAACATGTAATACTTTCCAAGAAGATTCACCACAAAACCTACAGACATGCTGTCAGCCATGATTTACTTTTTCAATTGATGTTCATTGATGATCATTAAGATATACAAAACTATCTTGCACATACTACTTCCATTACATTGCTTATTTGAAAGTTCCTTACCAGGCTGTTTGGGACATAGATACATAGAACCTGTTATGTTACCTCTTCTAAAGATAATCATAGATACATGTTTACACCTGCATCATAAAAGAATGAACTACCTGTGACCTTTGTCTCACCTTGGCAAGGTCATGGTTGAAAGTATCATGGTCATCAGCGCTGGTGGCACGACGTGCACTCGTCTGGTACTCCCGACACTTTTTCTTCATTTGCTTGATCTTCTTCTGGCCTGAATTCAAATACATACAGAAAATTGATGGCCCATGATATTCCTGTCATTTACCTTATATCCACACACAAGAGGAAAGCAAGTGGAGCCAGTGCTCATCTTTTGCTTTTTCAGTTGAGAGTTATGTTCAATCTGAATCTGATCTATGTTATATCTCGAACATTTTTAAGTCATGGCCAAGTTAAAAGTTTTTGCATGATGACACTGACGACATCAATGCACAAAGATATCACAATACCATAGCTATCTTTGATAAACACACATACTAAAATGCTCTGAAATCTCACAGTTGGTTTTCCTTTTTTTAATAATAAAAAGCCTCTTCTTATTTTCTACATTTTACATGATCTACTCTTCTTTTGACCATTATGATGTCGGCCATTCATCCGAGCAGTCACATTTTAGCAACATACCAACAGTCTCCCTATTGGCTTCCCCATCCTGCACAAGCTGCTGGGCCTTGCTGGGATGGAGGTAGAGGAAACACGAAGTCATGTCATCCACAGACTTGGACGTGCTCGCCTTCCAAACATACTGGCCATCAGTCACATCAAAGTCGTAACGATCCACATCCACTTTCTTGATCTTGTATGCAACCTCACCTGGAGTGCAAGAATGTTTTGAAAATGAAAATCAGTTTGTTTGTTTTTATACTTGTTGGATTGCAATTCAGATATCGTACATCTCTGATGTGCTGGACAACTTGGGTCACTACATGTCTCTCTTGCACATCACATGTTTTTGCAAGAGACATTCGACTTGTCATTGCCATGCTAATATTTGATATCTTTAATACTGGTAGCTTTTGGCTAAAATTAATGCTACCACACAATGTTGCCATTGACTACAACTACAACTACAACGTCACTACTGACAACACCAAGGCTGTAACAATATCTAAACATTTTTTCTTCGTCGATCAGATAAGCAAAAAAGACCTAATCATTGCAGAAAAAGATATGTGTTGAAACAAATAACTTTTAAAAAAAGATGTTTTTTAAATGTTTTGCTTTTTGCCGCAGAATGCTAATTATAGTCGGTGTAATAAAACTGGCATTTGGTAAGGGTTCACTCTATATGATAATGTACTAAATTAGACCACACATGAACAGAATCATCATTGAAGAAAACTTCTTTCATTCATTAACTAAACAAATATTATATTCTAAATAATAATTCATGGAAATGCAAGTAGTTTTTTGTAATTTACATTTACAGAAAACAATAACAACTTTAATGTTGTTTGCCTCTAAAACAAAAATGTTTCAATAAGTTCAACATAAGCCTTGCTATGTTACTAACTAGGATGTTATATCAAATTAATTAAAGGCCAAATTTTGTTTGTTTGTTTCAATGTTTCAATGTCTGTGCCCACCAAAAATAGGGTGAGTAGGTTGGGATTTTCACAAATTTTATTTCCTATCATTATTTAAGTTGTGTCTGAATATCACTGTCACACTTATATCCTGCGCCATTTGATCCCGATTAATGGTTCGTAGTCTAGTTTGGTGTTTTAAAGAGTACTCCATACAACAATGAAATCCTGAAATGTTGTACCAAAAAGAAAATTAATTTAAAGGGCAGAGAAACAGTCTTAAAACAATACATGAATGTGTCATGCCAAAGCAAAAAAGATACTGGAATGATGTACCAAACAGGGAATTAATAGAACAGTAAGGTCAAAAAGGTCAACACGAAAAATTAGGGTTGAATGCAAAAACATTTTGGAATAGATTAGGAAACCGGAAATAAACTTGTTTTGTTAAGCCTAACTAGGGCCCAGTCTAGAAAATGCCTGGTCACTTAATACATTTTTGTGACGTGACAATTTCAGTTTAAAACCCTAAAAGGAATGATAATGGCATAACTATAATGCTCAGATATAAAAAAAAACATGAGTTATGATAAATTATATATTTTCAATCAATGAAAACATTGCTCAATATAATTATAACGAAATAGAAGACAGGAATCATTGCTCAATATAATTATAACAAAATTGAAGACAGGAATCATTGCTCAATATAATTATAACGAAATGGAAGAAGACAGGAATAATTGCTCAATATAATTATAATGAAATTGAAGAGAGGAATCATTGCTCAATATAATTATAATGAAATTGAAGAGAGGAATCATTGCTCAACATTATTATAAAAAAAATGGAAGATTAGACAGGACACTTTGCTCAATATTATTGCTATAACAAAATAAAAGAAAACAGGAATCATTGCTCAATATAATCATACTGAAATTGAGGAAGACAGGATTCATTGTTCAATATAATAAAACGAAATGGTTGAAGAGAGGAATCATTGCTTTATATAATTTAAAGAAATGGTAGAAGACAGGAATCATTGCTCAAAATAATTATAACACATTGGAAGAGGATTGGAATAATTGCTCAATATAATTATAACGAAATGGAAGAAAACAAAAAACATTGCTTCAGTGCAAGTCAGTTACTCCCACATACTCATAAATCACCAATGTTTATGACATGAATTAATGTTTTTAATTATAATTTTGATGACAGAATCATCATAACCCATAATTTATCACAATGTATGTCAAAGATTAAAATCAAATCATAATTCAATATAAAATGTCTTACTTCATGTTTAAATTTACGTAGAATGACTTATTACTTATGTTATGATGAAAAACAGTTTTTTTTAATTAAAGTAGCAATATCATCTAACACCACTGAATAATGTTGAACTAAAAACTTGAAATGCGGCATGTTACAAAAGCACTTTTAATCTTTGCCCATGCTCCTTGTCAAAATGATATACGTTATGTTGTTACAATCGTTAAAGATTTATAAAAGTGACAAGAACTTGTATTAAGCTGTCGCTTGTTTTGATTAAAAACATTATCGCATGTGAAAATATTTCATGAATTAAACAAATGTCGCCACTATTCTTTTAGACACCGGAAAGGTTGTACACATTTATGACAAAGCTCAACATGTTCAATGCAATATTAACATTTTTAGATTCATTAGAGATAAAAATAAATACATTTATTTTATGTCATTCAACTGTACAGTGACTGGAATATAGATTATTTTATAAACACTAGGTTAACCTCAAAATGCATTTATAATATGCTATCCAATGGCAGTATTCATAAAGCATCTTAAGTCATTTCCTAACTTTAGATTTCTTAAAAAAATATTGTCAAATTAAAAGAAATGTATAAGTGTTTTTAACATTAAAGTATGTTTTTTAATAAGGTCAATGAAAATAATGAATTTTGGAAATTCTTTATTATTTATTTCATACGACTAAAGAGATACTAAAACTAGAACTGTAAGCCATAGGCTAACGAATACCCCCCACCCCTCCATGTCTAGGTTGTTTGCCCTGGAGTTAGGCCGGACAAAGCTAATTTTGCCTACAAGGGGAGATAACTCCAGTCAGGGTCAAGTGACCTGTACCAAATTCACAGAGGCGAAAGTTTACAACATGGCCATTAATTTCTGAAAGTTTGATAAAGATTTGTTGAATAATAACAAAGATGAATCCCGGACAGGGCTTATTTTGCCTACTTTAACACATCAAGGGGAGATAACTCCAGTCAGGGTCATGTGACCTGTACCAAATTCACAGAGGCGAAAGTTTACAACATGGCCATTAATTTCTGAAAGTTTGATAAAGATTTGTTGAATAATAACAAAGATGAATCCCGGACAGGGCTTATTTTGCCTACTTTAACACATCAAGGGGAGATAACTCTGGTCAGGGTCATGTGACCCGTACCAATTTCACAGAGGCGCAAGTTTACATCATGGCCATTAATATCTGAAAGTTTGAAAAAGATTTGTTCAATAACGACAAAGATGAATCCCGGACAAAAAAAAAACGGACGGACAGACGGACAGACAGACAGACGGACAGACGGACAACCCGATTCCAGTATACCCCCCCCCAAACTTTGTTTTGGGGGGTATAATTAGGAAAGTTAGGATATGACATTAGAAATTTTATGAATACCGCTCCAGCGCTTTATTGTGTAATAAAAAACAGTATTGAGATATATATCTTTTGGTGCTCACTCGTTGAAATTTATTGCAATCTTACACTGAAACAATCAATTATTCTCCATTCAAAACATATAACCCTTTTCCCTGATTTTTTTTTTCTTCAGCCACATACATGCTACGAATCAAAATAGTTCAGATTTTTAAGCTTTTAAAGGCCTCGTCATATATAGCTTGTCTTTGTTGATAGAGTACCAAAAGTAAAAACACACATAGCACAGACATAAATGCACACAAATTAGACAAAGTACCTGTTTTTAGTTTGGTCGTTATTGGGGTATTAACCATTCCGGCCCAACTATGGCCAATAAGCACTGAAAACACAAGAACACACCACATTTCATACATGTAAATATCTCCAGATACAAGCAGAGTTCACAGCAGTAGTGCCAAACATCAGGCAAACCCCTGTACTCTTCTACTTATCTATCTACCAGCAGGTTCAAATAGCACACCTCTAGTCTTGACCGAGATTATTCTGACGAAAATGCTCCAAAATTGACTAATTTTACAGGTTATCTCGATCTACCATCTACAATGTTCTGTTTAATTGAGTTTCCTGATTTAGAATATACAGCATATATATATGTATAATTTCCTGCCAAAACAAGTTTTTGTTAGGGAATACATTGAAGTTATCATAAATGTAATGGAAAAATATTTAACAAAATCTTTACTTGAATAGAATTTCAAGTTGAAGTCACTATGATGATGAAGTGCAAGATGTTGGGGACCAGGGGCCATACCTACGCACGGTCGTCTGTGTCTAGACTCAGACTCAGTAAATCACTTTAATTAAATTACAAATAATCAGTTTCATTCAATTGGATTTACAAAAATTATGTTAATACTTGTACAATTTCAGACTTGAGCCAGTTAGTAATCATGGCCTCAGGACTTGTCTTGGAATATTAGCCCATGTGTAAGTAAAGAATCCAACGTACTTGTACATGTAAATATGGTTCCTTTATGCCGAAACGCTCAGTAAGTCTGGATGACAAGTTTGCTATTTGTGTGATGCTTTCTTTTGTGAAAGAAAAAGGGCAGGCAAGCTCATTAATTATGATAATGCTCTACTTATCATTTATTATTGACTCAAGGTTTATACCGGTACATACCTGCAGATGACATGCGGATGTTGATCTTGACATGCTCTTTTAAAATGTACTTAAACCTGTAACTTCTGACCTAACCAGGTAAGTAATTAACTCTTTAACATACAGAAAATCCCATTTCATGCTTAATGAGCCTTTGTCTAGAATTGTTGAGGTCATATTTTAAAAGTTCATACGATGCAAATACACATTACTGATTGTCATCACAAAAAATATTCCAATAAATGTCAATTTTCGGTAAAAAGCAATCCAGTGTCAAGTTGCGAATATAAAGCATTTACTGAGCTTCTGTCATTACCGATTCATCATCATCATCTGGATACACTACTCTAACTGACAAGGAACAGGAGTCACAACACACAATGTCGAATTTCAACTTCAAGTCAACCGACGTCAACATGTAGCTTCCTCCGCATCTACATTCTAAAACATAGACACTGCTACATTTTTGCACTTTTCTTGTTGAAGAATGGCTAATTTCATTCTTCCTCTCTGCATCAATCAGACTAACTGGCCCATCTTTTACCTGCCCAGTGATTGTTGTTTCCACTGGAAATGCATTGATCACTTTTACATCTAATTCAGCCAAATTTCTGGTATCATTAAAGGAACATCTATCATGATTTTCTCTAATTTTGTTATCAGTGTCAACAAGATTTGCAAGTCCTCCATCCTTTATGTCTATACTATCTGCAGAACTGAAACCTTCCTCTTCTTCAACTACTTCTTCAAATTCATCAAAGTCTACTGTATCTTGTATCGGGTAAGTTTGTGCCAAGCATCGCTCCTGCCATTTGAGGTCATATTTCTGCCTCAAATCATGATCTTCCAGTATTTTCCAGGCTCTATTTATCTTTACAAACTGCTCGGCTGATGTCCCCGCAGGGCTCTTGTCAGGGTGATGTTTTAATGCCAAGTCCTGATAAGCCTTGCGCAGCTGACTGGTGCTTGCCGTGGAAACACACCCAAGAATCTGGTACAGGTCCTCCATTCTGTTGATGCTAGCCCTGAAAAAGACCTTCTTCATTATTTGTTTATATTATGCTACATTTTGCATCTATAAAAGTAAACTATAAATATTTACATATTAAGTAAACTAGCTAGCTTAACTAGCTTTATGTCAGTTTTCTGGAGACCATTCAGGGGGATTTGTTCAGAAAGGCTGAAAATTCAGGGGGATTTTGGTAGTATTCAGGGGAGTTTTTTTTAGCAGGTTTAAGTTGGCGAAATTTCAAAGTATTTTTAGAAGCAAGTATGAAAAAATGTATTCATATATATTTTGCTATGAAAACCTCTAACTTTTTCATTATACAGAATTATTTGATGTCATGATTTATCATATTCTTATGATACACTGTCATTTCATACTGTAATACTGTAAATTAAATTTAACATCCTCCAAAGTCTTTTAAAAAATTCTGCTTAATACTATCAGCTATGTAATGTTCAGACACTAAGAGAATTGAATGAAAATTATTAATTTCTTCTTTTTCCAAAATAGTAATATTTCTTTGCCTTTGATCATTACTTCAAATTAATTGATCACTTATTGTTAAGGTTTCCTTTTGGCATTTATCAAACCTTTTTTAAACAGTCATTTCACCCTTGCAGAGTCGATTTTTTACATACAGTTTCACGCACATACTATGGTTTCACTTTGTCATTATTGCCTAATGTAAAATGTCTAAAATAAATAAATAAAAAAAAATTGCATAATATTTACTAATATTAGGTTTTTTTACTTTATATAGGAGTTATCATTATGATAATCACAATAAACCATTTTTCATGTATCAAAAATCAATTATTGAAATAAGCTACTTAGGCCTGTTAAGCTTAAGAAGTTTCAAGAAATTGGGGCCAGGGGATTTTTATCTCACGCCGGGGGATGGATCAAAATTCCAGGGGATATTCCCCCCCCCCCCCGCCGGGGGATATGGCATGTATGCAAATGTGATGTCAGGATTCAAAAGCAAGAAGCACTAATTGATAATTCACTTTTATTTTGTTTTTGTTCTTCATTTCATTTCAGTATTTAAACTTATATTAAAGTGAGTTTTAAACATTAAAACATTGTTTAATATTCTTCTGGGTAATCACATTTCTGCAATGCATATAGCAAGGAAATTGTCATTGCGTTGTTATTGCATGAAAAAAATATAACAATGAGAATATCAGCACAAAGTTAAACATTATATTTGGAACCAAAATTCTAAAATCAAACAGGCAAGGGGATCAGGCCACAAGTTTTACCAACAGCAGTTACAAGCCTATCCTATAAACATAATTATTGTCATCTGTTGGCTGCAGACTTAAGTCCAGAACTGAATCAGCAAATGTATAAGCTATCAACAGTGTAGGAAGTTTAAAGTGTTTGGGCTTATAATTGGGGAGAAAATACCAGTCCAACACTTTAATGTATCTTCAGGCTCAGCTTTGGCTGGAGGTGCAGCCCTTAAGCCCGGACCTGCATCATCAAAGGTGCTGCAACCGTGGTGGCAGCTGTCGCCCCAATATTTAAGCTAGCCAACAAAACAATCAGCAAGATTGTGTTTTTTTGAGTTTCATTTCCCAAAAAATATTCATTACAATAATTGCTTTCGAAAATGCTTTTACCTCTTATAATCGATATTAAGTTGTGTTGCCTTGGTGTGCATATAAAAAATGCTGCCTATGTTAAAAAAACAACAACTTATGTTGCATTCACAGATTAAATGCAAAACCAATGAGAAAGATGATTTTACATATATTCTTCACATTTGTTTATTACATTAACATATGTTGCAAATTTCTACAAGGGCACCTCGAGAAGACAGTTCTGCATACATATATATATTTGGAATCACAACAGGTGCATGATGTGAACAAGGCGGACATCAACAAAGTCACAGAACATCACATCACAAAAGTTAGCACTGACATGAAACCAGCATCACATAGTATATTCTCAGAAGTAGTGACAGCGCTGAAAAATATCTTGGTGATGCTGACAACAAAAATACAAATTAACGGTCATTCTCTGCAATGTGCAGAGTAGAGAGGAACCTGCTGCCAAACATAAATCAAGTGATTGAACAAACTGATGACTCTCAGTCTCTGCACTTGCACAAGGAAGCTACAGACAGCCTTGAATAATGTGTGGTTGCAAATGAGCTCGTAAGATGGAAGGAAACATGCCAATCTACTTTCGGTAGATTTTAAGTTGACAAGCGCAGTTGAGTCAGCTTTTTTAGAAAATCTTGAACTGAAAGTACATCTTTTAACCCATGCTTGGTTTGTTCTGTATATTAGTTGACGTTACAAATAGGAACAGGATAAAAATCCAGAAAACCTGTTAAAACACGCTTTTGTTTACATTGATCGATAATTCAATGATCTATCATCACTTGCCAAGTGTCATCTTGATATTTATTTTGATTTAAAAAAAATTGTTTTAATTTAAAAAAAAAAAAGCCATTCAATGTTTTAATACATTTTAAGGACCAAAATGTAGCATGATGGGGAAATACCATCTTTAGGCCCTCCAAGTTATATTGACCTACATTCAAGATAATTATTAATTGAAATCGTGCTTTACATTTGTGAATCTCATGCTTTGAAAACCAGCAAAAATAAATTATAATTTGGCATCTAAGAGTTATATCAATTCAATACAAACATCTGTTTCCCACTCTTAGCACTCACCTGTTTCTACATACTTTAGTCAATATATAGAAAAAACTTTTTAAGTAAGTTGTATTATCTTAGATCTTTTTTTAAAAAATAGTGATTGGTATTTGTGCCCTACATAACATGAATTTAAGGATGATTAACTGTCCAAGAAATGAATGATATTTGACATAAAATTAATTAGATTGTGTACAGATGTTGACACAGCAACTAAAGATGTTTCATACTGAATCTTTACTTACTACAAAACTATATGCCATTAATGAGCATGTGAATGCGTATTGCTTAACACATTGTTGATTCATGAATTCAATGATATTTTTATCATAAATAAAATGTGTAACATTAAAGCCTAGATTTTTTAGTAAAACTTTATTTAAGGATTGATTTGTATTTTTTGTGCGTTCATGCAGTATGAACACTCGGCCACGATTTTGCATATGCATAAACCGGGTCAGCGGTTTTTGCAAAATATGTAAAATCGCTGCCTAGCGTTTATACTGCATGAACGCACAAAAAATAAGGATCAATACTAATATTTACATTTTTCCTTCTTATTTGTTATTTTTTAGCCATTGAGAATAAGCCTTTATGCTCATTTTAATCAAGAGAACTTTCGATACATTTTAACTCATGTTTTACATATGCATGACCCATGTGAGTGGGCATAAAAAATGTGGTCATGGTGATTTTATGGATTACTTCCAGTTCAAGGTAAATATAGCGTCATAATTTCATGTTTTTGTTGTCTTCTAACATTCGCAAAGATATTGAAGAGTTGTGATGTGCTAGTCTTCTCGAATTGTCAATATTAAGATGTTTGTTCGAACGAATACATTGGTCCTAGAAAGAAATCGCTGAATTTAGAATCATCATGTTTGTTTTGACAGTTGTTACAGACGAACCGTAGTAAAAACCGTGTCAATTTTAATTTGTCTTTATTATTTGTTCAATGCGTGTTCTTTGGTTATCAAATGCAAAATAAAGCATTTTCCAAATGATATTTCTAGAAAATAATGGCTTTCATTTAAATTCTTCGTAAAGCATCAAAAGAAACATGTAAACAAGCCGGCATTCAACAGAACATGTGCCATGCTATATTTAGCAATAAAGTAGATCGTAGTAAGATCACTACGCCCAATCAGAGCGTTGCTTTGTTGCCAAACTCCGCCTACATAGGTCACGAAAGGTCGACCGGTTCATGTAAAATGAACTCAATTTTTATCATTCAGAAAATCAAGTACGGATGTAAATATTCTTAGAATGAACCACAAAGCGCTGTTCTGTTGTTTTTGTAACCTCAAAATTGGCCGACCCTGATGTGCTTTTGGCACCCATCATTAATGAGTAAGGTTGCATGTTTGTAAATTAGTTTTCAGGTTATACTAATGAAATGAGACCAAATATTTCTATATAACATATTTTTTCATAGAAAAAGTGTTTAATGTAGAAAGACATGTTTTATTCAGCCTTCTGTACAGTAGACTATGCATATAGTCCACCTAAATGGCCGTCAACGAGACTTTTGACGATTTATTTAATATGGCAGACTCGTGACGTCCACCATCCCAGCAAAAAGTAGCAAGCGGTCCTTGCGCAGAGAATCCTCGCGGCCACAATTTTAAATTATCTCTGTTATAAATTCAAATTTCTATGAAAATATTATTGCCTACTATTAAACACATATTAAGTTATGTCAGTATGCCCAAAAAACATGTTAAGTTATCATAAAACACGTACAAGTGTTGATTGTTTATCAAGTATCCCGATATTGGTAAATCTGGGACAAATCTGACTGGTTGTGTACATGTATAACGGTATTCATGACCCATAATATAGTAATGTGAAAATAACAACTCTAATGACCAATTTAATCAAGTTCAGATCACTGTCGGATAAAAATTGAACAACTTTGTCATCATTATTCAACATCAATGCATATTATTACAGTATATCATTTCGCCCGTTGTTAAATGTTAGAGAGTTGTAGCGTTACAGGGATACATAAGAAATGGCTAAATAATAAAAAGAGTATCCCTGATCGCACATTATTGTAGCTAACTATGCATACTGTATCCGAAATTTGTCAATCCAGAAAAGCTTTCACTTTGACTAATGGAATTGATTCAACACTTAGGTAAACAATAACATGACAGTCAGTTAAATTCAGTTTGAGCGTATCTGTATGTTTATATAATCTGTATGTCTTTAAACTGTTTTAAATCATCTGTATCTTAGTGTATTCTGTATCTTTGCTTACCTGGATACATGCATTTATAGTTTCGTTCAAGGGAGGTAATTTGACAGCACGTGAATATAGGTCAAAGTGTAGGAAATTACTATTTTCTGCATATTTATTAAAGATGCACTCCTATTCCCATGTAAGATTTACCACAATTAAAACTTTGTTTTAAAATTACAAAATGGATGAATAAATGTCGAAAACAATGGTTCTCATGAAGGAAATCGAGTTGAATTTGAAAGAAATGAGCATAAAACACGGTATTTCTACCTTATAAAACTATAGTCAACCACAGTAAATCTTTAAGCATTCACCAACCATTAATATTATGCGCTTTCACCTATTAAATTCACGGTTACAGTCTTGTTATCAGTAAGTAATATTTTCCATTAACGCATTATTTAGTAAGTAGTTAAAGGTTTATCAGTCAAAATTTATGTTTGTCATACATGTGTATGTATTGATTTTGAATAAGAGTGTCACTTTAACATACATTAAAAGAAAGAAGAACTATCTTTATCGTAGATTGAATGATATATACGATATATAACTCTATAAAGAGTTTTCTGTTTATTTTAGTACTACCATTTGGTTAATTAGGGAAATAACATCAATGTTGTATCGATAGTTTGTATTATTTCGATCACTCGAAAATAAAACTAATACAAATTAATATATATCTGGTATAACAAATAATATATAATTCTCAATTTCACGGACACAAATATCCGTGCTATTCTGTATACGTAATTAGCGCCAAAAGATTGATGTTCACATGTATATAAATTCTTCTTATTTCAGTTGGTGGTATTGTTTAATAATCACTAAATGACAAGTTCTATTATTATTAACTTCTATTTCTTAAAACAGAAGTATTATTTCGTTCATTCAATCAGTAAATTAAATCAGCTTCGAAATCGTTATTCTTGTATTTCGTTATTGTTTTTATTTACCTTCTAGTAATATTGGTGTATTAATTAAATAATTAATATATTATAAGCTTACTGTATATCACAAAATCATGAGAAATAAAATACGTTTCAATTAAATAAGTTGTAACCCTTTTGAATTTTTTTAAATATCTGCTGTTTAACATCTGCGGGTTATTTAAAAAAAAAATCAACACATCGCCAAGAATTGATCTGGTTAAAAGAAATAACTGAGGTTTTCAATGTAAATATGTGATGTTTACCTAGTCAGTAAACAATATCTTAATTAGATTAAAACAAAGTTTATTTAAAGTGTATATCTTATTATCCACCATTCAGCTTCTACTGAGCGCAGAGTAACTCAAGTGCTAAGTGTAACGTGACGAGTACGGTTTTAACAGGTTTAACCGTTTTATGAATGCATACTTTGCAAGTAAATTTATGAATGAAACAAAAGAACATTGAAACACTGCGGAGCTCCTGCCATTACATTTACACGCATTTGTTTGCGGTAACAATGCAGTAGGGCAATAAGCAATGCGTTTTATGTTTCAACTTTTGGCTACTGAGCTTGTTTCTGTAGGTTTTTTTTTCATGTGAATATTGATGCGGGGGGTTGCAGCCGAATCTAGTGAAATTTGTTAAAGATTCGGATTTCATGAGCCGAGTGAAATCAAAATCTTCAGAAATCCATGAGATTAAAATACGTCCCCCTGGATCAAAACGCAGAAAAATGACACTAATAGATCAGCAACGTCTTCACGAGAGTTAAACCAATAAAGCATTTGAGAAATACACATATATACAGGATTTATATGCATTTAAATATGCTCGAGCCGTGATTCGAACTTATGATCCTTCGTAAGAAGCGTGAAAACCAAAAGTTTGTCAGCTACATTAAGTAATCATGGAAACGTACCTGATGTATACAACTTTGGGCATACGAGATCTAGAGCGAGAGAGACGGTTCCATCCAGAGCGGGAGAGATGGTTCCATCCAGAGCGTAACTTTCTTGGCGAGATCTAAAGCGAGAGAGACGGTTTCATCCAGAACGTGACTTTCTTGGCGTGATTTAGACCGAGAGTGACAGTTCCATCCAGAGCGTGACTAGGGCGAGAGAGGTGGTTCGATCCAGAGCGAGAAAGATGGTTCCATCCAGAGCGTGACTAGAGCGAGAGAAGCGGTTCCATCCATAGCGAGAAAGATGGTTCCATCCAGAGCGAGAGAGATGGTTCCATCCAGAGTGTGACTAGAGCGAGAGAGGCGGTTCTATCTAGAGCGAGAGAGATAGTTCCATCCAGAGCGTGACTAGAGCGAGACAGACGGTTCTATCTAGAGAGAGAGAGATGGTTCAATTCAGAGCGTGACTAGAGCGAGAGAGGCGGTTCTATCTAGAGCGAGAGAGATGGTTCCATCCAGAGCGTGACTAGAGCGAGAGAGGCGGTTCCATCCATAGCGAGAGAGGCGGTTACATCCAGAGCGAGAGAGATGGTTCCATCTAGAGCGTGACTAGAGTGAGACAGACGGTTCTATCTAGAACGAGAGAGATGGTTCAATTCAGAGCGTGACTAGAGCGAGAGAGGCGGTTCCATCCAGAGCGAGAGAGATCTAGAGCATGACTGTCCCGGCGATGACTTTTCGAGCGCCTTCATGATATTCGCCAGTTTGTTACCAAAATAAAACAGTGAAAAAAATACAACTGCAATACAATGATCGACAAAAAACATAGCCATTGCATTCCTTATGATTTAGTAGAACATCTTTAAAATTTCTTTGGTAATTAATATATTTGGCAACTTTCTATATAATCCGCCGTTCTGTATAATTATTGTATATTTATATCATAATCCGCCGTTCTGTATAAATATTGTATATTTATATCATAATCCGCCGTTCTGTATAAATATTGTATATTGCACTATGTTGATGTGTTGGTGTGTAAACTTTCGTCTTCCAGTGTAGATTGGTATTAACCCTTTTATCGGCTATCAAATGACACAGTGGTCCACCAAACTGTCCAGATCATGGAACAAAAGAAAGAGATTGTCGCAATAAATGAAATTAACTCCAGTATGTCTGTTCTGCTTATTTTGTGTTTAGTAAAGACGTTTGATGCCTGTTCTAACAATGTCAATATTTAAACATGCATACTAATTTAAATGATAATTTTTATAACGCAAGTTTTAAGTTGTTGTTTTTTAACTTTTAACAGTGACGTGTGCAATTATTTTGAACCATCACACCAACAAGAACGTTCCAGTCAACCTCAATGATAAAACCGAGAAGGTACCTTTATATACTTGCAAATATTCTTGGCAAGTGCGATTCATTATTTACGGTTTATAAACATGTCAATCAAAAATTTCGAGGGAACGAAACCAAACTGGTTAGTTAGAATATACTTTATACATACTGAAGCAAATTCACCAAACAACTTGATAAAAATGGTTTGGTTCAAAATTGTGTTTTGATGTATAAAGGAAATGTGAGTATACTCATTATTGATGTCGGAGAATAGGCCAATTCTGAGCTTCTATGGTGTATTCGGGAATAGATTTAGACATCAATGTTAGTAATCTTCAAACAACGGACACCTTCGCAGTAAAATAAGCTCAGAAAATAAAGTAATGAACAATTAATTTTTTTACCGTTGATTATAAAAGACTGGCCGGACAGCACCATATCAGGACCAACGGAACCGGACATTGTTCAGGAGTCTTTAGAATTTCAATTGGGTATAAACGACTGGCCGGACCGGACCATTTCCGTACCAAATCATAATTATAACAACAAACAAAAATTAACAATCAACATCTTATTACATATTAGTATTAAATATATAATACATAAGTTACATATCATACTTGATAATTTTTGAATAGACACCGTGTGAACAATATACTCATTAAAAAGAACCCCATACAGAGAAAGGTACATCAAAAATAGCTCAATCAATCAGGGGTCAATAACAAACCTTCTACCAGAATAAATGTACAAGTCAAACAACAAGCAATTACACTTTTGACGCAAAATACTTTACTATATACCACGGAACCACTCCGTTAAAAATAGTAATACTCGTTTGAATATGTCTCTTTTAAGTTTTAACCAAGATCCTGTTACGGCACAACATTTAATCGAAAACAACCGAACAAGAGAAACACCGCTATTCAAGACAATAAACACTACGTTCAAAATGTCGCCATTGATAAATGTTGGGGGAAATCGCCATGACACGGTCAGTGAAAACTAAGTAAGAGTTAAACCTAACACTTATCTAAAGAAAGTGGCATACGGACAAAACACCACATCACAAAGATGAACCACAAAATGCATTGCACATAACACTGTAGTTATAATGCAATAACTTATTTAAGGATAAATAGTATGGAACCCCCATGGAAAGGTCAATGAGATAACTCAGGAATTCCTTGTGGACCTCACACTTGCCCCCAACGTTTATCAATGCGTCCAACATTTGTCAAATAAACCTCTTATAGCAGCCAGCATCAGCTTGCATCAACTCGGAGGCAATAACGTATTAATAACTACAGAAACAAACTCAGTAGCCAAAAGTTTAAACATAAACTCATAAAGTACTAATGACCAGACATCACCTGCCAATGAATGAATAAAGTCGGAGCAACAGTATTGACTCGTTAACGTATAACTGTTTCTCACCATAATAATCACCACCACACTCAGAACCCCTTCAGGGTTTTTGTTCTTTGTTCATTTCTATACTTACCTTTTTCGGGTCCGGATCACCTAGTTATGAAATCCCCTGCCTTACTGCTTCTTGTTTAAAACTAATAGAAAAGATACGCCAATATTTTCACTTCCAGCTATCAAAAATCTGTTATATATATATATATGTGTGTGTGTGTATAGGCAGTATGGTCATAACGATGCACGGCATTTAAACCGTGAGTGTAATGGCAACGATGTCACGGCCACGCAACGGTGTCACAAAGTGGCCTAATGTCGGCAGTGAAAGAAATTGTGCGGTTTCGCCGGCAATTCGTAGACGATAATTAGGTAACACCGTAGGCAGGCATGTCTTGTATGTTTAATGACACAAACATATCAGGCTTATGTGTTGTATTGTGTGCCTCTTTTGGAGTTACTGCTTATAAATTGTCGTATATCTTTGTGCCACAAGTCCATAAATCTTTTTTTTTTTTAAATTAAGGACGGGCGGAGGTAGGGAGGGATAGATGGATGGGCAATGTTTTAGGAGCAATGGAATAGCATTTAAATATGAAATGTAGCACACGGGGGAATGACGTCAGTGGTCGCACGCGCATCTTTAGGCTTTGCAGTTAAGTTGACCTACATTCAAGATATTTATAAATAGAAATCACGCTTTACATTTGAATTGCATGTTTTGAAAAACATAGGAAACAATAAAGAACTTTTCAGCTAAGTGTTTATTTAACATAGCATATATACTTATTAATTATAATTGTATGACCATGTATTTTCGCTTTTCAAGTGTTCGGTATTTGTGCCCTCCACAGCATAAATTTAAGTGTGATTTACTGTCTATAAAATGAACGATTTTCGACATAAAATTGATGAGATTGTGAATCTGTACTTTCACAGAAGTTGTCACATTAACCAAAGCTGGTTCATACGCAATTTTAATTTACTACAACAAAAACTCTCCAAGATATTGTGAAAAACCTCAAAAAGTGTTCGGATTTGTGACCTTAGCCAGTAGTGAGAATTGTTTTCCATGTTTAATATTATAGTTTGGCCATGAATGGAACGGTAAAAACAATTAGGATATTGTCTTAATGTGGATAAATATCGGCAAATTACTGAACGAATGATTTTCAAATACCGATTTAATACTGTAAGTATACTGTACTATGACCTTCGCATGAAACTATTTTCGTCTAAGACGGCTAGGAATATTTCGTTCAACATGTAAACAATTCGTATGCTTTATGAAGCCAAAATTAGGGCGAAGAAGTGTTTCCCAGCACTGTTAACTTTTCGAAGTAAGTTTTCGATGTTTTTTCTTATGATTTGTCTTCAATTTTGATATTGTTAAATGAAGTAAAAGACTATGAATCAACCGAGCTCATGTTTATTTTGTATTGTTATTTTTTACGAACTTTCTTAGTTTATTTTCTGGAAAGCGTGTTGCGACAGAAATCGCCCCGAGCTTCCTCGCGTGCTATTTTTGGAACGTGACCTACTTTCTCTTTGCGCTGAAACAGGTGTGACATTTTCGGAAATAATTGCATACTTTAGAAACTTATGACAAGTTAAACATTTCTTAGAACTTTATGTTCATGCACGCCTTTGCAAACGTGTTTTATTGAAAAGTAAAAACAAATATTTTTCCATGTTCAATTAACTATGTATGGATACAACAGGTAATTTGGCAATTTTGCAGGTGTATTTTGTATGTTACTTTGTAAGTAATTAATTTCCTCATTTTTTAATGTTAAATATGTAAAAATTGAAGGTTTTATTATCCGCCAAGTTTCTAATGTAACAATGTTGATTTGATTATCATGACAACTAATTGAACAATATTTTTTTATGTTCAGAGATATGTTTTTCAGTAAATGTTCTTAATTGAATGAAAATTTGTATACAATAAGTACCCTGTACTTCATCAGCATATAGGCCAGGCTGTTGAAACGGGTCTGCTTTAGTTCTTCATAGGATTTGACATAATATGGTCAAAGTGGTCATCAGTCATATCAAGCTGTTACATTTCAACAAAACAGTTCATTTTACTTGTGGATATCTCAGGAAATGGGGCCTTCTAAATTGACTGTCTATCAGGAGATGGGGCTAAGGCACTTCTTAAAGTAAAGTAATATTTGCACCGTTCATGTCAGTAACACTCGGAAGAGGAGTTGACATTAAACAGAGATAGAGATAGATAATGTTTGCCAGAAATATTTATGAATGATTGTTGGGTCATATTGACCGTCACATAAGTAAGAAATAACTTGATTCTAGTGACAGTATATTGCAATAATAACATTTTATAGGGATTATCTTAAACTTGAGTTCTTTTAAGTGTCTCATAACATTTTAAAAGAGAATGATACTCAGTTTACACAGAAACAATACATATTGCGCTGAATTTGATCCTCCAATAAGGGACTTAAGGGGTTGCTCGAGAAGTAGGGTCCAGCTCAGCAATTATTATTCAGTATTTTTTGAGAAATTTTGTTTTTAGACCTTTTTTGAAGATAACTTAAATTTGGAATTCATATGAGATTTTAAATGTTTTCTTGGACTGTAATTTATGTGTTTTCCATTTTTTATACAGGATGGGCCCCAGACTTTGAGCCAAAGAAAATATAAGAATAGACAGCCCATGAATGTATGAAAATGGGGAGTGTAACCAATGAGGTTGCTTGTGGACATATCTATCTCCAAAGAGATGTGTCAGGAGAGTTTGACAAATCTCTGGCCTTAGCCAAGTTCAGGAATCCAGATGCATTCCTGGAACATTTGTTGGAGCTGTTTGTAAAAACAGAAGAGTGCACAAAGGTGGTACGGGTGAGGCCAGATCTTGCACAGAAGTTCACCACCATGCAATGCAGAACTCAGTTCAGATCCAGTGATGACTTGATGAAGCATTTGCTAAATCTTCATGTAGAGTAAGTTTTTGAATTATTAATTGAACTTGCAGATATTAAAGTCAGGAAAAATAATTTATAAGACTATGTTATAATATAATCTCAAGTGTTTTATTGTACATGTTATGACCGGTGCCTTTAGATGTTTGATAAATATTCGTAACTGTGACACATAACTGTAAAGACTTGACCATAGAATTAAGTCTCTAACATTTTTGCCAAGAACAATTGGTAATGGTTACAATAGATATAGAGGATTATTGTCAAGTATTGATTGGTCCCATTTTAAATATGTGAAAATATTTAAACAAAGAAGAAATGTTGCAGTATTTTCGAAATGAACATAATCCTTAAAATCTGGTCAAATTGAAAGGAAAAAATTATCTGTAACTGATTTTAACTGAAATAAAAAGGGTCTCAGTTAAGGCACACTAAGTGTCTAAGATTTCATGGACAATGAAGAGACTTGATAAATAAGTTCATTGCCTTGCCATTAACTTCAACCTGATGCTGTAAATTAAAATTGATTTAAAGGCCATATGCAAATATATTAGTAGATAATGGATTTCCATTTTAAACATAAAAAATGTAATGGTTTTTCCTTGACATGTCATGCTATCAATTTGTCCAAAATGGAAAACGTCTTTCTACAATTGCATAATTATTCAATTTCGTATGATGCCTTATGTCAAATTTAACAGTAGTAAACATTCAAGGATGAAAAATGTTTTTTTCAAGTCAAACACCTTTGCACTGTGTGCGCAGAAGTGCCGGTAACATTGGCTTAGAAAATAACAATAATATTGATACTAGTTTTTCATGTTCAACTGCCCGTTAAGTGTCTTGATTTTCTGCCTGCCATTAAAATACAAAATAATAGTTAAATATTAATTTGTTTAACTATTAATTTGTCTCAATTTCACCAGTGCCAGTGAAAAAAAAGGATATGAAGAAAAAGATTATTAATGAAATGAATATTAATAAAAAACTTAATTACATCAATTTTTTCTGACAATTTTGATACACACTTAATATACATTGGACTATTTGACTGGAAAATGTTTGTTTTTTGTAAAATTAAGTCGTGGTCCCACTGTCTGCTTGTATCCCAGTCTGTGTTGAAATCATTCCTTTTTTTGTTGTTTTCAGACACCAAAAACCAGTTGCTGTAGCAACTCCCACTCAGGAAAAAACTTCAGGAGGCAGAAAAAGCCGAAAATCACAACCAAAGAAAAATGTCCGACACGCATCTTTAATAGACTCCGATGAGGAGTCAGGGGGCCCATCTCCAAACAATCGTTCTTCGATCTCATTACGTGACATGTCCATCAGCAGTATTGAGGATCCCACTGACATTTCAACATCAGAAGGAGCCAACCTCGATTCTATGTTTGATCTTTCGAAGGTGAAACAGGAAGTTTCAGATGACGATATAGCGAAGGCCAAGCAAAATGAGAAAGGTTGGTGCTATATTTTCTTTAAAATCCAGCTTCTGTCTCCCTTTTCTCCCCATAAAAGTTATGTCTAGCTAAAGGGAAGTCTATACTTGTCTTGGCCGTGACAAAGCAATTAATTCTAAGAGCTGTTTTGGAGTGCTAACTCTTAATTATAATATATTTCTGATATGTCTTTGTTTAGGGCTGAGATTTTCAAAAAATGAAGTGGTATAAAAGTGACCTGTGTTTGTCCGATATATCTTAAACATTTCGGGCTTCAAATTCCAGTAATTTAATGACATGTTTAATAGTTGCCTAGCAGTCATGGCATGTTGGGTTTCTTTCAGAAGGTAAATAGATTTGGGAAATATGATAATTACAGGGACTTTTAAATAGAAAATTTCCTCAACGTTAATTTATGGGAAATGTTGTTTAAGTTTGAATTGCACTTCAGATTTCATTTAAAACTTGAGCTGGAAATTTTGAACAAAGGATTGATTATTGTTTGCTTAACTTATTCTGAACACGAAATGTGAACTTCTTATCAAGTTTAAGGGAAAATATAGCTTCGAACACATTGCTCCGTTCTCATCAAGGTTTCTTGGTTTTAACCCAGAGATAAGAGGAGTGTTTGTACATGGTGATAACAACCAGTTTTGGCAAGACATCTAGGTCATACTACAACTAGAAAGCGTTTGCCCAGTACTCAAATTTAATGTCCCTGTAATCATATATGGCTCGACTACAGCTGATATAGGCTCTTATTCTTAGCGGGGATCATATTTCAGAAGCAAGCAGTCAAACTGTTGATAATTATTATTTTAGTGCACAATTGGGATTGGGTTGTTATTTCTTGACTTTTGAAAGCAATTATAATCATATAATGACATATTCAGTATTCCCAGTTTTTTTTTCCCAAGACAACAACTTGAATGATTTGTTGTGACATTCATGTATTGAGTCTGCTTGAGTTCACAATGATTAGAAATGTAATCAAATAGAGAATAGAGTTTGATTGTTGTTTCCGACAGTGTATGTACAAAACCAACTAGTTGCCATATTTAGAAATACAAAATGTAGTTGATCAATCATTATTTTGGTCTACAACTAGATAAAATAGAAGGTTTCGTTCTCATATTCTTTGTTTACAATTTAGTCTGTTTAAAAAAAATATTTCAACAACCCAATCAGAGCCAATTATTTCATGCACTCTATTTTGTTTATTGGCACACTTGGCTAAGTTGATTTATTTATTGGGCTGTGACATTTACTTACCTGAGCTCATGATAAACTGTATGTCAGTTTTAGTTATGTATTACAAATGAAACAAAACTTGTTCCAGCAATTGCTGTCACACCCTTGGTAGAATCGGTTTGTAATACATGAAATATATGTTCAAACCTACACTCAATAGTTCTGTTCTGGTTAAAGTAAGTTGGTTTAATGGATAATTGCAAATTTTCTATGGCGGAAGTTAAGGTATACAGCAATTATGTTCAAACCAGTTACCCTGAATAAGTCAATGAATGAATTGACAATGAAATTGCTCAGAGAGCTGAAAAAGGTGAGAAACATGTTACCCATTAGTTTAACATTCAATTCCTTCCTCTTGGGTGTATGGTCTTTTTACGTTGTTGAAGTGTTTTAATCTGAATTTTTCAAAAATTAGAATATTCAATACAAAAACCCTAAGATTAAAGCTGCACTCTCACAGATGGACCATTTGACAACTCTTTTTATTTTTGTCTTTGAATAACCCATTCTTTGCGTAAATATCTGAAAAGTGGTTACAAAATATCAGATCACAATTTTTAAAATTAACGGTCTAAAACTAAAGTTTTGTGGCTTTAAGTTCTACAAACACTTCAAGAAAAAGGAGTTTCTCGGTATTAAACATCAATTTTCAAATGTAAATATGAGAAACTAGATCTGATCTTTTGTCAGCAGTCTTATATCACTGGTTCCATCTCTCTAATTAAAATATGTGATGAATTTGTAAAGGACCCCTCTGATTATAATTTTGACTTTCAGCAGATGGACATGGGTATTTGCACACAATATTCCTGTTCTATCAAATATTTTGAAAAAAGGGTGGCTCAAAAATTGATGGAATTTCTCTATTATTCGTAATAAAAGTAATTTTTACTAGTTTCCCATAAGGCCACACCAAATTGATATTTTGTTCCGCGGATTTACCGCTCCTATTTTTTTCGAAAATGTAAAAAAAAATTTTTTTATTTTTTTGTGCGCCCGCACCTCCATTTTGATTGCCAAGCAGATTTTTTTCAGGTAATAATTTATAAAAAGGCTAAAAATAATCAAGTATAATTTTTGTGTCGCCTGAAAAGACGACATATAGGGGTTACTTTTGTCGGCGGCGGTGTCGGCGGCGGCGGCGTCCCATTTTCGCTTGTCCGGGGTTTATCTCCTAAACTATTAGTGGTATCAACTTGAAACTTCATATGTACATAGATCAAATTGAGGGCAAGTGCAGTGCACAAGAACTGTTACTCTTGCTTCCATATTTTTAGAGTTTTGCCCTTTGTTATTTTTCATGCTTAAAGTTTTGTCCGGGGCATATCTTGTAGAATATAAGAGTTATCAACTTGAAACTTCATATGTAGATAGATCTCATGGAGGGCAAGTGCAGTGCACAATAACAGTAACTCTTGCTTTCTTAGTTTTAAAATTATTGCCCTTTGTTAATTTTCATGCTTAGAAGTTTTGTCCGGGGCATATCTTGAAGAATATAAGAGGTATCAACTTGAAACTTCATAGCTAGACAGATCTCATTGAGGGCAAGTGCAGTGCACAATAACAGTAACTCTTGCTTTCTTAGTTTTAAAGTTATTGCCCTTTGTTAATTTTCATGCTTAAAGTTTTGTCCGGGGCATATCTTGAAGAATATAAGAGGTATCAACTTGAAACTTCATAGCTAGATATATCTCATTGAGGGCAAGTGCAGTGCACAATAACAGTAACTCTTGCTTTCTTAGTTTTAAAGTTATTGCCCTTTGTTAATTTTCATGCTTAAAGTTTTGTCCGGGGCATATCTTGAAGAATATAAGAGGTATCAACTTGAAACTTCATAGCTAGATATATCTCATTGAGGGCAAGTGCAGTGCACAAGAACCGTTACTCTTGCTGCCATATTTTTAGAGTTATTGCCCTTTGTTAATTTTTTTGCTTAGGTTTTGTCCGTGGCATATCTCGTAAACTATAGGAGGTTTCAACCTGAAACTTATTCCGTAGGTATATCTGATTGAGGGTTCAAATGCCACCTACACTTGAAAGTTAAATGGCAACATCATTGTCTATAAATGAATAAAATGCCAATCTAACAGCTATAATGTCGACAGTAAATAATTCGTCAGGCGACACATCCGACTCGCGGAGTTCTAGTTCTATGCTAGTTTTCGTGTTTTTGGAAAGGAAAGTTACCGATGGGTAGTGTTTTTTTGTACTGTATATCGATCGGTTTAGAATGGGGTTCAATAAATTCAATCAAAATGGCCGCTTCTGGTATAAACAATGTGGCTCGAAGTTTGGAAATTAAATCTTATTTTTGACAATGTTTTGAGCATGCTTGAAGCCATTGTTGATCGTCTCATGCACTAAAGGATCATTATTTAAAGCAATCATTATGCAATAAAGCATGTGTATCTGAGACTGGTAATGATTATATTGCGTAATTAGTGACTCGTTTTGAATGGAAATCGGAATGATCAACTTAGTACTATTTTATTCAAGTCATAATACAAGGGACCAAAATTTTACCTCGTTACGACGATGCTGAAGATGTCACAGGTCAACTTAACTGGAACATGAGTCATTGATTGGTCCAAATTGATGTATCAATCTCATTTTTGATCAAATTCTGACAAAACAACAGTTATGAACAAATATCTTTTCACAAATAGCGATATTAACACTGGTCTGGATATACCTCAACATAAGTAAGCCTAAGTTTATCACCTTATATTTTGTTTTTATTTGCAACATAATCCGGGATTGTAATGCACCAATTGTAACCACTGCCCCGCCCACCCCTCGCCCTTTTTCCAGGGGTATACGGGGGACAGCAGAGGCAATGGGCTGTGTTTTTACCTTTCTGGTGCCCCCGCAGTGCCTAGTGAATGTGGTTTTGTCTTCATATTGAAAATAGTCGGTAATGGGCCTCACATAGGTATTTGGGGTTTTGGGGCCATTTGGCAGGGATTTTACCAGCAGTGTCCCTGCAGGTCGTGTATTTTATCAGGTTTTGAGAGACTGGAAGTCAAAGTCCCCGCTATTCCGGACTTAGGGGGGCGTATACAATTGGCTGGTGCATAAAAACATCTAAATAACAAAAAAAAGTACTCTGAAAAATACCCTTGTTCTTTTATAATAATATAAACAAAATTTAGTCTATGTATATGGAGTCTGATGTTTGATGATGCCAGTAAGTGATCATTTTTTACAAATCCAAAATCAATCCTAAGTTACAGTACACTCCACGCGGAACTACCACTTTCCTCGGTGACTCGGAGGCGTTTTTAATTTATCGCGGATTTCCGCCGAGTACGCAACCTTTTTCCTCGCTAAATTTCGCCGAGTTGCACCGAGTTAATCATTTTCTATGGAGGGTTTTATTGCCGGTAGCGCCGGTGATCGTATCGATTTATTGACCTAATCGCGGAACTCCGCGTGTTGTGCATAGCTACTACAGTACATTGCTTCTGTTAAAACAGTATTAAATAATTAGATAATTAATTGTTCAAAGTACATTAAGTTTCTTCTTAAAAACAATTATCGAAAATTTCCATATCAATTTTCATCAGAATCATCTAACAACTGTTGTTTTTCACATTATGTAATTAAAAGATATACCATAGCGTGCGTTTGTGTTTGTTATTGTTATCTTTCTCTTACTATATTAAGGTGTTGAGAACTTAAATTAGATTGGAGTAATGAAGGTGTTGAGAAGTTTGTAAGTGTGAATATTTTTCGGTCTTTTTTTCCTAATTTGCATTTTATCTGACTTATTAATTTATCCATAGTTCTCAATGGTTCTAAACTTATTTATTACGCATATAAATGTAAATCCTTTATCAAGTTAATTAAAATCCCATTAAACACCATTTTATACATGCATTGAAATGAATAACACATTCTATCGGCTTCAGATCAAACAGTCACTCTGTGTGACGTCACATAACTCACAGTTTTACCCACGAGGATCTCATGGAGAGCATGTATATTGTTATGCAGGATTAATGCGTCTGAGTGGTGTTTTCGAATGTAACTGGAGTATTGCATTTCCAACTTAAATTCATCACATTAATTAGTTACCTATATCATTGAATGTGTTGACTTTTATTGATGATTCAATAAGTATAACTGTACATAATTGCTTCTTACAGTCTTTAAGTGTGGTATAAGTTTTAAAGTTTGTTTTACAAAAATGTCATGTCTTTGTTTTCTTAATCCCTTGATTGCCCTTGTTGTTTATTTAATCCTCCAATAAATATTTCACACTTTCTCTTTCTACATGTTTAAGATGGTATTTACTAATTAACTTGTCACAGTGGTGTACTATACGGTTAGGTAATCAAGCCAGGATAAAAGATGAAAATCAATAATCTTCGTCTGTGAAACTTAGTAAGTGTGAAAGTTACGATTGATGTTCTTTGGGTGTCTGAAAATTAGGTACGCGAAATAAATTATTTTTATAAACAATTACGGGTGTAGCAAAAATTCGAGTGTAGCGATTGTAATTATATGGTCCACTGATCAGCCTCGGTGGGTGAACGAGTAAAAACGCCGAGGAAAGAGGATTATGATCAATTGGATGTCGTGTCCGCGATGACCGAAATCCGCCGAGGAAAACGGAAAGTGGTAGTTCCGCGTGGAGTGTACTGTATGTCTAAATACAGTTGCATATTATGTTAAACTGAATCAGGTAGATTTATATAAGTTGTTTCAAACTTTTTACTAAAAGCAGGGTTATCTATTATTATGAATGATCGTCATATTAAATATAAATTATATAAGAAATTAGATTTATCCATATAATGTTTGTACTAAACACGGATGAATAAATAGTATGATTTCCGACATTTTCCCAATGTCCATTAGAGGTTCAGTTCAAGATGGCATTAAAATGGGTTTAAGGGCAATTATTTTGAACAATCTTTCTTATTTATATTGAATATAAGAAAAAATATATTTTTCGCTCTTCGCTCGCTTCGGTTTTTATGAAAACTGACAAAAATTTTTTTTTATTTTTTTTTGCTCGCTCGCTCCATTTTTTTTTGGCAAAAATCCGAGGAACTAAACATTAATTTGATGTGGCCTAATGTTAAATAAAAATGCATTACTGCAAAAATATGATATAATATGATATAATAAAAAAGCTAAATTATTCAAAACTAATTTCCTTAATTTATCACCATCTAAAGTTTGTGTGTGTCATTTGTCATGTTGTTTAATATAAGGTACTCTAAAGGTTGTAAAAACAGTTTTAAAGAAATGATTTGATAATAGATAGGCACATACAATTACAAAATAAGAGCTCATCCAGATTGCACCAGCAGGATATCATGTAGGGTTTTAGCTTGAGGGTTACGGGAGGGTGCTGCACTCTGTGTTTTTTTAGAAGGACCCTTCTGCCCTCATGGAGACCAGAATCTAGAATGTGCAACCGTCTGCCTTCAAAAATTAAATATTTGATTTTGTTTTGATTTAAACTTGAAATATGATTATGAATTCAAATAAACTTTACATACTTAGTAGTTGAAACCTAATATGTTTAATAAGCAAAATAATATTTTCAATGAAACATGTAATGCTAAAAACATTCTCTGCCCGATACAGTGCCCTTTTGTCCCTTAGCACCCTGTCCTTATGCAACACTGGTCTTTTTTAAAACCCTAACATGCATTCAGACCTTGACCAGATTGCACATGCAGCACAACATGCATTCTGAGCATGACCAGATTGCACCAGCAGCACAACGTGCGTTCAGTTTGACCAGATTGCATGAGCAGCACAGGGTGCATTCTGAGCTTGACCTGATTGCAACAGCAGCACAACATGCTTTCACTTCTCCCAGATTGCACCAGCAGCACAACGTGTGTTCAGTTTGATAAGATTGAGCCAGCAGCACAGCGTGCATTCTGAGCTCGACCAGATTGCAACAGCAGCACAACGTGCGTTCAGTTTGACCAAATTGCACCAGCAGCACAGTGTGCGTTTGATCTCAACCAGATTGCACCAGCAGCACATCGTGCGTTCAGACCTCAACGAGATTGCACCAGCAGCACAGCGTGCGTTCAGACCTCGACGAGATAGCAGCACAGCGTGTGTTCAGACCTAGACCAGATTGCACCAGCAAGCACAGCGATCGTTCAGACCTCGACCAGATTGCACCAGCAGCACAGCGTGCGTTCAGACCTCGACCGGATTGCACCAGCAGCACAGCGTGCGTTCAGACCTCGACCGGATTGCAGCAGCAGCACAGCGATCGTTCAGACCTCGACCAGATTGCACCAGCAGCACAGCGATCGTTCAGACCTCGACCAGATTGCACCAGCAGCACAGCTTGCATTCAGACCTCTACCAGATTGCACCAGTGCACAGCGTGCATTCAGAGCTTGACCAGATTGCACCAGCAGCACAATGTGCCTTCAGAGCTCGACCAGATTGCACCAGCAGCACAATGTGCGTTAATTTATTCAGATTGCACCAGCAGCACAGCTTGTGTTAGTTCAGCTTCTTCCTCGTAGCAAGTCCAACAAGAAATTTCTTGAAACAAGTTGTTTCAAATTAAGTTCAATGTAAACTCAGTACATAATCGTGGTCGAAAGTTTTCCATCTTTTGACAGAATGCAGTATTTTTAGCCTTCACGGTGATCATTTTCTTAATCATATAAACCTGGTGAGAAATGAATTTCTTACTAACTTCTTTGCCTGTTTTGGCCAGAACAACAGATCACTATCATTGTCAGTTGTCTGACATATTAAGTCGATAACATTTTGTTTTGCCCAGATTTTGACATTTTGTTTCTTTGCACCGAAAAAAGTACACTTTTTTTGTGACCACCTGTTTTACATTGTGCCAAATATAGTTTTGTCAGCAAACTAGATGCAATTTTTGCTCTGAAGTTATGTACAAATCTACAAATATAACGGATTTTTGTTTTCAAGATTTATACTGGTGGCCCATATGGGTGACCAAACTACAAAGCGATTTTGAATTACTTGAGCAAATAGCATGAGAGTGAACTATAATTATTTTCATGTTTTCACAATTGTTTTTTTTTATTTACAAGACTTTCAAAGAAAAATATGGTTGAATAGAAAAACCATAACTTACTCTTAACTCTTCATAAACAAGGGGAATAAAGATAAAGAAAAGACGTACCTATAATAATATACAAAGCAGAGAATGAGTTTTTTACACAGTATACTAGTTTGTAAAAGAGTGTCATTTCATCATTATCAACCTACTAAGACTTAAATGTTATACTTAATGTAAATGTCCTTTCCTTACAGAGTCTGTTTTATATAAACATGAAATATTATGCTTTGGTGTAATGAACAAATTAATGGAAATTAATATATTTTTCATATAATAAGAATTATTTTTACAATTCATTTACCAGAATTTATTTGTTAACTTGTTTATTGACATTGCAATAAATTGTTATGCTTCAGGCAAAATGATTTGGTTCTGTTAATAAGTTTCTAAATAATAATTGCCCACTTCAAATATTGTTCAAGGTATTTTCAATAGATCTGTACAAAAGATTTTGTTCCTAGGAAGATTTACCATACCCCCACTGATTTGTGACAGTTTTTCAATAGCTTGCCTTTCAAAGCAATGTGGTTATATCTTCTTACCAATGTTTAACGCACATAACCCAGATTTCTCGGGTGTTATTGGGGGATTTTCTTTTGTGTTCCATAAAAGGTAAAATAAACTGCCTGATCAAATTGTTAAGAAATATTTCAAGTTGGCAGAGATTATACTTGTAAACCGAGTGTAGCTAAGCCAAAATCCTTTGTTGGTAGAGGTCATAGTCTAGATATGATCGTTGAAGCTATTATTTCTAGACGCTAGTCACGACTACACTATTTCCTTTGAAAGCCAATTTGAAAGGCTGGTTTTTCTCGGTTGAGGTATTTTGTGGAAATGTTGGCGAGGGTATTTGTCACTCTGTATTGAAATGTGAGAAAGGAAATCTCAGGTATTAATGCAAAACGGGTATGTTGATATAGGGCAAGAAGTGTAGTGTTTGGCTTGGCGTGATTAGTTTATCACTAAATATACCGAGGGCTATCTGGTAGGATCTCTAGCAGAGCACAATAGCCGGAGATGGGGATGAATGGCTGGGGTGGTCTCCTTAATATTGTCACGTAATTATGGTCATTAAATTGTGTAACCAAGAGACATTTTCTCAACTTGACCAAGAAAATAGATGACCATACACTCAGCCTTGTGGTGTAATTCTCAAAAGAAAATGTGTCTTTCTCAGGTACTTCCATTTTATATTTTGATGTATTAAACCTTCTCTACTGTTTGACCTTTGATATTTCTAGGGTTAATGCGAGAAGGTACTAAGTGACATTAAAATGTAGAAGGTTTAGGTATCTTCTGCCATTAACCCCAGGTAATATCTCTAAGGGAAGGGTGACTTGTTTTTGAATATGGGAGTATGTTGACATTTATTGGTTTTAAAGGGACTTGCTTATGTTTTTGGATGAGTTTTCTGGTTATGCATCTAAAGACACTTACATTATAATTATTTCACTTTTTGATACCAAAATTCCAATAAACAATACAATTTAAGTATTAAGAAAATCCTGGCTGTTATAGGGAGGGAAGCTGGTTGTGTATGGTTTTTTAGCCAAGTAACTGATACCATATCCACTTGCCCTAAAGGACTCATATCAAACTGATGGATATTTTAACTTTTATTAAAAACATTGGTAGCATCATGTGATAATATCCATCAATCAATCATGATACAGGCTTTTGTTGCATTGCGTTACTCACCTTTTTTAGAATGATTAGACTTCAAAGAAATATTTGAGCATATTTGTTGAAGTGTTCCAGCCGATAGTATCTTAGTTTTAACACACTGAATGATATGCGACATTTTATTTCATAATTTAAAAAAAAAAATGCATTTTATAAACCATGAAAAGGTCCTTTTAAGAGCCTGAGAATTCATAACCATCTCAACCTACAGAGACCTACAAACAAAGACAGTTGTAAATGTTAATACTTTCCAGTTGTCTTTATATGTGTGCGACTGCATTGTTTTAAGTTCAGACCATTAATTATAATTTATTTTCTGGAATACATAAAGCTTGATGCTGGTGTCATTCATTTTGAGTGATGTATTGAAATTTTGTTTGAAAGATCATAAAGTGAAAAATGGTAAATTATTATGTTGACAGTAATAGCTACTTCAGGCTTTTTTTTCCATTAAACTCCATCTTTGTCTGATATTGTGAAGTATAAATGCATCTTGTATATTTTGCCTTCTTCTTTCTTGTAATAAATTATTGTAAAGTAGAATTCAGAAGTGACACAGATAGGTTTTCCATGCATCCGGAATATTAAGTGAAAAATATTTTTAAAAATTTGGTCAATCTTTGCACTCATGTTTCAACTTAGATAACACATTCCATGTATATACCTAAAGTTTAAAGGTTTTAAGTTTCGAAGCAGACTGTAGTTATCTAGAACACAATAGTCCAAAGTTAAACAAGCCATCCTGGGCGTGCTATCTGATCTGAGTCATTGAACCTCGCAAATATCCTAATCTAGAAATCTTCTACCTGTGGTATAATTTGCCCTGAATTGAAGCCACTATAAATAGTCTCAAGTAGAGATATTTATGTGATAAATTCTAGCTCATTTGTTGACTTAATCCTTCTTAAAATAGGGTAAGTCTTAATCATATTTTTCCTTTGTTACTGATAGAAACAGTTTTAAGTTTTTGAAGGATTAGAGCTTCATTGTTGAATATGCAGAATTTTAATATTGCAAGGGAGGCAACTTTTATTCAAATCTCATGGTGACAAAACTTCTAGCTTCCCTTATTTAGCATTTTATGAATGAAAATGATGAGAACATTTTGGCTTTAATTGTTTAATTGAAGCCTTTTTCTTACCTATATATTTGTACTAGGAGCTCAATTATTTCCCAGAGAGCATGATAATGAAAGATATTGTAGTTGATTTCCTCGCAGTGCTAAATTTATGATCATGTTTTACATTTTGATGGTGATAAAAAAATGTGAATCAGCTATAGCATTAATCTTTAGCAGAAATATATCTTGAATAACAATACTAAATATGCCACTTATTAAGACATTTACATGAAATATCTGTTATGACGTGATCAGTCAAGGAAATGATAGGAGTCTCTTTTTTTCCTTTGTCCTAAATGTACTATCAGAATTAAACTGCTGTTTGCCATCGGGCTGGATGTTTTGCTATTGTAATTTTTATATTGGAATTTGTTTGCAGCTTGTAGGTCAGTCAAAGACAGTACCAGATCATGTACAACACTGCCTGTCCTGTCCTTGATACATGTAGCAATCAAGGGGATGTTAAGCTGCAACTGTTCTTAGTGGTATAGGAGTCCCGTCCCCCCTCTAAGAGGTGGTGGGTTTCACCAAGGAAACTTTTTAATGGCGTATCAAAATGGACACTAATACAGGTTTCTACCCAGGAAATAGACTTTCTATCCAAGTGTGTTCCATAAGCTGTCCACTTTTCATCACAATTAAGCTTAAGAAATAAGTTGAAATAAACCCTTATATTTGTAAGTGTAAACAATGTAAACAACAATAGCTGACTTAAGTGTAAGAAAGCAATTTTCAGATAATAATGTAAGTCAAATGTAAATTAATTAGCATAAAAAATGTATGACAATGACAATTTTATATAGCCTATTGCTTAATGAGGTACATGATGACTGCATCGATAAACATTGGACTAGTAATTTAACCTCAAAGCTTTCGGGCAAAAACGATTATTTGTCAAGGCTGTACTAGTGTTTTTTAATGTTGCTTGTATCGACTATCTTTGATAGGAAGCACATAGATCTCATCTCTTTCCGACTCAAAATTGACGCCGTTATCTCTGTACTATGATTAAGTTTTATTATTTAATAGTTATATATTGTATGTTGTATTTTTAGCTTGTAGAAGAACTGTTGAGGGATTGTGGTGGCCTTGTTGAGGCATTGTGGTGGCCATGTTGAGGCATTGTGGTGGCCTTGTTGAGGCATTGTGGTGGCCTTGTTTAGGCTTGTTGAGGCATTGTGGTGGCCTTGTTGAGGCATTGTGGTGGCCGCATTGTGGTGGCCTTGATTAGGCATTGTGGTGGCCTTGTTGAGGCATTGTGGTGGCCTTGTTGAGGCATTGTGGTGGCCTTATTGAGGCATTGTGGTTGCCATGTTGAGGCATTGTGGTTGCCATGTTGAGACATTGTGGTTGCCATGTTGAGGCATTGTGGTTGCCATGTTAAGGGATTGTGGTGGCCTTGTTGAGGCATTGTGGTTGCCATGTTGAGGCATTGTGGTTGCCATGTTGAGGCATTGTGGTTGCCTTGTTGAGGCATTGTGGTTGCCATGTTGAGGCATTGTGGTTGCCATGTTGAGGGATTGTGGTGGCCTTGTTGAGACATTGTGGTTGTCATGTTGAGGCATTGTGGTTGCCATGTTGAGACATTGTGGTTGCCATGTTGAGACATTGTGGTTGCCATGTTGAGACATTGTGGTTGCCATGTTGAGGCATTGTGGTTGCCATGTTGAGACATTGTGGTTGCCATGTTGAGACATTGTGGTTGCCATGTTGAGACATTGTGGTTGCCATGTTGAGGCATTGTGGTTGCCATGTTGAGACATTGTGGTTGCCATGTTGAGGCATTGTGGTTGCCATGTTGAGGGATTGTGGTGGCCTTGTTGAGACATTGTGGTTGCCATGTTGAGGCATTGTGGTTGCCATGTTGAGATATTGTGGTTGCCATGTTGAGATATTGTGGTTGCCATGTTGAGATATTGTGGTTGCCATGTTGAGATATTGTGGTTGCCATGTTGAGATATTGTGGTTGCCATGTTGAGATATTGTGGTTGCCATGTTGAGTCATTGTGGTTGCCATGTTGAGATATTGTGGTTGCCATGTTGAGATATTGTGGTTGCCATGTTGAGTCATTGTGGTTGCCATGTTGAGATATTGTGGTTGCCATGTTGAGTCATTGTGGTTGCCATGTTCAGACACCGTGGTTGCCATGTTCAGACACCGTGGAAGCCTTGTTGAGGCATTGTCTTCAGTATGAAAAGACTTGAACCTAATGGCCATGACTCAAAAACCTTTCAAGATATTTAAATAGCTTTGTACGCAGTCATGTTGCCAGAGACAATACCCACATGTACAGAAAGGTCCATAGCCATGACTTTATTCATTACTGAGTTATGTCCTTTTTGACTGAAAATCAACTGACCCCATGCCACACTTGTTCCAGTAAAATTCCAAAATGGTAAAGTTTTGGCATTTAAGAAGGGGAAATATTCAGGGTTTTTTTACTGAAAAAGGGGATTTTTTGTTTATCATGTGCATGTTTTTCAATTTGTTATTTAACAATTTAAGGGCATTTTTACCAGTTACTGGGAAGCTCTTTTTGTAAGGGAAAAAATCCCATTTTTTCCAGTTTTAGGGGAAAATTCACTATTGGTATTAATACTGGTATTTCGGACAAATGGAGTAAAACATCGATAAGGCAGTAAAAATATTGCTCAGAAACATCATTTAATGAATCGTGAGTTTCTCATATAAAATAAATTTAAATTAAAAATAATGGAGAGGAATTTATATTTTAAGGGGAAATTTAGCTTTTTTCAAAGGGAAAGGGGCCGGATAAGGCAAAAAACAACGACCTGTACAGGTATTTAGCAATATGCTTATTTTCCTGTCGGTGCAACCTGAAAAGAAATTGCATGAAAAGTTAACATTATCCATGTATCATTTTTTCAAAGTTGTATTAAAGTTAAATGTGCTAATTAATTATGACAATCACAACTTCACCCACTTGACATTAAAAGCATTGTTATTGAACATATTCTGTTTTGCTGCATATTGACAATATTAATTGTTTCGAACAAGAAGCACATTAACCTTCATTTACATAACACAGCAACACATTGACAGTATTGTACTTAAGAACTGAGGTGTTGGATTTGAACATTGCTCATTGGAAGCTTTCTCGTTGTGCGAGCCTGGAGGGGGCACTATGACATGAATTAAGTTCATTGATGTGGAATAGGTTCATTGACTGCTTAGGTAAAAAAAGTACCACTGACAACTGGAACATGTGACTAATATAGTAGTTAGAGCAAGAGTTTATAGGGAGGCATCAGGGAATGGTTGCTCTGTGTCCATGGTGATTTGTGGTACATGGATCGCAACCAGCACCATGAAATTCTGGTTTTTGGGATATAAGTGTAAGTCTTGCCTCTACTGTACTAGGATTGAACGTGAATTATTTTTTTTTGCAACTGCTTTCAAAACATTGTCTTGGTTTTTTAATTGTTCATTCTTAGTAATTGTAATGACTTATTTGAGTGAAACTGACATAAATCTAATAGGTTTGCAGTGTATTTCAATCTGTCATTGTAATGGAGTAACTATTGTAATACTTATCCATTAATAAATTTTTGTCTATTTTTCCAAGAAAAAGCTTAGGCATTGAATGTTCGTATAATGTCTTGTTGGATTTTTTTATTTCTCACACATTTAGATGCAAATATATACACAATTGTTTAAATTGTCATTCCATGAAAAAGAAAAACTACTTTCTTTTGTTCCGTGTATTTTGTTTCACGATTTTATGTTCAGGTCTATATAAAATTATAGTCTTGATTGTGTTTTTGATATATATTTTCCTCTCTATTTAAATGCATTTTGAACTACAAAGTATGGTTTCTTGCTGAGGGTGATGCTTGTGATGATTTTCAGTATAATTTCTGTGTTTGGTCATTTTGAATCATAATTTTTTCACCTAGTGTTCTTAGTTTTTGGTTATTTGTTTTCATGCTGCACATTTGGCCTTGAATTTTTGGAATTGTTTAAGTTGTGCCATTCATAACTGCGCAATTATTAGTCATTTACTCATGATATCTTTCAGGAAAGTATTTGATGTTATTAAGTTGTTAAACTCATAATATTGATGCACATTTATGCAGAATGGACACCATAATGGCCCTTGCTTTTGTGACAAACATGGCATGTGGGGGCATGGGTGTTCTATGAACACATTTCTAGTTTGGGTTTCTTTTAAGTTAAATTATGTTATATTTGACAGCTGAACATGAAATGCCTGGATAAGATTAATATTTGGTTATGATGTTTTTTTGATTTCTATTGAATTGTCATACAGTTGTCATAATTATGAGCTTTCATGCCCATATGTGTTGTGTTGTGAAGGAAAACATCCCTAGAGTTACGTTAAAAGATCATTTATTTATATTTACAATAACATACTTAATATTTAAATGCAAAACTGGTCTCTGTGCAATGAATGAAAGAGTTGAAAAAATTCTTGGCATTTAGCTAATTATAAACTTTCATCAACCCTTTTTCTCTTCGCTGAGTGTTTTATTGAATGAATGTTAATGTGCTGTAAACCAACAACTGAATGTCATTGGTGTATTAAACTCCTCCCCAATTGTTGTTCAGCGCCTGTCAGCGTATCATGTCAGCTTTTAAATGATTTTTACTGGATATTTTGTTTGACTGACAAATGAGTTTCATGCTTGTCAGAATATACAGGCCTGATAAATGTTCAAAATGTTATGTGAAATAGAGGTTTTAAATGATGGTAAAAGCGCTTTGGTATAAATTCAGATCAATATGTTTAAATGGAAAGCATTTGAAACTTAAATCATTTGGATCTTTTCAACTTTAGAGAGAAGTTCTGTCCTTAATGTCCTTTTCTTAGTAATATGTTTCATAATGAGTTTAGAAATCATAAACACAGACTGAAAGATGACAAACCTGGTCAACTTCTTCATGAATTTAGTACCTTTAACCCTTAGAAGTGTTCAATTCTAAAAGAAAACAAATACAATTGTTTTTAAAGAGTACTAAATTTTGCTCAAGGGCTGTTCAGAATGTTACTGCACCCCCCCCCCCCCCCCCCCCCCCCCCAAATAACTTCATATTTCACACTTTTAAGAGGAACTGTTCCTAAATTAAAGAAACGTTTGGTTAATTTTTACTTTTATTTCGTTGCATGTTTATGTTTTATGTTCAATAATGTAATTTCTATTTTTATTTATTTTTTGTATTCTTGTTTGCTTTTGTTGTTTATTTTGGTGCCTTCTTTATGTAGATATTGTTTTGTTGCAGATGGCCGAGAGGGAAGGAGCCAGTTGTCTGGGCCGCTGCACAAACCAATATCTGCAAAAGATGGCAACCACAGCGTTCTGGGTAAACGTGGTGTGTCCCAGTCCACACTGGATGCCCTTGCTAGAACCACGCGTCAATTTACCCAGCTGGACTGGCGAAACAGGTCTGAGCCAGTAGACCATGACCTCACTAACAGACCAAAACATGAACCGTCTTCCCTACAGGCCAGCCCCCAGGGATATGGGCCCCCACAGGGGGACGATTACATTGAGTCCCTGAAGAAAGAAAAAGAGGACATGAAGAATGGCTACAACTATGTGCTCACTCTTGCCCCTACCAGCCCTGGGTCAGGAGAGCATGGCAATGGTCTTCCAGAAAACTCTATGCAAGTTCCCATAAGATATCCGAAATCCAAAGTGTACACAGTATCGTCTGACGAAGAGGAGCCTGAAGATCTCTCAAACAGTGTACACCCACAGAATCAAACCCTGACCAAACCAAGGGGGGCAGCAAAGAACCGCAATAGAGTAAAATATGACAGAAACGCTAATGCTGTTGCAATTACCATGGGCAATCTCCAAGATGCTCCCATTGAGCCCAACCAGATCCCAATTCCACAGAACCTGCTGTTCCATGACCCCCGTAGTGTCAGCCAGGTTGGACCTCCTCCCATGCTACAGATGAAGCCCCAGAACTCTCAGTCCCCATCCACCTTCACCCCTCCCGGGGGACAGCCCCCCACAGGCATGCCCAGCCTCATAATGCCCAACCCCATGCAGCTGTTAAACTTCCAGAATGGCCTTCCTCCCCTTTCATCCACAGGCTCCATGCTTATCAGACAGGGCATTGTCTCCCCAACCAGTAGTGCCCCCATACTTGTCCCGCTGTCTTCTCTTATGTCGCCAGCCAACAAGAACACGCCTTCAAAACCCTCGGCAGCCGAGTCTGATGACAGCCAGTCACAGGACAGTCCTGGAAGGAAGAAACGAAAGAGGATGGAAGATACCACAGTATTTAGAGACCCCCCTGAACAGTCTTTGCCGTTCAATGGGCCAAATAAGTACCGTTTTTACTGCGATGTTTGCGATACTGGCTTTACCAGACGATACACATTCAATCGACACAAATGCAAGGGAAGGGTTGAGAAACACTACTGCCAGCTTTGCGATAAAGCTTACCTCTCCAAGTATAAGCTGAAGGATCATATCCTTGTGAAGCATGAGGGCCAGACAGTCAGCTGTCCTGAGTGTGGGAAGCGCTTCTCCTCCAGATCATCCATGGAAATGCACAAGAAGCAGCAGCATGAAGGCATGTACAGTATCTTCTGTAAAATCTGCAACAAAGGCTTCAATCATACTGGTCACTACTATGGCCACATGAATAAGCACACGAATACGAAGCCTTTCTGGTGCCAACAGTGTGGAAAGCGGTTTTATGGCTCATCTTACCTGCACAACCACAAACAGGTTTGCCGTGGCAACAATGAGCTCAACTACTCTTGTTCCATCTGTGACAGGAAGTTCAAGTGCGAGCTCTACCTGAAGAAACACATGAAGATCCACGATAACACGCCCATCATCAACAATCCCAATGTTGTGAAAGCTACGGATGAGGACCTCGCTAAAGCTGGGGTAAAGGTCGCAGAGTTGGATGAGGTAGAAGAAGGGGAAATGCCCCCCACCAGTCAGCCCATATTCCCAAATGGCCCTGATTTTTCCGATTCCAACTCTAGTATGATGGACATTCCGGATGGAGGTGAGATGACGGAGGTTGCTGCACAATAATAAGCCACACAGTCTGACACTGTTCATTTGTAAACGTGGTTTATGGAAAATTGGGCAAGCTGCAAAGTTGATGTTTTATAAGAATAGGCATAATCTGAGATAGAGAAAAAAGGCATTAATTGCATGGTGCTTCAGTTTGCTTCCATTTTGATAAGAGACCTGTATCGGAGAAGGAATATTAGAGCTCAAAACTGCACATGATTGACCATAGGACATGTTTTTGAAAAACAAGTTAAATGTAAGAGTGCAGTGATTTTTAAAATCATATCAGCATCTTTAAACCACATTCCATTTTCTTCTGAATTACATGTACAAGTACTTATGGTTTTATAGTGACACTCCACATTAGGACTGTTAATCAGATTTTGCGTTTGAAGCTGGACTTGGAAGATTCGAGGTTTCTCAAATTTTTCTGTCAGTGCAGAATGTCACATCATTGATGGCTCCTGTTTTTTCCTGATTACCTGTAAGGAAGGGCATTATACATTTAAAATGTATTACGTTACTTTTGTCATTCCATGTTTCCTACTCTTCCCCCCCCCCCCCTTTTTTTTTTCTCTCAAAAATTACCATTTTATTTTCTGTGTTTTTCTTATTTTAAAATTAATGTAGCCTAGTGTTATGTATGTTGTTTATTTTATGAAAACCTAGATTTTAAAACTCTAAATTGTTTGATTTCCATATGTTTACGTTTTTTCCCTGCTTTACTATTTTGATAATTAAAAACAGTGTATCAATAATTAATTATTCACAAATATTTTTGAAAATTTGTTTGATCATGATAAGTTTTACTTTTGTTTTCTCGCTCTCAAATTTTGCAAAAACATTACCTGATATTTTTGACATTCCATGTTTGATCATGATAAGTTTTACTTTTGTTTTCTCGCTCTCAAATTTTGCAAAAACATTACCTGATATTTTTGACATTCCACATTCTTGAGCATTTTTTGGTGAAGGTGATCAACTTAAATGTTTTTATTTGAGTGAAAAATCCAATATGATGCATAATGCATTGGTTTGGGCATTACGATTTCATTTATTATTATAATAATAATGAAGCACAAACAACTCTGTTTTTATTTCTATACAAATTGTATGCATTTATCAAAATACTAATTCCAGATATATGAAGCCATGAGGCATATTACTAACAACTCATTGTATATGTTTATAACACAGTATTTGTAAATTTATACTTTATTGTACATAATATTGCCTTCAATCTTTGATCATGTCCTTGATTTTGACAGTTATGTCAGTGTATTACTAATTACAATTTTGTTTGAATTTTTTTGTGATGTGATGTGATTTTATATTTTACTTACAATTTTAGATATAATTGTTATACATATGAAACATTCCACGACGTATCTATGCAACACATTCCTTTATCATTTACGGTATATCAAAATATCTTGTCCTTATCAAATACAATCTTACATAAATATTGCAGAAGATGTAACATCTGCTCAGTAATTATTAAATCTTGTTATATCGATATACGTGCAAATCAAAATGTCATTAATATGTTTGTTACTTAATTTTTATAATTGTAAGAAATGCTATTTTTACCTTTAGCTGTTGTAAAACCCTTTTGTTGCTGTTAAATCGTTAAATACACTAAAGATGTGATAAGTTTAAAAACTGAGGCTTCCATTGTTGCTAACATTGTTATATTATTTCATAGCAACGAATTATTAATGTTTGAAAATAGTTTAGTTATATTAGCCTGTATTATACATGTTTCTTGTGGACATTCTATCAGTTTTATTATGTCTATAGACCCAACACTGCTGAAAAACTCTATTTTACATTTTAATGTGTATTTGCTACACTTAAAGCAATACATGTTTTATGCATCCATTTTAAATTTTCATGCAACTTAACAATTATATCACATTCCACAAATTGACATGAACATTTTCATGATAGATTCATATAACATTGAAATATGTTTGCATATTGATGTATATCAATTTTCTGTAATTAGTTCTGAATATTTTGATTGCCTTACATTGCTCAAATTTACATCATCTCTGCTTGTTTTAGATCTAAATGGAGAGCTTTTTTCTGCAAATGCAAAAATCTAGGGATCAGGATTCTAGATGGCGACCTTTAAGAGTCACCTTAGCCACCTTGTGAAATGAACTCTGAATAGAATTGATCTAATTACTCTTAAAAAGTCTTATAAAAATTGATAGTTGATAAAAAAAAAAATCCGTATTTTACAGTGTTGGTATTTTTGGAATGTCATGCTACAAATTTTTAGTATATTTCTAATATTTGTGCTACTTTAAACATGTCTGTATTTACTTTTAAATGCCAGAAAAACTCTAAAACTGTTGTCGGCAAATCCATTGTCTTTGTTTACGCATATTGGGCATTCCTGGTTATATTTTCCCTTGTTATGAATACAATGTATTCTTGTTCCCTCTCTGTTACCGGTAATGTACACTTATACTTTATGTGGTGTTCTGGTTTTTATGGTGTATTTCTGTATGATCACTGGAAACTTCGTATAATTGTGTGAACCCGTTTTCTCAGAATATTAGACTATTGTATATCACTTAGGACCGAGCTCTTACAAAATTAATATTGAGTAATGTTGGTGGCTGGTTTAAGTCATATTATAACAACTTTTAGCAAAAAAGGGTTGTATGTAACATTTCCAAGTCCTTTCATAACATTTCTTTATAAGGCTTTTTTGATATTGCTTAATATTTGTTAAAATTTCTCCAGTATTATTTGCGTTAATCCTGGGACATGATATTCTATGAAAACATTGCATTAGAAATAAGGTTGTAACATTTTCAGTAATTTGTTCAACTACTAAAAAAAAATTTTCAAGCTTGTATACAAGTTAAAGGGATATTTTGTCATTGTTTTCTTTTAAACCAAAAATGAAAGAATAAATGTTTGTCTCTTGTTTTTTTTTTGACAATGTCAAGGTATTGTCATAGCCTTGTTAATGTTGGACACGATGGCGTCATCACACAAAATTTTACTGTTGGCCTTTTCTTAAAAAAGTTCGCATCTTGGCATGAAACTTGGTACACATGTTGCATGAGACAATGTGAACATGTGTATCAAGGCTTACAACTCAGACTTAAACAGTTGAGTTATGCCCCCTTTTTGACTGAAAACGGAACAGACAAGTGTGGTGTTGGCTTTGCAGCGCTCCTGTTTTCATTACGATTCTTGAAATATGGTACCAATTTGTGATGATGTAATATTTGCTGAATTTTGAGTGAATTTTGTCTTTCCAAATGAAATGTTTGCTAAAATACAGGACTTCAAAAGTATCATTATTTCTAAGATACTCATTGAATTGTGAAAATTAGTTCTTTTACATAATGATCAAGTATTGGAAAGCCTAACCATTGTTTGAAGGCACACAGCTTGTATCATGATTGCTGTTTATTTTTTTATTAATCATGAACATGAATTATTTGCTAATTTTTGTTGTAACATCTGTGGAGTGGGCATTACAGAAGAAAATCCATTCTTTGTAATTTCAAAATTGTGATATTTTCTATATTTTAGTCTTTGAAAATACCTAGCATTACATGTCATGTCTCCTGTGTAGGCATTTGCTTAAATTTTCACCAATACCATTGTCTTATTGTTGACTGTTAAAAGCCAGTAACTTTGTAACTGCTATTTGTTGAAGGTTTATTACTTACACATATTTTTGTGTGCCTTACACTCTTTATCATTTTGCCAAAATATGTGCTTTAAAATACTGGAAGGTTTTTTTTCCATATTGATTTGAAAAGAATTTCATCAGATCAGTTCAATTAAGATATAATAAAAACTAAACGAGTTAATTGATGCTATATCAAGTATAACTGATACTTTTGTAACCTTAACAATGTTAACTGATTATTGTTATTAAAGCAAAGTTTTATATACCAAATAAATACTTTTTAAGTACTGTCCATCTACAAGACGGCCACTTGTATGTGATTGTCACACAAACTCTAACGTTGCTTTAAAAAAGGTTCAACCAAGTCTTTTTTAAATTGTAAATTAGTTTAAATTCATTTGTACATAATTATTTTAGTCTTTGAGTTTTTCAGTCAGGTTGTAAGAACTTCTATGAATGATTTTCATAAATTATTATATTCCTTGAATTGAATATGATTTAATATAATTCCCTTGAATATAAAATTTAATATAATTGATTAGCATAATGGAAATCCAACTATTGAAAGTATTCATGATCTTTATTCAAGGTAATGCATTTAATACTAGGAGGTAATACAACACTAGGTCATAGAAGTACTTACAATCTTAAATGTTTATCATAGATATATAGCTGAATACAGTAGATAGTAGAACCCCTTTTGTACAAAATGAGACCATTCCTGTTATCCTTGAGTGTACTTAAACGTAACAAAGTTGAGTATATTTGCTTTGTAGTGTGCTCTTTAGCAATTGGTAGTAATTAAGAATGTGCACTCATGATATTTGGATCATAATGTACTACATATCAAAGAAAACAAGATTTTAGTGGCAAAGTATGTTCTTTTGTTGATAGTATTTTCTTGTGACTATGCAAAATCTGTGGCTTCCAAGTTCTATTGCATGCTTCCGTAGATAATGTGATATACTACTAACAGAAAGATTGTTGACTATTACATATATTTTTGAGAGAAGATTATTTTTTATAACAATTAGATACTAAACCCTGACTAGTTACACTATTTTATAGCATAAATGGTGAATAAACCTTTATATCATTATGTCCTTGAGTTATTCTTTTCCAAGAACTTGCCAAGAGTATGAAATTGCCTGTAAAGTGTGAAAAGGAGTTACTTGCCTTGCAAATGATGTTGATGATGATGTTGATGATGATGTTGATGATGATGATGATGATGCTGATGCTGATGCTGATGATGATGATGAAAAAATTTGGAAGAATTTTGAAATGTTATGGCCAACTTGAGAGAACTATTTAAAGATTGCCAGGATATTTGAAATGATCTACAAATAATATAACAAAGTGGAGGTTCATGCTACAAGGATAGGATAGTTTATTTCATTATTGCCACTTTCCTGTGACTGCTTGTTTAAATCTTTAAGGTGTGTGAAGTCCCACACATATTACAATCAACCACTTCTAAAAAGAACTCATTCATGCATTAAGTAGTGTCTGAACATATTTGTTTGTCAGGGAGGCAACTACTGTAGCGAACAACTGGTCATTGCAAGGAGTTTTGGATCTTATAACAAGTAAAGTCAACATCACTTCCATCCAAATTCATTTTCTGAAACTACCAAGGGTGACAAATTTGGAACAACAGGCAGCAGAGTTATGGTTATAGAAATGTGATGGATTTATACTTACGCTATTCATTAATTTCTTGGCATATAAAAGTGCTTTAAGTTTTTATAGGAGGTTGTTTGGGAACACTTATTGACAGAGTTATGGTTATTGTATTAAACAATGTTGTATATTGATGCTTCAATTTTCTTCCAATTCAATTTAAAAAGAAGTTTTGAAGAAAAAAAAATCCTTTTCCTGAACTTGAATAATAAAGTTTACAAAAGGCCTCCAAATCTGACAAAATCATATTTTAAAGTTGGGTCACTTGTCACAAAAGCCATCTGCCAATTGTATGTGACACCTGTCAAGAGTGCCCATAATTTTCTAGTATAAGTGACCATGACTTTTGACCTCCAATTGAAAAGGGGTCATCTACTGACCATGACCAATGTTCAAAAAAAGGTTTGGAAACTACTAAATTGTTCTAAAGTTATCTTTCTTTAACAAAAGCGGCCCATATTATTTTAGTAAAGGCCACTAAGATTTTGACCTTTACCACAATATCAATACTATGGGATCATCTTCTGACCATGATCAGTGTGCATACCAAGTTTGACCAACACTTTCAAAAGTTATTTTTTAAAAACAAACGTGCCTGTACATGTAATTTGTCTAGGAAAGGTCACCATGACCTTGACCTTGGACCAAAAATAATTAAGGGTCATCTACTGACCATAAACAATATGCATTTCTTGGCATTTTATCTAAGCTTGCCTTTAGATAAATATTTCCTGTGGATACATTAGAGCAAATAAATTGGTGTAGACTAACAGTTGAATCAATTGACACCTGAAAAACAACTTACCGTAAGGTACCAGAGTACCAACAAATAAGCCATCCAAGTTTAATAAATCTATAATGAGCCATTCATTTGATTAGCAAAAGGTTAAATGTTGATGCCTGGTGACCCAAAATAATTTTGTTATCATTCAAAAGGATATTGCTTGCCCTTAACTTATATGTCATATAAATGACTGAAAATATACAGTAGAAACCCGTTGGCTTTAAATTGCTTGGCTCAAACTCCCCGTTGGGTCAAACTGACTTCAAAGGACCGATTTATTTAAACTGAAGGTAAGCCTTCCCGCTTGGCTTGAATTATCCTAAGCTCGAGCTAAATTCGTCGGTCCCTGCAACTTCGAGCCAACAGGTTTTGACTGTATTATAGAAAATAAATAATGCAGTATGTATTTTTAAGCCCCCAAAAGTGGTCACATTAAAATTGCACCATACATCCGTCCATGCTTCTATATGATTTCGGTGTCCAGGCTGTAACTTTGCCACGGACGGAGGTATTTTAAAAGTACTTGGCACATGTGTTTGTTACACAATGGGGAAGCGGCATGTGAAAGACCCTACATGTCCCTACTACAAAGGTCAAGGTCACTTACAGGTTTATCATTATGGAATGATTTTTCATGTCCAGACTGTAACTTTGTTATGCAAGGAGATATTTCTAATATTACTTTGCATATGTGTTCAGTACATAAAGATGACATATCCCATACTAGACCCACATCCCTAGCTCAAAGGTCAAGGTCACAGGTTTATCATTACAGAATGCTTGCAAATACAATAAAATTGGTAGTGTTCAGGCTGTAACTTTGTTACGTACGATGCATAGAGGCTATGTGTCGCATGCCAGACCCAAAACTCTACCTCAAAGTTCAAGGTTTCACTTAAATCATTATGGAATGCTGCATATATTCATTCTGAGTATAGCTGTAAATTTGTCATAAATGGAGGGATTTTATAATTATTTGGCACATGTGTTTGGTACATAAAGACAAAGTGTCACATGCAAGACCCACGTCCCTTCCTCAAAGTTCAAGGTCAAACTTATAGTTTCACCATAAATGGAATGCTGCATATATGCACATAGATAAGAGTATCCATGTACAGGCTGTTTTACTTTGTCATGCATTGAGGAATTTTAAATTAAATTGGCTCGTGTGCAAGACCCACGACCCAACCTAGAAGTTCAAGTCACACCTAGAGTTGAATCATTATGGAATGTTGTATATATGCATATAGTTGGTCGTATCCGGGCTGTAACTTTGTCATGCATAAAGATAATTTTTTATAATGCAAATAAATTATATTCTACGAAATACTCTTGATTTTGCATAAACATTTATTGAGCTTTACTGTGAATATTAATAAAAGTCAATATTGCCTTTCTAGATTGAATGTCCTGTTTGAATTGTTTATTAATACGGTATAAAAATACAGTGTAAGTGCATGTTTGTGATCTTGTCTCTGTGCACTTATGTCTTGTTGATTAAGATCTTGGTAAAAGACAGGTTCTGCATGAAATAATTTTGAGATGAACTCTGCGCAAACATTAACTCCTATTAAAGCTGCACTCTCACAGATAAACCATTTTTACAACTTTTTTATTTTTTGTCGTGGAAAGAGCAAAATTTTGAGTTAATATCTGCAAACCAATGATAAAAGATTGCTGACAAAAGATCAGATCGCAGATTTCATATTTCCGTTCATAAAACATCCATTTTTGAACTTAAATATAAAAGTCTGCGTTCTAATTTTTTGTCTTATATAACTGGTTTCCATGGATTTTCGCCAAAAAATGGCTTGTTCCAAGACAAAAAATTAAAAAGTTGTCAAAACATTCAATCTGTGAGAGTGCAGCTTTAAGGGCCCTCAATCTCCCAATTTGAGAGTTGAAGTTAAGTGATGGCTTTCCTTAAAGATTTAAGAATTTAATTAATAAGAATAAAAAATGCCCTAAACTTTTATATCCGTAATGATACGAATGATTGATTTCTTTTCAGCCACATTAATACGGAAGATCTTCCACAAGCCTGAAACTGGTGATAGAAGACCAGCTACAAGAAAAAGACGAGGGAGGAAACAAACAAAGACAACACCAGGTAAGAAAAAGAAAACTCCATTGAGAGGGGCACGTAAAGCGCTAAAACATAAGGATGACACCGATACTGAACTGACTGATGATGAACATGGTGCGATAAATGAAGCACTTCTAGAGGAAACAAGACAAGCCTGTGTTGTCATTGAAAATGTAGAAGATGATCCCAAGATTACCAAACAGAAATACCAGTACGAGTGCTACAGGTGTGGACAGAATATGCGCACAAGAGCCAGACTGAATCTTCATATGGCTTCAGAACACAATGAAGTTAGCGAGGTGGGCATTCTATGTAAAACCTGTGGGAAACATATTGACTTTGACCATGAGCTTGACCTCCACCTGCTGTTTATATGTAGAAAGTCTGAGCGCAGTTTCAAATGTGATACTTGCTCCCTGTCCTTCCTCACAGAGACAGAGATGGACCAGCATCCATGCACAAAGATAAAGCGTAAACCTTTCTTCTGCACTCAACAGGGATGCCCTTTTGCTGGTAAATGTTTCAAAGATTTGACTGAACATGTGACTCGTCATCTTGGAATAAAGCCTTTCCTGTGTAACATATGTGGCCGCGCCTTTTCAGCAAAGAAAGATCTTGACAGGCACTCTGATATACATAATGATTCAAAAACATACAAGTGTAGACTGTGTGAAGTAATGTTCCAGAGCGCAAATTCACTCAAGCACCACATGATTGCCCACAAATACAAGGACAGGTTTAAATGTGATGACTGTGGATATTGCACCCCATATCAGGTGACATTAAAACAGCACATGCTAAAACATCAGCAGAAAGAAATGACTTGTCACATTTGTAACAAAGGTCTTCGATCTGGGAGAAGCTTGCAGAAGCACATATCTAACAGACATTCTTTTAACCGTATTTTTACATGCCGCCACTGTGACTTTACATCGGATGATGGCTTGAAATATTCAAGCCACATGCGTAAACATAGTCATTTAAGGAGGCAAACCAATCCTTGTGATGAAGAATCAACCCAAACAGAGTCAGAAACAGTTCTCAATCTCTCTGACCATGATCTGACAGCCACTGACAGCCTTCCCCATAATATTGCATCAGCGTCAGGCAGTATTCTTGCACTGAATCCCTTGGTAAGCTCAGGAAGCATGACTCTCACCGCTGCAGCCATAGCAGCTGAAGAAGTGAACATTTCTGGCCAGCACGCTGACACCATCATGGCGGATTATGTGGCCACTGCCGACACTTCCGATATATCTGTGATAACGTCCGACGTGAGTTCCCTTGGCATGTATACAGTGGAGATTCCAGCTGGCAGTGAATCATTGCCCACGTGTTCGTCAGGAGTGCTGAACATGCCCGTTCTCATGTCTGAGGCCACTGCCGACACTTCCGATATATCTGTGATAACGTCCGACGTGAGTTCCCTTGGCATGTATACAGTGGAGATTCCAGCTGGCAGTGAATCATTGCCCACGTGTTCGTCAGGAGTGCTGAACATGCCCGTTCTCATGTCTGAGGCACTGCCTATGGATACAGAAACTTGGTCGACTACAGTCCATGATTTGGCAAATGACAATACATAAAATACTGTTATCAGATAATATGATGCTTAAATTTAATTACAATCGTCCTTGAAAATTGCTTTCTGATTTAAAGAGACTCATCCACTGATTTTATGTTAGCTATTTTTCTTCTAATTTGTTCAAATTGAATGAGATACTTATTTGAATTTTGAAAATCCAAGTCCGTAGTCATTCCATTTTCAATAACTTTAAACGCTTTACCGCAAAATATGAAGCACTTTTTGTCTCTTTTTATGCGGCCCAAAGAGACAGCAGATGTATGTAATTTCTGCTGTATTCGCCCGTTTGTCACATCTTTGTCAGGAGAATGACTTTAAAACTGCTGATGGCATTGAAATAAAATTTAGTATATTGTGAGTAAAGGCTTTTTCTGAATCCGAATGTATACGGTAATAGCATTTTACGAATTATTATGATTATCTAGGATTTTATATAAGTCTGCTATTACTATATATTTAACTGACCTCCGGGATGTTGTTATATCAGTCCATTGTTAACTGTCTTAAAGTAATTGTTCCATTACAGTTCTAAATTCTGATAAAGTTTTCATATTGTTTCATAGTGTCCGCCATCTTTATCTCGTGCTATTTGCTGTTGCGTCACCGCTTCATGTGTTGACGTATTGTGTGTTTACTTCAGATGATACATGTATAGATGATGTTATTGTAGCTGTCACCTAACTATTTGATGAATTTTTATATATTTTCATCTTGTGAAAATATGCCTTTAAGCAGGTAATTGATGTATTAATGTATTGTTAATTGATTGCAAGCCAAAAATCCATATCTTTAACTTGATTTAGTATACTCTGTCAGATAGTTTTGCCATGACTTGCGGAATTCCACTACTAAATTCCTCCATTTTTAGCAGCCTCACATTCTTTCATTCCAAAATCTTGCAGTTTCACGCTATATTCTGCCAAGGTACGCTAATTTTAGCGGAACTTGATTTCATGTATAAAACATTGTGTTTTTCTTACATCAGGAGTTCTGGCAAGAGATTTTCTTTAGTCAAGGTGACTATATATTATTTAGGTTTACTTAATAAGCAGAACTCCTATGCTGTATGCATAGTAATGTAATGGGATTACATTGTATTTTTGGCTTGACTTTGATATTTAATGTTTATTTCTAAGAATGAAATAATTGATGAAATGATATTGATATTTGCATAATATAAATTGCTGGAAGTAATATTTAACGATTTATATGCAAATAAATTACATACATGAACTGTTATTCCAGACTTTGTACTAACATCTATGTGATGAGAGTCAAATGTAATATGCCATGCTACAACATAATTGCTTGATCGTCACATTATAGATAGATAGATGGCATGAAAAGAAGTGCAGAGCTAAAGAACCATATTCCTATTATGCACATTTATTAAGATATCTCCCCTTAAACCTTTTTTCATAATTGGTGCTTGTAGTTAAATAATAATAGAGATTCAAAACGGAACTTGAAATGTACATGGAAAGCAATATGAGGAAATGAAGTACCTAAGAACCATAATTCTGCCTTGCATTGTTTTGTTATCTCCCCTTATCTGATAGTTTTTGAAATGGGAGTTTGCCCAGACGGTGAGACCATATCTTGGAATGTACTAAGGGATTGGAATGAAACTTCAAATATAGATAGATGGCGATGAGATATTTTTAAGTTTTCTTCCCTTAAATACCTCCCCTTTACCTGATACTTTTCGATTGAAATGAAACTTGGAATGTAGATAGATGGAGATATGTAGAACCAAAGAATTATAAAACTACCCTTTAGAAGTACATATATGGGTTCTTGTCCAGATCATATCTTAAAATGTACTTGAGGGATTCAAACTTGGTATAGGAATAAATTGTAATGACATGAAGTGTAGTACCAAGGAAAAATAATTCTACCCTGCATATTAATTTTGTTATCTATATTTGACTAAAATCCTATAAATAGTAACAAGCGAGTTGGGTTTTTTATGCCCCCGAGGGTGGGCATATTAAAATGGCACTGACCGTCAGTCTGTCCGTCTATCTGTCTGGCTCAACTTCTCGTGTTCTGACTGAACCTCTCTTGTATGTACAGATATTAAAATAAGTCCCCACATGTGTTCGGCATATAAAGACGATGTGTCGCGTACAAGACTTGTGTTCCAACCTTTAAGTTGCTTGAATACTATGGAATGCTGCAAATATGGACATAGAGTATAGGTGGTGGTGTCTGGGCTGTAACTTGACAGATTTTAAAATAACTTGCCACATGTGTTTGACATACCTAGAAGACATGTCACGTGCAAGACCCGTGTCCATACCTCTAAGGTCAAGGTCACACTTAGTGTTTGAATAGTGCATATGAGGACATTGAGTATAGGTAGTAGTGATCGGGCTGTGTACTTTCTCTTGTAGTGTATGAATACTAATATAACTGGTGACTTCAACCAAAATGCAATTTCCCGTTCAATTCCACAAATATGCCACATGTTCACAGAAAAAGGATTTTGCCAGTATTTTCACACACCGACCCATGTATTAGGTTCTTGTCTTGACCATATTATCTCTCTGGATTAGTTGGCATAAGACCAACAACAACACTGACATATTACAATGACCATGCATGGGTCTCATGTGGTGTTTCAAAGAAAGTTAATTAGTATTTTTATATATTCCACTTGGTCATAAACATACCTTGCTTTATCCACACATTTCATAGCTATTTTCTTCCCTTTTTTATGTAGTGACATTGTTCAAAGGTCAATGTCACATTCGGGGTCATTCATCACAAAGCTATTGTTTGTAATAAAAAACAGATGTCTCCCCCTAATGTTATGAGGTGGTTCAAGAGATGTAGCGGACACCAAGTATAGTCAGATGACCTTTGACCTCTAAGTGTGACCTTAACCTTGAACTAAGCCAGTTGTAACATGCACTCTTCATATTGTATCAATATGGTGAACATTTGTGGAGATTTATTTCTAAATTATTCAAGCAGTCCAAGAGATCTGGAGCGTACATGAAATGTAGTCATATGACCTTTGACCTTTAAGTGTGACCTTGAACAGAGCTGGTTGTTACAAGCGCTTTGCACACCGTCTAAATAAGTAGAACATTGGTGGTGAGTTATTTCAATATCCTTTGGTTCAATAGATATGGAGCAGACATGATTTGTAATGGGCAGACAAGACAGACAGACTGACAGACAACTTGAGCAAAAAAGATATGTCCTCCCATGGCTGAGACATGAGTTATTATGCCCCCCCTTCGAAGAAGAGGGGGTATATTGCTTTGCACATGTCAGTCGGTCGGTCAGTAGACCAAATCTTGTCCAAGTGATAACTCAAAAATTCCTGGACCTATGGTCATCAAACTTGACATGAAGGTTGGGCCTGACCAGTAGATGATCCATATTGATTACAGGGGTCTGAAGGTCAATGTTCGCCTTTTGAGATATTTATCAAACCAGCAGTACCTATCCTACATCTTGAGGCAATGGTAGGAACTGAGCCGGCTCAAGATCACAGTCACAAATCTTGGTTCTTGGTTCTGAGTGCATGATTTATATCTCACACCCTATTACAGACATTCATGGTCACAATACTATATCCAGGGCCCATATTCACTAACGTCTTGAGATAAGCATACAGTCAAACCTGCTTGAATGGTCACCTGCTTAAAAGGGCCACCTGCCTTATCGGCCACTCCCCCCCCCCCCCCCCCCCCCCCGTACATTTTCACTATTTGAAGGTATGTGCATTAAGCCGCCAAATGTCTTATGCAGCCGCAGTCACTAATTTTTGACCCCGTGAAGCCATATAAACACTAATAAGCGGCCACTAATCCCTTGTCACTGACACTTCCGCTAGTAATTTTTGCCAATACACAGCTTTAATTGCATACTGAAGTTGACGGAAAAGAACGACAGCCTCGGATATTTCCGTCATCCAATGAAAATGCATATAACTTCACAAGATTACCATGCATGATTATTCATCGAGAAATAATTTTTATAACACTTGGGCGAATGTTTTTATCAGAATTGACCCTCTTAATGGAGATATTTTAATAATTACGAAGTTAGTTATCAAATACCGACAACGAACGCCGGTTACAATAATTATTGATTTACAGTTTGCATTGTCACTTGAAGGTGTGAAACGAGTTACGATGTATATTCATTTCTGTATTAATTTTCAAAGTTCACGGATTTATACTTTTACGAACGGATATTTACATTGCATTGTTCGTGATTTTTTTTTTTAATTTTGATGGCTGACAATAAGACAAAGCGGAAGTGTTTGACTATAAAAGAACGTGTTGAGTGTATTAAAATTATAAGAAAACGATCGTAGTGCAAAGTATCTTCAACATAATAAGTTTTGACAAAAGATGCAGTAATCATTATAAAATATCTATTTTAAACTTCTGCAGCAATTATTTTCGATTTTGCTATTCGAGTAGCAATTTTACAATGAAATTGAGATCAGCAGTCGGGAGTATTGACTCTCAAGAAGAGATTAATGAATATGGGCAGAGTGTAAGCCTTGCAATAAGTTTCCACTGCATATACATCTCCAATCTTGAAGTATGGATGACATACAGCAAGAGTGCTTGATCCACATCTGAAGGGCATTGTTCGCTTTGCATTTCCTGTCCACTTCATCACTTCATTGTACTCCACTATTTAACTTGCTTCACTTGTTCTTACAAATAAAGGGACACAAATTGGTCAAATACTGGGTTCTGGGTTTGAATTTCTTAAACCAAAGTTTTACACTGGAGAATTGAATAAGCAATATATAAACCCATGAAATGGCATTGGAATGATGAACAGGTATACACTCTTTTAAAAGTTGTGCCATTAAATTATTAACACATGCTCAAAGGTAATACCTTATTCAGAGATACACAAGACCAATAATAAGATGCCATATAATATTTTAAACATTTATTTTCTCCACATGTATGCAATGAAATCAAATAAACAACATTTAAGAACATGATAATATATAGTAAAGTCTGCTAACATAACAAGGTAATTATACTTATTCAAACAAGAGCGCCATGAAGCATACACAAACACTTGTCTGTTGTTGATTAACACTTGTTGATTAAGTCGTAAAAGGGCTATAACTCAATAACCATTGCTGTCAGGGTTATGGATCATGTTGAACTCTGGTAACATACATATCAAGTTTCATTTAAATTTCCTGAATGTTTTATTTAGGTATTGCCAAGGTTCCAGTTGTTGTATGCTGACGAAGCAGAAGACAACAATTAGTCTATGCCAATACACTGAATGGTGCTATGACAATACACCAACTTTTTATATGACAATACATAAGCTTTTGCTATGACAATCGTTGACTTCTTATATGACAATACACCAGCTTTTGCTATGACAATACATTGACTTTAATCAAAATATATAGAAAATCATATGAATATACATATAAAAATTCAAAACATACAAAATATGAACAAGAGAAAATTAAATTATGGCTCGCTCACCCAAGTTCAGCTGTACAAAGCCTTATTCATTTGAATCAAAATTTATACCAAAAATATGCTTCAAAACAGTAAGAATAACTTTGCTAGTTGTATATTATACTATATACTGTGTACGCACTACATATTCCATGAGGAATTGCGATAATGTTTTAACATAAACCCCAACATCAGACAGAATAAAAGAAAATGATCTGGGGGTCACAATTATTACGATCTCTGCTTGTAATGAACTGTTCAGTCAGAAGACGTAAAATTCACAACTACTTGTTCATCTCAGGCAAGCTACTTTGCCTTGTAGCTGAAAGTTTTCTGAATGCAAACAGAAAATTTCCGTCAAAGTAACAGGTGCGCATTAGCCATTTGTTACAGAGTTACAGTTCGTTACATTAAAACAGCATGCCATTGACAAAGTCTATAAGAAAAATCTCGAGACTGTGCTAACTAATCAGGTAAGACACTCTGCAGTGTTAAAACTTGTAATATACTGTATGTAGTAAGGGAGCTAATTCATGTAGGTTACTGTTGTACAGTACGGTATGTGTTTGTATGAGCCGATGAATAAACATGTTACAAAATGGCAGGGCCCTTATAGTTATTACATGGCGTCAGAAGTGGCAAAATATCAAAAGAAATCAGCTGGCAGAAGACTTTTTTGTGATTATAGTGTGCCCAACATTGATATACAGGACTAACGATGTCGTCCAACAGTGTAAGGAATCTGCCTGAATTCAATCCAGCAGACACGACAACCAGTGCACCAGATTGGGAACAATACAAACGTGATTTAGACGCATTGGGCTTACACGAGCCAGGTCATAGGAAAGTTGCTATGTTGTTGTCTAACATGGGTCGAGAGGTTGAGAGGTTGAGAGGAGAGCATTTGTTTGGGCTCCAGAGATACAGAGGGACGATGGTAACAATGTGCAAGCAATGTAAGTACAATTTGGATACGTTTTCCAGGAAAATTTGATTTGATCAGCATTTCGGTGTTAATAGCTATAGAAACATTATAAGACAGGAATTTTTTAACACAAAGCGGGGTAACATGTCCATCATGGATTACATTGCTGAACATTGAGAAAGGCCGAACATTGTCAATATGGTGTCCAGAAAGAAGGCTTCAATCGTGACATGATTATAAATGGTATAACTGACTCGTGTGTTCTGAGAAGTTAATGGAGATTCTGGTCAACGATCTTTTGTTGGAAAGAGTTTATTCAAACTTGCAGACAAGTTGAACTACCTACAGCTCATTTAAAGAACTCATCTGATTCGGAAAATCCCAAAGTCAATGTTGTACATGCACTAAGAGGTAAAGGTAACAGTCAACATCGTTATCAACTCAACAAACCATATTGCAAGAAGTGAATATAAACATTGCCCAGAAAGTGTGACACGTGTGGCCAAATCTGACATTTTAAGAAGTCTACCAACTGCAGCGGTACGAGTCACAGAGGTGGACGTGGACGGTATAGGAGCAGAGGTAGCTATGGTCTTGGTCGCGGACATGGTTTTAACAGGACACAAGTAAATTACACAGACACTGATGGTATGAATTGTTTGTTTGATCAATGCACAGTACAGGATGTGTTTACAGTAAATATAGATAAATCACACAGTAAAAATGACTGGAAAGCTAAGTTTGATGTATATGGTCATGGAATTATTGTTGAAATTGACAGTGGCGCCAGGTGTAATGTGTTATCTGAGGTATCGTCCGAATCATTTACATCTGTAAGAAGAATACGCAGCAGTGATGTCATAATTAATGGGGTATTATTGCGCCAGTAGAAGAACCAACTGAATGGGTCAGTAGTATGGTTTGTGTGAAAAAGGAAATGGCAGCGTCAGTATAGGTATAGATCCAACTGACCTAAACTGAAGGCTATCTTGAGAGAGCACTATCCAATGAGTTAAATTGATGAAATTTTCACTAGAGTTAATAAAAGTAAATGGTAATCTATTGTAGATGCAAATATGGGCTACTACCAGATAAAATTAGCTAAGAAGAGTTCCCTGTTGACAACTTTCAACACACCTTTCGGACGCTACAGATACCTTAGAATGCCTTTGGGTCTGAAATGTGCTAGCAAGCTTTTTCAGAGAAAGATGTGCATTTTGGTACATAAGATGGGGTAGAAGTAGTCATTGATGATATACTAGTCCATGGTGAAAGTTTGGATGACCATAAAACCAAGCTAAGAAGTATTCTTGAGAAGGCCAGAGCTATAAACATGAAGTTTAACAAGAACAAATGTGTGTTTGCCCAGCAAGAAATTGACTATGTTGACCATAGATTTACTGGCGAAGGCTTGAAACCAACATCAAAGAGGAAGGAAGCAATTGTAAACTTGAAAGATCCAGAAAATTATGCAGAGCTTGAAACAGTTCTTGGTATGTTGGCCTACGTAGCAAAGTTCATTCCAAACTTGAATGAGCTCAGTTCACCGCTTAGAGAGCTGAAAAAGCAAGATTCATGGTTATGGACAAATGAAGCAAAATATGCATTTTTTAAACAAGTTATGCTCTGGACAAGAAAAAGTAACAAAGGGCAGTAACTCTGAAATTAGCTGAAATAGAATTGCGGTTTCTGTACACTGTACTGACCCTCTTATTATGATCTATCACTGTATGAAGTTTTATTAAATCCCATCCAAAAGTTTTTAAGTTATGCTCCGGACAAGAAAAAAGTAACAAAGGGCAGTAACTCTGTAATAAGCTGAAATAGAGTTATGGTTCTTATGCACTTCACTTCCTCTCATTATGATCTATCACTGTATGAAGTTTTATTAAATTCCATCTAATAGTTTTCAAGATATGCTCTGGACAAGAAAAAGTAACAAAGGGCACTAACTATGTAATAACCTGAAATAGAATTGCAGTTCCTGTACACTACTCCCTCTCATTATGATCTATCACTGTATGAAGTTTTATCACAAGAAAAAGTAACAAAGGGCAGTAACTCTGTAATAAGCTAAAATAGAGTTATCCTCGGATGGACAGAATGAAAATAATGGCATGCAAAGTGTCCGGAATAACTTCAGAAAACAAGCTTTTTCGGAACAAACTACAAGTATTCTTATGTCCTCCTGGAAACAAGGAACTAAAAAACAATACAACATATTCATCAACAGATGGTTTTCATACTGTACTGAAAGGAAAACCTCTTCATTTTCTCCAACTTTGGAAGAAGTGATGGAATATTTTACACATCAATTTCAAAATGAATTAGCTTATGACAGCTTGAATACTGCTAGAAGTGCACTCTCTTCACTTGGTTTACATATTGATGGATTCAAAGTTGGGAGCCATACTTTAGTTATAAGATATCTGAAAGGAATATTTGTGTTAAAACCACCAAAACCTCGTTACACTGTAATTTGGGAAGTAAATCATGTATTGTGTTATTTGCGAACATTATCACCAGTACGTCACCTTTCTCTTAAGGATTTGACTTCAAAATTGACTATGCTTATGGCCTTAACTCAAGCAGCATGAGTCCAGACACAATAATTTATTAGTTTCAGTAGTTACAAAAAGTTAAAATCAGAATTTGTTTTAGAGTTATCATATTCTTTAAAGCAAAATAGACCTAATTGCCAAGTAGCAAGTCTATGCTTTAAGGCCTTTAGATAGGAAGCTTTGTATATATACAGTGTTAAAAGAATATTTGTCACGCACAAAGCATGTGCGTAATTCTATTGTGTCAGATAATAATATGTTGTTAATCAGCTATGTCAAACCATATAAACATGTTACCCGGGATACTAAATCACGATAGATAAAAACAGTAATGTCGCGATCAGGTATAGACATACAGAAATACAGATCACACAGTATCCGCTCAGCTGCGACATCAAAAGCTAAGGGAAATTCAGTGCCCATGAAAGACATTCTACAGAGAGCTGGATGGTCAAATGTTAACCCTTCGCATGCTATTCGCGTATATAGACGCGGTTGCTAGGCACCATTGTTATTCGCGTATATTGACATTTTTCCGACAGACCAATGAATAGCTACGACAATAGTGGGATTCCATGACGTATGCATAAAGGTTCAATTTCATTGAATGACAGGTATAGAACAGTATATAAAAATAGGCATACGTCATAATTATTATTAAATTTAGGTCGGGATTTCCTAATTTTTCCAACGAGAAATCGCAAGTGTCCCGAGACAAATCCAAAATGGCTTCCGACTGGGAATATGATTATGACAGCGACACGAATGAGGACCAAATTCTCAATGCATTTAATACATATGAACCTAATTTGTCTTCCGATAGTGACGAGAGTGAATTTGAGGGCTGGGACATCAATGATATTCCTCCTGATGCTCCAAATCGACCTACTTTTGCCATGAGACAAAGTCGAACAAATTGTGAAAAACAGGAAGATGTCGTTTTCGGATGGGCGAATGAAGATTCGCCACCTCTCCTCGCTCCGTTTACCGGTAAATTGCACCGTGAGAATTCAGACATTGAATTATTATGTTAGAGTTACATATTTTTTATTGTAAAATGCACAAGAATGTTCAGGAAATGTATGAAAATCGTCACAAAATTATGTCAAATGGGACTTCATAAAAAGTTGTTTTTTTGTTCTGACATTTTGTTTTCCATAAAAATGTTCACAGCTGTCAAAATTATCAAAGGGTACTGGAGATAATTTTGATATATTGTTATATATGTTAGTGCTATTCCCTTCCATTCTAAGGTCAATCTAACTCTATGTTTTGGTAAAAAAACAAAAACACTATTTTTCAGGGAGCCCAGGGTTGATGGGTGACATACCAGATGACCAAAGTGAAATTGATTGTTTCGGCTTGCTTTTTGATGAAACCTTTTGGGAGGTGATAGCAGAGGAGACCAACCCAGAGGAGACCAACCAATATGCCGAACAAAGGATTCAGAGAGAAAACCCACTACCGCCATACTCACGGTTACAAAAGTGGACTCCTGTGACGGTGGATGAATTGAAATTTTTTATTGCATTGACGATAGCAATGGGGTTGGTTCGAAAACCCGACATTTCTGATTATTTCACAAATGGAGACCTATGATGAAACCCCTTTCTTCAGTAAAACCATGTCTAGAGATAGATTTCTAATAATACTTAGCAATTTACACTTTGTGGACAATGTGAACCATGAAAATGACCGCTTGTACAAACTCCGACCATTTATCGCGATGATGCGCAACAATTTTCTCAAATATGAACCAGAAGAGAACTTGGCCTTTGACGAGGGCACATGCCCATTTAAAGGCAAAATTATCTTTAGGGTATATAATCCTGCTAAACCCAACAAATTTGGTATCAAAATTTATCAGTGTTGTGAAAGTGCAAGTGGTTAAATCGTGAGTTTTGATATCTATGATGGAACACCAGGTTGTGCATTTTACTCAGAATTGGTAGGATGCGACCAAGATGCATGTCAAACAACAAAAATTGTTGTTGGACTTTTAGCTAGAAGTGGACTACTAGACAAGGGACACAAGATATATCTTGACAATTATTATACCTCCCCAGAACTAGCTGCTAAATTAGATGCCCATGACACTTACATGTGTGGTACGGTACGTGTGAATCGTAAGACGATGCCGAGAGCATTTCCGCATATCAAACTAAAAGCAGGAGAGTCTGTTTATAGGCGAAAAGGTAATATGTTAGTCATGAAATTTCATGAGAAAAGAGATGTACATGTAATAAGTACCATTCATGAGGCGACATACAGCGTTCTTCAGAATCGTAGACATGGAGGTGACATTCCGTGTAAAGAGGGCGCCAAACGCAAACATCCTCAAATAGACTGTGTTGCATGTAACTCTAAGGCAAAGGATCGTGTTGGACACAAGAGGAGACAGTCGATTTACATGTGTGATACATGTAATGTAGCTTTATGTGTGCCTGAGTGTTTTAAAATCTACCATACTCATAAGCATTATAAGAGACTGTTACAGAGTGATGGTTCAAGTTCTAGCAGTGATGACTAACTTTCATAATCTCAAGTGACTTCTCAGTTTGTTTGTGCAAAATACCTGTAAATTGAGGGCTTGGTATCCATGGAAACCATTCAGATAACAAATAAATATAAACACAACAGACACACTCATGTATTATAAACAGTTTATTAACCATTAACCTATTATAGTAATACATTTACAAACATTTATCTGTTAAACAGACCAATTTTGTGCGTATGAATACATGAAAAATAAACGAAATTCAGTGTACATGTATTTATTTTTGTACCTGTAAATCAAGGTCTATAAAGGCAGAAAAACATCCAAAACTGTTAATAAATGGTTAAAAATATCTTAGATGCAATTGTTCCAATGTAACAAATGTTCTACAATTAAAACTGGACAAATATACATCTTCTCTAATACATGTAGTTTATTTTTACCTTTTTTACCTGTAAAGCGATCAAACTTTTTTTTTTACCTGACCATTAAATTCCATACTCAATGTACATACATTTAGATATAAGATTTATTGCCCTAGCTGTAGAGTTTATCCAAGGGACGCAATCGATGCCTTGCTTAATTATATGCTTACTGATTTTCACGATGCTATAATATTATGCCATGCTAGTTCCGGTTTCAAGAAATAAACATGATCAACTCACGAGCTGAGTAATTGTCTTATTTGCTTTATAATCAGAACATTAAATTGGCGACGAGGATGGCCACGCAATTGCCAACGTTTCCACCGTTTGTTGTTCAAAATGCGGCCGGGGAAAGCCAACATACGGCAGGAATAAGATGGCAGAAATGGATCCAAAAGTTAGAAAACTTGCTGTGCGCCCTTGACATCACCGATGACAAACGGAAAAAGGCACTGCTGCTACACTATTGTGGTGAAGAAACGTACTACATCTTCGACTCGTTTTCGGACGACGACAAGGGAATTGGGGCCACCAAGGAAGTCCCAAATGGTGAAGGTAGTAGAACAGTGCCAGACGAATATACTAAGCTTTGCCAATCTTTCAAAAACTATTTCACGCCCAAGCAGAATTTGAGTTTTGACATTTACAAATTTCGCCAGGCAAAACAGGAAGCTGGTGAGTCGATTGACTCATTCTTCACCCGCTTATGAACACTCTCTAGCACATGTGAATTCCATGACAAAGACAATGAAATTCTGTCCCAAATCATACAGGGATGCACATCATCTCGCATAAGGAGACGGGCGTTACGGGACAACTATAAACTAGATAAGTAAATCGAGGAGGCGCGTGCTTTGGAACTATCGGAAAACCGAGCGAGCGAGATGGAGTCCGGGCCAAGTAGTAAGCAGGTCAACGCGATACACCAGCGTGGCCGTGGACATCGGGGTCATGGTCGTGGTCGCTCCAATACATACTCCAAACATACTCGAGGTCGCGGTCAGAGTCAACATTCCCGTGGGCACAGAGGAGGTGTCCGACCTGATACCAATCAGTGTGGGAACTGCGGTAACAATAAGAATCATCAACGTTGCCCTGCTGTCGGACAAATTTGCAGAAAATGCAACAAAGTAAACCACTTTGCTAAAGTGTGCAGGTCTTCAAAACATAAGACTGTAAACTTTACGGAGAAAACACCAAAACCAGAACATCTAAGTGACGGTAGTTCTGATGAATATGTTTTTAACTTAACCCTTTCCCTGATAGATAAGTGACCATATAAGCTACCACTAGTGCATGCCCTTATCTGTAAAATGCTTATCAGTACCTAATAGGGAGCTGGCCCCTTTCAGTACCCTATCTCCATAGAGGTACCGTATTTTCTCGACTATAAGGTGATTCGCTTATAAGACGGCCCCCTAACTTTTCCCATGAAATCTGGTGCTTTTTGTTTCGACTCGCTTATAAGACGGGGTCAATTTTTAAGCAAATCTAAAATGCTAAAATTCTTCTTAATGTGTAAAAATGTTCAAGCTCAACGGACAATTATCGACTTTCGCGGTAACTGGTTTTGTTTTACTCAAAGAAAATGGCGGTCAACTGCGAGCTCTCTATTTAAAGGTAGGTTAAAAATGAGTACATGGTTACGCGTTTAAGTTTGCAGGACAGGTCGTTACTTATCGGAATTGTAATAATTAATCAATAACAACATATGTTTGTTTTAGTTTATTTTTTTATTGAAGACACCAATGAAGTTCTTCGGCAAAATAAATGGCTTCAATAACATAACTGCGAAAAGCCGAGGCACGAATAGGTGTTTGTTTAGCAATAATGCTTTAGGCAATATTGTCCCTTGATTGGCGACGAACATAAAGGATTCATATTCGCATTGTCATTTGTTTGCTTAATCAAATTGACAGTTAGGTACCTACATCATATTAAGATTATAATTTATTGATTTGATATATCTGTCAAACTAATTATACTGACATGAGAAAAAATGGAGTGCAGATATAACGGTACACTGTGTGACGTCAGAGCACGCGCGGTGAAGAGATTTCGTGTTGTTGTTTACTTAATTGCCCCATACTTGTATCAGGAGACGATATACTGGATAGACGAATATACCCTATGTAAAATTTTACTGATTTTGACTTGAATCTTTTTTTAATGTTTTATCGACTCGCTTATAAGACGGGTCCCCTACTTTGGGGGTAAAAATCGGGACCCAATTTCCCCGTCTTATAGTCGAGAAAATACGGTATTGGAAAATTCAGTAAGAAATTGATACCTGCTCTGCTAAGATCATAATTAGAAGTAGAAGGAATCATTTTATCATTTTGATGTGAGTGTATGATTTTTAGAGCATAAAATTATCTTTGTTATGATATAAATTTTATTTCTGTCAGATGTATAGTTCCATAATATCATTTGTTCAAACATATTTTTTAGCCAATTTCTATCACAAATCTGCACTTACAGGCATGTTTGGCTATATATAACTGCATATTTGATGAATAATTCAGACTAATAAGACTGTAAATATTGCTTTTAAAACATTTTAAAAAACAACTGAGCTGTATTATTTTGGGGGTTTCTTACATAATTGACCATGGGTGAAAAAGAAGGAACAAGACTTTAAAACTATAAAAACGTTTACTACAAGTAAAATTTATTCAAATGAGCATTATGACTTCAATAAAAAATGTATGATGTTTCTAGGATTTTTATATAAATGGTTACTGACTTCAAGATTAATAAATGATATAATTTTAGGTTTTTGAAAGATTTTATAAGAAAATAGCTAAAAGGCCACTAAGAATGCAAAGATTTTTTTTAAAATAGAATATATATATCTATTATAAATTGAAAAGCAAAAATATAATTCATCTGGTAAGGTACATCATACATTTTATAAATCAAATGCAATAAATAACATATTTATAATATTTACACACAATTTACAATATATACAAGTAAATCCACTTGGTCCATTTAGTGCACTTTTTGACAACACCACCCAATTGCCTAGCAATAGGGTGGCTGTGAAAGTTCAAATGGCAATCTTTACAAAGATGCACGTTGCATATATTGCACACATATACAGTCTCTCTACGTTGCCGCAACACATGCGAATGGTACTTGCATGTTGACTTTTTCATTTCCCTTCGTACGTTCCTGTGCTTATCCACGTTCTCAGCTGCCAGGACTAGTGGGGGGCGATTTTCATATGTGGACCTCTTGCGCTTGCAATGGCCAGAAATAAGTTCGTTAATTAATTCCATTCGAAAGTCCAGGTGTGTAAATCTCTTCTTCTTGGTTGGCCTTGTACTTAACGTCTTGAACAGAATAAATGAATTGACGATTGCACTGTTCAGAAGAAACCAAAAGAGATGGCGCCACCACTTCTTTGACGATCGGCCCACTGGGTACTTGGCACGCAACTGGTCGTGGAGGTCAACACCGCCCATGAACCGGTTGTACATGGACACACTGTGGGGTTGCATGAGGTTCAAAATACCCGGTCCACTCCTCCTTGTACACTGGCGAACATCTTCAGGGTCTGAGAGGGAGGACAAGTGATGCACGGGTTTACGATCCATCCATACTGAGGCAGTCACATTTGTATCTCCCTGCTGCATCACTTTGAAATCCCCCCTCTCGCGCACTTCCCGGGGTTTTTTAAGTCCAGGAGGAAATCCTTTCCTGTTCATTCTTACAGTCCCACACGAGTACAATCCATTTTGAAATAAACTTTGCACAAGTGGAAGGCCAATAAAAACATTGTCAAAAAACACCCATCTAAATGTATTCCGCAGGAAACTGGTCAGCCGAGTGACAACATTATGACCCAGTCCATGTTCGGTCCTGTTGTTTTCCCGACCAAGGTATACTTCTAGCTTGGCCAAGTACCCGTTGGCGGAGTCACATAACATCCAAACTTTAATTCCACGCTTGATTGGTTTGGCAGGCATATATTGCCGGAACGAAAGTCGGCCTGTGTACTTCACCATGGCTTCATCGACAGCTACTTCGCGTGACAGGGTGTAATACCTCCGGAAGGTGCCAAGTAAAACATCCATCACAGACCGAACTTTGTACAGTTTGTCATAATCAGGAAGACCTCGCCCAACCTCTGCACTTCGATCTGAGGCGTGGAAGTACTGCAAGATCTTCTGAAATTGGTTGCAGGTCATAACCCTCTGTACTCCAGCGTTATCAAAGAACGGGTTAGTGGACCAGTACATCTCCGTGTGGGGTAACTGGGAGATCCCCATCAGTATGTTGATCCCAAGAAAGGCCCTCATCTCCGCAAAGGTGACGTCCTCCCAGTGGTCATCAGGGCCATTCTGTGCGATCTTCCACACGGAGTACGCGTTGGTGTGCGCAACCAGGGCCTGTATCAACTGGACAGGAAATATGAGGAGGAAGTACTCCAGGGGTGTCGCAGTCAAAGTGTCGAAGTCATCTGGCAGCTGTGGGCCTGGTTCTCCATGAAAATTATCAATCTGGAATCATAAAGTATTATATTAGACAAATGTTATTATTTTATTTGATATTTATTTTTACTGTATCATGCAATAAAATGTATTACAGTTATTTATCTTTGCACTTGCTTTATTTTAGATTTTTTTTTTTTTTTTTTTTTTTTTTGCGTACCACGAAAGGTGTGAAGTCCTGTGTCCATTCGGCCTTGTGGGCCGGTTCATCAACATCACTTTCGTCGGAAGATACAGGCGAGTCAGGCTCATCATGATGATCAAGGGGAACATCAATGTCAGACGAGCCAAACCCTGAGAACTCTGACCCTGAGTCAGTGTCACTCTCAAAAATGTGTGCCATAATTATGTCTAAGTGCTTGTAATTATTATAGATAATTGTTTATTGTACTGAGATTAAATCTGCAATGGCTTAATTTGGTAGTTTTTTTACTATCGAAAATTTATGCAAATTAGAATTTATGTGTATGTTCTGATTTGTCAATTCTAAATATGCAAATTAGTATATGCAATACCATTGGATCGTCAAATATACTTTCTAAATTCAAAGACTTTTAATTGTTTCATTCCAAGACAGGGTCATAAATGCCAACCCCTCCAAACCACAACCCCTTTCCCCAGCTTGATATGTCATCTGTCGTCTGCACAAGCGACGATTTGGGCTTTGAACTCGTGTGCCAGAGTGATTTATGACCCTGTAGGCAATATGGTTATGACCCTTTGGGCAATATGGTTATAACATCTGGAAGCTACCATTACGTAATAAAAGATGCACACGTGTTTAAAAAATAAGTCAAGCGATGTAGTATAATAGCGGACGGGCAATTATAAACTCGAAATAAGAAGCAGTATATTATATAACTATAAAAAAACAACCTATTACGACGAGTGAAGAATACCAAGATTATGTAAAAAAATATTATTTTCTGAATGCTCAATCGCAATGTAACAAACTGAAAATCAATAATGCTTACACTTTAATTACTATTCTTGAATAAACTTACAGTATTGCACTTTTGTCTTACAATATAACTACGATAAAGCGCATGATTATTTTTGGCGCGAAAAAAGCACGTGCTGTTCAAGTTCCCGCCGATCAATAGCGTAAAGCTTGGGCTATTCATTTAAAAAGATAAGAATAATGCAATGAGAATAGAATAATGCAGTATCATTTAACTTAGTTTTACACAGCATCCGATTGGAGAATTAATCTTAAATTATAAAATAAGCAGTTAGGCGACTTATTTTGGAGCAAATAATTATGATAGCTTTGTCAAATCGCTAGAACAAAAGCCACTCGATTTATTTTCTATTTGATCGCGATCGTTCACACGAAACATAGGTGTTGAAATCCAGCTTTATAAGTAATTGTGCCCCCTACCGCTTTATACATAAAGGTTGTCATCGTCAACCTGTAAAATGTAGTTTTTACTGCCACCCCTCATTCCCGACCCCTTAAATATTTATGATGCACAAGCTTCTTACATCTGAGCTAATTCAGGGATTATAATGATCTTATATTCATCCTGTAAATATCGTTTTGGGTATATATATATATGACTTGAATTCACAGCAGATGCATATTGTCATATCACATATAAGTTTATTATTATCCGTGTATTCACAACAAAATACTAACTTTGATTAACAGACGTAAGGGGACATTTTTATTACCGGATTAACATTCCATTTTTGGAAACAGAAGTGACAAATGACATGTGTTTATTCAAGCCAGACTCTTGTTTACTACATCGTAAATCAGCCATTTTGACACATTTCTAAACCATGGCAGGTGACGTCATTAGCGTGTGATCAATAGGATATATTTATATGATATTAATTATTGGTAGTTTTAAATAGCTAGTGACGTGTATGGGTATTTTCCATTAAAAAAAAAACGAGACAAGCACGCGTCAAGCATGCGCTGTGAACTTTTAAGGCGTGTTTAACCTCTGTCTCTTTTAGTCGCGATTTTCCGAAAATCTTGAATAGTAACATCATCTTTTTTCATTATTTATATAATTAATTACTGTACGTGCTAACATAAATGTATCAGATTATATCAGAATAACAAACAATTAACGGCTTTATCAAGAATAGAAGTTGCCAGCGTATTTTTTTCGTTTAGGTCGCTTCTGAAACCCAAAGCAGACTACCTGTGTCATTATGACCTCGCCACGTGATATATGGTTTCCGCGAATTTTATTGGTCGTTATAAATACGAACAATCTCTTGTACATTATGTTGGTCAAAAATGGGTCAACCATGCGGAAAAGGCACGAGACTGAAAGAAAACATCGATGTTTTAGTGCTGTTGTATGGATTTTACTCATGTCGCGAATGGATTAATTTATTCAACAACTTTACATAATGACAAGGTTATTTTATTGCATAATTCACTTTATTCTGTATCATTAGTGATACAAGTAACATTTAATAGGCGTTTTTGATCGTTGATGATGTTTATTTTGACAATTGAAAATGAGAGGCGTAGAATCGCGTATCTATCGGGTTATCGATAGAGCGTAGAATAGCGTATGTATGAGGCTATCGATAGAGGAGTAGAAAAGCGTATCTATCAGGCTATCGATAGAGGAGTAGAATGGCGTATGTATCAGGGAAAGGGTTAAGTAGCAAAGATAAAGTGCCATCAGTACATGTTAAGGTTTTCGAATCAAAAATTGAATTCCTTGTCGATACAGGCTCGAGTGTTAATATTGTGAATGAAGATGTGTTTCAAAAATTAAGACCCAAACAAGCACTGAGACAACCTGTACCCTTAATATTTGCATATGGGTCGTCAACACCATTAAATGTCGTAGGTTTTTTTGTTGCAGAGATGACATTTAAGAACAAATCCATAAAATCAGAGATTTATGTTGTTAAAACGAATGACTGTAGGCATTCCAGCTGTCTGCTGGGGGCAAAAACTGCCCAATCGCTGGACATCATCCACTTTGCTTTTAGCTCTGTTTCCGCTTGTTCTGTTCCAGAGCAGTACCCTCCCCTTTTCGATGGCAAGATGGGCAAGATCGAGGGGACGAAGGTGAAGCGCCACATTGACAAGGAGGTGCCTCCAGTTTCGCAGCGTCATAAACGTATTCCCTTTCATGCACGTAAGGATGTTGAGGCAGAGCTCAAGCGTCTTGAGGACCTCGACGTAATTGAACCGGTTTCAGGACCGACCCCTTGGGTCAGCCCAGTTGTTACTGTCCCCAAAAAGTCTAAGGGTGTCCGCGTCTGCAATCGACATGAGGGAGGTCAACAAGGCCATCACACGAGAGAAACACCCTATGCCAACGGTCAAAGACCTGATGGCTGATCTTAACTCTTCTGTTGTTTTCAGCAAACTTGACCTTTCAAACGCCTATCACCAGTTGGAGCTCGACGAAGACAGTCGATACATCACCACGGTTCGAGGCGTTATAAGTGGTTGTTATTTGGGGTGAATGCAGCATCAGAGATCTTTCAGAAAAAATTTGCTGACTTGTTGTCTGACATTCCAGGTGCGAAGAACTTGTCTGATGATATTATCATTCATGGAAAGTCACAGGCGGAGCATGATCGAGCTTTGAAGTTAACGTTAGACAGGCTTAGTAGCAGTGGTGCAAAGCTGAACAAAGAAAAATGTATTTTCTCTGTCAACAAGATCACTTTCTTTGGGCATGTTTTCAGCAATGTGGGAATTTCAGCGGATCCAGCAAAAATCAAAGACATTGTTGGTCAGGCAGCCCCACAGAGTCCAGGTGAGGTCAGGTCGTTCCTCGGTATGGCCCAGTATGTTGCTCAGTTCATACCGCACTATGCAACTTAAACTGAGCCTTTGAGGCGACTTACAAGGCAAGATGTGCAGTGGTCATGGTCCGATCACGAACAAACATCTTTTGAGAGTCTCAAATCTGCACTCTCAAGTGCACAGGTGATGGTATATTTTGATCCAAACAAATGTACCGAAGTTCTTGTTGACGCATCCCCTGTAGGTGTATCTGCCATACTTACTCAAGAAGGCAGAGTTGTCTGCTATGCAAGCCGTGCCTTAACTGATGTTGAACAACGGTACTCACAAACTGATCATGAAATGCTAGCTGTGGTATATGGTGATGAAACTTCCCTTTGTACCTATTTGCATTGTATGGAACGATGGTGTCTACGCCTGATGCCGTACCAGTTTGTCTTGGAGTAACGTCCTGGCAAGACAAATCCCGCTGACTACATGAGCAGACATTCACATGACAAGCCAAATAGGGACAATGCTGCAGAAGCATATGTTGCTTACATAAACCAAAGGCCATGACCTTAGAAAATGTTAGACGTGCCACGCAAGAGTGCACTATTCTGCAACAGGTCATGATTGCGATTCAAAGTGGTAGATGGTGGGGTAGCCCAAATCTTACACCATTTGTTCAATTCAGAAACGAGTATTCTATTGTTGATGGAGTCATACTGCGTGACCATCGTTTGGTCATTCCCGCCTCTCTGCAGCGTCGTGTTGTTGAACTCGCTCATCATACTCACCAGGGTATAGTGAAAACCAAGCAGCTGATCAGAGAGAAGGTATGGTTTCCTGGCATTGACAAACTAGTTGAGGATACTGTCAGAGCTTGTGTTCCATGTCAAGCTTCGTATCCAGGGCCAAGTAAACGTGAACCTGTGAGCCCAACAGCTCTCCCGTCGAAACCTTGGTCCGAAGTCGCAGTGGACTTTGGTGGTCCTTTTCCATCCGGTCAATACTTGCTTGTTGTTATTGATAAACACAGTTCGGAGGTTGAGATTGTATATTCAACGTCTGCAAAAGTTGTATTATCTAGGCTGAGTGCCATATTTGCACGCCATGGTTATCCTGATGTTGTGAAATCTGATAATGGTCCACCGTTTCAAGGACATGAGTTTGCAGATTTTGCTGTGACGTGTGGTTTCAAGCACCGAAGAATCACTCGGTTATGGCCTGAGGCCATTGGAACGGTTGAGCGATTCATGGGCACTCTAAATAAGTTTGTCCGTGCTGCTGTTGCTGATAACCGTGATTGGAAAACAGATCTTTCCAGCTTTCTCATGCACTATAGGGCCACACCTCAAAGTGCTAGTCAAATATCACCCTTCAAGGCACTGACTGGTAGGAAGATGAATGTAGGACTCCCAGAGATTCCTAAACTAGAACCAACTTCTGTCCCTACACGCCTGTCACACAATGATGCAGTTAGTAAGGCCAAGATGAAGGTGTATGCAGACAAGAGAAGACACACCACCCAATCTAATCTGTCTCAAGGTGACCATGTCTTAGTCAGTCAGCGCAAGCTAGATAAGCTTACACCGCCTTATAACCCAGACCCGTATACTGTCATAGAAAAAAGAGGTAGCATGGTAATTGCTGGTCGTGATGGTCATACCATTACCCGCAACTCTTCACATTTCAAACCGGTTAAGGCGGAACTATCAGTCCGGGATGAGGACTTGGGGCCTGGCGCAGCACAAGATCCCCCTGATGACTTCCCGAAGCAACCTGCTCCATGCCCGCAAGCTCTTTCTCCTGTAAGACCTATGCCCACTCCTATCTCTTCTCCTGCTCCTCCTAGGAGAAACCCCAGTCGTTCAGCTGGAATGCCAAAGAGATTTAATGATTTTGAATTAGGCTAAGTTTAGGGTTAAACAGAGCTTACTAAATACAAGTTTAGAGAAAATGTTTTTGACAAATAATCAATCAGTACTGTTTTAGTTTGCAAGCTATTTTTGTACAGTTTACTCTAATGTTGTAAATTTTCCTTTTCATTATTTTTTTTATGTCTCTGTTTCTGCAAATGTCTCATTTACAATTGTTCTCTGACTTTAGTTTTGAGATTAATATCCATAGTCATTTCATTATCAGTATTAAATGAGCTTATAGGCAATTATCTCTACATATTTTGGTATGAATCTAGTCAGTTTATTAATCAGTGCAAATAACATTTAAATGAATGTTCTAGTCGAATCCAGTCTGCAATGTACCATTAAATTAATCAATGATGTTATTTTGGTCATTAAATACATTGCTGTTTGTACCTATTTTGATGTTGTGCTATTTTGATGTTTACTATTGGTTTGCAACATGTATTTCTGTATTGCATGTATTGATGTTTAAAATGCATTGATGATCATTTATGTTCATATATATGCAAGTATCATGTTGTAAATATTCAATGTCACTTTCAGTATTAGTTTGTCAGTATTAGTTTGTAGTTAATAGTTTAAACTGAGTTGAACCAATAATGAGTGTTAATTTGGACAATATGTGTGAAGAACTACATATGGACATTACAGTGATTAAGATCGTGAAGGAACATTTTCCTATTCATAGGACGTTACAAGTTTTATTCAACGTTGGGAGGAATGTAGTGTTTATCCAAGGGACGCAATCGATGCCTTGCTTAATTATATGTTTGCTTACTGATTTTCACGATGCTATAATATTATGCCATGCTAGTTCCGGTTTCAAGAAATAAACATGATCAACTCACGAGCTGAGTAACTGTCTTATTTGCTTAATAATCAGAACATTAAATTATCTTTAAAAATGAATGAGTTATGATACAATCAATTTGCTTAGTAAGTTCTTACATAATGTCCAGGAAAAACCCAGCAACAGCTGGAATTTCATCTTATATAATGCACAGCAGGTGAGGGGTTAAGTTACAATCGATGCATGGCGCCTGCTTGAAATGTCCATTTTGTTGAATAAAATGTGTTTGTTTTCTGTTACGGAACAAATCTAGTCTAGCGGATCGCGATAAAATCAATGTGTCGTCTCTGATATGTCTGGTGCTGATACCCCCCGCTAAGATTACTCATTATGAAAAGCTAGCGAACTAAAGTTCTGAAACAAAATGTAAGATATTATGGTCGGCGATTTCAGCAGTCCGCTAAGCTAGATTCTTCCCACTTTCTATTTTTCTCGGCGATCTCTGGGTAGGAGGTGATTTCATTGCTTCAAGTTCATTCTGTTGTTAGCTGTTATCAAGGTAAGACAAACGATTTATTATTCAATCTATGTAGAATCTAAGTGTAAATGTAAATTATTTCCATTCCATTAATGATTGAGTCTGGGCCCATAGTTTCGCCAAACTAAAATAGACCGACATCATCAGTCATCTAGCTCTGATTACTATTTAGAACAATCTGATTTGCAGGAGATAACAAGAGATTCTAGAGCCAGATGTGTAGCCACATAATCCAAAATTGGATGTTTTGGCCCATTTATATTGTTTTCAAAGTTTGATTTTATTAACATTTAAAACATGAAAATAACTTAATATAAGTTCATCTGAAAGGTACTACTCATATTTATTAATACATTCAATGCAGTTTTGATTCAATTGGATCAGTTATCCAATTTAAAAAAATAAATTAAATTTAGTTGACAAGTTAAGTGCATTCCTCTTGAATTCTTATAGAAGGACATGCTCTTTACCCTCTCAGTAATTTTGGAAAAATATAGATCTAGGCTTGTCCGTGGATACCGGTTTTTCATTTTAATTTTTTGATGAAAATATGGTTGTGTTACCTTTATTATTTTTTGGCATACAGACTTCTTTACACCTCTTGCAAACAGGATATTTAGGACACAGTCAAAGGTGTGTCCTGTTTGCAAGATGTGTGAAATGTTTTGTTCAGAAACTTTTTATTACCAAGCCTTTGCAAAAATAGTGATTTCAAGAAGTTGCCTTCAAAATATTCATGGGATTTTTTTTTATTTCAGGGACAGATGATTGTCATGGAAGTACCGGTGCATCCGATGAACCAGGTGTTTCAAAACCCGAGAGCAGTGGTAACTCGTCTACAACCAATGCAGTTGGTTCTGGGGACAATGCTGGTTCATCTTCGCATAGCTCTGAACCAGCTGATAACATGAGTAAAGGAGTTGAAATGGAAGTGCTGTCAATCGATCCAGTTGTATCGGCTTCACAACAACAAGGAGCCAAACCCAAACAGCCTCAACTCTCTACTGTAGCTTCTAAACCAGAGGAAAGCAAGGTTACTCGTACCCAAAAACCATTTTCTGACGAAGAATGTCTTAAATTAGTAAAAACATTATTTGATGAATCTGAGAATAAGGTACACAACAGGTATCTTTGTCAAGAGAACCTTTGTATAGATATCTCAGAAACTGAAAAGAAAAGGCTGCTTCCGAAAAAATTTAATCACAACAAACTCTCAGATTATTGGTGGTTTTCTTTTGTGGAGGGTCAGGGCATGTTCTGCATATTGCGTAAAAAACATTGCATGAAACACTCTGTAAATAAAAGAGATGTTTTTGTTAATACACCTGGTACAAGGTATTTAGAAGATGCCTTGAAGAGTCATTCTATATCTAACATCCATAAGTCTGCAATTGAAACTGAAATGGTTCATAAGATGTCAGTTTTTCATACAGAAATTTGTCACAAGAAGAATGTTGATACATCATTATATGAAAAGGTATTCTCAACTGCTTACTTTCTTATGAAAAACTTTATGCCAATTAGAAAACTGACATCAATGTTGAGCATGATAGAAACTGTGTATGATTACCAAAATCTGAAGTACTTTGACCATAATTCTGTTGGTTCACAGAGAGAGTTTTTCCTAATTTTAGGCAAAGCTGTGAAAGAGTGTGTGTTGGAAAAAGTAAAGAGATGTGGTGCATTCGGCATACTTACTGATGAAGCGTCTGACATAAGTGTTACGGAACAGCTCATAACATTTGTTCAGTATTTTTATCAAGAATCAGGCAATGTTCATACATCATACTTGTCCTGCCAAGACATACTAGAGAAAGCAAGCTCAGCTAATGCCCAGACTATTTCAAACCTCCTTGTAGGTACTGTGCAAAGTAGCGGACTTGACATTAAAAAGATGACTGGGTTTTCCTCAGACGGTGCGGCTGTCATGGTGGGTAAAAAAGGAGGAGTGGCTGCACTACTGCGTTCAAAGAGTCCTGCTCTAATAAATGTTCACTGTTTTTAGGCCTCTTTTCATTGTTGGTGACACTCACAGGGATGAATCTCCACCACTTGAAACTCACAGGGATATGGCTGGACCCCTCGTCAACTACAAGAATAGGTCTTCTCTTGTACCTCACAGAGACAAGTCTCCTCCACCTGTCATGGACAGCTCTCATTATGTCAGTCACATGGAAAAACCTGCTCCCCATCATACAAAAAGACTGACTGAAAGAGATGAGTCTCCTCATCCTGTTACTTTGGAAGGTTTTGGTATAATAGGGTAAGTAGAAGATCTGGGGCCGTATTCATAAAGCTACTTAAGAAAATTTCTTACTTGAGTGAAAATTTCAAATCCAGATTTCTTTATTTTTACTGGTACTACTTCAATGAAACTGTGCATGCTTATGAAAAACATTGAAAATTTCAAATCCAGATTTCTTTATTTTTACTGGTACTACTTCAATGAAACTGTGCATGCTTATGAAAAACATTGTTTTTCATAAGTAAGCAAAGTTTCATTGAAGTATAATTGAAAATAAATCAGAAATATGCATTTGAAATTTTCAATTAAGTTAAAAAAATCTTAAGTAGCTTTATGAATACGGCCCCAGGTGTACCAAGAAGCCAAACTATTTAAATGTTGATTATGCCCCAGGAGAATATTGTTTTGTCATTTTGGTTTTTGTGTCCATCTTTTAGCAACATTTACAAGCGCAATTAGTAGATTTTCATGACACCAATTTCATGCCTCTGCTTTAACTCATTCCCTCATAGAAACACCTTTTAACACCTTTGCAAACAGAGCACACCCAGATTAGAAAGATTCTGTAAGAGCCATCTGATCAGGATCTACTGTTATCTAACTGAATATGAAAGCTTTTTATGAAAAATTTGTATAAGACGTAAGAGACACAATAATTATTTAAGCCCTTTTGTTAGATCTAAGTTTGCCCCTTGGGTAGGGGTGTCATTTTGTTTAACAGAAGCAGGGTCGTATCTTATGTATAGGGCATGCTTGGGGTTCGCGGACATGCTTGATTTGAACCCCGGACTTGCCGCTCAGGAAGCACATTCTCTACCTCTGAGCTATTGCAGCTTTTACGTATAAACTTGCCTTTTTATTCTACAGAGCCAAGGAGGAGATTGAGATTGCCTTTCTCAAAGAGGAGATATACAAACTTAAAAGAAGAGTACGAAAGCTGGAAGACGGAAGAAAAGTGGAGGACAGGTCCTCAAATGGAGGCCCCAAGGACAGAGCAGAGCTCATTAAACTAGTAGAGCTAGAAACCAGCCAATTCAAAGCCGTGAAAACACTACTAAACAAATTGTTCACAGAAGACGAATTGTTATCGCATTCCGTTAGTGGTAAAGCACCCAATTGGACAACCAAAGCAAAGCCAAAATTTGATGGAACCAAATTTAACTTGATAACTAGCATACTAAAAGAGAAGTTCCCAGCACTGGAAGCAAAAGACATTACTGCAAAAGTGCAAGCCGTCCAGAAAAATGCTCAAAGAAAACTGATTAGCCCCCCGCCTATGAAATAGGGAGGGGCATACTGAAATGGCGTTGTCTGTCCGTCCGTCCGTCACCTGTGTTTTCTCAGTAACTAGCCGGTAGAATTTCATGAAACTTAAAACAAATATGAACCACTATACCGGGATGATGCCCATCCAATTTATTTTTGGATTGGTCAATTTTCCTTGGAGTTATTGCCCTTGATTTCTTGAAAAACCCACATTTACAGCCATTTCTCGGTAACAAGCTGGTAGAATTTCATGAAACTTTAAATATGAAACAATATACTGGGATGATGACTGTCCAATATTTATTTTTGATTGGTCAACTTTCCTTTCAGTTATTGCCCTTGATTTTTTGAAAAACCCGCGATTACATCCATTTCTCAGTAACTAGATAGTGGAAATTCATGAAACTTGAAATAAATATGAAGCAACATACTGCAATGATGCCTATTAAAAGACATTTGGAATGGGTAATTTCTATTAGAGTTATTTGCTCTTGATTTATTGATAAATCCATGTTTGCAGCCATTTCTATGCAACTAGCTGGTAGTTTCATGACACTTACAGTGCAGACACTGATCAGAAGACTCCTACTCCTATAGGGGTCATCTGATCTGGGTCTACACTGTTTGTAAATGTAATGTATATATAGTTGTGTTGAGAGGTCTAAGGGTTAAGGTCCCTTTTATCACGGTGAATCATAATATTCACAAGAAAGGCCTGTATACCAGGGTTTTAATTGTTTTCTTGTTCCGCTGAAAGGCACCGTAATAAAGCTAAATTGTTGTTCTGTTTTATTCTGTTAGAAGTGGTCCAGGGTATATATCTTTGTGACATTCATTTGTTTTCTCATTATGAGCACATTGTGAGATTTTGAGATTGTTTGATGTCTGTCCACCTTTCCTAACTTGTCAAGGCCCAATACACCACAGTACAAACATGTTTGAGCATGGTCTTTATGGCAGCCACAGCTGTATGGGTCAAAACTTGTTCGACCATGGTCAACACATGTTTGACCATGGTCAACACAAAGTCAAACATGTTTGACCTTGTTTTCAGGGGCGGCAATATACCACAACCTTGGTCAAAACATGTTTAACCATGGTTCGTTTTGGGGACCATGGTCAAGCATCTTTGACCACGGTCATTAGGTGACTTTGTTACATGGATAAACATGGTCAGTCTTTTTTCATGGTTGACCATGTCCAGAAAGGCGGCAATATACCACGGCATGAATCATGTTTGACCATGGTTCATCCATGGTCCACACACGGTCAACCCTGTTTTTTAATCATGGTTGATCATGTATGAAACATGGTCAATCATGTTTTAACCATGGTTATTTCACAGGGGTTCTCCTTCGCACGGGACGTTTTGACGATATAAGCCAAGCTGGAATATGCCACGACAGACAGCGGGCTGAGCAGTTTGTACGACGACAGCTGCAAATATTTTTAAATACCCAACTGTAAGGAGAAGCTAGGAATGTAAGTATCTACATTAATGTATACGAAGCGTTCAGATTGCATCGACTACAAAAACTGTTGTGTGCTCCCTTCCCATTTTAGAATTGTCGATTTGACTAAAACCATAGAACCGAGTAAACCAGTCTATTTCACCACGAAAATGGCGTCGGAAACCGCCTTTCTTCTGTCGCTGTTTCTTTATATCCAAATTTACATTACACTTTGTGCTCAATTTCATGGTGATGAACATTGCAATGACAAATCAATGTGCGTGCTATTTGAAGTTACATTTACCAATCTTTAATGTGTCAGATCATGATTTTTTTAAGGTACAAATAATCTTAACTTTATAACTAGTACACTTTCTAAACTTGACAGTTACAAGAGGGTCTACGCCTGCAACACTCTCCTCCTTGCCGCCACCAGCCAACGCTGTGAGCACAAATCAACATACCTTGCCGCCACCAGCCAACACTGTGAGCACAAATCAACATACCTTGCCGCCACCAGCCAACACTGTGAGCACAAATCAACATACCTTGCCGCCACCAGCCAACACTGTGAGCACAAATCAACATACCTTGCCGCCACTAGCCAACGCTGTGAGCACAAATCAACATACCTTGCCGCCACCAGCCAACACTGTGAGCACAAATCAACATACCTTGCCGCCACTAGCCAACACTGTGAGCACAAATCAACATACCTTGCCGCCACTAGCCAACACTGTGAGCACAAATCAACATACCTTGCCGCCACTAGCCAACACTGTGAGCACAAATCAACATACCTTGCCGCCACTAGCCAACACTGTGAGCACAAATCAACATACCTTGCCGCCACCAGCCAACACTGTGAGCACAAATCAACATACCTTGCCGCCACTAGCCAACGCTGTGAGCACAAATCAACATACCTTGCCGCCACCAGCCAACACTGTGAGCACAAATCAACATACCTTGCCGCCACTAGCCAACACTGTGAGCACAAATCAACATACCTTGCCGCCACTAGCCAACACTGTGAGCACAAATCAACATACCTTGCCGCCACCAGCCAACACTGTGAGCACAAATCAACATATGGAAACAAAACTCGGTATTCGGTAAATCGCGCATTTGTTGAGGGCAAGCTTGTTTTTACGTTGTCAATACATAGACTTTATTCTAAGTATCATTATTATAAATAATACAATTATAATCTTTATTTCAACCATTAACATTTTATATATTTGGCAGATTTCACGAGAGCTAGTGTTACATGGACAGAAAGCATAAAAATGTATTGTTTTGTGATCTATACCAATTATTTACATTTGTTTTGAATGAATATGATACTTTGTGTAATAATACATAAAACTAATAAATTTTCAAATTAATTGACCCTTAAGTTATTTCCTTGTGTTTTATTACATGTAGCAGATTAGCCAAGAAGAGGACGGAATATACTCCCGTTAAGATCATATAGACTTTTTTTAAATGTTGTAGAACAAATTGCAGATTTGTAAAACAGATTAAGTTATTCAGGATGTATCCAAAATAAATTCAAAAGGGTAAATTGTATGTTTTTCCTCACTTTTTTTCTTCTTTTTTTAAGATTTTCATTTTTTTGTCGAAGATGGTCAGAGAGGCCATTTTCTGTCCCCTGTGTTATGCGTAACATTAGCAGATAGCATGGTCCTATTTTTTGCCTTGTGTTTGGAGTGGTGATAGAAATGTGACGTAAGCAGTGTGAGTTTGTTATTTGAAAGCCCTATGTCTTATTAAAAGGTCAAATACATCAGAGAACAGCTGAAATGTAGGTGTTTTTTTCCATACTAATGTTACGAACGTTACGGAATTTTTATTTCTGTCTGCATGGCCCGTAACGCTCTCTATGGAAATTTACTGTGATTTATACCTAACCGCGCACATGTACCCACAATGCATCCGTGTTTGAAAATGGCGACTGTATAGCCGCAACAGAAATATGTCGGAGGAAACATTGAGCGTAAGTATTGATATTGAAAATAGCTATCGAAATTTTCTGTCCAGGGTTGGTAACGATAGTGAAGTGGAACGTTTTCATTGATTTTCTCTTTAAAAAGCATTATTTAAGTATGTTATTGGAGCGATGATTACTGTTTCGTTCGGCATGCGTTGAAAACACAATCGTAATGCAACGGAACACAAAACATTACTTTCCCTTTGATCGAATGGGACATTTTGAAAACATATCGTATTGAAACGTTCATGTTTGGACAGAATATAATTTTCTAACGTTAATCTTGGACAGAATAGAAGTTTGTAACGTACATGTTCAGTGATTGTGAATGTTATGAATGGACCGAAAATATTGCTTACTTGACGGACCTTTTTAAATCAAGTAGTTAAACAATAATATTATTTAGAAATGCTAAATTGCATTTATTACTTGATATGGAAACCTTGCTGATAGTTTTCATGGACATTTTGTGTTAATTGTCCGCTGTAAGGAGCCTCACACTGCTAGTGTTATGAATGTTACATATGGACAGAATGTTGCTGAATTTTAAAAACTAAAAACTTAAGATGTTGATTACATTGATTGATCTTCTGCCATCCCCACTTCTCCTATATTTTTGTACTAGATTTATGATTCTGACAAGCTGCCCCCAACCCCTGACTTTTACAAATATCTATAGTTGAAATCTGAAACTTTGTTTGAAGGTTATTTGCGTTGAGAACCTCATTACGATCAATTCAATGAAGCGCTGCAGCGTTACTTATCCCCATACATGTGGCATGCCAGAAGCCATATTGGTCTGAGATGTCATTGAAAAAACATGAATAATTCTATCTTTGTGTTTGTTTTATTTAAAGGATCCCACTACCCTGGACAGGCAGGATCCCACTACCCTGGACAGGCAGGATCCCACTACCCTGAACAGGCAGGATCCCACTACCCTGGACAGGCAGGATCCCACTACCCTGGACAGGCAGGATCCCACTACCCTAGACAGGCAGGATCCCACTACCCTGGACAGGCAGGATCCCACTACCCTGGACATGCAGGATCCCACTACCCTGGACAGACAGGATCCCACTACCCTGGACAGGCAGGATCCCACTACCCTGGACAGGCAGGATCCCACTACCCTGGACAGGCAGGATCCCACTACCCTGGACAGGCAGGATCCCACTACCCTGAACAGGCAGGATCCCACTACCCTGGACATGCAGGATCCCACTACCCTGGACAGACAGGATCCCACTACCCTGGACAGGCAGGATCCCACTACTTTATATAGACAGAATCTGAAAGCGAACAACAGAAACAGATATAATCAGTATTTAGAGAAGCAGAAGGAAAGAAGTAAAGATTACAGACAGCACATTAAAAATGATCCAGAGAAAATGAGAACAAGAGGCACATCAGTGCCTGTGCTCCACTGGCCAAAAGGTTCAAGCAAAGACCACCTAACGAACATTTTCGTCAAGTTTCATAGAAATACAATCATCAATTTTTGAGGAGAAGTTATTTAAAAAAATTTTTTTACTTTAATAGCTCTGGCTGCCATGTTGTGCAGTGGACCGAAATGATTTGGGCAATTTGAGTAAAGGAGCACCAAACAAACATTTCTGTCAAGTTTTATCGAAAAAAGGTCATCGGTTTCGACGACAAGTCGTATAAAGTTTTTTTTATTTTTTAGCTCTGGCAGCCATGGTGTGCAGTGGACTGGAACCATTTAACAAATTTAGGTTAATGACCACCCAAGGAACATTTCTGTCAAGTTTCATCAAAATCTGATCATCGGTTAACATTTAATCTGAATAGATTATGAAGCAAATATCTAACCTGAACAAGAACTGACGAGATAGAATCGACTTGGTGTTTCACTTACACTTTTCGGCCATTTAAGTTACTAAAAATAGCTGTTTCATAAACTTTCAGAATGTCACTTAAACGAAAATTAATGTTCAGTCTATATATACTTTCCTATCAGGGCTTTTTCTATAGTACCCATGGGTCCGACTATCGGACCCATTCCCAAAGCAAAATATAAGATATTTTTCCCAATCTTCAGAAAAAAATCCCAATCCAAAAAAAAAAAAATTTTTTTTTTTTTTAGAAATTCTTTATACCTGTACTGGTTCATTTTCAACATTCTAATAAATTACGTGATGTGAAGTTTTTTTGGTACTTGAACTCAGAAATCATTGATTTTCATCACATTCAGAGATATGAAATATCTGTCATGATTTATTGAAATAGATATTTACACCCCAAGGATTGATATTTCAGCCATTGTGGGTCTTTTAAAGAGAAAATAAACTAATATTAAATCATTTCCTAATTCACAGGAGACTAGACAGCTTTTTCTTTTCACTGTAAAATTTCCCAATTTCCGCATTTTCACGACGCAAAATTTCCCAAAATGTCTAGGGTCTTTTTCCCAAAATGGGCAGAAAAAGCCCTGCCTATGTATAAATGTAAGGTTTTTAAATTGATCTTTTTGTGAGAACTTTATGCTTATATGTTTACTCATAAATTATTATTGTTTAAAAATTATTTAAAGATGCTATACGTGAAAAATTAAGACATTATTTTTTTTCTATTAAAGGGAGGTAATTCAGTAGTAAAATGTAATCAAAGCTATTAAAGCATGGCATTTCTTTTCTAACCATGTTGATATTATTACAGTCTATTCAAGCAAGATGCCTTTTGTTTTTACATAGTACCCATAGGTTCTGAAAAACAAGGAGCACTATTCCCAACAGAAGGATGTCACTCCCTATCACTGCATGAGCATCATAATAAAGAAATGTTTACTCAAACTGCAAGCTGCTCAATTGAAATAGGTATTTACCTCAAGCATACAGTTTTATAATGTGGCAAAATAGTCGGACTACTAGATTGTCATTCGGACTAGTAAAATATGCCATTATGCTAGTCCAACTGGCTAGTAGGTTAAAATGTTTTTCGTGAAGACTGCGGACGAGAAGTCCTTAAAGGTTTTTCTATTTTTAACTCTCGCAGCCATGTTGTGCAGTGGACCGGAACCATTTGGGCAATTTTGGTTAAAGGGCATCCCGATGAACATTTATTAGTAGGTTAAAATGTTTTTCGTGAAGACTGCGGACGAGAAGTCCTTAAAGGTTTTTCTATTTTTAACTCTCGCAGCCATGTTGTGCAGCTGACCGGAACCATTTGGGCAATTTTGGTTAAAGGGCATCCCGATGAACATTTATGTAAAGTTTCATCAAAATCTGATAATCGGTTTCTGAGAAGATGTAGTTTAACGTTTTTTTCTATTCTTAGCTCTGGTGCCCATGTTGTGCAGCAGACCAGAACTGTTTGGGCTATTTTGGTTAAGGACTACCCAAGTAACATTTCTGTCAAGTTTCATTGCAATACGATCATCGGTTTCTGAGGAGAAGTCGTTTAAAGGTTTTTCTATTTTTACCTCTGGGGGCCATCTTGTGCAGTGGACCGAAACCATTGAAGCAAATTTGATAAAGGACCATCCAAGGAACATTTCTGTTAAGTTTCATAAAAATCTGATCATCGGTTTCTGAGAAGATGTTCTTTAAAGGTTTTTCTATTTTTTTGCCCTGGCAGCCATGTTGTGCAGCGGACCGGAACCAATTGAGCAATTTTGGTTAAGGACCACCCAAGGAACAATTCTGTCAAGTTTCATCAAAATCTGCCTATCCGTTTCAGAGGAGATGTCGTTTAAAGATTTTGCTATTTTTAGCTGTGGCGGCCATATTGTGCAATGGACCAGAACCATTTGAGCAATTTTAATAAAGGACCACCCAAGGAACATTACTGTCAAGTTTCATCAAAATCTGCCGAACCGTTTCAGAGGAGATGTCGTTTAAAGATTTTGCTATTTTTAGCTCTGGCGGCCATATTGTGCAATGGACCGGAACCATTTGAGCAATTTTGGTAAAGGACCACCAAAGGAACATTCCTGTGAAGTTTTGTCAAAATCCGCTTATCAGTTTCAGAGGAGATGTCGTTTAAAGTAAAAGTTTACGCACGCACGCACGCACGCACGCACGCACTCACGACGGACAATCTGTGACGACATAAGCTCCATGGCCTTCGGCCAGTGGAGCTAAAAATGAGAGAAAAGGCCAAATTAAGGCAACAGAAGTTCAGAGAAAGACAGAAAGAAGCAGCCAAGACTCAGGAACCAACGACTTCATCAGTTGTGAAGGAGAAGTCAAAACCAAGATCAAGGGCAGAGTCAGAAAGGCTTAAAAAACAATGGCGAGAATCAAAACAAAAGTACAGACAAAACATGTCATCCAATAAAAAGGTCTGGGTAAGACGGAAAGACAGAGAACGAAAGCAGGAAAAAGCACAGCGAAAATATTCACAGACATCACCACATTCTGAAAGTGGGTTCAGGTCAAAGAAGACACTATACAATGTGACAACGAAAGCCAGAAAGGTACTGCCACAAAGTCCAGACAAATTTGCTTGTGTCATAAAGAACCTTGTACAGAATTCAACACCAAGAAAAAGACAAGCCACAGAAGACTTGATGGAGATAAGTCCAAAAGTTAGGAAAATTGACAAAACTAAAGAACTCTCAGAAAAAGTGACAGATACATGTTTACAAAATCAACAAGTTGCTAGTTCTCCAAAACAGGAGGATGCAATTGAAATTGGAGTTGAACAGAAAGAAAGGAGCAACACTACAAGAGTTACATGTAAACCAGGTGTAAAGTACACTAAGTGGTATAGAGTTTCACCTCAGACAGAATGTTTAGCTAGAAACTTCTATTTTCGTCCTTACATATCAACACCTCTACCACAAAAGCGATACGCGAACAAGCATGGGCCAGGATATCTAATGCAAGTTACACTTGCAGTTGCATTCGCAATGTTTAAGCAGGTCTACAAGGAGTGCAAGATAGGTTTCACAAAGTTCACAACGCTAAGACCGAAAAATGTTAGACTTCTTACAACAAAACACTGGAATTTTTGTGTTTGCACCGTTTGCCAGAATATTTCGTACAAACTGAAAGCTGTGACCAAGGTCTTGAACATCAAAGATTTCAATGAATTCCTTGACATTGTAATGTGTCCACGAAATGATGTGCAACGTTTCATTTCGTATAACTGCATTTTTAAGAAGTGTTCCAAATGTGGTGATACAAAGAAAAGATTGCTTGCTTACTTTGGAAATGAAGAAATTCAAAAGAATGAAACATTATTAACCTGGAATCACTGGGAGAGAGTTGTGGAAGACGGAAAAGCACGGAAGGTCCTGAAAACCAAGAGAAGTACTGTTCCAACAATGAAGGAAGAACTTCTCACCGATGTGATGAAACCATTACAAGGCACTACCGTATTATATCATGCATAGGACACACTTTTTTACCCCAATTATCGTCTTGAAAATTGCCTGCGTCCTTTCTATGCTATTAGAATTTCATCTGTTTTTTTCCAAGTCCATTTCAGGTCGAAAATATCGGACTGGGGAAGAACGTGGTAATAGTAAGTATCTGTACTGCGTCACCGAAGAGAACAACTGACATAGGTAAAATCACACAAGTTAACACACGCAGAAATATATTGAATGTTTACTTTAAAATGATTTATTGAGAAATAAATTGAAAACAAACTTGAGTGTTTACTTTTTTACAAAAGGGACGCTACTCACAAAAACTCGATATGAGTCAGCACTTTAACTGGATTGAGTTATAACGGCAACGGAAAATCGGGAAAGGAGGTACTTATCAATTAATCGTTGTTCATGATTTAAATGTTTCGATATTTTACAAAACATTTTGTTGTATGTTACTGTTTTAAAAAATTAATAAAGGAATGTGCATAACGCAAAGTAGCATTATTGTCACTATCAAATCTTTTCAAATGTGCGAAGGTGTGAAAAACACCTGCTGTCTGTCATTAGAAAAACATCAATAGAACAAACTATTGCGATGGTAATACCGTACTGTTGTTTGTTCGCACTTTACCTGAGGTACCTTCTGCTGGCAAGGCTAATTACCGACACGCAATAATTATGCTGACATGCTTTAATCCGCGCAGCGACAAGCCTTATCAAAACAATCATTAGTTTTGACAATACACAGTTTTGCAACGGTTGCAACGGTTGACTGTCATTCAGAAGGCATGTCGGGAGATGCAACGGTTGACTGTCAGTCAGAACTATTCTATTACAGCATTTGTATAAGTCTTATAGTATGCGTGAATGTTCTCAAAATGTCAAGACATATATCATTGTTGTGTACGCTTAATTACCAAAATACGATGATAATTATCGAAATACACAAGACACTTATCAAAATATGCCTTATATACATTTTTTTTTTTTATTCAATACATGTTAAAAATACATAACCAACCGCAATTTTTCGGCTCCGATTTTGACATTTTTCCACTGCGTCCTATCTTATATATTAAGGGATTTTACCCGTTTTCTCAACAATTTTTTTGTCTGCGTCCAATCTATGCTAGCGTCCTATACATGATATAATACGGTACTTTTGCAGAGCATCTTTTTACTGGACAGTGGCAGCAAAGGCAGTTTCATGAAATGAAAACAAATTTGCCAACACTGAGTAGTTCTTGTAATGGACTATGGGAAAAACAGATCAATACGATTTCAAGATGAACCTAAATCGGTGTATTATACAATACAACAAGTAACTATTCACCCTGTTGTGGCATTTTACCATTCGCCTGATGTTCCTCAGTTAACCGTGAGGGAATCCCTTGTTTTTCTGAGTGACGACCACTCACATGACCACCACGCTGTGAATCATTTTCTGGAACAAACCTGGACTACCTGAAAGAAGCAGAGATACCATTTAAGAAAGTGGTCGTTTTCTCAGATGGTTGTGCCGCTCAATACAAGGGGAAAGGCTCCTTTGCATATTTGAGCCTGAAAGATGTACATATTGAATGGAACTTCTTTGGTTCTGACCACGGAAAATCAGAATGTGATGGTGAAGTAGGATGCATAAATAGAGCTGTAGACATTGCCTTGCTTGGAAGAAAGGTGATATTTTGCAATTAAGATTAGAATTTCGTTAAAAAAAAAAAATATTTGTAGTGACAAAGTTTGTTTAATATTGCTCTTGTTTATTTGAATTGTACTATCCATTGTATTGTATGTATATGTTTCTTGCTAGGAACTTTGTAATAATGTTTTATGCAATGAAAGTTGGGAAGTTGGAAGTACTTACAAAATTTACTTTTAATCCACAGTTCGTCAAAAGTGTTCCTTTTAAGATCATTATACTAGCAAATTTTGTATTATGATACACAGTTTTCTGGGTCAAATGGAGGAAGGTATGTGTACATAAGCACACTTAAAGGAAATGTTTTGCGATAAATGATGATATTTGATATTTTAAATAAAAATATGTCTGTAGTGTTTTTGTTGGCATAATAATTTCTTTGAATGAATTTACAACTACATCACATGAAGTTTGAAAATTGTGATAAGCAATAATTAACCACTCTCGTTTTAAGAGTATGTTTAATGGTTATTATGTATAGTTTTATTAATTTAAAACATCAACCACCAAGTTGATTTGGAAGGGCTATAAAATGTGCATGTTGTTATGTGTAGTAACAATTCAAATATGCCAAAATATGTCTTGTATGTTTTTACAAGAAACAAAAAAGCCTTTTCACAGACTTCTGATTATTTTTTAATATTATATATATAATCATAAGCTGCCTATAAAAATAGAATGCTGTTACAATTTATAAAAATTTGTTTTATTGTCTATATAGTCAACAAATCCGAGCTGCCCAACTGCTGCGAGAGGCAGCAAATTTGCTGCAATCACCGGTAACTACTGAGGCAAGCACAGTACCACCATCTACTGGTACAACTTCAACCAGCTCTACACCAGCTGTCCAAGCTATAAGATCGTTATTTGGACCATATAACAGACGGAGCTATGGACGTCGAGGGGGGCGAGTTGGACAGCCTGAAAAAAGACAACCGGTGTTATATTGGACACATAAGTTTGTTGTCATTCCCAGATGCAAACAGGTAATAATGAAAAGCATTATGTTCAAAATTAAGCTGCATAATATATGATTCATTTCTGTTTTAAGCTCATTTGAGCACAACATGCTTAGGGTGAGCTATTGTGAAAGGACTCTGTCCATTGCGAGTCATCTGTCCGCCCGTCTGTTAGTCCGTCGTCAACAATTTCTTAAAATGACAACTCCTATACCGCTTGACTGATTTTCACTAAACTTTACAAGAATGATCCTTGGATGACCCTCTCTCAAAGTTGTTCAAATGGTGCCCGTCCATGGTACAAAAAGGCAGCAGGGGCTAAAAATAGATTTTCGAAGTGTAAACTTATAAAAAAAAACTGTCTGAATCTGCATGGTATGGGGCTTTAATAGATGGTATGTATCATAATTTAGTGATGATACCAAGTTTGTTCAAATTATGCCCCTGGTGTCAAAAATGGCCCCACTGCAAAGATTTACATAGAGATACATGCATAAGGAAAGATTTAAAAATCTCCATGCCTACAACTATAAGGTCTCGAACTGTGATATTTGGGTCTATAGGGTCAAAAATGGCCCGCCATGGGGGTCACATTTTATTTACACAGTTATATTAGGAAAACTTGTAATATCTTCAGCTACAAGGTCTAGATTTTTATATTTGGTGTTTAACATTTACGGATGATTGGTTACAATTCATACTGCCCTGGAGGACAAATTCTAGCACAGACAAAAGGGTCAGGTGAGCGGCTCAGGTCCCTCAGGGTCCTCTTGTTTAACATGAGTTGTGGCATTACTCTAGTATTCAATCACCAAAGTACTAATTTGACATGTGAAAATTCACAGGACAATTTTTAATTAAATGGCATTTTTGAAGGACATTTTAATTTTTTTCAAGAGACATTTACTACGATGCCAAAATTATACTTTTTTAAATGTCATTCTGTGCTCTTATTATTATTGCAAAGGTATTTCATGATAGCAGTTTTATAACAAACCATTTTACAGGACATAATGGCAGAAAAATATTAATTGATAGGATTTTCCAAATTTACCTCCGAAATATCTGATGAAGTTCCACCATGACTGTTAGGACTGCAACAACCTCCTGCTCCAGGTGTTATACTAACTGAGCTGCCTAAACTGTGATGATGTGCTAATTTATAAGTCACCAATTTAGTTTTAATGGTGCCGTGTCATACTATTTTGTAAATAAACAACTATTGTATTTGGGTCAGATTATTCTTCATTTGTTATTTTAGGAAATGGTACCAAATAGGGAAGAAAAATATGGGCTGTACTCCATGGGATTTGGCGAGAAGCGTCTAACCATGGTCAAGTCAACAAATTCGTCGGGACTTTACCACTGCATTGGAAAATGCCTTCCCGAAATTAAAGGCATGTGGGGGTTATGAACTTCAAAGGACACCTCCTGGAAGTGGATATCCCTTGAAGTAATACCAATGCCCCCTGGAGGTTTCACTTCAACATATCTAGCAGATGAAAGCTGCCTGCAGGCAGCAGTTTGCTATCTTAGGCCTATACAAGAAGACCTTGATATCACAACTTGAGTAAGTATTCTAGGCTCTGTTTAAATTAAATATAGTAACATACTTGACTGTGTCCCTCCTGACTGGGAGTTAATTGTTACCAACAAGACCCTAGTTAATGCTAAACCTGATTTCTGGGCATCCCTGTCTATCTATGAATTCTTTTGAATCAGAGCTGTGGTAATGGGCTAATGCTACACATGATTTGATTATTAATTAGTGAAGTAGAGCATTGAATACTGATTTTAGGACAATAAATTCTAAACGTTACATAGGATTTTAATTCAAAAGTAGATACCAAAATTTCCTGCTGTGTGCTATGTTGCCATGCAAATTGCTCTGTTGGCTTGTATGATTAGTTTTTTTTATAAAATTATACTAAATAAATGTATCTTAGTATTAGGGCCTTAAATATAAATTTTCCTAGTACTCCCATTTTGAGCGATATTATAAAGAGGGCTGCTTTCTATGAAAACATACATGTGCAACAAGCTCCATGACACTGATACACATATGAACAAAAGCTATATATGACCTCTTGTTACAGAGATAAAAAATACTTCCTTTTTTTCTTGTTGTTTATATATAATGTAATCTTTTTTAAGACTGAAATGGACGGGGATCAACCAAGTGAGGCATGTCTGGAGTGCGGGGAAAACATTCCATTACCCCTGTTACGGGATCATGTGGATGGCTGCATTAACATCTGGTCTTATTTCAAACCATCTAATTTGTATGTCCCCACCCTGGGAAGCTTTTAGCTAAATTGTATAGAAATAGGTTGATATTTACATCTATCAATAATGAAAGTATGTGAACATTTTAAATCTAATCTCTAATGTGAGAGATTTATGAACATATTATGTATACTTTTTGCTACTATTTTTGACCTATGGTTGGTTAAAAAGGAAAGGATATTATTAAAGATATCAGAGATGTGTAATGCTAAGAGTTTTGTTTAATGAATTTGGTGTTACTTTATGGAATAGGTATAAGTGTTGTGCTTAAGTTGTTGTTTAAAATGTATAAAAACATGTGCACCTTTGATTCCCAACACAAGTGTGATTATAAAAAATATGTTGCTTGCTTTTCTTGTAAACCTATGTTTACTAAGCGAGAGGATACGGCAAGCAATCGAACCAGCCTCTTGGGCACGTATCAACAACAATCTGTGGTGGCTTTGTCTGTTAGTCCGCGATACCGCAAATCCCACAAATCCCACCCGCAAAACTCTTGTGTACAATTATTTTAATGCGGGTCATTGTCACTGGGCGAACCTCAAATACTTACACTCATGTGCTGAATGCGGGGAAGGCCACCCGGCGGCCCATTACCCTAGGCCACACACGATACAAAATATCCCCCGTTACCCTGCGGGAGCGACAGTTCGTGCCCGCCCCGACCAAGGCGACCAGATCAGGCCCAATATAACGGTGGTCGACACCAGATTCGGTATTCTTACATGTAATTTGTATGCAACTGAAATTGCCCCACCCCCCATCAACCTTAACACACTGTCAAAACTTCTTTTAAATTACAACGAGTCTGAGGCCGAATATTTGTTAAAAGGTTTCACACAAGATTTTAGCCTACATTATCAAGGCCCTAGACAGGAGCGTATGTCAAAAAATCTAAAATCAGCAATGTCAAATCCGCATATAATACAGCAAAAAATTAACAAGGAAATCACGGAAGGACGAGTCGCGGGACCGTTTACATATCAGCCACTGCCAAACTTTAGAATGATCCACCATTTATCTCACCCTCATGGCACCTCGGTTAATGATTTCATAGATCCTAATCTGACATCTGTGCATTATACCAATTTTGATAAATCGGTGGAGCTAATACAAGAGCTTGGCCAAGGTTGTCACTTGTTTAAAATGGACATAAAAAACGCATTCAAACTCATTCCAATAGAACCTCAAGATTTTCCGCTATTAGGTTTTCATTTTTAGGACTTCTTTTATTTTGATAAAACTTTGCCTTTTGGTGCGTCGATCAGCTGTACAACATTTGAACGTTTCTCAATGTTTTTAGAACATTGTGTTAAATGTTGTTTGTCATCGGGTTTGTTTATACACTACCTAGATGATTTCCTGGGTGGTGATAGGTCAAAATCCGCTTGTTCGCAAGTGATGAACACATTTGAAAAGATCATGCATCAACTTAATGTACCCATGGCTTCGGATAAGACGGAAGGCCCAGCGGAAGTTCTGGTTTTTCTGGGTCTGGAATTAGACACTAGGCAAATGGTCGTTAGGATCCCAGGGGATAAAGTCAAGGAGGTCATATCCAAAATCCAGGCTATACTACAGAAAGATAAGGCAAAGGTGAAGGAAATTCAATCCCTCATTGGCTCTTTCAATTTTTGTTGCAGGGCCATTGTGGCCGGGCGCCCTTTTTGCAGACGTCTCATCAACGCGATCTGTGGTTTCTCCAAGCCATTTTATTATGTCCGAATTAAAAAAGCAGTGAGGTTAGATCTGGCGATGTGGCTCTGGTTTTTTGAGAGATTTAACGGCATATCGGTTTTTCAAGACCATTTTTGGTTGTCGAATGAGGACGTACAGTTTTTCTCTGATAGCGCAGGAGGGCCAGGGCGTGGTTTTGGTTTGTTTTTTCAGGGTCAGTGGTTATTAGCGGCTTGGCCTGAAGAATGGCATAACGAGGGTATAACAAAAGACATCACAGTCCTGGAAATGTTTCCTATTTTAGTAGCTACATGTATCTGGGGCCCACGCCTTAGGAATAAGCGCATTAGGTTTAATTGCGATAACTCGGCCGTGGTACACATTTTAAACACGCTAACATCGAAATCTGACAGAGTTATGTCCATTGTTAGAACGATTACTCTGAAATCCCTCCAGTTTAACCTTCTTATTAGGGCCCAGCATGTAGCCGGCAATAACAACGGAATATGCGATGCTTTGTCCCGGTTTCAGATGGACAGGTTCAGACGCCTAGCTCCGGAAGCAGACCTGGAACTGCAGCTTCTTCCCGTACATCTGTGGAACGTCTTCAGCGTGGAGCCGTCGACCTTTTGCGACATGCCATTGCCCCTAACACACAATCAACATATAGAACAGGGTTAAATGCACTAAGGGGTTTCCGTCGGAAACTCAATTTCGACGATGTATGGCCAATTCCCGAACATCATATAGTAATGTTTATAACATACTGTTTTCAAAACAACTGCAGTGCAAGTACGATCAGGACATACATGGCCGGCAGAATTTTAAGGATTTTTCTACAGTTTTTGTTGTAAACAAACTGTTAGAGGGATGTAGCAGGGCAGGTCGACACCCGGTACAAGCCGACAAAAGGCGCCCAATCACACTCTGTATTCTCATTTCAATAACGGAGGCACTCCCTTTGGTGTGTTATGATGCATTCGAATCTAAATTATTCAAAGCTATTTTTACGTTGGCATACTTTGGGCTTTTCCGCATTAGCGAGCTAGTCGCCCCTGCAAACGCATGCGCAGGTAACCAAATACGCGGGGGTGATTTGTTCTTATTTGAGAACGGAATAAGAATAGGCGTACGCTTGGTCAGATCCAAAATTAGTCAACACGGTCTGCCTATCACCTTTAAAATACCCAAACAAAGCATTGGGCCATGCCCTGTTAAAGCCATTACTGATTACCTGGCTGTAGCGCCAATGTCCCATACTGCCTTTTGTCACATGGACGCCGCACCCGTTACTAGGCAAAAGTTACTGCAGTCTTAAAAAAATGTATTAAACGCGCGGGACTTGACACAAGCGTTTACAAAACGCATAGCTTCCGTATAGGTAGGGCTACTGATCTCGCGGCACATGGGTGTCCTCATGATATGATAATGAAACTTGGTCGGTGGTCGTCGGATTCGTTCAAGCGATACATAAGAATATAGACACGCCGAACTGAATATGCCATTTAGGTCATTACTTGAGTATATGTATTTAATAGTATGAGGATTAGGACACTTTGAATTAGACGGCCCGGGGAAATAGGTTAGGAGATACAACCTCATATACATAAATAACATTATGGATACATATATAAATATATATATAGAGAGAGAGAGATAAATATATTTCGCAGACATATGGGTCCTGGGAGATTCAATCCCGCGTCGGGCCGGCGAGAAAGCACGATCGAGGGGTATACCAGATCTGAAGCTTCCCGCGTCAATTTCCTGGTGGGGAGTGGGCGGCCTCACCTGGCCTAAATTCAGGAGGTCGTTCGAAACGCAGGTTCTCTTGTGTTCTCCACCAAAGATCATAGTCATACATCTCGGGGGAAATGATTTAACCCAGGCTCCCTGTAACGTAATTTCAAACCAAATCGCAAAAGAAATCCGCTATCTTAGAGCGGCCTTTCCAAACGTAATAATAATTTGGGTTGACATTTTGGACCGCATGGACTGGCGCACACAGCCTTACTCAAAAAAAAAAAATTAAAGCCAAAAGAAACCGTTTAAACAGACATGGTAGGAGCTGGGTTAGGCTTACGGGCGCGTTCGATGTTCTGTCGATCGATATTGACTCTACTATACCGGGGTTTTATCTGTCCGACGGGGTACATCTCTCGGACGTCGGACTAGAGTTTTATTTAGATTCAATGAAGGACATCCTTAAAAAACATTTCTAAAACAACCGATCATTTGCGTGGCCTAGGCATCAGAATTTTGGAGGATAAATTTATTTCATTAAATTTATTGTGGCGTAAAATTCTGTCGGTTGGTTGACCGTTGGCGTAATAAATATTAATAAGTTTAATATAATAAATCATTTATTGACTATAAAATAATGACTACTGGATTTTTTACCTCTACCAGCGTTTAGCGTGGCTCCGGTCTCATGTCCTTTACAATGGTTTAGAGGTTACAGTCCACCAATTTTTAAATATAGTTAGGAAACATGTTGTACAAGTTAGTTTAGTCTTGCATGGCCGTCGGGAAGGTCATTCCTGATATTGTACCATGTGTCAAGGCTAACGTTGTTTTGTCAGAGCCAGTGCCGGCTCCCGAGCTAGTGCCAGCTCGCATAAATATTAGTTTGAGCTAGTGCCAGCTCGTGTACAACTGTTAGGTTTAACATCTGTGAGCAGTTTTTCTTATTTTACATTTACAAGCATTTAGGATGCTTCAACCGGCGGTCTTACGACCGACGGGATTTTACGTCACGCTGCGGCCAAAACTTGCCACTACTTAGGTTTTTGATAAATATTGTTCATACATATGTATATATGAATATGTCTAAAGGTTTCCATCAATAAAAGTAAACATATACCCACGTTTTGTTAGTTTTTATTTCGCATGATATAAATAATGAAATCATTATATGACATGTTGAGATCAGGAATTGAAATTTCATAAAAGTTGATAAACAGTAATTGAAACTTGATGGCATAAATGTTGAAATCAGGAATTGCAAAATATCGTAAATCAGTCATTTGTCATCATTGAATAGATCAGAGCACAAATTAATAAATAATTGTGGCATATTTCAATTACTTATTTCCAAGAAAATGATTTGAAAATATTCATATATCCATTGTGTGTTATTTAATACAGATTGAGATAAATATGGTACACAGCTCTCCATCTTTAATGCAAAACTAATTTGAATCTCATAAATTCTTGGGTACATTTGTGATATTATATAAAGGAGTCAGTATGGTTTACTCAGTACTATGTTTTGCCAACTTCAATCAGTCTGCAGACTGCTTGCCTATAGCTGCACATGGTAAACAGTGTATCTTAATAGGATACTTCATGCTGGGAGTTTCCTCTACTGTGAAATAATGAAGCAGTCAATGGATCATGATTTATTAGAACCCCAAGAGTTGCCAAAACTTATTAAGTACAATTCAAAAAGATTTTGCGTTCAACATATGGAAGTGTTGTCGGGCCTTATATTCGATACTGGCCATCCTGTATTAGAAACTCTTGAAAGTGCAATCTTACAAGGATTTACTGTCTCCACTACTGCAATTATTATTTTCAAGGACATGGCCTTGGGGTTACGACATGATGGCAATGCCTTTCAAGTATTTGATAGTCACTCACGTGATAGAAATGGTCTGATGTCAGCTAATGGCAAATGCGTTCTTGGAACAGTACCGGATTTAATGACATTATGCCAGTTCTTGCGTAAATTGTGCTCTTCTTTAAGTTCTTCATTTGCACAAGCCCAATTCGATTTACAAATGTTAAACATAAGACACCTGAGTCAGAGATCATTTCAGCATGATAAATCCAACCAAAGTTATGTGTTCCACCTCTCTGACTTATCTTGTGAACGACTGCAACTTCCTTTGTTTAAGAAGGGTGTGAATAGAAAGGCAATGAAACATGGATGTAGTGTTGATGATCCAGTTCCTTCAGGCAAAAAACGTAGAATTTCAGTTGAAAGGAATAGTATTGATGATCCAGTTCCTTCAGGCAAAAAACGTAGAATTTCAGTTGAAAGGAATTTGTCTGATATAAATGGCCAAACTACGACAGAGAAATCGCCCAATGCACAAATTTGTCCACCTGATTCTAAAATTCATGGACTTGTTCCATCTAGATATACTTTCAGTTTATCCCTTCTTAGGAGCTTGATGTATCTTCTGTCTGTAACTGATAAAGGTTCATCATTTTTGAATGAGCATGACTTGAAAACAGTCTTCTCATTATGTTATGTCATGTCACAGAAAATGTTCTGCAATGTCACAGAGGAAGTCAATGATCCCATGGATTGGCTTGATTACTTCAAATTACTAACATTCCAATCCATAGATTACTCCGTCACAGCCAAATTTGTCACACATATTCACTTTTTGGCAGGCACTGGCCAAGGTTTTCTAAAACTATTGGAATCGGCATTAATGAAATTGTCATCAATATCGAAATGTGGAATTATTGTTCTTGAAAAGACTGTGTTTGGTTTGCTCTTTGATGGCTCCTGTTACTACATATGTGACTGCAATGTTGATGAAGAAATGGTAGTTGAAGAGAGGGAACGTTGCACAGTGTATGCTATTGAGTATTTAAAAGACTTGTGTTCTTTTTTTGTGCCACATTTTGAGTCGTTCTTGGGTATAAAAGGCAAATGTACGTTATTGCTCTTTACTGTACATTTTTGCAAGCAGCTTCTAAAGGGATCAACTGAAAGTGAACACATCTATGAATCAGAGTCAGTGGAAGGATTACATATCAACAAACATGCTGCGGCCAAAACTCACATGCAGAAAACTCCATTTCCAGTCAGTAATGGAAACAATGTATTTGAGGCAACTTCGAATGGTAGAAGATCAAAACATACTTTAGAAAAAATTGTTAACCCATTTCATTCGGGATACACCTTTTGGTGTAGTTACCCTTTACATGCGGGATACACCAAAAGGTGTAGTTTTTGACGTACTGAACTTTCACTTTATTTACTTTCGTTTTGACTGTATTGTTTCCGGTTTATACGTTTTCCGGAATGACCGGATGTTATGCGCAGATAGATGCACAGAAAATTTTAATGGAGAAATAATTTTAAAAATCAAAAATCGAGTTAAATTTAAGCTTTTTATTGCGATTTTGATGCAAATTTTGGTTGAAATGGATAGGACTCTCGACCACAGTGACGATAGTGATATTGGGATGGTTATAATGAAGAAGTTTATGTGAATTTGTTTGATACAAACAGAAGACATATTAAAACATCGATAGAAATCACAAACTATGACATTTGCATTATTTGGTGGAGTTTTTATGACGATCTTGAGGAGTTCTAGAATGATTGAATGACAAAGAGGATCACCCCAAGGTTTCCAAGTGGGAATACAAAGAATGGTGGTCCTAAAGAACAATGTGACCCAAGAAAGCCAGGATATTGCATTACTGTCATTTATCAATAAAACTGTTATGGGGGCAAGACTTCTGGACCTTACTGGTCGAGGATTCAAACTGCTATTCCAACCAACATCGCGATGAACATCCACCCGCCCGATTTGCTCCGAAGTGGACATGGGATGATATAAACTGTTATAACTTTTTATAGATTTGAAATATATGCATAATTCTTTCTGCATTTTAAAGACAGATTAATTTAGAAACTTTCATACATTGGATTATGTGACATTTGAAAAAAATTATGTGTGCTTTTTTTGCTTTCAATTTGTGCATATTTATTTTTTGGTGTTTTTTTTTTTCATCATCACCTGGTTAACTTGCAAAAAATAATTTATTTAAAATCATTTGCTAATAAAACTTACATAAACATGTGCATATTTTTATTTCCTTTCCAAATATGTAATCTTTATTGGGTCTTGTACCAATAATAAAGAAGTTATTAGTGTTTATACAACACAATGGTCATAAAAAGGCAGATGGCTTATCAGTTATTGGAAAATGCCCAGATATTCAAGGTATCATATCTAACTGGGTCTCAGAATGAAATGGGTTAAGGCCTCTTCCAAAAAACATTTTCGAAACTTCATCGATGACAGGCATATATCTGGTACCAACATGCAAGTTAATCAAGACTCAAGTTTGCAATCAATGTTTCCTGATAGTAGTGCTAGCAGTTCACACAATACCAAGACATTGAGCAATATTGCTTCAATCTTTCATGAATATGTTGCTACTGGTCCAAATTACATCTGCAGCTGTTGCACTCAAACATTTTTTAGACATTCTGTGAGTCAGGTAGATAATGTTCAGTGTATCAAAAGAGATACTTCGATGATGAAATTTACAACCGGCCCAGAAAGTGTCAATGGTAAGAAGTGGCTATGTAGGACGTGCAAAGATGCATTATCAAAAATAAAGACTCCATCACTATGGTTATGTAATGGTTTGCAATTTCCACCTATTCCTGAACAATTGAAATTGAGCACCCTGGAGGAGAGGCTTGTTTCACCCAGATTGCCTTTCATGCAGTTGAAAGAAATGCCACGAGGTGGCCAGACCTGTATTAAAGGTAATGTTGTTAATGTTCCTGCTGATGTTAACAATACCATTAAGGTACTTCCAAGACTTATGGATGACAATGAAACTATCAAATTGAAATTGAAAAGAAAACTGTCATACAAGCATTATGTTGCATTTGAAAATGTCCGGCCAAATAAAGTGTTTGCAGCTGCAAAGTGGCTAGTTGAGAACAGTTCTGTGTTCAAAAATGAGGGTATAGTCCTAGATGCTGGCTGGTTAGATAAACAACAGCCTTCAGCTGATGCAACTGTTGATGATTCACAAAAACATGAACATATTGCTGCAGAATCTGACTCGTGGACAGAAGATGACAGTCATGAACATAGATTATCGGGTAATTTGGACACTTTCCTTCAGTCTGCCGATTTCCGAGAGTTCAATCAAATATTGTCAGTGGCTCCTGCTGAATATAACACACCATTGGGAATGTTTCAAGACATTTATCCTGAAGTTTTGTCTTTTCCATCAATCTACTGCGGACAACCAAGGTCTGACAACAGGCAGCGCGCTATTCCTCTCCATTATAGTTCCATTTGTAAGTGGGAACTTCGCAATATTGGCAGGAGGGTTGCTCAGTGTGTGCCAAACATTTTTTACAAGTTGAAAAGATTGCAGATTAAACAAATTAGAGACAAAGTCAATCTTGCCTTGCGCAAATGCAAGACAAAGGGTCAGAAAATCAGTGCTGGGGAACTATTGACTCCTGCTTTTGTTGAAAAGCTTACTATGCAGGATGATGGATATAGGGTGCTACGAACAATTCTTGGTTCTCCTCCCTACTGGGAACAAGCCAAACGTGATGTCATGTCAATGGTCAGGCAGTTGGGCGTGCCTACATGGTTTTGCTCATTCTCTGCTGCTAAAACAAAATGGATCCCTTTATTGCAATCACTGTATCATTTAAAGTTCAGGAAAGAGCCTTCTATAGAAGTTATCGAGTCATTGACTTGGCATCAAAAATGTGAGCTCATTAAATCCGATCCTGTAACATTGGTGAAATTGTTGACTACTTTTACCGTGTAGAATTTCAGCAGCGTGGCTCACCTCACATTCATATGGTATTGTGGGTGAAAAATACTCCTAAGTATGGAACTAACTCTGCAGAAGAAATTGCACAGTTTGTAGATAAATATGTCACTTGTCACAAAGACAATTCTATTCCCAAACTGGTGAACTACAAAACACATAGACATGCCAAAACATGCCGTAAAAAGGGTAAACCTGTATGTCGGTTTGATTTCCCTGTCCCTCCAATGCCTAAAACTGGTGTCCTGGAACCCTTAGGACCTGATTCAAATGTTGAAAAACACAAACTGAACTACAGCAAAGTTATTGAAGCATTGAACGACCTGCATAAGACAGATGCTGACATTGATTTTGATGCATTTCTGACGAAGTTGCACCTCTCATTTGATCAATATATCTTATGTATTCGCAGTGCTTTAACATCTTCAAAGGTGTTCCTTCGTCGAAATGTTAAAGAGACAAGGATAAATAACTACAATCACACACTACTGACATCATTGGAGGCTAATATGGATATTCAGTTCATTTTAAATCCATTTGCATGTATTTCATACATTGTGTCGTACATTTCTAAATGCCAGAGAGGTCTGTCTATTACAAGAAGCATGTGAACAATCAAGGGAAGAAACAAGCGATGTAAGGCAACAAGTCGTCGTATAGGAAACCAGTTCCTTTCAAATGTTAAAGTTGGTGCTCAAGAAGCTGTGTACTTGGTGCTGCAAATGCCTTTGGGGCGATGCTCAAGAGATGTGGTTTTTGTAGATACTTCACTAAAAGAGCAAAGGACAGTTCTTTGAAGTCTTTTTCCAGTCTTAAAGATATGCCTCCTTCCTCTGATAAAATAGAGTCAGACAGCACTCTTAAACGGTATTGTCGAAGACCAAAGTGTTTGGAGGGTGTTTGTTATGCTGACTTTGCATCTTGATACAGTCTTTGTACAAAGCCAAAATCTCAACAGAAGGCCAGTTGTAGCAAATCTGAGCATGAACTTCCAGAGACTGATTATGAGCATGACTTTGATGATGAAATGTTTGCGGAAGACAATGAAGAAGATTCCAAGCAAATCATGTATTATGATGGGACATGCATACGAAAAAGGAAACAACAGAAAGTCATAAATTTCCGTCACACACCTGTCAACTGTGATAAGGAAGAACACTACCGTGCCCAAATTATGTTGTATACCTCGTGGCGAGATGAAGACAAAGATCTCCTAAGTGATTATTCAACATTTGAAGAAAGATTCGACGCAATCAAGCATTTGATTTTGCAAAAACGTAATTCATACGAGGCTGTTGATGAGCAGTGCTTTGATACCATGTCATCACTGGATTGTGAATCAGTTGCTTGTGTTAATCAAGAGGGACAGCACCAGAACATGATAGATGAATCAGAAGGTCTTGTTCATGCTAATGAGTTCGGCTGTTTTGATCCTGGTCAGCTCCCTGGTAACTCTGAAATTTATGATGTTGGTCAAGATCTAGGTGTTGGTCGAAGTGAAGCTTGCAAAGAAGTATTACCTTTCGAAGAGGTTTCAAATGATACATTTCTTCAAATGGCAGCCGAGTTAAATGACCGACAGCAGCACTTTTTCCAACATGTCCTTCATTGGGCAAAAACAAAAAGTTCACTCCTTTACGCATTGCTCTCTGGTGGTGCAGGTGTTGGAAAAAGTGTAGTACTTCAAGCTATTTATCAGGCTTTGTTAAAGTTTTACAACCATCAGAGGAATGAAAACCCTGACAGCGTCAAGTATTGCTATGTGCTCCAACAGGTAAAGCTGCTCATAATATTGGCGGCTCAACAATACATGCTGCCTTCTGTGTCCCATCAAACCAGAGTTATGCATTCAAACCCTTGGACATGAAACAGTTGAATACCATGCAAAGTAAATACCACAGATTGAAAATGGTTTTCATAGATGAAATTTCAATGGTCGGGAGAAGTTTGTTCAATTTCATTAATCTTCGCCTTCAGGAAATAATGGGAATTAATAAGCCCTTTGGTGGAGTTAGTGTGATAGCTTTTGGTGACCTCTTCCAATTGCAGCCTGTGAAAGATGCTTGGATTTTTTCACATACTTTTCAGACCCCATCAATTTCAGTTTTGGGATCACACATTTGGAAGGACAATTTCCGCTTGTTTGAACTAAGTGAAATTATGCGAAAGAAAGATGACCTTCATTTTGCTCAGTTTCTCAATAGGTTACGCGAAGGGAATCGTACAGAAGAAGACATATCAAAGTTACATTCAAGACTTATCGGTAAAGTAAATGTTCCGAGTGATGCTATTGCACAAATGCCTCACTTATTTTGCAAAAGAGCTCAAGTAGAAAATCACAACATGGTGGTTCTATCTGGGGTAAACCCTGCACAAAAAGCAGAAGTTCTTGCAATTGACAATGTTTCTGGTAATTTGAGTGTTGATAAGCATGCAAAAATTCTGAGAAACGTCCCAAAAGATGCCAATTCCACTGCAGGTCTGCATACAAATTTAAGCCTTGGCATTGGTCTGCCTGCTGAGATCTGTGTGAATATTGATACAAATGATGGCTTGACAAATGGTGCTGCATGTACCATAAGGCATTTTGACTACAGGGTGGAAAATTCCACATGTTGCAGTATTGTATGGGTAGAATTCAATGATGATAGCATACGGCAGAAATGGAAAATTAAGTACAAACACTAGTATACTAGTGGCATCTTACCAAACTGGGTTCCAATTTTAGAAACATACAGAAAATTCACACTTCAATATTATAGCTCATACCTGATAGCCAGGCGGCAATTTCCCTTGCATGTAGCAGCTGCAAAAACCATTCATAAATCACAAGGCTCCACTCTTCACAATGCTGTTCTGCATTTTGGGGACAGGAAACGGAACCATGTCCATTATGTAGGATTGAGTCGAATTACCAAGTTTTCTGAAGTTTTCACTACTCACCTTAATGAACATAAAATAGGTGTTTCCCCAAAGGTCGATGAAATGCTACGTTTACGAAATGAAACCAAGCTGACTTTGTGTGTGCCTGACCTGCGCAACATTGAAGGAGACAAAATAAAAGTTTGCTATCACAACTGTCGCTCTCTCCGCAAACACTTCAATTGTATTTAAAATCAAGTCAACTTGATGCAAATGGATGTTTTGGTTCTTGCGGAATCCAGAGTGCACCACCCATTAGATGACTCCCTGTCTATTGAAGGTTTTAGTTCCTTTTCTAGCAATGCAGTTGATAGCCCCCATGGAATAGTTGTTTATTACAAAGACTCGTCCTTGACATTTTCTTCATTCCTCTCTCATGGTATTGAATGTGTCTTTAGTACAGATTGGAATGGCATCAGCATGGCTTTCATATACTCCCCACCAAGGTGTGCAACAAAAAGGAACTATTAAGTATTTCTGCATTCATTGCAGCATTATGTCAACAGCTTCCAAAATACTTTATTGTTAGGAGATTTTAATCAAGACTTCCCTTGTGGTACATCTGATCTTTTCAGGAGGCAGTTTGGGTTAAAGCAAATGATTGAATGTGCAACCACTGACTACGGTTCATGCTTGGACCATATTTATGTTGGTGCTATGTTTGATGAGAATTCCTTGCATTGCAGAGTTTTAGAATCTCATTATTCTGATCACAAACCAAAATATGCAATATTTGACAATCACTGAACAGAACTTCATTCCTGTCTATGAGCAATGGCTTGTGGAAATTTGACTGATTTCATACATTTATTTGTTATTCCTTCAAACACAACCGCAACTACCCTGGCAAGTCAGTTAACATATCCCAACAAAATGCATATCGATGGAACCGGATGAAAGGCCTGTATGTGCAAACTATCCACCTTTCTAGGACATAAAAAGCAATAGAAGGGAAATCCCAAACCTTGACATGCTTAGTACCAAACTGACGTAACTCAATATATTTCTATAATTAATTGAAACTGTCGTGAACTAAGTTTTCATATAAACTAAGCCTGCAAATTGATTCACATTTCTCCCCCCAAAAGCACAATACAGACCTTTCATTCAGTGCCATCAATATATTAACTACTTTTCAAATCTGGGAGATCATATATAAAGTTCCCTCAAAATTATTGTCTCCTCAATGTGTACAGTAATAGACAGTCTATTATGTTAACGGAATTTAATTTCATATATTTCCCCTTGTCTTCTTGTAACATATTGCAGAAACATATATCTATATTAGATCTGCTTCTTACACTTTACTAACCTTTATATCACAAAAAAGTCCCTTCCATTATCACCTGTATTACATTTACCATTCCCTCCTTTCTTTTTAACTACACCTCACACTTTTATCGTCCAAACTTGATTCAAAAAGACACATATTCGCCTAGCTGCAGGGCAACTGTCAAAACTGAAATTCAATTTAAAAGTAGGAATAACATTTCCTTCCATGCAACCATGCATGTCCTGTTCTATCCAATTATTACCATCAGTCAGTTACATTCCTTAAATTGCTCATCATACTTCCTTTCTACATACTTCATAGACTTCCATATTGGATTGATTTCAGTAACAATAAAAAATTCAGCCAAGTCTTGCAACCTTTTGTTTCGTTACATTTCAGATGACAACCATACTTGCTGCATTCGCAGATTCCGGCCCTTATACTAAGCCAATGAGATTGAAAGTTGTTGGCGTGACTGATGTGAACAAGTATGGTGATGGCAAACAATGCCTTAGAATGGTCGTCTCTGACGGCCATTCAATCATTGTCTGCTTGGCATATGACCCATCAAAATTTAACAAGCTTACAATGGGCTCATTTGTGGTGGCCCGAGATGTCATCCGCAAAAAGGAGGATGGGCAGCAGACGTTGGTGTTCACCAGGAACACCAAACTCTTCCTGACTTCCTCTGTTGGCGTCTCAGAGGAGTTAACCACACAGGCGCAAGCACTCCTGCACCCACCTCCAGCTCCAGTCACGCCAATCAACACCGCCCTTCTGTCCACGAAGAGACAACGAGTCTCTATTCAGGGCAAGATTGTACAGGTAGGGTCATTTTCTTTTCTCTTTTTCTCATGTACAGGGTTCTCAAAAGTTTGTATTTAACTGTACCAAATTGAAAAGTGGCCAACCTTATTACTTGAACTTAAATAATATCTTGAGGACCCTGCATGGAGGTAGGAAATTACACTGTGTTTTGTATTTCCCAAACCATGAAATAATCTTCGTCTTGGCACACTAGCAAAAGGAAATTGTACACATTGCACTATTAACATGCCATATATGCTAAACAATATACATATGACTATTGTGAAGGTACCGACTATAACTTTTACCCCTAACCATACCTTTATTTCTGAAATTCCATTTCAAAATTGTTCATTAGAATTTTCGGTAAAACCCAGAAGACGCTGCATTTAACAAATCGCTTCTTTGGAAATACATCACCACCCCTTCCACTGAAGAAAACCATGATGCATTTCAAAATTCTTGCACAACATGTCCGCAACAATAACGTGACACAAATTTATGCAAATATGTTTGCCTTTGCTAATGTGCAACATATACCCCACTTCTTACACAATTCCAAATAGGAAAAAAACACAATATTCGTTATGACTTTATAGGCATAACGACATTTATTTTTAGGAAATAAACCGCTCTATTTAAGTTCTGTAAGAATTGTTTATGTAGTCGCAGTAATACACAACTTTGTAATTTTGACGCATTGTGGTCGTTTGTTTACACTTTCTGACAGCCGGATGTGCAATTAATTTTTATAGACTGCTTTCGATTTTGGGATCGAATGTAATCAGATATCAAGATTTAAGGCTGAAATTATTAACCAGTCTGTCATAGCTCTTCCTTTCCGTTTTCGTCGTCTGTAGGATAGCATACAAAAATTTACAGCTTCATAAAATCGTATTAAATCGAAGTATTTTCATTGTTTTCTTCACATTATTTTAAGTTAAAATTGCACAGAGATGCCTAAGGCTCGAAGGAAAAGAAAACATCAGGTGGAAGAGGACCTGGTCGAGGGAAATTTGGAAGATGTACCAGAGAAACCTGCGGGTGAGAATCTGATTGATTTTGAGAAAATTATATTGGCCTCAAAAATTATTCCGGGGGGTGGTGAGGGCACTGATTCACCAGGTCAAAGTCAAGGTCCAGAGACCACTTTGCCAATTTCAGTTGTTCGTCTTAGTGATGACGACTTGGCTGCACATGTTCCACAGCCATTGAGGGAACAAATTCAAAATGGAAGTTTTATTAATTTGGCTCCTCTGTTAAAGGGTTCCATTGAATTGCAAGACTATGCTAGTAGTAACATTTTGCAGCTAAATGATGCCGGGCAAATTGAGTCAAAGCCACGTGAGTGTAGGGAAAAAATCAGTAACATCGAAAAATGGACTGACGCCTTTATTATTTTTTCGGGAGTGTATCTCGCAAGATTTCCAAGTAAGGCCAATGAATTACTACACTATATGTTTAACATCAGAGAGAGCTCTAAAAAGGGGGGTTTCGCATGGCGGGCTTATGACGAACAGTTTCGGCTACGCCAGGCGATTAATCCGTCATCTTGGGCCCATATAAACACAGATCTGTGGTGGCGCTGCACACAGAACAGCGAACCCGTCAGTCACACTGGGCAAATTCCATCGACCCGCAAATTCACATGCCACGAATACAACAGTGGCAATTGTAGGTGGCCAAATTGTCGTTTTAGCCATACATGTTCAAGCTGTGGCGGTCAGCACCCTGCAGCGAGCTGCGGCGGGGGGTCGAACCAATTTGCTGTTACACGCTCACCAGCCGCCAACAGAGGCCGCCAAATTGTTTTTCGCGGCAGGGGGAGACCCTTCTTTCGAGGTGCCCGCCAATGAGCCAAATAATTTGGACGTTATGAATTTGTCCCCCACCCCAATAGATGTACATAAATTACAATTGCATTCGGAAGGATTTGATTTTAACAAGTTACAGATTATTCTTAAAGGATTTAAAGAAGGTTTCCCAATACATTATGCCGGGCCACGTGTGGCGCGAAATTCAAAAAAATCTTCGTTCAGCTCTTGCTCGGCCAGATATTGTATCACAAAAAATAAATGCAGAAATTGCTGAAAAACGGGTTGCGGGCCCTTTCATTTCCCCCCCTTTTGAGAATTTAATTGTCTCACCACTAGGTCTAGTGCCTAAGAAAACCAGTAACCCAAATGCGCCGGATGTGAATAAATTTTGTATGATCCACCACCTTTCTTTCCCGGAAGGGGAGTCGGTAAACGATTATATAGATCCAAACCTAGCATCTGTACAATATAAGTTTTGGTTTTTGACGAAGCTGTTGCCATGATTCAAAGATTAGAAAAAATTGCAAATTGTTCAAAATGGACATCAAAAATGCTTTTCGGCTAATTCCCATTAGGCAAGTCGATTTCGAACTGTTAGGCTTTAAACATAAAGAGCAATATTTTGTTGATAAGGCATTACCTTTTGGCACTTCTATAAGTTGCAGCACCTTTGAAAGGTTTTCACCGTTACTAGGATATTGTGTTAGAAAAAAATGTCATCAGGCGAGTTGCTGCACTATTTGGATGATTTTTTAGGGGGGGGGGGGGGGTGGTGGGGGCTTAGAGCTGAATTCTAATAACATGACTGTTAAAATACCGCGAGATAAAATAAGAGCAGGTCATCGAAAAGATAACTGTTGTCTTGGCTAAGCAAAAAACAACATTAAAGGCTATGCAGTCTTTAATTGGCTCGTTAAATTTTTGTTGCAGAGCTATACCAATGGGTAGACCTTTCTGTCGGCGCCTAATTGACTCAATATGCGGTTTAACAAAACCGTATCATCACATAAGAGTTAATAAAGATATAAAAAACGATTTGTTGATGTGGCTCGAATTTTTTAGGTCGCATGACGGAGTTTCTATCTTTCACGACAGTTTTTGGATATCAAATGAGGATGTAGAGTTTTTCTCAGACAGTGCGGGTTTAGGTAGGTTTGGGGTTTGGAATATATTTTCAAGGTGAATGGTGCAGCGCAAAATGGCCCGACTTCTGGCATAACTCAGGTTTGACTAGGGACATCACGTTACTCGAGTTATTCCCTATATTAGTTGCGTTCTTTATTTGGGAGGATAGGTTCACAAACAAAAAAATAAAGTTTAATTGCGATAATGCAGCGGTGGTTCAGATTATGAATAAACTTTCGTCTAAAAAACCCAAAGTCATGCGCTTGGTTAGACTTCTAACCCTAAAATGCCTCAGATTAAATGCAGTGATAAAGGGACAACATGTTAGCGGGAAAAGTAACTTAATTTGCGATGCATTGTCTCGTTTTCAGTACGAGAAGTACAGACTACTGGCCTGAACGCGTTCAAAATGTTTCGCGAAAAGTATATGATCGATCGAGATTGGCCAGCTAACGAACAACACATAGTTTTGTTCATTGCGTATAGTTTTGAAATAGGTCGCGCAGCGAGCACTATCGCAACATACATAGCAGCAATTACTTACTTTCATAAACTTCATGGATGGTTTGATTTTTAAAAGTCATTCATTATACAAACAAGAGCTGTCACAGTATGTGACGAATGCCCCCGAATGTGACATTGACCTACAAACAAGGTCAGTACATGAAAAGTTGATCTTGCCTTTATGTGTCAAATACATATGGCAAGTTATTTTAAATTTCCTCTGAACATAAAAAAATACCACCCATACTTGACAACCTACACTGTTATGTCCTTATATTCAGAATTCCCTTGTTAATAAACACTTAGTGTATCTTTCACCTTAGAGGTAGGGACATGGGTCTTGCACAGGACACGTCGTCTTCGTATGTGGAACACATGTAGCAAGTTATTTTAAAATCTGTCCTTACAAGGGAAAGTTACAGCCCGGACACGACAACCTATACCCTATGTCCTTGTATGCAGCACTCCATTGTGAATAAACACTAAGTGTGACCTTGACCTTTGAGGTAGGGACACGGGTCTTGCACACGACACGTCGTCTTGGTATGTGGAACACATGTGGCAAGTTATTTTAAAATCTGTCCATACAAGGGAAAGTTACAGCACGGACACGACAACCTATACTCTATGTCCTTATATGCAGCACTCCATTGTGAATAAACACTATGTGTGACCTTGACCTTTGAGGTAGGGACACGGGTCTTGCATGTGACACGTCGTCTTGGTATGTGGAACACATGTGGCATGTTATTTTAAAATCTGTCCATACAAGAGAAAGTAACAGCCCGGACACGACAACCTATACTCTATGTCCTTATATGCAGCACTCCATTGTGAATAAACACTAAGTGTGACCTTGACCTTTGAGGTAGGGACACGGGTCTTGCACGCGACATGTCGTCTTGGTATGTGGAACACATTTGGCAAGTTATTTTAAAATCTGTCCATACAAGGGAAAGTTATAGCCCGGACACGACAACCTATACTCTATGTCCTTATATGCAGCACTCCATTGTGAATAAACACTAAGTGTGACCTTGACCTTTGAGGTAGGGACGCGGGTCTTGCACGCGACACGTCGTCTTGGTATGTGGTACACATGTGGCAAGTTATTTTAAAATCTGTCCATACAAGGGAAAGTTACAGCCCGGACACGACAACCTATACTCTATGCTTATATGCAGCACTATATGGTGAATAAACACTAAGTGTGACCTTGACCTTTGAGGTAGGGACACGGGTCTTGCACGCGACACGTCGTCTTGGTATGTGGTACACATGTGGCAAGTTATTTTAAAATCTGTCCATACAAGGGAAAGTTACAGCCCGTACACGACAACCTATACTCTATGCTTATATGCAGCACTATATGGTGAATAAACACTAAGTGTGACCTTGACCTTTGAGGTAGGGACACGGGTCTTGCACGCGACACGTCGTCTTGGTATGTGGTACACATGTGGTAACTTATTTTAAAATCTGTCCATACAAGAGAAAGTTACAGCCCGGACACGACAACCTATACTCTATGTCCTTATATGCAGCACTCCATTGTGAATAAACACTAAGTGTGACCTTGACCTTTGAGGTAGGGACACGAGTCTTGCACGCCACACGTCGTCTTGGTATGTGGAACACATGTGGCAAGTTATTTTAAAATCTGTACATACAAGGGAAAGTTACAGAGCCGGACGGACGGACAGACAGACGGACTGTGCGATTTTAATATGCCCACCTTCGGGGGCATAAAAATGTTAGAAGGTTTTCGACGAGGTAGACCATCAAAAGACAACTGCGCCCCCCTGACGAAAAACATCTTAAGGGAGGTATGTTCCGTACTAACGGAAGTTTGTTATACGCAATAAGAGGCGAGTCTGTTTCACACACTATTTACATAAGCATATTTTGGCCTTTTTCGCGTCGGTGAGTTAGTTTCGAGTAATTCCACGAGTAACCCGACATTGTTAACGGATGATTGCAAAATCAATTTGAAAAGTATTTCATTCACGTTAAAAACACACAAAACAAGTCAAAAAACGACTCCATTGACATTAAAGCTCCCAGCAGAAGCGGAAAAAACAATCTGCCCTGTTTTGGCGATGCGTGAATATTGTAAAACACGCGCTTTATCTAAGGGCCCTTTGTTCTGCCACAATAACGGGAGGGCGGTTACCAGGCAGCAAGTGGCAGGTGTTCTTTCTAAGTGCATTCAAAACACTGCGTATGCGAGAGGCCATTACAGAACGAACAGTTTTAGAATAGGCCGGGCTACCGATTTGGCTTCACTTGGTATGTCAAATGAGCAAATTATGCAACTGAGCCGCTGGCGTTCGAATTGCTACAAGCGCTACATAAGACCGTAGCCAGTGAAGGCGGGATTTTACAGTATTTTTTAAACCGAAGAAAAATATATAGTTTATGTGTCTACAACATCTAGGTCTATCATAGGGCTGCTATTTACCACTTTTCAGACATCTGGATAGTTGGGGATTCCCTACCATATTGGGGTGGCGTCCGGGCGAGGGACACGGGGAAAGTGAACCCACGCACTTCATGCGAGTTAGGATGGTACGGGGTAAGGGGCCTTGGATGCGCCGTGCCATCGAAACTAAGGTATTGTTTCAAAGTCCCCCAAGGGCTGTTTTTATTCACCTCGGTGGTAATGATCTCGTGTCAGAGTCAATTTTTAGACTCAAAAACATCATAAATAAGGAGCTCTGTTACATTAGAACCGCCTTCCCGGCCGCCACCATAGTATGGATAGATATAATTCAACGCCGCAAGTGGTTGGGTGCGAGCGATGTGAAAGCGATCGAACACAAACGGACGCGAATAAATAGATTGGGGAGGTTGATAGCTGCATCCGGGGGTCCGTCTGATGCGATTACTTGCGACATTAAGGCAGGAGATCATTTCTTTAGAAATGACGGCGTCCATTTAAATGACGTCGGAATCGAATTCTATCTCGATTACCTCAGACGCGATTTTAAAAATAAGTTAAAAACTTGAGCTGCTAATTATGTCGGGCGAATTTTTGGGGGAAACCAAGTTTCTGTGGCGGAAAAATTCAGCCAGCTGAGAGTAGGGCAACATTTAATCTACATGATCACTATATCAGTCAATAATCTTTTTGGTTAAATCCAATATTTTTTATGTTTGTTCCCAACTTGAAACTTGATGGCGGGGCTAAGCCCCATACCCATCGGTGAATTGGTGGTTACAGACAAACGGGCAAAAACATGTAAACGGGCAAAAACATGTTACGACGATAATTTAACGCAATATAATATACAAGTCCTTAGGTTGTTGCTCTTGTGTTATGGTAACACCTATGTTGCGTAACCCTGCAGGTTCTTGCGTGTTGTGTCTAGTAATTTGTGCGTTTAACCTTTAAACGCTGTGGAAACAGTTTGCTTTGCGTTTTGATTGCGTGTCAGCAGGTTCTTGCGTGTTGTGTCCAGTAATTTTTGTGTTTAACCTTTAAACGCTGTGGAAACAGTTTGCTTTGCGTTTTAATTGCGTGTCAGCAGGGTGTGTATTGCGTACAAACATTGCGTTAAGTTTAACTTTAAATATTTAGCAAAGGGGGGTAAAAATACAAATTATCTGCCCTTATCTCGGCTGGTTGTATTTTTAACGGACTGCTTGGCGCCTTAAAGCGAACCCTTGCAGTTCCGTTTTTTGCGGCCACATATGTCCACATACGTCCACTTTTTGTTTTGAATTTTATTACAATAAGTACGTAGTACATTGATGTTATATATTGCGATGTCATCCACGATATTTTCTCTGTTTAAAAAGTTGCAACTCAATAAAATGATATGTTTAAGAGCTGGCGTTTGTTACAGTTTATTTCACTTATAAAATAATAAACCACCTATTAACACACAAATTCAATATCATCAACACCATGGGCATAAAACCATGGAATTTATTCCATTTACTTTTTCAATCTTACAAATGAACTTAAATACTGATGACATTCAGCCACATGATTCCCTGTTTCAGGAAGAGGAGGAGCGCTCCATTACGGTCAAAGGCGAGGAAACGCCAATCAAGATGATCACAGTTGAGGATGCTTCGGGCAAATCGCCAGTCACAATGTGGCGACGACAAATAAATTATGATGTTCATCCTGGGGACTTTGTCCACATTACTGACCTGATTGTGTCTACATACAACAACGTGAACACGTTCTTGACCACAACCAAGTCCGAAGTCAAGGTAACATAAATTTATTTCCCACTTCATACCCATACGAAGAAACAATTATAGGTCTTGCAATACACCTTGCATAAGCCTTTATAACCCCCGATTTTTTTTCAAGAACTTTAATAAAACTTGATACATGTCAAGAATTGTCAGAGGCAAAATAGCCTAGCATATATTCATGTTTCTTTACTACTTACTACTGAGTTAGCATATATTCATGTTTCTTTACTACTGAGTTAGCATATATTCATGTTTCTTTACTACTGAGTTAGCATATATTCATGTTTCTTTACTACTGAGTTAGCATATATTCATGTTTCTTTACTACTGAGTTAGCATATATTCATGTTTCTTTACTACTGAGTTAGCATATATTCATGTTTCTTTACTACTGAGTTAGCATATATTCATGTTTTTTTTACTACTGAGTTAGCATATATTCATGTTTTTTTTACTACTGAGTTATGCCAACTTTCCTATTGAAATAAAGTTACATTAAGGTATGCAACCCATAAAGAATGTTTTTCCATGCCTACTTTGATACCGTTTGGTAATGGTTTTTATTGAAAGAGTTTCATGAGAAGAGACATAATAAGTATAATGTTAAAATCAAAAGAAAACCTTGATTATTTTCAGCCTAAAAATACTGCAAGGCATCAGTTTACGTAAAGAACAAAAGTACAAACTGCTGAACCTTGGTCAATAAAATATCTAAACTTGTTCACTTTACATGTCAGTAATAAGGACCTTTGGTGTGCAATCATGTTGATCATTCACATTGATTTAAACAAAATAAAATCAACCTCATGTTTTCCATTTTCAGAAAACAGATGCACCTGAAGAGTTACAAGAAGTTATTGTGACCGGCATCTCTGTGGAGGGCCAGGAGACCAGCCTGCTGGTAGATGATGAGGACATTGTCATGGTCCCGACAGAGCTGCTCCTAGCTGCTTGCAGAGAAGGCCAGTCTCCGGAGGAGGGTCTTTGCCTCTGAATTGCCTATCACAGTGGAGATCAGCCGAAAAGGACGAGAAATCGAGGACCTTTCCATTATTCAGTGATTCAATGACTATACCCATATGATATACATTTAAGAGTGGTATAAATACTTGGAGGCAAGAGAGCACTTTCCTCACGTTCTACTACTAGAAATAGCATTATCATGGAGTTCCCATGCTTCCAAATGGATCGAGACAAAATGTCACAACAAAATACTCGCCCAAAGCCAAAAATGTTATCCTAGGAGCACATATGTCAAAAGCTTGCAATAAAAGCCATTTCCTTTTCTGTTTGTTCATATTAACTACCAAAACCAACATTCATGCAATTCAGCAATACATATGTGGCACATGGAACAGCTCTTCAAAGCTTAATTAGATACATAGGCTCAAACAACTGCCTTCAACTGCCTTCAACTCCTTTAAACCACTTTTCCAATATGCTTCATTTAATTGCATGTATTGCTGTCAGTTTTGTTATTTGCCATAATGTTTTAATCCTCACAGCATTTGCCACTTGACTGTACATGTATATTTCATTCACTCTTATCTTACTTTTCACTGCTAATGCATTTCCATTTTAACCCTTTGCATGCTGGGTAAATTGTCATCTGCTCAAAAATGTTGTCTGGTTTATTCTAAATTTCTTTCAATTTACTTAAAACTTTGGGGATATATTAACTGAGTGGCAAACAGCTTGGAACCTGACCAGGCGCCGAGTTACTCTGCGTCTGGTCTGGTTCCAAGCTGTTTGCAAAGCCTTTAAAATCGCCATCAGCAGCTTAAGGGTTAATGTGCATTGTTGTGCGGAAAAAATACACTTCTGTTTTTGATGCATTATCTTCTATACAACATGCACAATGTTACTGCATTTCAGTGTGTATATAATTTCTGTTGCATATGCTTCCATATGGATACCTCGCATGTTCTAGACATCTTATATGTACTTGGTAAATTCATGACATGTCCTAGTTTCCATAAATTCCAATAATTCAAAATTGCATAACCCAGGAGGAAGGGTTTGATCTGTACATTAAAACATACTTGTTTGATCTGTACATTAAAATGTACAGATTCTATTACAGTTTTGTATGTTTTTCACAAGAGTTACTCCATACAAGCAGCTGTGGTCCGTGCGGTTGCATTTACAATTACACTGCCATTTCTGTTGAAAGATATCGACTACCCTTTCCTGGGTGTGTCTCTTGTCCACTGTTTGTTAATATTATGTGCCAAAAAACCCCCTGACACCCACAGCTGCTTGCACAATACCTTCTTCAAGCCCTTCTGTATTAAATCATTACCCATTTCAGTGCTTCTTTTATTACATGTAACTTTAATATGGTCTAAACTCTATTGTTACAGGTGTGTCTCTTGTCCACTGTTTGTTAATATTATGTGCCAAAAACAACTCTGACACCCATAGCTGCTTGCACAAGACCTTGATCAAGCCCTTCTGTATTAAATCATTACCCATTTTAGTGCTTCTTTTATTACATGTTACTTGAATATGGTCTAAACACTATTGTTACAATTTCTGTACTTCATAAAACATATTTCACACCATCGAAAAATGAACCTCTATAAAAAAACACACACAATTATGCATTATACTCTTGGCAAACATGACTATCTGTCCCAACAGCTTACAACATACATATCATGTTATGTAATTTTCATGAATTTTGTGTCAGTATTGTGCAGAGGCCTAAAAAAAAATTGTTTGGTTAGGGTTACATCCTTTTCAAAAATAGGTAGGGTAGGTAGGCTTTTTTTTTTTTTTTTTTTTTTTTTTTTTTTATTAGGCTTTATATAAGAATGTCATTTTCATAATTGGAGAATGGCGTTAAAGTTATCTTCTATATAAGCAATTTAGGTTTTAAACTACATATTGAAAAGCAAAAAAAAAAAGAAATTTTTGTTTTTTTGTTTTTTTTGTTTTTCATTTTTTTTTTCAAACTGACTATAAAAACGTTAGGGTCGGCGCCTATTCCGTACGTAGGGTCGGGTAACCCGAACCAAATGTTTGTTTTTTTTAGGCCAGAGTTTGAACTGTTCTTCAAGCTTAATTGCATACATTTTGTTCAAACAACTCTGTTCCATTCCTTAACACCACCTTTTGAATATGCTTCATTAAATTTCATGTATCACTGTCAAGTCTGGCTTATTGCCAGACAGTATATGTTTCACTGTGTAAACGAACTTGTCACTTGCTTGTACTTTTGTCTCCCATATAACTTCTGGAAGGGCCTCACACAGAGATGACGTATTTTGTTTACGATGCCGATGGCAAATTTCGAAGATTTCGAAACTCATGTAATCTGAATGACACATGTATATTTCCAGCCTGAATGGTTTGCTGTTGTCTGAAGGGCATACAGATATGGAAACATTCGAGGATATTCGGCTTAGGCCATAATCATTCCCAAGACTTTTGTTCCAGAACTGTCTGCCATAGGCACAAAGGGAATGAGGCCCGGCCGGTACTTCACAAGTTTGAGTTATTCGTTTTGAAGCACGAATATATTGGCATAGTCCACTCATTACTAGCAGTGAATCTGTTTGGTATAGTTACTACATTATAACTGGCTGAAACTGCCTATTTGGTTCAAATGTAGCATCCAAACTAACTCCTATGAGGCAATGACCTACTTTTGTGGTTTACGGGTCTATATTTAGATTACCGGAAAACGGCTTTGTTTACGACATTGCCTGTGCCGTATAGATTATAGATTTTACCGTAAAGGAGTTTATTTTACGACATTCGTAAATGTATAGATTATAGACTTTACCGTAAAGGAGCTTATTTTGCGACATTCGTAAAATGTATAGACTAAAGTCTTTGCCGTAAAACGGACAATGTCAACAAATTGTATTAGTTCTTTAAGGACGGAAACACAGTTTAACAAACATGTTATATTTCAGATCACACATTATGGAAGAAAAAGGCGAAATGTCAATGCCTTCGCCAGACAAAAGGAAAGATGATTCAGAACAGAAAATTTGTCGGTTTCTCAAGAAGGGGGAAGAAGTTCTTGACACTTTTAAAATGTCAGTCAGGGCATTTGAGTCACAATCGTTACAGTTCAGAGAACTGCAGAAAGCTGTCCACGATCTGACAGCACTGATGTGGAGGTTCCTCCAAAGAGGGCGAAACTCAGCAAACAACCAGGCACTGCAGAAGCACAACAGTCCTGCAGTGCTACACCAGAAGAAATTGTATCTGACTCAGATGATGACATCTCTATGCTTGTCAGACAGGAAGTCGACAATACTGCTAATTATACTACAGGGGACAGTTTCCTTGATAGTATAGAGCAGTTTTTCGAACAGGAGGAAACACTTGGTGAAGCAATGACCGAAAAGGTAGCCAACACTATCAACAAGGCCCTTCGGGGAAAGACGGACAATGAGAAGATGAAAAAACCTGGCGAAAAATACAAAAGGCCATCAAACATAAATAACCTACAAACGCCAAGACTGGAACCTTTCCTGTGGGACCAACTTAAGAACGGGACAAAGAGCATTGATGCGAACCATCAAAAACTGATTGCTGCACTTAATTTAACACTTCTACCCATCGTGAAGGCGTTGGAAGAGCTGCACCTCAACAAAACCAACAGTGGGGACAAATTGGCGGAATATGTTGGAGATGCATTCCGCATAGCAGGGCAAATTTGTGCCATCAACAATGAGAGACGGGAGTCCGTTAAAAGGGAACTGACTTCCAAGTTTAAGCCATTATGCCAGGTAGCAACTACCAGTGCCACGAATCTTCTGGGGGGATGACTTTGGCGAAAAAATCAAAGCGCTTGATGCCAACAAGGACATTAAGATGACCAACAAAAATCCACATAAACCGCTATCTTTTTTAGGGAAGCGGGGGGGGGGGCGACAAAACACCTATGACAACAAGTACTTACCACAAGCCCCAAAACCCAAAACCAGCAAACTACCAACAAGCCTATAGGAACTTCCCACAACAAAGCCATCAACCCCAGCCAAAATCAACCAACCCGCACAAGCCTTATCCGAGTTACAAAAATCCATTAGGGCGTTACGGGAAGAACTACATCCATCCCAAACAACAGAAGAAGTAACTGTAAGTACTGGCCTTCGCAACTACAGTTTAACTAATCATCCAGGAAATTTTAAAGGTGGCAAAACACAAAAGTATCTACATAAGTGGAAACGGGTCACAAATGACAGATGGATATTACATACAATATGTGGCTATAGAATTGAACTGGCATCAAATCCATATCAAACATCCACTCCAAAACTCATCAAATTCTCGGACATTGAAAACAATCAATTGCAAACAGAAATTTACCGCTTATTAGATTGCGACATTATTGAAAGGGTTCCATTTCATTCCAAACCTGATGAATATGTGAGTAACATATTTTATCGACCAAAGAAAGATGGCAAGATCAGAGTGATACTGAATTTAAAACATTTCAATGTTGATTTTATGGAACACACACATTTCAAAATGGAAACACTTCGCAATGCAGTAAATGCTATGACAAAAAATTGTTATTTTGGTTCAGTTGACTTGTCTGAGGCTTTTTTCTCCATAGCTGTCCGATCTGAAGATCGAAAGTTTTTTAGATTTTGGTTCAATGGCAAGAAATATCAATTCCGGGCTCTAGTTATGGGTCTTACATGTGCTCCTAGGGTGTTCACCAAAATTATGAAACCAGTGTTTGGGACACTTCGGAAACAAGGACACATTAGTACTGCTTATATCGATGACTCTTGCTTACAAGGGGACACTTACGTCAAATGTGAACGTAACATTTTCGATACCATTGAACTTATGGACTCACTAGGCTTAACTGTTAATCCTTCCAAATCATCGCTCATACCAAGCAGACAAATCACCTTTGTAGGTTTCATTTTGTGTTCTGAAACAATGACTGTGTGCTTGACAACATCTTGATCGAGATAAAAACTCTTTGCATACAAATGGTCAATTCAAAATTTATCACTATCCGTAAGTTTGCAAAACTCATTGGTATGATGGTGGCAAGTGAACCAGGCATCCAACATGCAATGCTTTACTATAAACCTTTGGAAAAGATTAAAATGAAAAACTTGAATTTTAAGAAAGGAAATTACGATGCATTTATGAAAGTGTCACCCATCATTAAAGAATATCTTGATTGGTGGATTGGAAACATTGAAACAAGCTTCAAACCTGTACAAATCGGTAATCCTCATATCATTATTGAAACTGATAGTTCGGGTACAGGATGGGGCGCAACAATTCCTGGAACATCCGCTGTTGCTCAAGGTCGTTGGTCACACCAAGAACAAAATTTGCATATCAATGTTCTTGAGTTAACGGCATGCAAGTTAGGTTTACAAAGTCTGTGCAAACATGAACGGAATGTACATATCCGTATTCTCACTGACAATACAACATCCTGTTCAAACATACACAAGTATGGGGGGGCGTAAAACAGATCTGGATGCTATCGCACAGGAAATATGGAACTGGTGTATTGAAAGGAAAGTTTTCTTGTCTGTGGCTCATATCCCTGGCAAAAGCAATATTACAGCTGACAAATTGTCGAGGAAATTCAATGATGATTTGGAGTGGGCGCTTGATGTTGGGATTCTTTGCCAGATTGAGAATGTATTTGGGGAAATTGACATAGATCTGTTCGCGTCTAGACTAAATGCAAAGGCAGATTTATATGTGTCACGCTACCCTGAACCAGAAGCATATGCAATTGATGCTTTTATGTTGGACTGGTCCAGCAAACATTTGTATATATTTCCTCCTTTTAGCCTTCTTCCTCGGATTCTTCAAAAGCTCATGAGCGATCAAGGCACAGCAGTGCTGATCGCTCCAATATGGACGACCCAAAGCTTTTGGCCCAAACTAATGTCAATGTTGATCGAGGATTGGATCGAGCTACCACGGCCACAGAGGATTTTATACCTTCCACACCAGCCGGTAACAAGTCACCCCTTACTGAAATTGAGACTTGGTGCTTTTCACGTCTCCGGATCAGTTTGCGGGAACAGGGTTTTTCAGATGATTCGACTGAAGTAATTCTATCATCTTGGAGAATTTCGACTCGTAAAACCTATGCTACTTACATTAAGAAGTGGTTTTTATTCACACAAATGATTCATGTTGATCCGATGAAGCCATCTCTTTCAAATTTTATATCTTTCTTAACCAGCTTGTATAATTCAAAACTAAAGTACAGCACTATTGGTACTGCAAGATCGGCTGTGAATCAGTTACTTAAAATATGTACGGGAATAGATTTCAGTGAATCAGTAGTGGTTAGCAAATTCATGAAAGGTATCTTTGAATTAAGGCCCTCATTGCCAAAATATTCGAATATATGGGATGTTAACACAGTATTGACCTACATATCACGCCTTACAGACCATCTTCCACTCTCGATTCTGTCAGGAAAGTTGTGCGTATTGTTTCTGCTACTGTCAGCACAGAGAGGTCAAACCATCCATTTAGTGGAGATACAGGACATTTCTTTCGGTTCAAATGATATTCAAATTGCAACAAATCACTTAATAAAACAATCGCGTCCTGGATATCATTTAGCTCCAATAACTTTCAAGCAATATGATAAGGACCCAAAATTATGCATAGTCCGCACATTTCGAGAATACCTGGACAGAACCGCTGCTCTCCGCGGAAAAGTAACAAAATTGTTAGTAACCACCCAAAAACCACATCCCGCAGCGTCAAGAGACACAGTTTCACGCTGGGTGAAGAGTCTGCTCACATCAGCAGGGGTTGACAAGTGTTTTAAGCCCCACATTGTACGCTCTGCCTCTGTATCAAAGGCTAAAGAGAAAGGTGTTAAACTAGAAACAATCCTGAAATCAGCTGGTTGGTCCAATGCACGGATATTTGCTCGTTTCTACAATAAGCCTATTGCAGACGACCATTCCTTTGAGAATGCAATTTTAAACAATTGTTAAATGTTGTTTGATATCATGACATAGCATGTATGCTTGTATATAGCACTTTGTTTCTGTTTATGTAACCTAGCTTTTGTGAAAACCGCATACTAGTATTTTGTTATATACTTACATGTACATTAAAGTTGAATATAGTACCTATTTGTCATATTTGGCTACATTATTTTGCAAGAATGACCAACTCTCAAATCTCTGTGTGAGGCCCTTCCAGAAGTTATATGGGAGACAAAATTGTTGAATTAAACGATACTTACCGATGTAAGAGGGAAGTTGAAGTTTGATTCTGATTTTGTCGACGATAAACTTCTGGAGGGCTCACACACCCACCCTCCCTTAACCCATTCTACTTTGGACATTCTTGCAATTGTTCACACAACTAATCCTGTCCGCAGCATTAGTTGTGTTTCTCATCTCTAAAGACTGAATACACATAATTAATGAGCTACGTCATCTCTGTGTGAGCCCTCCAGAAGTTTATGGTCGACAAAATCAGAATCAAACTTCAACTTCCCTCTTACATCGGTAAGTATTGTTTAATTCAACAATTAAGTGTATGCAGTGGCACTAGGTAGTAAAGTGTATAGGGACGGTAGCATGCTTAAGAGTCAGCTAGTTTAGGCCACTAGTTTTTATATAGATTGGTTTACAAAACCGGCGGGTATAATTTTCCGAAAAGTACAAAAAATAAATAAATTGACTTTCACTTCCTTTTTTTCAAAACTATTTTTCCCGACCGTTTTGATTTTGGTGCGAAACGAAAAAAAGAGAACAGATAAGAGTAAGAATGCAGTAGATCTCAACTCGTTTGTTGTTCTGTAGCCGTATTTGCCAATTTATGTTGAAAGCATGTGAGCCAGTCAACTGTTATGGCAGCACCCTTTGCAATGGCGGAATATTCATATTTTGAAGTATCGTTTTGGGGTTTCTTATCGCTGGTTGGCCCCAGTAAAGTATTTCTGCGGGCTGACGTGAATGAAACATTGGCACGGCTATCAACCAGATTCCTCCTGATGAATCCCAGATTCCTCCTGATGAATCCGTTACATTGCGGGGAATAGCGACGGCTCAACATTAGATGGCGACAGGGCTTCTGTGGACAGGGTCACACCTGTCACTGTTATGCAGCAGTTCTTACACAAATACATTTTTGTGGAGATCTCCAAATCAGAAGGTAATTTTTTATCATTTTATATATATTATTTTGTACTTATTTGAAGAGTATGCAATTCATTCTCGAAGTACGCAGCTCAAAAACCATGCCTGATAAAAAGCTGCCAAGTATCTCAAGCATCAAATGCGCCTTTTTTCTTCTTTTTTAAAATTTAATATTGGTCAGTTTTTAAATGTTCTGCATTCACTTTTGCTTTAGCATACCCTTAAAGCTAAACAAATGTCTTGCTGCATGATATTCAATGGAGCTTTGATAAAAAGTGTAGTTTATACAAGTATACATGTTTTATAGTCAATTTCATTGATGCACATATGCACAGAATGTAAGATTTAAACTGTGTGTTTAATTAGAACTTTGAGTGTATTAGCACATGCATTAATAGCAGTTTTTAAAAATTTAAAATGTCAAGTAAATGATATAAATTTTCAATGTTGTTATGTTGTTATCTGATTTTCACCCTTTAAGAACATGTTGTGACTGTTTTCCTTTTTCTTTTCTTTTTTGACCACCCGGTGGACATTTTTTCCAAAAAAAATTGTAAACCAAAAAATAAACAAGAGATGTTTGTCAAACATTATGCCCCCCTGAGCGCCATGTTGTTAGGATTATATGGACAATTGAATGAAATATGCATGGACCGAAATGACAGCTGATTTGTTGCTGTTTTAAGATTATGACCATTAAAGTGTGAGGATAAAGTGTGTTATGACCGTCATGACCTTTGACTCTATGAACTAAAAATCCAGAGTCATCAGCTGGTCACCAGAAACCTAAATGTCAAGTTTGAGGGCCATGGGTGCAGGCATTGTCAAGTTATCACAAGACAAGTTTTTTTCGTTCAAGGTCACTGTGACCTTGACCTTTGACCTGATGACCCCTTAAATCATAAGGGGTCATCTACAAGTCAGATGCAACTCCAAGTCAAGTTTGAAGGCCATGGGTTCAGGCATTGTTGAGTTATCACTCGGACAACCTTTTACCATTCAAAATCAGTGACCTTGACCTTTGGCTCTATGAATCCTAAAATCAATAAGGGTGATCTACTGGTCAGGCTTAACATCCATGTCAAGTTTAATGATCATAGGTTCAGGCATTGTTGAGAAATCAGTGGGGGAAGATTTGTTAACTTTTTTGCGTTAAAGGTTACTGTGACATTGACCTTGGCCTGATGACCCCCAAAGTCGATAGGGGTCATCTACTGGGCAGGCCCAACCTTCATGTCAAGTTTGATGACCATAGGTCCAGAGTTTGCTTTCAAGGTCACTGTGACCTTGACCTTTGACCCCTAAAATCAATAGGGGTCATCTACTGGTCAGGCCCAACCTCCATGTCAAGTTTGAGGGCCATGGGTGCAGGCATTGTTGAGTTATCACTTGGACAACCTTTTATCATTCAAGGTCACTGTGACCTTGACCTTTGGCCCAATGACCCCTAAAATTAATAGGGACAATCTTCTGGCCAGGCTCAATCGCCAAATCAAGTTTGAGGGCCATGGGTGCAGGCATTGTCGAGTTATCACTCGGACAACCTTTTACCATTCCAGGTCACTGTGACCTTGAACTTTGGACAGATGACCCCCAAAAACCATAGGGGTCATCTCCTGGTCAGGCCAATTCTCCAAGTCAAGTTTGAGGGCCATGGGTGCAGGCAATGTTGAGTTATCAATCGGACAACCTTTTACCATTCAAGGTCACTGTGACCTTGACCTTTGTCCCAATGACCCCCAAAAACAATAGGGGTCATCTAATGGTCAGGCCCAACCTCCAAGTCAAGTTTGAGGGCCATGGGTGCAGGCATTGTTGAGTTATCACATGAACAACCTTTTACCATTAAAGGTCACTGTGACCTTGACCTTTGACCCACTGAGCCCAAAAAACAATAGGGGTCAGCTACTGGTCAGGCCCAACCTCCAAGTCAAGTTTGAAGGCCATGGGTGCAGGCATTGTCACGTTATCACTCGGACAACCTTTTACATGCCTGTGCAAAGCAATATACCCCTCTTCTTCGAAAGGGGGGCATAATTATGAGGGCCATGGGTGCAGGCATTGTCGAATTATCACTTGGACAACCTTTTACCATTCAAGGTCACTGTGACCTTGACCTTTGGCCCGATGACCCCCAAAAACAATAGGGGTCATCTCCTGGTCAGGCCCAACCTCCAATTCAATTATGAGGGCCATGGGTGCCGGCATTGTTGAGTTATCACTCATACAACCTTTTACCATTCAAGGTCACTGTTAACTTGACCTTTGACCCGATGAGCCCCAAAAACAATAGGGGTCAGCTACTGGTCAGGCCCAACCTCCAAGTCAAGTTTGAGGGCCATGGGTGCAGGCATTGTCAAGTTATCACTCCGACGACCTTTTACCATTCAAGGTCACTGTGACCTTGACCTTTGGCCTGATGACCCCCCAAAACAATAGGGGTCATCTACTGGTCAGGCCCAACCTCCATGTCAAGTTTGAGGGCCATTGGTGCAGGCATTGTTTAGTTATCACTCGGACAAGCTTTAAAATTATTTTACCATTGAAGGTCACTGTGACCTTGACCTTTGACCCGATGACCCCCAAAATCAATAGGGGTCATCTACTGGTCAGGCCCAACATTCATGTCAAGTTTGATGACCATACGTCCAGGAATTGTTGAGTTATCACTCGGACAAGCTTTGGTCTACCGACGGACCGACCGACCGACATACCGACATGCCTGTGCAAAGCAATATACCCCTCTTCTTCGAAGGGGGGCATAAAAAGGAGTGGCTTTATTTAATCTTGATTATAATAAATAACTTGTATTCTTTCAGATGGCTTCCACATTAACAAAAGGGGGAGAGGGTCCTTATGGAAAGCCCCTGAGAGTGAAAGTCGTACTAGCCAGGGGAGAGGTTACAAAGTACAAGGACAGGGGGGAGAGGAGAAGTCATGTTTATGTGTGGCAGTGAGTGATAGAGAGGTTTGCCAGCAGGCAAAAGCGTATGAAACTAAACACTTCACGCAATTCTCGGTTTGGACATCCCTTGTGTTAAGGAATGTTATCAGAAGGACTGATGAAGGGGGTTACCTGGTGGTGACCAAGTTCACAAAAGTCTTTGTCACCAGTGGAGTAGAGGTGCCTTCAGCCCACGAGGAGATGGGAGTGAAACTGCTGAATCCACCGCCAGATGAGCAGGTCACCCTTACTGAGGCACTCAACTCACCATAGAAAAAGAAATAATTCTGTAACTGGAATGATCCTGCAAAAATATAAATCATCAGATAGTCCATCGATAGTCTTTGGCTTTATCCTGCTTGATCATCTTGTTAAGTTGACTTGTTAACTGGATGCATAAGACCACAGACCATAAAATTCCACTAATTTGTTCGCCATGGCAGGACTAGTGATAATTTATTTGTTATTTTCTTGTTTGGCCATCTCTGATGGCAAGGCAACTCGGCTCTTGCGTAGTTCCATGTCATGGAGCATAAATGATGTAAAATGACAACATTTTGTGCAACTTGGAACTATTTTTTCTATTTCTGACATTAAAATAGTAATAACACACAAGTAAGTTTTTATAAAGTCAGATATATGGTATAAAACAAAGTTAGTGAGTGATCTCATTTGCTGGATCAATTTTATGCTGACTTCCTTGGACTACCACTTAAGGCAACACTCTCACAAATTAGGAGGGAAAACAAAATGAATGTTTTCATAAAAATACATTACAATTGCATCAACTCCTAAAATGCATTGTTTTACACAAATTACAATCCTATGCTTGCAGCCTAATGTTCTTAAACAATAGGTGTTGTTGCTTCATTTACATTTCTCTTTCTTATTCCAGGAAGAAGCAGTCAAAACAGTGAATGTGAGGGGCGAAGATGTTCCAATAAAGGTCATCGTTTTGAAAGATTCTTCAAAGAAAAAGGCAAAAGTCTTGCTGTGGTGTGGTGCCAGTATGTCCTCAGCGTCGCTGTCGAAGAATCTTTCAATTTCTTCTTCTGTCATCTCCGGTGTTTTATCACTATAGAAACTGCAGCATCCCTCTTCTTCCTCCTCCATCTGTTGGTTGTTTTACATGGTCCTCCCAGAGAACGTCATCCTCAGTTCCGTCGAGAGCATTGGATATGCAGCATTTCTTGAAAGCGTGTGTGATCATTTTGTGGTCGAGCTGTTCCCAGGTTTCCACAATCCATGAGCAGATCTGTTCTAGTTCGGGTTTTCTTCTGTTCCCGGCCTTTGTGTACGTATGGCTGTCCCCGGCCATCCAATCATTCCATTTGCGACGCAAGGTGACTTTCATTGGTTTGTTGATGGATACGTCTAGGGGCTGTAGTATTGAAGTTAAGCCACCAGGGATAACAGCCAATGTCGTTCTCGTGTCCTTCATCCTTTCCTTCATTCCTGGTGTGGTATGTGCTCTAAATGCATCGAGAACCAACAACGAGTGGTTGAGGCCAGCACCAGGTCATTTATCCCATACTGTGGATAGCCAATCGTAGCACATGGCCTGGTCCATCCACCCCTTTTCCTGGACACGAATGTGAATACGATCTGGCCGTTTAACACCCTAGGTAGGGTCTTTCTCTTAAAGACCACGAAAGGGGGAGCTTGCCACCGTCGGCTGTGCATGCCAACATAACGCTAAACCGGTTCTTCTCATTGCCTGTGGTGTTCACTGTTACTGTCTTCGACCCCCTTGAATGCAAGGTGTTTAGTGACGGCATGTCAAAAGCGAGTGGGGTTTGATCTGCATTTTCAATCTGACTCAGTGGGTACTCTTGTCTTCAGTCTTTGTTTGATTATGAAACGCTGAAAGTCTGTGATCTTAGATTCATAATCCTCTGGAAGCTTTTGACTTATGTGGGTATGTTGACGGATAGAGAGGTTCTGTCGTTTCATGAAGCCGGCAACCCACGCCTGTGATGCCTTGAATGTTGACTGAATATTCTGCTTTTTGGCCAACTTCATTGCTTCTAAGTGAACATCAAGGGTTGATACTGCCACGCCACTATCTCGTCTTTCCTTGACATTTTGTAGGATGGCCGTCTCAATACCGGTGTAGAACGCTGCCCTGCTTCGGTTTGCTTTCTTCGTTTTCGTCATGGTCATCAGTTTGGATTTCTGTTTTCGCCATTTACGAACGTTGACTTCATTTAGGGAGTACTGCCGACCAGCTGCTCGGTTGCTGTGTTCTTCAGCGTAGCTTATTACGGCTAGCTTTTCACGTCCTGTGTAGGATGCACGTGCCTTTCCCATATTGGGAAGCAGGTATTAAGGCACTAAAAAGTACCGTTAATTTAAGACAATTTGTATTCTTTCTGAGGGTCTATTAAATGATAACCTTTCAAGAATTATTTTTTTGTATAGTAAAAAGTACCGCTTTGACAATTTGTATTCTTTCTGAGGGTTTATCGAAATGATAACCTTTCAAGAATTATTTTTTTGTATAGTGGCACTTAAAAGTACCGCTTTGACAATTTGTATTCTTTCTGAGGGTTTATCGTAATGATAACCTATCAAGAATTATTTATAGTGGCACTTAAAAGTACCGCTTTTGACAATTTGTATTCTTTCTGATAGATTATCGTAAACGATAACCTTTCGAGAATGATATACTGGCTGTAAAAGCAGCAATCTTATATTGTATGAAATGTTCTCAAAAAGTCAACACCTCCAGCCAAGTGTAAAAACAGACCCTTAGAACAAACAAACAGCTCTATTATCGCTACAGTTTGGTCTATCGGTATGTTTTTCTAATTAAAGGCGGCATGTGTTTTTCACACCTTCGCCGATTTTAAAACACTTGAAAGTGACAATAATTTTACTTTGTTCCCTTTAAATGAAAACATTTAACAAAATATAGCATAAAAATATGGAAGCGTTTAAATCAAGAACAATGTAAAACTGACATACCGGTATATGCCTATTATCCCGATTTTCTATTACCGATACAACTCATTCTATTTAACTTCCATTTCTCATCGTGTTATGTGAGTAGCGTCCCTTTTATAATACAAAAGACAACAAACTATGTGTTTCATTTAATTTTATTTCTCCCTTCAATTAAACAAACATTAAACATATTCATGAACATTTATGCATGTGTAAACTTGCGTGATTTTACCCACGTCAGTTGTTCTCTTCGGTGACGCAGTACAGATACTTACTATTACCGCGTTCTTTCACGGTCCGATATTTTCGACCTGTAATGGACTTGGAAAAAAACAGATGAAATTCTAATAGCAAAGAAAGGACGCAGGCAGTTTTTAAGACAAGAATTGGGTGTAAAAAAGTGCGTCCTATGCATGATATAATACGGTAGTATGTAAACAAAAAATAAGTGAAGTGGTTTAAGGGCTAGTCCAAATCCAAAGGTCCTTCGTACAATTCCTTGGGCCTGCCAATTGCGATCACTGGTGATTTAATCAAAGATTTATTCTGGTCTTAAGTCTATGCTGATTCTAGTAGAAAGCTGTAAAATGCTTGCAGGGAAGTCAAGAAATCCACTGGTAGTGAAGTCTAGATCTATAGGTAAATCATAAATAGACTAACAATGCCTGTATATGATTGTAAAACATGTCAACTCATGTCAAAATAACTTCTCTTTGTTTCTTCATCTATTTTGCTTGTATACTGTCATAGAGGGGCAGTCTTCAACATTACCCACTTGACCACAAAGTCTTTTTTCCACTCAGTCAACTGAAGAATTTATGTCATTATTTTTTTATGATGTGGTTTATAGGAGCACCAACCCTATTTTTTGCAAAAACCAAATAAAAATAATAGTTCTATCGTTATCTTTTATTTTTATTCTTGACACAGACTGTCATTTTTCTTGTGTTCGAAAAAAAAAAATGATGATTTGAAGACGATTTTTGTCGAATTCTGTACTAGCATGTAGGACTATCTTAGTCCTATTTTGAGAACTTAATTCAGGCTGCTTAAACTTAAAAGTCCAGCAAATCAGGGGGTCCAAAGTGTTTTGTGTTTTCCAAATTTTAAGTGAGAGAAATGTGTGATGGGAAATAAAATGGCAGTGTTGGAAGAGATTTTGGTGCTTTAAGGCCCGGTCACACCGCAAGAACTTTGCTGGAGCGTTCCTGGAGCGGTGAAAAAAAATCATCACCGCTCGTTACCGTTCACCAGAAGTTAGCCCCCGTTAAGGCAACGCCGTATACGCTCGGCCAACGCTTATGGTCCCTCCTACCGCTCCGAAAGTTTTGAGCTGCACAAAATATTGCGAGCGGTGAGGAGCAGGCTATTTTCCGTTCCGGCAAAGTTCACCACCGCTCCAACAACGCCCAGTCAAAGTTTGGCACCGCTAGACGCAAGATCGTGGACGCTTGGGTCCGCTAGGCCAACGCAGAAATCTTGAACGCTGGACCACCGCTGCTTCGCCAGCTTTGCCCGGGCGGTGATTAAACGTTGCACAAACTTTGGTGGAGGGGTTGTAAGCGATTTACGAGCGGACACGGGATTGCTGGAACGGTGTCGGGCGTTGAAGCAGCAATCCATTGCGGTGATGAACTTTAATTTGGCGTTGGTATGGAGGTGTCGGAGCGGGACCAGAATAAACCAACGCTCGCCCTGTTAAGCCAACGCTATAGCAACGCCGGCGCGGTGACGAGCGTTGTCGAAATTCGGTCCCCTCTCCCTACCGTTCAAGGAACGCTCCAACAAAGTTCGGGCGGTGTGACCGGGCCTTTAGGATGATATTTTCATCTGGTAAGTAAATTTTAACACTTTCCTCATAATATAATTACGAAATATCGGCACACAGTGTATCGTAAAACGTTGATTTTAAATTTTCATTATTGTAGGAATAAAATTATGCAATATTTTTTGTAAAAATAAATATTTAAACTAGCACATAAAAAAGCATATAGCTGTGCACTGTCTAAATACTTTTTGTCAGTGGTATGATAAGGTGGGAAAAACTCACACTTACTTTATAAAAGCAGTTTAATATACCAATAGTATCCCGATAATAGTCTTGTTTTTTCGCACTTTGCCACGTTCGTTATACTTTCCTGTAAGGTTTTCGTTTACAAAACTTTTCATTCTCGACAGGTTATCTTTTACAATACACCGTCAGAAAGAATATTTTGCTTTGTATTAGTATCGTACGGTTTAAAAAACCATCGCCATTTTCACATAAAACAAAATTTCGTCACTGTTAACAAACATGGTGGCTGATATTGGCAGATGATTACATTTTTTATATGCATCATAAAACCCAAAACATAGATGAAAAGCTTGAGTTTTTCACGGATATTTTTGACTGCTTTATAACCCCTATCGTCTTATAACCAGTCGTTTACGGTAACCAATAATACATAATTAGGTTTTCAGATGGTGCTACCAAAGACAAACTTCTGGATCTGCTGAGGGCTACAGCAAAACTAAGTAGAGGAGCATCAGTGTCAATTGCTAAACCAGTCAAAAAATCTTCTTCTGTAAAACCTTATGGAACATGTGCACCTTCAATCTCATCATTTGAAAACATCATCTCAAGAACTCTTTAAAAAATCTTCATCAACAAGACCCTGTGGAACACCTCCAATCGCTCCATCAGAAATGCCATTGCAAGAACCTTCCGCTAGCTCTGTACATACATGGACTTCCAAGGAAGAAAATGCTTTAGTTGCTTTAGTTGCTGCTAGACACAACAGGGATGAGCCATTCAACAAACCCAAAACCATACTTTGCTATGGAAAGAAATTGTTGATGAAATCAGAACAGTGACACCAGTACAAGCTATGCACAAGTACAACAATGAATTATTTACTATCGACATTATAGTTGTTAGATTGGCATTTTATTCATTTTTAGACAATGATGTTGCAGGGTTAATTTTCGGTATTTTGGGAATATGACCGACACCCGTGAGATTGCAAATTTTCATGTCAATTTTGGCAAAATTGGGAAATTCTTCATAAATAATAGCAATTATGTTTGCATAAATATAATTCAAATTATTTGCTAAGAAATAGTTCTACTTAGCTACATGATGCCGTTTCTAAGGCATTCGGATACATTTGCATGTCACCGATATCATGGCCATGAGATTTGATTCATCACATGACGAGATCTCGCGATAGTTCTTTCTCTTTGGCGATACTGTAGCGGCCGCTACAATTCAAAAACTCAAAAAAAAAGGTTTTTGATAAATATGGTTCATACATATGTATATATGTATATGTCTAAAGGTTTCCATCAATAAAAGTAAGCATATACCCACGTTTTGTTAGTTTTTATTTCGCATGATATAAATAATAACAAAGGATATAATTTATATAACACTATAATGAATAACTGGTATTTTCAACATAATATGCACAGACTCTGTTTACACCTGACGTTGTTTAATCCCTTGTTGTTCCCCAAGGGTATTTTGTTTAGAATATCAGGGGATTTGGATCACATAACAGGGGATTTTCATTATTGTCATGGGGGGCGTGCCAATTTACTTTGTTTACCCCTTTTTCAAACACTATTTCTATTTCTATGAGACAATGTCATATTGCATAATAAAAGCACTTACTTGCATAACCAAATACTTCACAGAAAATTATTTTTCAGAGTCAATTTTATGGGCTTATCTTACACTTAAATTGAATACAAAATCTGCTGTCTATTAAAAATGCTGACTTTAGGTCTCATAGAGAAAATGGAATGAATGAATCAATACTTTTCATTTCTTCTGATTTCCAAAGAGTCAAACTTGCAAATGAATGATTTTTTGTAAAATTTCGTCCACATGTTTCCTTTTTGGCAATCATCAAAAAATAAATACATTGATAATAATAATAATGATATATAATAATTATGAATAAAGACTGGGTCATTTCACCCGAGTTGTTTACTTTCAGTTTGACTTTGCAGTTCTGTCATTTTCCGATATTGGCAATGAAGGTCAATGTCATGTATGTAAACATGTAGGTGAAGCATGACAAAGAACATCATTGTCTATAAGTTATTTTAATCCCTTTCTGCACCGAAGAGTTAACTGTCAACTTTATATCATTAATCCCTTTGTTGACAATGACACATGTTTTTAACACAATGCGAAGCACTCTTACCTTGTTACATGTTGTCTGATTGGCTAAAAAATATAGTTCAACCAATGAAAATCCACTTTTCACCATGACCCTGATATAACATCATTGTATGACTCTGTGAATAGACGCTTGCATGTAGGGGAAATAACTGTCATTTCTTTTTTTCATTTGAAATCTTTGGAACTCCGGATTGGGAATTTTTATTCGGAAATTGGGAAAAAAATACTTTTTGCTTTTGGGATCATAACCGAATACTTGCTATAAATATTGCTGAAAATAAACCCTGCGTTGCCATTTAACTTTCAAGTGTAGGTGGCATCTAAACTGAAGGTAACAACGTTAAGCCCGGAAATTAACAAAGGGCAATTACTCTAAAAATGTGGAAGCAAGAGTTATGGTTCTTGTGCATTGCACTTGCCCTCAATAGGATCTTTCTTGCTATGAAGTTTCAAGTTGTTACCTCTTATATTCTTTAAGATATGCCCCGGACAAAACTTTAAGCATGAAATTAACAAAGGGCAATTACTCTAAAACTAAGAAAGCAAGAGTTACTGTTATTGTGCACTGCACTTGCCCTCCATGGAACTATCAACATATAAAGTTTCAAGTCGATAACTTATATTCTACAAGACATGCCCTGGACAAAATTTAAGATTGAAAATTAACAAAGGGCAATAACTCTAAACATATAGATGCAAAGTTACGGTACATGTGTTCTGCACTTGCCTTCAATGAGATCTATCTACATATGAAGTTTCAAGTTCATACCACTAGTAGTTAAGAGATATGCCCCATACAGGTGAAAATGGGACATGACAGCATCCACCGCTGCCGCTGACAAAAGTTATCCCTAAATGTCGCCTAGTCACACAACACAAAAATGATGGAAGGAAGTTATTGATAGCGGTACAGGGACAGAGGCAAAGTATTTCAGGCATCGAAAGGCCTTTGATCTACAGTACGGAACAAGAGCAAGTTACAAACCTTTATTCACAATAGACAGCACGGACAACACAGAAGTAGCCCAAATAACAAGAGCTGTCAGCGCTCAACTATTCTCAGTGATTGACAATATAAAATGCAGAGCATCAGCTGTACCATTCCGTAACGTAATTAATGTGTGACATGCGTTTGCAAGCTATAGTCATTCTAGAGGTCCCCAATGCCTTATCAGCCCAGGCTATACAGCCCCCTCCCAGATCATTCAACTTGACAGCCTTTTTTTTGGTACATCAGTATAGGGCTTCATTTAATGCACCATTCAAATACTAAGCAGCTAGGGTGAAATAAAAAAATACAATAAATAGTGAAATGGTGCCCATAAATTCTTGCGCTTATCAGCTCTGTATCATTTTCAAATGAACTCCTTTTTTCATTCGAGCACAGTCAAAGATGTCTCTGTTTGTTCCTGATGAACTTAGCAAAAACATTTTTAAAATGTGTGGATTGCTCCAATTCCTTCCAAGATATGGAGGTATTCAAACAACATCCCTGTCATTCTGGTATTGAAGGTGGTGCATCAAGTGCTGCCGTAGGGTCGCTGTGACAGTTGATGAGATGAAGGTCTTTTTAGGCGTCGTTATATGTATGGGCCTTGTCTACAAACCAGACAATGAGACATATTGAAGCACGGACACTTCTACTGAGAGACCATTCTTCAGCAAGACCATGCTCAGAGACCGGTCAGTAAATAATAATAAAAAAAAAAGAATTGCATGCTGCTTTTATTTTTGTGTCCCTTTACCCATATAAATGCATATAATTATTGATAAATACTTGTGTTTTGTCAACAATTCTTACAAAAAAAATGATGTTTCTCTCAACAATATACAGCAATTGGTTATTGTAGTATAGTTACTGCCAGTATACAAACAAGACATATTTTTTATACAATTTATTTTGTACAAACGTTTCTTCAATATATATTTTCAGATTCATGGCCATTCTCAGCAATTTCCACGTTAACAATGATGTGGACCAGAATGACCCTCTGTCCCGAATCCGGCCATTGATTTTTCAGGCTATGGCAAGGTTTTCCGATGTCTACTCCCCTGAGCAGAACCTGAGTTTTGGTGAAGGTACGTGTCCTTGGAAGGGCCGACTAAAAATCAAGGTGTACAACCCAGCCAAACCTGCTTAAGTTTGGAATCAAGCTCTTCCATCTTTGTGAAGCCAGCAGTGGGTACTGCCTTTGCTTTGATGTATACATCGGGAAACGGAACGAGTCTAACAACAACTATTGTGAAGCATTAGGTATAGATGGCTAGGTGTGAAACATTAGGTCATGGCCATCATGTGTATATGGACAATTTCTATTCATTTTATCTATTATCAAGGTGGTCACTGCAAGCAGGGAAGCGGGAGGTAAACCAGTACCTCATGACTATGAGGAGCTTGTTGATGAACTACCATGTATAAATCAAGTGAAAAAGGGAAGAAAACAAAAAGGTTCGAAGACTGACCAAAAGCTAAGGAAAGTCAGTGATGGAATTCTGGTTCTAGACCGACATGTATATATGGCGAAATGGCGATCAAAACCAGTGCCTGTCATCTTACGATCAGAGAATGAAGATGGAACGTATACGGTCACTGCGGCAAACGGCCCAAGCAATAAATGGTGGACCGTACCTGAGCTCTTTCATCAAGCCAAAGCTGAGCGTAAGTAACAGTCAGGGGAATTACTCAAATAAGTGATTTTTAAATCACTGATTATCAAATAAACAATTTCTACACCTCTCCAGAACTGTTTGATGAACTTGAGGCACATCGCACCTACTCTTGTGGAACATTACAGGCAAACAGATTATGAGTGCGTCTACCGCAAGAATGGTGCCACAACAGCATTGCGATTCAATGAGAAGCGCCATGTCACTATGCTGACAAATATTCATCCCCCACAAATGAGTGTGTTATGGAAGACCAAGTATGGGACTCGTGAGCACGTGAAGAAGCCCACATGTATTGTTGAGTACTGTAAGCACATGGGTGGGGTAGATTTGCTTGATCAGTACAACCAGTACAACTCCATTGCCCGCAAAACAAAGAAGTGGTGGCGCAAACTCTTTTTCCATATTATGAACATTTGTTTGGTGAACTCATACAGACTATATGAGAAGTTCACAACAAACCAGCCAAAGAAGGACCATGAGAGCTTCCTCCAGTCAGTCCTCAAATCGTTGATCGAAGAAGTTGGTGGTCTCAAAGGACAATTGGTCAGACGCGGGCGCCCTGTCCTTGGTGAGAAGCCTTCAAGATTGTCAGGAAGACACTTCTCAGATTTAATCCCTGCTAAGGCTGGGGCAAAGAGAGCCAGGCCTCTCAGAGACTGTGTGCTTGTAATGACAAGATGGAAAACAGGGTTGGATTCAAGCGGCAACAGACAGCTTTCTGGTGCCCTGACTGTAAAGTGGCATTGTGCCATCCACGCTGCTTCCAAGTTTACCATTCTGTTCAGGACTACAATAATGTTTTGATACAGTGTCTTTGTTTGTAAATAACAAATGTAAAAGGTGTGTGACAAGGTGTGACTGTGCGAATGCAAATCTGAACAGGAGAACTGTGTATAACTCGCTGAGTTTTTTGTATATATTGAAAGTATTGAGGATATAATATGCCATTTGTCTAACATTGTTTACATTATTTATTTATTTATGTAATTAGCTTGTTTTATACTTGTAAAATAGCATTTGAATTTATTAGAGCTCCTAAAAAACTGAATAGTGTGATTTTTGTTATACCTGAAATTTCGGCGAGATTTCATAGCTCACCTGTAATAAGTTTACCTGTAATTTCTTACAGTTAGTAATGAATTTTTACCAAAATGTTGTTCTGTACTGTTATACATTGTTTATTTACTGTATTTTAAACCAATTCGGTGAAAAATAAATGTGAATAGTGTAATTGTTATTATTTTCTTACCTTGATTACAATAATCTTACCTGTACAGGTGCAAATTTTACAGTCGCAAAATGACAACTATCATAGAAAAGTTCAAGCATTGAGGATGTATTTGCATATAACTTTTATTTGTCTAGCACATTATAATAAAGGATTTACAGACATTCTTGTGACTAGGGTATCCAGCTATTGTTTTAGCTCTATTAATCCAGCAGTGACAGATTGGGGCCAAATACATATCATTTCTAATGCTCCACGACAATTTTTGGGTTGTACATAGATGCGGGTTCAACAAATTATTGACATATACTTAAACAATTAAATCCGATTAAATGTGTAATTGTCAAGGTGATAGAACTAGCATCGTGTTCGTAAATATTAAACAGAAAATGGGGCCAAATACATATCATTTCTAATGCTCCACAACATTTTTGGGTAGAACATTGATGCCAGAGTGTCTATCCATTCTCATCCCTCTGGCTTTTCATGTCCAGGCTATTTCTCTGTAACCGATTGCATGAGTTCAATGAAAATGTATGAGAAGCTTCACTATCAAGAGGAGATACACAAGTCATACTGTTGAAATGTCCCGGTTCTATGATATTTCACAGAGTTAAGGCCCTTTTCATTTCTAACTTGTGATACTGAAGAAGTGACCGGGGTATTTCTCACTAACCACTAGCACTATTTCATTGAAACTTCATGGGAACCTTCTCTACCATTTATATTAATCGGTGAGCTTGCATTGTTACCAACAATACCCTTTGTTGCGTCTATTATGTTTATGAAGGATGGCTTATTTACATAAATTGTACCAACCTTTTACATTTCAGCATGGATAAAGAAGAGGGGGTGCATCGCATGGTAGATGTGGCAGTGGATGAGGAGACGTTTACAACATGGACCAATAAAGAATTGGTGATATGGCTAGTGAACCACAGACAGAAGAAGTCCGGTAACAAATAGATCCTCATCAAGAGAATACTCTGCACTGTGCAGTTTGACGATACTGACTCAGATACAGACAATGGATCTGATGAGGTACCCGACATAAGTAGTGTCAAAAGTAAATGGCAGACACAGACAACTGTCCACCAACAAGAAGTGAGGATGTGGAGAACTATTTTTATATATAACAAGAATCCAGTGTCTGCAAAAAGTAAGGCCTGTCATAGACAGTTAAAGAAAGCTAGAAAATTTGCCAAGGAAGGTTATGTGTATGACATGGACTATAATGGGCTGGACAATAGCAACTATTGTTTTACTATAGCCTGGTGTAAACCAAGCATGAAGGAACTTGTTACAGTGTAATGTGGACAAATGGCATGACGTTATTCAGTGTATGCTGTTTTGATTAAAAGTACAGGCAGAATCGAGGGTGGCAAGTGTAACTGTAAAACTGGTTTGACTGGTTTGTGTAGCCATATTGGGGGACTGCTTATTACATTTGTGCAAATAAAGAATGCATGCACAACAAAAGGCTGCGAATGGCTGAGGCCACAGACTGACCTGCAGCTGATGCCTCAAAGGCTAAGGGACATTAAGTTTAGGAGTAAACGAGAAAGCACTAACAAAGCCTCATCCAGAAGTCTACCAGGCAGGGCCGTGCCAGGATCCTGAAAAATTTCTCGAAGACGCAGGACTTGGAAAGGTGTACCCTCAGTCTGTCTTATATCAGACCCTAAATCCTGAGATTACTGTTGTTTAAGATGTCGTCTCCAAGAACAAACCACCATTTAAGTATGATGACAGGGTTGACGTTTAACTCTGTGCCAGTCTGAATTTAGAAACTTTGCTACTGGAATAGAAGTCAGCAACAAGGAAAATGAGAGTGGAAAAGTCTACGAAAGGACAAAGTGCCAATCCAATTTGGAAAGATGTAAGAACAAACATACTGACAGCTTCAAACTTTGCGGCCATATGTTAACAAACTACCTGAAACAAAGCCTGACAATCTTGTGTGGTTAGAGGAGTAACTTTGATGGAAAACCCCTACAATATGGGAGGAAGAAAGAGAGTCAATCAAGTCGAGACTACACCCAACACCACATGTAGCAGTGTGGAAGAGTAAATGTTGAGAAAACCGAGCTAGTAATTTCTAAGAATTTTCCATTCCTTGTTGCTATTGTGGACGGTCTTATTAGGAGTGACAAATGTGGGCTGGGTGTATTAGAGATAAAATGTCCATATAATGACAGAAAGAAGACTCCAAGGGAACACAATCAAATGATATCATCGTGTCTGGAATCGTGATGGTGAATAAAAGCTGAAGGACAACCATGATTACATCTACCAAATCATGGGCCAGATGAAGGTATTGGGGTTAGACTGGTGCGACTTTGTTATGTGAACAAAGAAGGGAATGCATGTTGAGCAAGTGATATTCAGTCAAGATTTTGGGGGAAATAAGACGCTCTTACAGCTCAAATTCTTCTACAATTCATTCCTCCTCGCTGAGTGTTTCACTGACCGGATTTAATGTGAAATAGAATTTTTTCATTCAGATTAGAAGCATATTGATTATAAAATCATAAACCTGCTGTGATGCTTATTGTTACTGAGATTACCATTATTCTGTTCTGTTCGAATTGTTTGAATTTGATTCGGACAAGTCTAATGGGAATTCGGATGACAGTTACAGTGAAAAGACGGTTTGCAATCAAAAATCATTTCTTTTTCTACAATATTGTTAATGAAACCGGTTTGGTTACAGCAGGAAAGGTATGAGGCGGGAAATGTTCGCGTGCTCTGTGTATTAAGCTCCGAATATACTGTGTGTATCATCTTGGTCACTAATTTGCAGTTTTAGTGACTTAAGATTCAAAACATATCCGATAGTTTTATTCAGATTTGAATTTAGTATCATTTCAGTATCAGAATAACACCGTACCGATGTCAGAAGTGGTCAGATTTAACTCCATATCAGATTTTGAAGGGACCAGATGTGACAGGTGTGGGCTCAACATATGCAAGGTCCGGAGACGTTATCAAGACAACAAACCAAGAAGACACAGATTCAATCTATTTATCTTTCAAATGAGAAAATTGCTGCCAATAATACACCTCATTTCTACAAAGACGTGGAATGCTTTGGTTTCAATCATCTGTATCCAAACTACTGCATTTGTACATGTTTTCTAGCGTCTAGATCACATTGAATGCTTATAAAAATAGAACGAGTAAAGATATCGACAAGCGATTTGCTGCATCATATTCGGAGACCAAACACACATGAAAAAGAAATGCTGCTAACTTTGCACAATTTTAATGGACGATTTTGTTTGGAATAAAAAAGCTTCCACCGATACGCATAGAGGTTTACAAAATGATCCAGAGGACACTTAAACCGTCGTACTGCTATGCAGAAAGTTGCACATCTTGAGCTAATGCTAGGTCAGATCAGGAATTACTGTCCTAAAATCTCACGAGACACTACTTGTCTCGAGAAAATTTGGCAGGCCATTATGGTAAACAACTGAAGAAGAGTGCATCAAAGAAGATTGGAGATGAACAAAGTGAAGATGGAGAGCAGATAGAAGAAGTGATGGCTGTGGGGAACTTCCAGGACATATTCACCAGTGATAGTGACGACAGTGATTTTGATGGTTTTGACCCTATTCAAGCAAAAAATGTAATAATTTATGAGATCGATCTTGAAGATAGAGATGTGTTTTTGATGCATACAATTCTGACTGGCTGAGAAATTTCAACTCTCAAACAGGACCTAAAGATATTGAAGAAGATAGCTCTCCTTATGACAATTATTGTAAATATTTTGACAATGAAGTCTTTGATCTTTTATACCAGCAAACTCATTTGTACCGTATTATATCATGCATAGGACGCACTTTTTTACCCCCAATTATCGTCTTAAAAATTGCCTGCGTCCTTTCTATGCTATTAGAACTTCATCTGTTTTTTTCCAAGTCCATTTCAGGTCGAAAATATCGGACCGGGGAAGAACGCGGTAATAGTAAGTATCTGTACTGCGTCACCGAAGAGAACAACTGACATAGGTAAAATCACACAAGTTAACACATGCAGAGATATATTGAATGTTTACTTTAAAATGATTTATTCAGAAATAAATTGAAAACAAACACAAGTGTTTACTTTTTTACAAAAGGGACGCTACTCAAAAAAACTTGATGTGAGTCAGCACTTTAACTGGATTGAGTTATAACGGCAACGGAAAATCGGGAAAGGAGGTATTTATCAATTAATCAACAACGATTTTAATGTTTCGATATTTTACAAAACATTTTGTTGTATGTTACTGTTTTAAAAAATTAATAAAGGAATGTGCATAACGCAAAGTAGCATTATTGTCACTATCAAATCTTTTCAAATGAGCCAAGGTGTGAAAAACACCCGCTGTCTGTCATTAGAAAAACATCAATAGAACAAACTATTGCGATGGTAATACCGTATTGTTGTTTGTTCGCCCTTTACCCTAGGTGCCTTCTGCTGGCAAGGCTAATTACTGACACGCAATAATTATGCCTGACATGCTTTATTCCGCGCAGCGACAAGCCTTATCAAAACAATCATTAGTTTTGACAATACACAGTTTTGCAACGGTTGCCACGGTTGACTGTCATTCAGAAGGCATGTCGGGAGATGCAACGGTTGACTGTCAGTCAGAACTAGTCTATTACAGCATTTGTATAAGTCTTATATTATGGTGAATGTTCTCAAAATGTCAAGACATATATCATTGTTGTGTACGCTTAATAACCGAAATACGACGATAATTATCGAAATACACAAGACACTTATCGAAATATGCCTTATATACAATTTTTGTTTGCTTTTTTACTATGTTATAAATACTTCACCAACCTCAATTTTTCGGCTTCGATTTTGACATTTTTCCGCTGCGTCCTATCTTATATATTAAGGGGTTTTACCCCTTTTCTCAACAATTTTTTTGCCTGCGTCCTATCTATGCTAGCGTCCTATACATGATATAATACGGTATTATGTTCAGCATATATATATATATATTGTTTTTCAAGGAGGAAAAGCGGCAGGTGGTAAGTCTATCTAGTTAAAGGACAAAACAGTATCAATACATCAGAACCATGCTGAACAGGGCATTGAGGACAAGACTGGATAACCTGGTTGGGATGAGCTGGAAAAGAGACCTGCAGGAGAGGACCACTAAGTGAAGACATTGTGGATGGACATATATTCATTTATATTTCAATGACATTTGACCTTCAGTGAGTGTTGATGTTTTCATATTTCAAATTGTTAGGACTGACAATGATGAAAATGGCAGGATGTGTAGCGATAGCTTACAGTTTTGACAAATTATAAAACAAAATTTAGTAATTGCTCAAATTTTCTTATATCAAACTGTGCTTAAAAGTAAGAAAAAATCATTTTTGTTTAGTAGAAAATCATGTTTTATAATGATATTGTCAAATTATCATTTGTTAACAAATCAGATGTTGTCTTTGGTAGTGTATATTTGCGGCATTTGTCTTATCATTTGGAACATGTTACTCGATTCCTAAATCAGTACCTGTACGGTACGAAAAATACACATTGCCGTTGTAATTAAATGTGAGTGTCAATTCAATGTGAGAGCAAAGCCTGGCAAAAATAACTGGTTAATATCTTAATACCTTATTATTCCTTGTGAATGTTAAATTAACAACAAAAGCTTTGAAAAAGCAAGTTTTCAACTAAAAGTTGTCAGACTGGCAAATTTTCTTTCGGACTGACAAAACATGGGAAGCTGTCAGTCGAATGACCTGACACTATTTTAACTTTCCTAATATCCGAAATAACCCCTCTCACAGTTGTTCTAAAAAACCTTGGTAGAATTTCGGTATTTCAAGTCACATGGCGAATAATCACATGTCTGTGTTTGCCAATCAAGATTAGAACATTTCTTTGAAATATCTACAGGAGAGTTGGGCATAAACAATATGGCGAAATTATTAAAATATTTCGACAGTGCAGACCAGATTTGAAATGTAAGTCAAGCAGCGAGTTGTTAAAGGCAACAAGTAACAGGAAGCAAAGTGCTTGTTGGGAATTCCAATAATCTGCAAATCATGCTACTTAAGCAATCAACTTCAATCAAGAAGAAAAACGAAACTGGTGTCGAGAAATTCAGACTTCACATAAAAGGGTCATATCTGTAAGAATCTCATTCTACTATTTCAGTGACAGACATGGAGTCATTAACTTGATAGAAAACCCTATTATACAGCAGAATTACCCTCTACAAAGCAAGACAGGGGGGAGCCCAACCACTTTAAAATAAATCAAGTTATTCAGGCAATAGAGGGGAGGTGGATAAACAAAAAACAATCTTGAGTAATTGCTGGAGTTGGAATCACGGCTCGTCTCAAATATGCTTGTAGGGTATGAGACTGGAAAAGGGAACCATCTTGTAACAGTGTTGATTCTATACAGCTTTTGTTAATGGGCTTCCAATAATTCTATCCCAATATGCGGAAATGTGCTGATACTCTTGAAACAAATGTCATTTTCTCAAGACCATGTTAGTCAATGATTTTGCATCAAAATTACAGACTTACAGACAAGGACAAATTACCATATAAGCTATGACCCCATCACCCAAAATATATCAGTACAAAAACATACAACATATCTAACATATTCATGTTGTTGTTTTTTTACTTTCAACATGTATATATATATATATATATATATATATATATATATATATATATATATATATTATCCTGTTCACCTATTCACATATTAATATTTAATTCACATTATTTTATTATTCCTTTTATTTGAAAGTGGATCAACGGACAAAAAATGATCACATTAACTCACCATAAAAAATTGTGAGTATAAACCTACAAAACACAATCAAATTTTATCAATATCATAGAAGATTAATATTTGGAGTAATACATCACCTTTAAATTAGATTGCATTCAGCATAACAATCATACATGTTATGATGTAAATCTATGATATTCAACTGCAAGCGCTCTGACAGAATATATGTTTAAAAAAGCATATACATGTCATGTTTTAATAATTCAAGACTTCTATCATGAGGTATATCATGTTCCAAGAACACCATCTTCGCAAAAGCTTAATATTTTGTGTTTTTAAAAGGTAATTTAAGAAATACTCTCTTTGAAAATAGTGAATTCCACTTAAATATCAAATATCATCCTATTCGCAATAAATAATCATAAGCCTAAAACTTGATAAAAATAAACTCAAGGCAGGTAAGAAACGACAAAGGCTTATCACAGAACAACCTGATCAGAAAGAAAACAGGTTGAATCATAGACTAAAATCATCAACAGGAACATTGTAAACAATTTCATGCAGAACCTACTGCTGATCCACTTAATATTAGGGCACGGTCCAGTAACGCTTGTCCATCTTCCGACCTTGCTCCTACATCACTGAACTGCTGATCAACTAAATATCTCGGCAAAGTCCAGTAAAGTTTATCCTTCCTCTGTGGTTGCTCAACCATCACTGAACTGCTGATCCACTAAATGTCATGGCAATGTCAACTAATGTTTATCCTCCCTCAGTTGTTGCTCCACCATCACTGAACTGCTGATCCACTAAATGTCAGACTAATGTCCATTTACGCTTGTCTTTCCTCCCATCTTAATCCTCCATCACTGAACTGCTGATCCACTAAATGTCAGAGTAATGTCCATTTATGCTTGTCTTTCCTCCCATCTTAATCCTCCATTACTGAACTGCATATCCTCTAAATGTCAGGGCAATGTCCAGTAATGCTTGTCCTTCCTCCGACCTTGCTCCACCATCACTAAACTCTGAGGACAGTTCCCGTAGCGTGATAGCCAGTCGACGGTCTGATATATCTGACCTGTGTATGGCGTGCTTCCACTTGGTCCGTGCTTCTCCATACACAACAATTAGGGATCTACGTGCCATGGGCACATGTACTTCAATGCCAGGGTGTTCATCACAGATGAAGTACAGAATTGTGTCTGAGAGTAAATTGACTGTGACAAGTCTTTCACCCCAGAGCCAAAAATCGTCAAAGTGTGGATCTATGGAGGATCCTCTCTCTGGAGTGTACTCCAAGTGGCATTGTTCAACTGGAATGAAGTCTGACAATACCTCCAGTTTTTTCATTCTTTCATATATTGGTTTGCTAAAATCTGGTAAGCCACTGAAGCATGCACTTCTTACTTTTCTTTTTTTGAAATTTACTTTTGGTCCAAAATCCTGCAAAAGTAAAAAGTAACTCTCTCTAATGCTTGAAGAATCCTTTAAGTACAAAACTTACTACAAAACAATATTTATTAAGTTATTTTTTAGCACCAATCCATAACAGGAATAACATCGTTTACTCGGAAAAAGGCTAACTATGAAAACTAAACTTCATCAAACCTCAGAAAACATCCATGAACATCCACAGATAATTCAGGGTTCGAATTTAGACTCGCATACTCGCATTTTATACTCGCAAAATGCGAGCGACATTTGCAAATTGCGAGTGACTTTTATTCAAGCTAGCAAAATTCTGCGAGTGGCTTTTTGTAGACCACAAAATGTTAAAAGGAAAGTAGAATAAACATGAACTCAACTCCCCTACGTAGTCGAGTGTAAACAGCCTATAAATGGCATGTTTACACTATCAGTATAAAGAAGACAGTACGGAGTCACGCTCTAGTAAGTTTTCAAAAATAGAACAAATACGGAAAAGGCCGAGTTTTTTCGCGAGTCTTTCCGGGATGCTCCGAGTCGTGCATAATACAAAGTGAATACAAATGACGTAATCACCTAGCTTAATCATTGGCTAAATTTAGCGCTTTCGCGCACTATATGTAAACCCCATCAACCTTTGAATATATTTCCGCCCAACTGTCAAAGTGAATAGACTTCGTCGATGGATATATTTCATGATCCAAAGCATCCACGCTACATTTCCTGTTGCTTTTATTGATTTTAAATTTATAATGTTATTGTTTTTAATACTTATAGACTAAATGAAATCTGTAGCGTGTATTACCCGATCGCGAGGGTAAATATACAAAGTGAAAATGTCAAATTATTGGACAGCTTTGTTATCAAAAAGCGGCCAGTATCTGATGAGTCTTTCCGTACCCCCAAAAAAGAATAAGCTATCAACAAGGTTTAGTAGTTGAGTCACTCAAGATTGATTCTTTTAATATTCATAATATGTCTTAGGTGTAAATTTCTACTTTAATTAGACAATATTATAAGGGAATAGAGCAAATAATAAAATTGCAAGTTGATTTTTTATTTTGCGAGTTGCCTCAAAAAGCACTCGCAAAATTTTGAGTGCTCCTCAAAGTTAAATTCGAACCCTGTAATTGATGTTAAATACGCATTTATCTTTTCTAGAAAGCTACTCATGCTTTCCAAACAGAGGTGTATAAAAACACATACCTGCTTTCTTCTGCCAGACTGGGACTCCACAAATGCAGTTTTATCAATCTTGTCCACAAATGCAGCTTCCTCTGCCTTTGAAACAAAATTTGGCTGAATGAAAATCCCTGGAAATGCCAGTCCTGGACCCATATGGTTGGGATGGACACTAGAACCCCTTTCCCATGCTTTCATACATCTGTCACAGTAGTCAAATGTTCTAACCTCTGTGTCCTGAAAAACATTGGAAATGTTAATTTATTATAAAGTGAGAAATTGAGAAGGCTTAAGAAGGTTATAAAACTTTTCAGCTGATTTGAAATTAGTGTAAACAAAGTCCTCCCCCATTAAAAGTCCCAATTTTTAGGCAAATTAAGAGGGGTGAAACTTAATCAAAACACAGTCTTCTTTGTTCTTACAGTTAGGCCTAAGAAGAAACTACTTCTGGTTTGTGTAACCCAACCCTACCTACGAAATAGGCGCCAATGCCAACACTACTGTTTTTAAGTCTCTTTGTGAAAAAATGAAATAAAACTAGAAATGTTGTTTTCAAAGCAGCCTTCGAAAACTTATGTCTCCACCTTTTAAAAGTGGGAGCTTAGTTGAAGGGATATATGAGAGGTTTTGAAATAGTTTAAACATTATTTTCATGGATTTTTTTAGCAAGTGTCTTGACAAATGCATTACAAAAAATGAACAAGGGGAGATAACCTTGCAATTATGTGCTGTAAAGTTATAATCCCATCAAGGTGTACAACTTCACATAACTACCATTCTATGTTCCATGTTTCAATTAATTCAAATAGCTTCAAGTAATTTTTGAGCAAGTGTATGGCCCAAGTTAGCATTAAAACAAGAGCTGTCACAGTATGTGACGAATGCCGCCGAATGTGACATTGACCTACGAACAAGGTCAGTACATGAAAAGTTGATCTTGCCTTTATGTGTCAAATAAATATGGCAAGTTATTTTAAATTACCTCTGAACATAAAAAAATACCACCCATACTTGACAACCTACACTGTTATGTCCTTATATTCAGAATTCCCTTGTGAATAAACACTTAGTGTATCTTTCACCTTAGAGGTAGGGACATGGGTCTTGCACACGACACGTCGTCTTCGTATGTGGAACACATGTAGCAAGTGATTTTAAAATCTGTCCATACAAGGGAAAGTTACAGCCCGGACACGACAACCTATACTCTATGTCCTTATATGCAGCACTCCATTGTGAATAAACACTATGTGTGACCTTGACCTTTGAGGCAGGGACACGGGTCTTGCACGCGACACGTCGTCTTGGTATGTGGAACACATGTGGCAAGTTATTTTAAAATCTGTCCATACAAGGGAAAGTTACAGCTCAGACACGACAACCTATACTCTATGTCCTTATATGCAGCACTCCATTGTGAATAAACACCTAAGTGTGACCTTGACCTTTGAGGCAGGGACACGGGTCTTGCACGCGACACGTCGTCTTGGTATGTGGAACACATGTGGCAAGTTATTTTAAAATCTGTCCATACAAGGGAAAGTTACAGCCCGGACACGACAACCTATACTCTATGTCCTTATATGCAGCAGTCCATTGTGAATAAACACTAAGTGTGACCATGACCTTTGAGGTAGGGACATGGGTTTTGCACGCGACACGTCGTCTTGGTATGTGGAACACATTTGGCAAGTTATTTTAAAATCTGTCCATACAAGGGAAAGTTATAGCCCTGACACGACAACCTATACTCTATGTCCTTATATGCAGCACTCCATTGTGAATAAACACTATGTGTGACCTTGACCTTTGAGGTAGGGACACGAGTCTTACACGCCACACGTCGTCTTGGTATGTGGAACACATGTGACAAGTTATTTTAAAATCTGTCCATACAAGGGAAAGTTACATAGCTGGACGGACGGACGGACGGTGCGATTTTAATATGCCCACCTTCGGGGGCATAAAAATATAAACAAGGGGAGATAACACAGCAATTAATACATTTGTACATTTGCTGTACAATTTAATACCCTTTACCATATTCACAATTCAATCAAAATTGTCAAAACACATAGGGTGGCTGAAGATTTTGACATTTTTTCACTGCATCTATGGTATTAAGGTTCTTTACCTGATTTCTCAGATGTTTTTTTGCCCACATCCTATCAATGCTAGTGTCCTATACAAAGTATAATATGGTGGATATTTTTTCTGTTCAATGTGTACAAGTGAAATAACAGCATGACCAACATTCCAAAAAGTTATGTTTAACCCTTTAGCACATAGACAAGTGGCCAGATTACACCTCCCAGTCAATAGCCATCTTACTGATAATCAGTCCTTATCTGTATAGGTACTTTTCAGGATATTCGAAAATGAGCAAATGAATACAGCAGTATGACCTTAAAATCAATATTACTCCAAATAATTGTTTCCAAATCTTTTTTGTGTGAATACATTTTTTATAGGTAATTAATTTATCTAATAAATGGTGTCAATGATGAAATATAAAATTCTTTTATTTCATCTGTGAATGCATTTCCAAGATGGAATTGTAACATTTCTTTGAAATGTCATAATTGCATTAAATCAAAGGGTAATAATATGCTGGGATCGATCTAAATTTTATTACCCCTATCATAAACTAGAACTCCGCGAGTCGGATGTGTCGCCTGACGAATTATTTACTGTCGACATTATAGCTGTTAGATTGGCATTTTATTCATTTATGGACAATGATGTTGCCATTTAACTTTCAAGTGTAGGTGGCATTTGAACCCTCAATCAGATATACCTACGGAATAAGTTTCAGGTTGAAACCTCCTATAGTTTACGAGATATGCCACGGACAAAACCTAAGCAAAAAAATTAACAAAGGGCAATAGCTCTAAAAATATGGCAGCAAGAGTAACGGTTCTTGTGCACTGCACTTGCCCTCAATGAGATCTATCTAGCTATGAAGTTTCAAGTTGATACCTCTTATATTCTTCAAGGTATGCCCCGGACAAAACTTTAAGCATGAAAATTAACAAAGGGCAATAACTTTAAAACTAAGAAAGCAAGAGTTACTGTTATTGTGCACTGCACTTGGCCTCAATGAGATATATCTAGCTATGAAGTTTCAAGTTGATACCTCTTATATTCATCAAGATATGCCCCGGACAAAACTTTAAGCATAAAAATTAACAAAGGGCAATAACTTTAAAACTATGAAAGCAAGAGTTACTGTTATTGTGCACTGCACCTGCCCTCAATGAGATCTGTCTAGCTATGAAGTTTCAAGTTGATAACTCTTATATTCTACAAGATATGCCCCGGACAAAACTTTAAGCATGAAAAATAACAAAGGGCAAAACTCTAAAAATATGGAAGCAAGAGTAACAGTTCTTGTGCACTGCACTTGCCCTCAATTAGATCTATGTACATATGAAGTTTCAAGTTGATACCACTAATAGTTAAGGAGATATACCCCGGACAAGCGAAAATGGGACGCGGACGCCGCCGCCGCCGACACCGCCGACAAAAGTAACCCCTATATGTCGTCTTTTCAGGCGACACAAAAAGACCCATCTGGATTAAAAAGCCGACAATTGATGTTCTTGTGTATAATACACAGAAATGTGGCAGGAATATCCGGTGTCATCCAGCTGAGAGATCCAGTCCAGAGTGTCTGTTTAACTTTATTACCCCCTCATAAAATTCTTTACAAAAACAAAACCGATAAGTAATGAATAAAAAGATCTAAATCATCAAACGCTTGCACAAATGTTGTTTACTTGACCTATTTTACGACCGGAACCATGCTGGCCATCAATTAGCTCAGCAGAAAATTTACTCATCATTTTCTCAGCTACTTATTGTTTCTATTGTTTGTAACACAAAATATTATCTACAAATAATTATTATCTTTATTGATTTCAATGGTAAATTAAACTGACATAATAATTTCATTGATTTACGCATCAATGTTTTGGGGGAAATTCCATACTGTACAGTACTGCCATTCCCCGAGGTTTTATTACGTCACAGTAGGATCTCACACCTGTGATTGGCAGTATAAATAATGACCTTCAAGTTTTAGGAGACGTTTCGAGGGAAAATCAATACACAAAAGGTTAATCTTCAGCTTTATAAACATCCGGGATATTGTTTACAAAAAGAAAGATGCAATATTGAAGTATTGAAATGACCCTATTGAAATATGCGGGAGATGCATTTACATCCAGTAGTGTATAGGGTCGGCCAGATGCGTTTACATCTGCTAATGAGCTATGTCGGCCTATCTCGTATACATGCGCTAAAGGGTTAAGGTCACAAATCCGAAACTTTTGGAGGTTTTTTACAATTATCTCCAAGATTTTTTGTTGTAATAAGTTAAAATTTCGTACGACACATCTTTGGTTATTGTGTCAACATCTGCCAAAGTACAGGTTCACAATCTTATTAATTTTAATAGAAAATTAACATCGTTTTAAATGCGCGGGAAACAGGTGGCCGTTTACTTCCTGACATAATTAATCAATTTTAGTGGAAGGAGAACTGTTGGATATAGTTAAATTATTGTCAGTTTACAGTACAGTATGGTTTTATTACCTTTGAGTTGCTTTCCCATTTATTTTAAAGAACTATTATAGGAATATTGGCAATAAAAAAATCGAGAATTTTTGTTTATTCATCGGAACTTGAAAGTGAAACTGAAAGTAGAAAGAAGAAAATGTTATTGCAACATCACCGGTGCATATCGGATTTAACAAGGATGTATTGGAGAACAGAACTAATAGTACATGCATAAATCTTAATATCCATTACATAAATAAATGATGTGTTCAACAGACTCCGAAAAGATTTGAACGATTTATTATTTATATTATATTTATTTTCTGTACGTTTTATGAGTACACTATAATTTATCTACTTTATATATTTATTATATTTCGGGGTGGGGGGGGGGGGGAATTATTCAGTTTGCGAGAAGTTCACTTGCCCCTTAAATTTCGGGCCAGGATGAGCTCTCGACACTTATTGAATTATTGACGCATCGTCCAGGTTGAGGAACATTTATTAAAGTATTGAAATTGTATGAGCATGCTGGGTTAGATGGTCAGAATTGAAGGGGATTCCATAAATTCTTCAAAACGAGTGATGGGCTAGTGGATTCAATTCCAAATTTCGTACACTGCATTTGAAGTTATAATGCTGTTTTTTCAATAAGAAAGCCTCCGGCCTAATTTCCAAAAATAATGGAAAACACTGGCTACCATGCAAGAAAAAACAATGAAAAGCTCGCTATAATTAATATGTCCGAAGTCATGCAATCCGAAATTTAGCACACTTTAATACTTGTCTCTCTATTTAAATTTTATCATTTACCTTCACAAACAATTTAGGTTGCTTTCCGGCAGCTTCACATACAGGGCATGTTCTGATACCTTTACATGCGCATGACATTTCCATTTTTCCATGGAATTGACCACATGCGAGTTCAACATCTACGTCATCCCAAATCATAAAAATTGTGCGGAGCAGTCAATGTTTCTTGGAAAATCGCGCGAAATCATACAATATACCCCCGACACTATTCAAAGACTGGAACACGGCTGTATTTTAAGAACATTAAAAAAGTACAACTAGCCGTTATATTAACGTTATATATGTTAGGATCATAAAGGGTCGGCATTGCTGCCCTAAACCTTCTGTGCCCAAATTGGAAGTTGACCGGGCCAAATTAATGCGACTAACGTATGTACGTGCCTAAAACAATTCTGACTGGGCCATTTTTTAAGGACACTCCAATCTGCCATATGGAGCCCTGGAAGGCTGTTATATACTTGTTATACGTGTTAATTAATGGTATTTAAGTATACAAGTAGTAATCATATTGATTTTTAATCAGGGAATCATTGATTGTTTCACAACGTTATTCCTTTAACGAGCTACATGTACTGTTAAATATTTCCGCGTATAGTAACACACATATTTCCACGCGGTTTAATAGCACATGTGCTAGCGCAAGTCGTCTATGAAGATTTTGGAGCTGCCGAATCCCAGGCGATGTGCATAATAAGTAGAAGCTGACCATGAGTGTCCCGGCCTGTGTCCGTTCACGTGGCACATATATAGCCGATATGGCGGGAAACGTTCGGTCAATGTTAGAATAGTTTTAAAGCTAACGGAATAGAAATATCGAAAAACCCACACCATGGAATTAAATACTTAAATTCATCCATTTAACACCATAAAGCTACAGAAACGAAAGTAACAAATTGAACTGATTTCAATCTACCAGTGCCAAACGTTAAAGGGGTGGCATATAAGGTGCATTTTGGCGGCTACGTATCGTTTCTACCGAACATGAAAGTACACAGCTTACATGTACACACATGAGTAAATATGTACACTGTATTGTGCCATGTTTAAACGTAGCTGTTCTGGCCAATGCAATGTTTTTTTTCTCTAGCCACGTTTTTTTTTTGGCACAGCCCTTAACCGCCATAGTATGTGTTTTCGGGTGAGATAAATGCTTATGTACCTCAACGCTTAATTCTGGCACGTGTAAAACTAGTGAGGTGAGCCTTTTAACAACATTAGAGTGCGTATTAAAAATATAAACAAGTTGACATTATCATTTATTTGTTTATGACATGGAAACAAGTGGACGCTTCACTGTCATTTTCTTCGGTATTTAAAAAAACTGATCATTTGTCTGGTGTCAAACGGAATAAACTGCGAGATATTTCAAAACTTAGTATGCAATTGATGTTAAATGCAAAAATGTTAATATCATTACTTAGACGTTTCCATTGCTTTCCATAATTTGATTGAATCCCACAAGAGTGTCTACGCTTTTTTGGTTCTTGGGAGAGAGGACACCCGTCGTAAGGTGCGCCCCTTAGTGTGCCCCACTAACGATAAATTGCGAATGTGCGGTGCGATCCGAGAAATCCAAGATGGCATCCTAAACGGACACAAAATATTGAATACACGGTGAAAATTTTACGTCTGAATGTGACACTTTTTCGAGTACTTTTTCTGTCCGTATGTTCACATGGTTTCTGATCTATAACCTGTGAAGGCTTAAAATCAGGGACATAAAACCTAATATAAAGTTAGGTCACCATGAACAGCAGATAAACCATTGCAATCGATTTTGAAGTAAATGCGTCAAATATCAAGGGCTATTATATGGATATGCGTCCAAGGTCAAGGACCGTGGATATGCGTCAAATATTATGGGCCGCGTGGATATGCGTCAAAGGTCAAGCTAGGACTGTGGATAAACAGACCGTATTAAAAGTAGTTTTTACAGTATTTGTTTTAAAAAACAACACACTTCTTTACTTTGTTTTGAAAAAAAATGTGAGTACTGCGTCCATCTGCTCTCTTCTTGAGTCCTGGTTTGAAACTTAAGACGCTAAACCGCAAACATTGATTTTCTTGTAAAATAAAAAAAATACCTGCAGCAAATTGTAAAAAAAAGATAAGTTGTCCACATGTTATATTTTGACTAGTTTGCACTTTGAACTTATTTGATTGAGCGATATTAATTATTCGGTTGCTATTGACCAATCCATGAACAAAAATGACTTGACTTACTTTAACCTTTATTTGTTAACATCTTTTCGAAATGAATGAAATAGTCCGAATGAGGGTTTAATTAATTAAATAATTCACATTTCTGGGTCCGAGTGAATAGGGTCACAGTTCTTCTCGGAAAGGTTTATTTTTATTTTTACTCAAACTATTTATACAATTCCTATCATAAAAGCATTAAGAGAACTCATAGTTATACAACGAAAATCAAAATAAAATAGTTTAAATAATACACACAATTTAATAAAACAGTGATAATCAATCTCTGTTGGTTAAATCTGGGAGTATTATTTGTTATTGGTCCCAACTGGGAGTAAGATTACATGTATTATTGGTCCCAGGTCCCAAGTAAAATTATTCCTTTACATAGTCATGGGCACTTTCACCCGACTAAGTACTATATGAATGGAAACTATTGTCTGCTTCCTCCTCTATATAAACTGTTGACTGCTACATTCGAATTAATGATACTTTTCGATGAGTACTTTCTCGTCGTTTTAATACATATTATGCTTATGATCTGGAGAAAATGAACTACAACAACATTTTTTCGAAAACTCTAATCCAACTGGCACGATCTTTAAGCTCTCTGCAACCGTCACCTTGGGAAAAGGTACGTTATTATGATTTTGACAGGTCATCAAAATTTCAGCTGTTCAGATCGATCATGTCACTTGTCAACAAATTCTTTTACCTGTTCAAGATAAGTCAGAAATTAAAATCTGTTATTAGACCATGCTCACTCTAATCCAACCAATCGGCATTTGCTATTTCATTGCTCCATTTCTAATATACACATTGTATTACTAGTCCAAATAATTGTACGTTGACGGATTTTTTTAGATTTTTGATATGGCAAATCCTTCACGTACAAATTGTTTAGTATCAAAAGTGGGTAGTTGTTCCGATCAGGATTCCGGGTTAAAGCATATAGCGTCTATAAAATATCATGAGAACAAGAAATATTACCAGATAATGTTATTTTATATTAGTTCCGTACACAAAAAATAAATATCCAACTTATAATTATGAGTTTGTCGGCTTTTCTTCATTTCATTCTGTCAAAACATAACGATATATACATGACGGGCACCTGCAAGGCTTCAGGGCACAGTTTTAAATCACTCGGAACATTTCGGCCATGGCCGAGTTGTTACGATTGTATAACAAGGTCTATCTCGAAGCTTTGTCGGAGGAGGCCGAGTTATTACGATTGTCTCGAGTTGTTCCCCTTTGCATAATTGTTTTCTGTGTCAGTCAACTTTCGTTTTATTGGAAAGGTAAACAACTTGTTTTAATGCATTAAATGCTTGTTTAGTGCCAAATAACATTTCACTTACATGGATAAATATGAATATAACTCTTTATGATCAATTTCAACCATAAAATACTTCATTTAAAACAATTTCAATATTTTTAAAACACCCCCGTTTTTTGCACATTCCCGTTTAGACGTTAGGGATTGGAAGAATCCCGTATAACAGGTCTATTATTTTAGACTAATTGTATTACCAGAAAAACCATTCCATCCTTGGACTCTTAACGGAATTCCGATATGGCAATTCCAGATATGGCAAATAGGTTAAAATCATTGCATTCATAGAAAATTGGTAGTTTAGCCAAAACAAAATACCCGTTGTCTGTGGTATGCAAAGTGAAATGGTATTTGGATTTTATGAGTCTTTAGACTGAAGAACAAGAACCAAATTTTAAACCTCCTTGCTTTAGTTCACGTGGTCAAAGTCAGATAGACACCTCGTGGACGTATCTATGACAAATATACCCTGGCTACACTCGGCAACTACTTGATGTATTGCATTGAGACTTTATACAATGGTGTTCAACCACCCAACCTACTTGAATAGCCAAGTTAGATAAACGTTAAAATGTTAAACGTGTTTATTTGATTAAACGCCTATTTTTATACATAATATTCAATGGTGTTGTACAATACATGCATACTCTATATATCCAACATAATATTTGAACATATTTTGATATAAGACAATATAAAGCAGTTAAACAATAATATATTAAAACTTGCAACATTAGATTGTAATTGACTAAAGTAGTAATATATGTACATGAAGTAAAAACATAATTGGTCAAAGCAACCGATAAAAAATAAAAAATAAACAAACTCTAAGACTCTAAAAAATCAAATATTATATCAGACATTTCTTATCGGAGTCGGTTTTAGAACAAGTCATAAAACTGTGTTAAATAGTGAGTTTTGAGGTTTTTCTTGAACACATCTATAGACACTGACTCCTTGATATACAATGGCAGACTATTCCATAGTTTTGGTCCGATTGTGCAAAAACTTCTATCGTTAAACCTTGTTCTCTTGTTAAATGGTACATCATACTTGATACCAGGGTCACTAGCTGATCTTAATCCTTGTCTACGACTTACACTCTCAGACAATAACTCAGTCAAATAAGCAGGAGCCCTACCAGTGCCACAGTTGAACATAACTGTCAATATCTTGATAACTGTATTTTGCAAGTAATGGCCCTTTATTATTAGACTTAGAAATTCTAGTTAAAATTTTGCATACAACCACATTTACGTTAATATCTCAACACATCATGTATTGTTGAAAAGCGGCGGAATAGTCGAGCGCGCTGTCTCTGTGACAGCTCTTGTTAAACAGGCACCTGTTTCTTGTAAAGATAAGTTATATTGTAACTGAAAATACAAAAGAATTGACACTACTTTAATTTATGTATTTCAGGTATCTAGAATACGCAACCTTTGCCCAACAAATGGAACTCAAGTGTATGTTATTGATGGGAGAGGACAGGATGCTGTGATTGCCCTGGGTGTCTACTTTCTGGAATCCAAACTGCAGGTGATAATCATTTTTATTTCACTATTAAACCTGAGACAGTGTTGTAACTATTAATGCTAAACCATAAATGTAAAGTGTCATGTATGCATCCTGTCATAACTAAGTAATACAAATTGTTTATTTTTTGCTTACCGGTAAATGAATGTTATCTTGTAGTACAAGGATGTGTTATTGCCCTACTTCCTGGAGTTCCTGAAAGGACTGCCTGCTGCAGTATGGGTTCATGGGCCAGCCACGAAGGAAACATACAGTAATATCTTAGACTACCGAGCAATCATGTAGCAAATGGTCAAGTTTGCTGTGCTAAACTATTTAAATGGCTTAGCCAGTTGCAGACAAAAAAAACAATATACGTATTAAGTACATGTTAATTGAAGATCAGAAGTACAGTACTAACTTTTCTAAGAACAGAGTGTATTTATATTGGTGTCTAATGTCTAATATTAAGATATTGCACAAGTATTTTATTCATTCATTCATTTTTCAGAGTTGCCGAAGACCGAGTGTTTCAGTTTCTTTTTGAATACAATCCTCAGTGATGTGGCTTTGAGAGATCCAGAAAACAGAAATGTTGTAAGTACATGCTATCTGATATCAGTGTATGTTCACTACCGGTAGGCTTATAAACTACTGTATGATGATGTTGGCGAAAAGCAGTGGAGGAAAAAGTAAGAGTTTCCTCTATTGTGAATTATTGGTTGACATTAGTAGAGACCCAAGAGGTGTGAGTGATTTGAAATGCATTTTAAAATGATTCCTAGTTTAGTCTTTCATGTAAGTAATAATAGTAATAAGTATTTTTTGTTTAATCTGGTGATATGACTACAGGATTTGTTTTTGCTGACTAAATACCTAATAAGAATACCTGACTTGCATACTGGGGACCTAGCAAGCATGCAGACATACAGGTAGCCTGTGTGATGCCAGTATGTCAGTTTGAAAAGTGAAAAAAATTGTATTGTTAAAGCTTGTAAAACATATAAAAACAATTGAGTAGAGATCAACTCCGAGACTGATGCATTACATGGAAATGGTCATCATACTGATGCGTTGTGTTTAGAATAGTTGCAATTCTAAATCATGTTTGTTTCTTGCTGAGTGGAATGTCTTGTAAGCCATGTTTGTTTTGCAGATAATAAATACACAGCTTGAGGTTCTGGAACGGCTCTGTCATATGTGTGAAGGGAAGGAGGAAATAGATAAAGGTATACTGGTAGATGCCAATTTTGTTGCACTCTTAGTTTTAGATTTTTTATAAGCCGATGACTTATGGATCATTTTATGACCTAGGTAGCTTAATGCTAAAAATTGTGATTCTTGATCAGATATAACATGAAGCACTGTAATGTATTTTACACTGTATTATGTCTAGGATAGTTGTGAACATCAATGTTTTTGCTATCTTCCAGATGCCCTGTGTAAGAATATTATTCCAATATTACTTGGCATGGCGCGGGCAATGGGCAGATCAAGTGATGTTGAGGAGTCACTCATATCTCAGCTGTATGCACCTCAGAAGTTTGTACCTTGCTCCACAGAGAGCAATCAAGTGGAAGGCCAGGGGAAGGCATTTACATCATTTCGCCCAATCCTTCCCCGCACACTATCAAGTCACATGATCACACCAGATACACCCTCAACCCCCTCAGCTCTGTCAGCCTCACTTGACTACTTTGACATCCACAGAGAGAGGTCCCCCTCCCCCCAGCCCCCTCCGAAATATCAGAGCTCAACCAGCCCTCCCCGAGAGGCCACCCCAGACCTGAAGCAGATCTACTCTAATATCTGTGGCTCGAGCTTCACACAGGTCAAGCCATGGGGGCTAGAGATTATTCCTGAGCATAAGCACCTCAAGTTCACAATGAAACAACTTAAGAAGCTATTTGAACTTGTAAGTATAGCCTGTTAGAAAGCAATGGTAGAAGTTTGATTTTCAAGCTCTTGTCTGATTTTTATTTTTATTTTTGTATGCATTTCTCCAAAACACATACAAACTTTGCAATACAAATCAAAGGAGTTTAGAATGTTTGTCCTCTTATTAATTATTTTACTTAAAGATTGTGTAAATTTGATTACTTAACAATGAGTTCACATTAAAGAAGAATTGTATAGCATTTTATCTATACATCATATTGAATTGACAAATGTATTCTAAATTGAAATGAAATCATGAGGTAGGAAAGTGCTTGATTTGCAGGCCCAAAGACTATTGGACAAGGACTTGCAGAGACGTCTGGATGATTTTCTGGAGGACGCACATGCTGAATGTCATGTATGTATTGCATTATTCTCCATGTGTATTCTGATTGGCAAATATTTTAATCACCACCATAAGCAGGGGTTTTGCCTATTTCATTATCAGCCTATAGTTGTTCAGAAATTATTCCGTTTTGCAGAAAATGATGCCACCTTTATTATTTAAAAAGACTCTTCCATTGATTGACAGAAACAATCAATCCTTTCAAGCAAAATTAAAAAAAAAAACACCTTTATTTTCTATAACAGATTTTTTCTAAAACACACTTGATTTTGACTAAAATATACCACTACTTCAACAAACATATTTGACACCAACAGGACACCTGTTGAAAATTAGTGTGAGCACCTGCAGTATGTCATGTGATAGTATTATAATATTACAGCTACAAGTATGTTGCCTTCTATTTTTATCTCAATTGCTCTACTATGCATTTTAAAGTTGAAGACTTTGGCATTAATAAGAAAATCTGTATGGCATCAGCATTCAGTTAGTTTAACTTCTGCTAACAATTTGCAATACTTGCATTTGGGCCAGGACACTATCCTCTAAAAAGTTGCTATCTGCCAATGTTAAGACACTCCTTAAATAGAAGTTCAATAATTAGTCATACCATTATTCTACTGTTTTTTGTTAATTGATAATAATTTGTAATGATAAATGTTACAAACGCCTGATGTTTCTTTACCTTGTCCACATACAGACGGGCAGGATGTCCCACTTCCTGTACCAGACGTACAGTGAGGTTCTTACCCTCGTGGTCATAACCCTGCTCCGAGATATCATGGAACATGAGAAAGGTAAGTTATCTTACAGAGGGTTAAATCCTCATGTTTCTTTAATATTTTTAGGGACTGTTCACATGCATCTAAAATTCAAATGCATTGTAGAATGACAGATATTTTAGAACTTGGCTTTAATCAATTTTTTAGCTGGAATGTTTGAAAGAAAGAAGTTAAGATATTTTCATAGCCATTTTGTTGTTGTCGCTTTCATATGAGAGAAGTAACTTTTGAATGACTTAGTAGAACATTCCTCCTTTTTACTACATTTCCTACTTCTTTCAACTTTTAAGAAGGCCTCCAATTTTTTACTTCTTTTACTACTAAACTGTAGGTCAGTGGTTGTATACCTTGCCTTTCCTCCGCAGATCTGCCGAATGCGTTCATGAAGGAGATTGAAGTATTCATCAAGAGTCAGTGGTCGTGGACACAGCAGGAGCTAGAGAGGAAGTACCAGCATCACAAGGAAACGCGTCGCAGCAGCGATTTGGCCACATATGAGCTTATTGTGTACAGCGGAGCCGCTTGTATTGACCTGATGTTCTGGGCTGTACATGAGGAATCTGGTGGGTAAAAATGTCCACCTTATGTTTGAAATGTGTTTGTCAATAGTCAGAATTGTTTTCAGTCTTATTGTCAAATAAATGTATATCGGGGGAGGGGTACTTCAAAATAATTGATGTGATGGTATTGTTATAGTGGTATACTTTAATAAACAAAAAAGGAGTATTTAATTTCAATCCTTTTTGGAGTTCTTGAATTAGATTAAATAAATAAAAGCTACAAATTTATGTATGTAGCATTTGTGATTCCTGCAGGTGGTTTTGTTTTTATTTGCAGAAGCTGAAAACTTGTGCATGAAGTTGACTGAGAAAATATCTACCAATACGGAGAAAAAGCTTCTGCTGTCTAATGCTCCAATTTTGTTGGTGTGCTTGGAGGTAAGCAAAAGTGTATTTACAAAGTCTCTGGATGTCCATTGTGTTATACTAATGAAATTCATACATAAATTGTTAGCATGCTTTAAGTATAAAACTACCATTTAATTCTTTGAGTAAAATGAAAATGACAAGTTGAAAAACTTTACAAATAATATGATTCATTGTTAAACCCTGTGTTGCTAGTCCATTGGGAAGCTTGCTGTGAAGTTTCCCATTCTGGCATCCACCATGGTGTCTTCACTGCGGGACTTCCTCGTCACACCATCCCCCATCCTGAGCAAGCTGAACAAGTATGCTAACCCAAGTGCTCGATCCAATATCACCATCACTGTGACGGACGAGACACGCTCAAGCCAGCGCAAGCAAGGACCTACAGACAAACTCACTAAAATTCTACAGAATGTCCTTGACTGTGCTATTATCAACATCTGCAGGTGAAGGATTACAAATGATCTCTTAAAATTTGATTGTTAGGTTATACAGGACATTACTTTAAGCTACTTGATTTAGGATATACACTTCTTAAACAAAATTGCAGAAAAAAACCTTTTCTTTCAGATGTTTTTAAAATGATGGAGCCCTCATATAAGTTTTTAAAATTTCATGTTTCATGAAAGCTGTTGTTTCAAAACTAAAAAAAATCAACATTAACATATATTATCCTTTATCATGCTTACATGACTATGATTCCAGAGCCCTCAAGTCGGGCCTGACAGTGGAGCCACAGTGTGTACAGGCGTTCCTGGCCTCCATCTCGAACAGGCTGTATCGGGCTGAGATGAGTGACAGGTATTGCCCCACCCACCTTCCTTGAGCTGGCAGGCACACAGGCTCTCACATCACAATCTAGTTCATCTCAAACTTTAATTTAATGACAATGACTGAGTCCATTTCTGTAAATTAAATATATTTAACAAGATTAGTTGTGATATTGAGAGATCTTGTGTAGTTTTGAAGTTAGGTTGTACTTGATTGTTGAATTGAAATTTAGAGTACATCTTCTGTGTTTTAAAATATGCAGGTTATTTGGCTAGTTACTTTGTAGGATTTAAATTTGAAAAATTGTTATACAGTTCAAGGACTTTTTACAAAAAATTTTTTTAGGACAGTTACATAGCTTCTTTGCAATGTTGATATCAATTGTTATGTTATTTTCTCAATGCTTCGCGAATGCATCTGATTCTGAGTTATAAATTCCTTTCTCACATTATGTTACATATGCAGATGGTGTCTGAAATATTTATATTTTTATTATTTATTTAGATCCTAGCTTTATTTGATTTTAGAGGCTGATGACATGAGTGCTACTTGGCAACATTAATTCTGTTACATAATAAAATTATTTAAGACTTACATCTGTCTGTTTATTAGGTCTTTGCTTAAATCTGAGGGTGGGGATTTAAATGAGATTTTCCCCGTTTCTGACTACAAAATTTCTTCTTGAAGTTATCAACTACTGTAACATTTCAAATACTGTAATTTTCTCATCTAAATTATTTGGGTAAGCACTCATGTCATGTTGAATGTACTTGCATGTTGCAGATGTGTGAATGTATGATTTATCTGTTAGACAGAACAACAACTCTAAAAATGCTGAGGAACGCTGGAGTCAGCTCCGCATTGTTATGAAGTTTTTACGACCTACTGCGCTTAAGATGTCAGCTGCTGATATAGAAAGGCAATATTTCAGTTGCTGTGTACTCAGAGAAACACTTTTTTATAGGGTGTTTTATGTATATTCACGAGATCTCATGCAAATTTCTGCCATCTTTTTACACATTCACACTACATGTATTAAGTTCACCTGTTAAAGTTTGGCATATCTTATTAGTGTATGTATTTGTCTTGTTAGCTTGTCTGTTTTTCAAAGAAAAAAGTACAGCTATTGTCGTAGCCTTTGTAATAGTCAACATCAACTTTTTTGTGCAAGACTTGAGGAACTTGCACACGTTTTATAGGGTCAAATATTTGAAATATTTATTTCATGTAAAATGTCAAGAAAATGCTTGTAACAATGATAAAACATCCACAATTACCGGTATTTAAAAATGTGACAGAAAAATGCCCATGTTTGTCGAAAATATTCAGGAGAAACTTAATACACATGATACCAGCATGAATACACACAGCATTGTAACGTTTGTTTAGCAAGGCCCATAACTCTATTCTTAATGATGGATGAGTTGACCTCGTTGATCACTATGTAAAATGGCTGAGTGTTGGCATTGGCTTGTGTTCCTCTTACTGAATGAAAGCACACTAGAAATAGAGTATTTGCATGATATCATTAGTGGCGTGTAGTTGCTTACTAACCTCTGCGCTTATCAAAATGTCTGCTACTGTATTGCCAAAATGCTGCAGCATTCCTGGGCAGAAATATAATGTTTTAAAAAGACTTGCTTACACATTTATTTTGAACTAAAAATAAAAAAAAATTGATTAGCATGATAATTTTGATGGCCTTGTCTGTCAGACAAATTCTGATGCAAAAAATATTGTAGGTTGTCCATTTATATTTCATAACTTTAATTTCCTTGTCTTAAGTCCAAAAATAAAATGTCAGTAGGTCTGGATGTATTTTATTCATCTATTTTAGGTCAAACTGTGTCTGAATAGCTTTTTCACATTTAAAACTTTCCATTTTGTCGGGGTCAATTGTTAATTAGAACGAGCAGTAAAACTATACATGTATGCGTCTTTCTGGTGCAAGAAACTACCGAAAAAATAATGTCCTGTGGGAAGAAACAAATAAGGATCAGGTAAAAAAAAATAAAGGTCGGTCGGGAAAACGGAAACAAACAATTGTATTTGTTACGGAGATAAGGTGATAAAATTTGCTTTTGTGAATGCTGCAGCAGGCATAATTGCGTACATGTGCTTGTGTTCTGCTTTCTCCCGTATTCTTAACATTCTTATCAAACTTGGTGCATGTATCTCTGCAGTAAACAGTACAATACTTAATGTTCAAGTCTTGCTGACAGGCATTCTGAAGAAATGGAGTGGTATGCTGGGTGTTAGGCTTGATATGTTGTGTGAAGAACAACTGAATCATCGCTATGACATGAAATAAAAAAGTTAGTGTGGGCAATGGCTGCTAATATCATAAAGGTCGCCAGATTCCAATGCAAAGTGCTTCATAAAAGTGACTGTATTATTTAAAAAAATATTATTCAAAATAAAGTTTAGCAAATATGCAAAATTTTCTGGTGAGTTAGCAGATATTTAAACTGTTATGTAGACCATTCCTGGCTATCCTCCGTGCATGCCCACAGTTGTTCTTCACAAAATGTTGTCAGATACAGAGTTTAGATTTTCCATCAAGGTCTCTTTCTTATGCCTTTTGTTTCTTTTTTGTCACTATTAGTTTTAGATTTTTTAAGTAAAACATTATTTCATGTTTTGGAATGAGTTTACATACTTGGTATTTAATTAATTACTGGTATTTAAATTATTTCAGTTTGTTATGAAATAAAAAAAAAATGTTTTTGTAAAAATGTTTCAAGTAACTGTTTTGGACACACATATCTGTGATCAGGGAAATGCCATGCCACATACATTGTGTTTTAAGCCTTGTTTTTAGTGGTGTTTTTGTTTTGTAAATGAAAGACAATTGAAATGATCATATTCATTTATGACTCCAGTATACCACATTTTTTTACGAAATTGTTTTGTACTTTATTTAATTTTCTTTTTTGCTTTGATTATTTTAACATATCTATATTTGCTTTGTAAACTTATTACTACAACTCCTAATGATATTTATAAATGACATATTATTTTATATTACTATAAAAGTTGGATTATTCTTGATCATTATAAAGCTTTGGGCTGCTGGTAAGCTTTGTGCATGTTAAATAACCCTTACAGCTTTAGAACTATGACTATAATTTTGCTTTCCGTATTTCCTTCTTAAGTAAATATAATATGCTATCATTGATTTGCAAATAGTCTATTGCATTCATTCTTGTAAAAAAAGACATTTCAACAGAAAACAAGTTGAGATTGGAAAATCGAAATCCATAATTTCAAATCTTTAACGCATGGTTCACAGGGAGTCGGCGCTGATATCTACTAACACGATCCTGACGCTGGGACATGTTGCTGTGTCGCTGCGGGACACGGCTAAGACTGTAGAGTCAGTCTTGCAGATCTTCCAACAGCGATTCTGCTCACCGCCCTCCACCCTCGACATTCTCATCGTGGACCAGCTCGGCTGTATGATCATGGCAGGATGTGTGAGTAATCCATGATTGGTTAACCATTTATCTTTTGTTATATTAATTCACTCTCCACCCTCGACATTCTCATCGTGGACCAGCTCGGCTGTATGATCATGGCAGGATGTGTGAGTAATCCATGATTGGTTAACCATTTATCTATTGTTATATTAATTCACCCTCCACCCTCGACATTCATATGTGGACCAGCTCTATAATCATGACAGGGTGTGTAAGGAATCCTGGAAACAATTTGATAGGTTTACTATATAGTAATCCTACCGTCGGTTTGTCTGTCAAGCATTGTGTACATCTGTAGGTCTGTCTGTTGTGTTTTTTTTGTGTTAGGGCTGCTATGCAGGGAGTGATTTTAGATTTTTTTTGGCACTTGTGTTTGGAACATAAAGACGACATGTTAGGTGCAAGACCCACGTCTTTACCTCAAATGTCAAGGTCAAACTCAGAGTTTGATAATTGTTGAATGCTTCGTTGACACACAGAGTATCCATGTCCGTGCTGTAACTTTTTCATGCACAGAGAGATACAAAAAAAAAACAATTGGCGTACATGTTCGGTGAGTAATAGTGTCTTGTGCAAGTTCCATGACCCTACCTCAAAGTTCAAGGTCACTCATAGAGTTTAATACTTATGGAATGCTGTATATATGCTCATAGATAGCTGCTTGTTTCTAAGCTGTAACTTTGTTGTGTACCAAGGGATTTTAAAATGACTTGGAATATGTGTTTGGTACACAAAGATTATGTATCGCTTGCAAGACCCACTACCTTACATCTTTAACACTGCCCCCCACTTGAGGTCAACCATCATGGGGTCTGGCATGATAGCTCTTCCTTAGTGTAGGCAATTCAGTTATTGAAAAAAACAATTGAATTGAATGGTGCTTCGAAGGCATTCATCACATACTGTGACAGCTCTTGTTCTATTGTTACATTTACGCACAGGTGACCAGTATGACCATGGCTTGATGTATTAGTAATGCCCGAAACCAATCTGATTAGTTTGGAAATTATTGATAATTCCATTACACTTGTTCATGTAACTGGTATTTTTCAAAGTAAAATTTTATAGAATGGGTGTGCGTTATATGTGTGTACTATAATAGTACTTCATATTGCATGTTGTGTAATATATTTTGATGTTCATTGTCAATAGTTGGTTTATGGAGTTGTTAAAAGTATATTCTTTTAATTTATGTTGACATACAATGGGGTTTTAACACCAGCATGGCAGTTACATGTATATGTCAATGTTCTTTCATTGAATGTTTAAATGTTAGTACTGGGCAACTATTAGATGTTGTAATTTTATTATTTCAGTCATCAATCTACCAGGAGGTGATGGCCATGTTTAGGGAGATAAGCATCATGAGCAGCGCCCCCTATAACAATATTGAGAAAGATGAGAAGGTCAAAGGTTACAGGTATAATACATCAAGGTCAAATGTTACATGTTCAATATGAGATCAAAGGTTACAGGTACAATTCAAGAAGTTTTTAGGTTAAAGGGACAATGCAAGAAGACTACAGGTAAAATATGAGAATGTCAAAGTTTACAGTTACAATACAAGAACATCAAAAGTTAGGAGTACAATGCAAGAAGGTTACATTATGATTGTGTAGGTGGCCTCTCCTTTTTAAAGCTGCTCTCTCACAGATTGAATGTTTTGAGAACTTTTTAGCTCAACTATTTGGAGAATAAGGAGAGCTATACTACTCACCCAAGCGTCTGCGTCAGCGTGGGCGTCACACCTTGGTTTAGGTTTTGCGTGCCAGCACACATACGTTAATATCTCAGCAACTACTTGAGGTATTGCATTGAGACTTTATACAATGGTACTCAACCATCCAACCTACTTAATTAACCAAGTTAGGTAACTCTAGTTTGCATTTAATGCAAATAATAGGCCTTTATTATTTGCCTTAGAAATTCTGGTTAAGGTTTTGCGTGCAAGCACACATTCCGTAAATGACTGGGTATAAGACGATAGGGGGTATTAGAAAAAAAGTAGTATTGCATTGAGACTTGATACAATGGTATTCAACCAACCAACCTACTTAATTAACCAAGTTAGATAACTCTGGTTTGCATTTAATGCAAATGATAGGCCTTTATTATTTGACTTAGAATTTCTGGTTAAGGTTTTGCATGTGACCACATTTAAGTCAATATCTCAGCAAATATACCATGTATTGCATTGAAACTTTAGATATGTATTCCCAACTATCTAACTTACTAAATTAATGAAGTAAGATAACACTTTTTTGAATATAATGCAAATTATGGGCCTTTATTTTTTGACTTAGAAATTCTGGTTAAGGTTTTGCGTGTAAGCACATATACGAGGGGTGATCCAGAATTACGTGGACTTCTTACATATTTTCTATATTTTTCGTCCAAATCATTTTAAAATTCATGCATATCTTATTTGAAGTATTCTGCATAGACGGTATGAAATTTAGATCTGTAAAATTTATGAGTATTGAAAAATTACGGGTTCTTAGATAACAGGAACGGACGGTTGGCGCACCGTCTAAAATGAACGTTCACAAACGTTTTATGTATCTCTTACAACATGCTTTTCTTCCATGTTTTTCTATGAAATTCCGCCAAATTACGTTATATTAAACGCTGACTTCATACGAATATACTTTTCAAATTTCTGACGTCATTTCCGTTTAAAAGTCGTAATATTCTGACTTGATTACAAGCACAGTCTGGGATACAACATGGCGTCATTGGACTTTGAATAAGCGTGAGACGATGAAGATTTGCGTTGAATTGGGGAAAACACGGACACAGATTATGATAATGATGGCCGAGATGGAAATGAAGCAACATGTGCCGTTCATTAGTATTTAACTGGCATTAACGTTTAAGAGAACAATGATATTTCATAGAAGACGATAAGGAAAAGGGACAGAAAAAGACAAGAGGCATGACGTTTTCGACGTTGGTGAAGAACGTCATCAGAGGGGATCGCCGTTTGACAGCATGTCGTAGCAAGCATAGTCGGGGCAGGGTACGGAAGTCCAAAGGGTTTTAAGAGAAGATTAAGGCGTGCGAAAAGTTTGTGCGAGATGGGTCCCTCAATTGCTATGAAATGACGAGAGAGAAAAACGTATGCGTTATTCAAAGACTGCAAAGATTTGCACAGGAAGATGAACAATTAATGAACCGGGTAACTTTGAAAAGGCGTTATTTTTTTAAATAATTAATTAATTATTATTTTTTTATATTAATATTATTTATTTATTTTTCTATTTATTTATGCTTATCATAATATATGAAGTTGACTATGCGTCAGTGTTGGTTGGTTAACTAAAAAAATATGACGCTTTATGAGCGCAGCGTCATTGACGTCACTGGACTGCGCCGGTCGGGTTCAACCATATGTCGTAATATGATTGTAATTTAGCGAAAATTCAATATTTTGCTCTGAAAATTGCAGGAAATATATAAGATATGTTATATGTATTGAATATGAAGTTTCTATGTTCTTTGTGAAATGATATTTGAATTATTAAAAAAGTCCACGTAATTTTGGATCAACCCTCGAAGGTTAATATCTCAGCAACTACTTGATGTATTGCATTGAGGCTTTATACTATGGTACTCAACCATCCAATCTACTTAAATAATCAAGTAATATAACTCTAGTTTCCATAAATTCAAATAATGGCCCCATTTTGATTCGACAAGAAATTCTGGTTAAGGTTTTGCATGTAACAACTTTTAAGTCAATACCTCAGCGAATACACCATGTTTTGCATTGAAACTTTACACACAGGCTCCCAACCATTTAACCTTCTTATTTAATCAAGTAAGATAACTCTATCTTTCATATTATATAATTTCTGCCCCTTTATTATGCGACTTAGAAATTCTGGTTAAGGTCTTGCATGTTAGCACACATAGGATAATATCTTAGCAACTACTTGATGTATTGCATTGAGACTTTATACAATGGTACAACCACCCAACCTAATTGAATAACCAAGTTAGATATTTAACTTAATTATTAGACTTAAAAAATCTGGTTAAAATTTTGAATGTAACCACATTTATGTTAATATCTCAGCACATCATGTGTTGCATTGAAATCTAATGTAACAGTGATCCATGCATGTTTCGCCAAAACTTTCCATTCCTTACACTGAAAAATGGCGGAATAGTCGAGCGCGCTGTCTCTGTGACAGCTCTTGTTTATTTTTTGTCTTGGAACCAGGCATTTTTTGCAAAAAATGCATGAAAATCAGTTATATAAGACGGCTGACAAAAAATTAGATCACAGATGTTTATATTCAAGTTCAAAAATTGATGTTTTATGCATTTTACTTAAACCTTTAGGAACGGTTTATGCCATAAAACATTAATTTTCGAACGGAAATATGAAAATCTGTGATCTGATCTTTTGTCAGCCATCTTTTATCATTGGTTTGCAGATATTTATGCAAAAATTTGCTCTTTCCAAGACAAAAAAATAAAAAAGTTGTAAAAACGGTAAATTTGTGAGAGAGCAGCTTTAAAAAAGGCATTGTTTTTCATTAAAATTTGTATTTTTATACAGGCACCCTTGTTTTGTCTTAAGAGTTAAGAATAAGTAAGCAATTCTGAGCTGTACATTATATATTATATGAACAGTTATTGCTAGAATAGTTAGTTAGGTTTCATGAAAGGTTCTTCTCAGCGTTTGAAATGAAAGAAAGAGCAATGACTATAATATCTGATTATAGTCATTGCTCTTTCTTTCATTTCAAACGCTGAGAAGAACCTTTCATGAAACCTAAGAAGATTTCATTTAAATATTGTAAATATTATTTACAATATTTAAATGAAATCTTCTTCGCTTTTATTCAGGAGTTGCTCATCTGCAGTGATCAATGCATTCATGAACATTGCTGCAAACATCAATGGGGAGGAGACACAGCAAGACTTTCTCAACAGAATCCTCGAACTATTTGTCAATATGGGACTGGAGGCAAAACGTGTTAGCGATAAGCACTCCGGACTCATGAAGGTGGGTTTCAGTAGTTTCATCCCTTTTTATCATGTCATTGGCAAATGAAAAACTAATGTAGTAATGAGCATTTGTTTAGTACCCTGAAAAAATAAATACCTTTAAGTTAGTACTTGTAGATGTAAATATTTCTATGCTCAGCTTACTTAAAAGTTGAACGGTAAGAACTTCTGAATACCCATTTGAGATTTTTACAGCAATAGCCAAAATATTTTGTATGATGTGTGGGGTGGAAAGCAATTATTTCAAAGAGGTCTGTCGATCTCCTAGCATGGTAATAGTCCATAGCCAGTGTATTAGTTTTGTGTGTCTGTATCATTGGTTTACATGCTGTGTGGCTGTTTTACAGTATTATAAACATCTGATAAACAAAGTATTTCACCCACCAGTAAGTAAAACTGTTCATCAGTTGATATTCCTGTTCGTTTTATGTTTAGATCATGATTTGTCTTCATTTGGTTTCTCTAATTCTACATTCTGTTATTGCATTGTTTGGCTAATTTAACTTGTGATATCAGTTTAAAAGCACTTGAAACAATTTATACTCACTTATTAATCATTTTAGAGGCAGCCATTGTTTTGAATTGCATTAATTTTTATAATATTTTCTGCATGTATCTACCTGTGTATTTCCAGGCATCCAGTAGTGCAGGCAATCTAGGAGTTCTTATTCCTGTGATAGCCACAGTAAGTACACTGTGTTGGCATAAACACAACCACTGAGTGGTCACAATTTTGCCATACCCCTTAATGAAAATGGCAACATGTAAACAAAACTGAAAGAGTTAGTTAAAGGGGCAACAGGACTATATAAACCTCCAGGTGGCGCTGGGGCAAGCTTTTGTATAATTTTATGCATGTTTCACATCAGGGACACTTTTTTCAAATTTATGCAATGCTTACAAAAAGTTGAGACATGAAACTTTGCAGGCATGTAGAATGAAGGTTAAACAAATAAAAATTCCTTAATTTGTTTTTGAAACATTACTAGAAACATTACTTTGAGAAAAAAATCCAACTGCCACTTTTTTTTTTTTGAAGCATTACGTAATTAATAAGTCTGGTTAATCTTTCCCAGGTTTAAATATGTAACACTGTTTTCATATTTGTCGTTTTAAAAAAATAATTATGAACCTCATTGCTTAAATGTTAGTTGCTCCTTTGCTTTTCTATCAAAAGCTTTGTCATCATTACAAATGTTTATATCCCAGCCAGGTAAAGTAAATATCTCCTATTGTTCTTCAGTCATGTAAACTATATATATATATATATCTTTGTCCTGATTATTCTGTTCCATATTTTGAGTCTTCTTATTCTGCCCAAAGTTATTATTTTAAAGGAAGGCAGTACCTAGTTCCATGTCTTGCAAATGTTCATGTATTCCTGTGTTTGAGTTCCCTCCTTTTTGACTCAAAATGTCCATTTGATTTCCATCCATCAATACACAAACCAGATTCCAGCCAGTGACATTTAATTACCAATTAAAGGTGTCAACACTATCTGAATTGTTTCCTTGCTGAACTCGTTTACAATAAGGTTAATTTGTACTAGGGTTGTGGATGCATTCAATAAAGCATTATTATTGTATGTTGACAAAATATCTAGTTTTGGATTCCAGACTGAGAATAATCCTTGCTATTTTGGACTGGAATGAGAATGTTGATTATAAACATTTGAGAGGGATGTCCCATACAGAAAAAAAGATTTAGTCGAAATAACAAAATGCCAGTCAGGAACAAGAAAACGATCATTTCAATGGAAACATCTGTTAAAGATGGCTTGGTCATCTTTATTTCATATAGAAGATTGTAGTGTGGGGAAATATATCGTCTGCTCTGATCAGCCCTGTTTGTTTACATTTCTCTTGTGTGTGCTAAAGATAGAACACTGAGTTTAACAGACAGGTACATAGCTGAGGGAATTTACAATAAGCCACTCCCCATTTACTCGCTGCCGAGGCAGCGAATGTTGCCCCTTTAAACTCACTTACCATGATATTAAACTCTTTAATCAATTAGGTATTTTTTATTATGATAGCCATTTGATAAATATACATGATATTTTGTTAAGACGCAAACAAAGCATATAAAAGGAATCTTTTTTTTCATACTGTTCATTGTTTGGTAAAGATGATATCTTTTATGCTTGCTTGTATACGGTAATGATGACAGTGAACACAATATTTATCTCTTAAGTTTTATAGTTCAAATTGGTTTAAAATCAGTACCTTTCTTTTCCCCAGTTGATACAGAGAATGCCGACAATCACGGACCCCCGACAGAGGCTGCAGAAACTTTTCCGTGATTTCTGGCAGTACTGTGTTGTGTTCATGTTTGCTGAGGACACGGGGCTGTGGCCGCATGAGTGGTTCGAGGGCGTGTGTGAGATTGCCAAGAAGTCCCCACTTCTGATATCTGAGGGTCATCTGAGGTCCGAACTGCTCCATAATGTTGCACTCAAGAATGATACTGTCTCGCCAGTAAGTTACTGCTTGTATTGATGGACGCTGTAAAATTGTCTGTTGTGATAATTGTAATTCTACAGTGATTGTAATGATGAAATTTGTGATAGATGTATTTAGATAGTGGTATTGTAAAGTAGTTGAATATATTTATTGCTACAGTACAGCGTGTGCTTCAGTATACCTTGGGGGCTGAAAGCGAAACGGTCATAAATGCTTCTTTATTCAATGTGGCTAAATAAAATGAACTCTTTTGCTTTCACCTCTAGAACTTTTATGGGCTCAAATTTGTAAAAGGTCTCAAGTGTGTAACTTAACTCAGACTAAAAAGATTTTTGTTTGCATAAATGATAGTAAAACTTCTATATTCTAATAGACAGACTAGGGCCGGTATTCAATATTGATCTTATCCTTATCCTTAGACATGCTTCAGTGATTCCATTCACAGGGTTCGCACAGACTTGAAAAGTGCTTGAATTTTGGGCTGCTAGATGAAAAGTCCTTAAATTTGAAAAAAACTCCTTGAAACTACTTGATTTTTATTGTTGCCTTGAAAACTGCTTGAAAAGTGCTTAAAAAGTAAGAAATGGTCTTTAAATTTCCTTTCAAGTTTAAAAATCAGTTTGTCTGCGTATTTTATGTTCGTAGTAAGAAAGGCAGAAAGTAGAAACTTTACATAAATAGTTCGATTTAGTTTGGATCTCGCTTAAAGAAAGAGAATTTACGTCAGTGTATTGGTACGGATAGTGTACAGGGTTTTGCCTGTGTTGCTATTTTCACAATATAAAATATTATACAAAACCGTTTCCGTTTTGGTTTCCAAGATGGCGTGCGTCTTCAATAAGAAATGGTTTATTTCATACCCTTTGTTGGTAGGTCAGGACAACAAGCACAAGGCAATGTGCAAACTTTGCTCCAAAGTCATTGATATAAGTTCTATGTGCGAGTCTGCGATCAAAAGCCACACAAAATCAGACAAACATAAACGGAATATGTTGCCGTCAACTTGTACGCTGGACATGTTTACCACTAAGAAAAGTGATAGTTCTACTGGTTCTACAAACATTTTTCCCTCTATACCACCACCACCACCAACACAGCAATTGACCAATAACAAGTTGAAGCAATTATAGACAATTTCGGTGAAAATGTATGTTTTAAAACATTGAAATAAAAGTGGAAATTTTATATTTTGTTCCAAAACTTTTAAACATTTGTCGTTTATGTAACTAATAACGAGTAAAGATAGTCCTTGAAAATCAATTATTAGTCCTTGAAAACTCCTTGAATTTTAAGCCTGACTTGCTGTATGAACCCTGAATTTCAGCCTATTGGTCAGCTTACTATACAGGCCAATCAAAACACCTAGTTTCTTATCTTAAATTAAATAAGTTAAATTTAATTTGCTTATTGAATATGGCCTCTGGTTTCCAAAAAAATCTGAGATTTGCAGTGTTGAGTCAGAACTGAGACCCTTGGTAAATATGGCCCCCCAGTTTGTGTAATATGTTATCTACAATGATTATTGTGCTTACATGGGTAAAGGGGAGAAAGACAGCCAAGGTATTTGAGATGATATCTGTTTTTATCCACATAATTATTTATGTTATTTTATTTATATCATGCAGTGAAAGATATTTTCATATCAATATGATAATATATATCAAAAAGTTGTTTTTTTTATGCATTTTGTGTATATCTGTTTTTATAAACCTGTTATTTATTAAATTCAATGCTATGTTTTGCAGTTATGTGTGTTTAATGCAAATTTTACACATTGTTTCATTTAAATGGTTCTTTATTAAGAAATATTTTTACCTGTTATCAAACAAAGTATACTATTGCTTTGTCAACCATAGTCAGCCACATAATTTATACTTGTACAGATAATTCTTAACCAAAATGGTCTCTTCCTGCATGTAGTTGGGAACATAACTTTGCAGTTTGTTAGGAGTATCATGTCATTTTGCAAACATATTCACAATTAAAGGAACTAGACACCTGCAGCCATTTGTATAAAATTGATTATCTTTTTGGTTTGTTTAAAGTTATCCAAAATGTTCATTGATTGGTCAATATTTATCCAATGATTATTTTTAACCAATCAAATCATTTAAAAGAGTAAACTTGCCAATATATAACCTGCAAACAAAACTTATCCTAGTTTTATACAATTAGCTGCAGATGATTCAATTGCAAGAAAATGGTCAAAAACTTACATTGAATTGATATTGTTGTGTACAATATATTGAATCTTACGTACTGATATAGCACATTGCTTATGACACATGTATCTTTCGCAGTTTTTGCGTATTTTTCCAATTCGAAATTTAATGGGTTAATCAACCATGAAAGTCCCAGTTAATTTAAAAATAGCGTCCGTATATGTATCTGTACTAAACACGTATCTTTAACATGTTGAATATACACACTTTAGACTGGGAAACCATTATGCGCTATTTTTAAATGAGTAAACTTAGCTGAGACAGCAACAGAACATTATCTCAATCATGTAAAATGATGTATTATCGGCCTCATATTAGCTCGTTTTGACAGCTTTTCTTGTGGAAATAATGCATTTGCTGATTTTGGGACTATCTGGTGCCTTACCCCTTTAAAGCAACTGTTGTCTTTTGGCATATTTTATGATACTCAATGAACTGTAGTATGAGAATCTAAGTACCGTTTAACATTGCATGTGTATTTTTCAGCGCTATCATAAAGTTGCCTCTTTATTTGGACTTCATATAGCTAGAAGGGTATATTTTGTGTACCTGGTGCATCCATACAAAAATGATTTGTTTTTTTATTCCAGCTGAACACCCAGCTTGTTATCTTTTTTTAAACAGCATGGTTGTCTACCTTTCTCTGTAAAAATCCCTGTTTTCTTTCCAAATTCTTGAACATAAGCATTTGGTTTATATATGAATTATACATCATGGTAAATGCAGTGATTGCTTGTTGTGTTGAGATTCCCAATCCAGTTTTTCAGTTGAATGTTATCATACCGGTATAACTGATTAGCCATTATTTGATATACTAATCAAATTTCCATGGCTTCTAAACTTGACAGGTTTCGATTACGCCCTGCATTAATTTGTGTTGTAATTAAAATATGCTTTATGTTTTAAAAGCTACCTTAAACAATGTGTGTAACTTCTTATATTAACGAGTAAGGTAATTTAACTAATTGTATCCATTTATGACTGTAACAATATGATACAATGACCCCCCCCCCCCTTTACCGAGAAGGTGGAGGGTTTGATCTCCTTCAGGGGTATTGTTGCTCTTGGCCTCACTAATGGAAACCAGTACTGGTTTCCACACTGGTAATGGACTCTTGTGTGATTCTATAATCTGTCAGCTTTCGTCACAATCAAGCTAACAGAAATTAATATAAACTAAGTTATCTTCTTGAATGTTATGATGTATTACATTTTCCAGACGGAGCTTAATGACCTACGTGCAAATATCTGCTCGCTGCTTGGCAACATTCCCGAGGTGGATCAGTATGTGAAGAACCTGACGTTTGCACAGTGTACTTACCTTCTGTCTGTATACAGGCTCGAAATACTCAGGTGAATACCAATTATTTGTCATGTTGAACTGTGTATGTACGGTAATCTGTTACCTGCTTGGCAGCATTCCTGAGGTAGATGAATATGTGAAAAACCTGATATTCGCCCAGTGTACTTTCGCCCAGTGTACACCATAAACATATCAATGAAGCAAATATTTGGCATTTTTGTCAATCATGAAATGCCCCATATACTATCAATACTGAAGTATATAGCTGATCATGTCAATGTCTTGACTTTTAGGGTGACTCACTCCAAAGATTCGAAGGCATTTCACAGTCTGTTTTGCTACCTGGAGGACAACATCATCTTCAAGGACAAGGCTGGTTAGTTATGTTATGGTGGTTTGATATGAACTGCTGAGCTCTTTAAATATAGACTCTGTACCTAAGACACACAATATACTAAAGGACAAGCATCTTATTTGTACATTGTAAGTTTTTCCTCTATTTATGGCCTCTTATAAAAAAGGGGCTTAAAGGTTTGCAAATCTCTGTCTTCAGTCTGTCTGTAGGTCGATTGGTTGGTAGACCAAGTCTTCACAATAACATGACAAAGTTGTTACCAAGGACCATGAAATTTCTGTGGTAGCATGCACTTGACCAGCAAATAACTCATATTGAATTTGAGCTCAGTAGATCAAAGGTCAAGTTCACTGTCAGCAGTCTAATTAAAGCTTATTAACTCGAGAAAACAATAAGAACTTAGGACTATGGATCTTTACTGGCAGTAATCTGGTCAACAGTCTTAGTAATTAATCTTTGTCTGCACAAAAGGTCTAGAATGGTTTGATCTATGACCATGAATTTTCAGTGGTAGGTTGCACTTGACCAGGAGATTAACCCTAGTGATTTTTGGGTCAGAAAAGTCAAGGCCTTGGTCAACAGTCTTATGACAAATATGTCTGCACAATGACTAGAATGGTTTTACCTATGACTATGAAATGTCAGTGGTAGGTTGCACTTGACCATTATATGACCTTTATTGTTTCTGCAACACTTGAGAACTATTTGACTTAGGACCATCAACCTCAAGTATTATTTTGTCTATGAACAGGAGATGAATGCTTTTGTTTTTGAGGTCAACAGACTTATTAAAACTTTGTCTGCATAACAACTTGAGAATGGCTTAACAAAGGACCATAAAACTTAAGTGGGAGGTTGCGTTTGACTAGTTTGACCGCTGTTTGAGGTTGTCTGTAGATCAGAGGACAAGGTCACAGACAACAGTCTCATGAAAACTGTCCACACTCCAAAAATTGTAAGGATTTTCTTCACTCCCATGAAAACTTTGTTCATCTATTATTAACCAAGGAATTTATTCTTAAAACACCTTAATTCTATCTTCCACATGTTTCTGAAATAATGGCTCTCAGGGGGCTTTTTATTTGATAAACATATCTTGGTTTTGGTACTGTTTGTCAACTGCATGCTTTATGAGGTTACTACAATAAATTTATCTTCATTTGTATATACAAAATGCATGACTCTGATCACTGTGTATTTGCAGGAATGTGGCAGTGTATAAGAGCAGTGGCCAACAAGGCCTTCGAGAAGTTTCTTGATATCACCATTGAAAGGGTAAGTCTTTTTTGGCCTATTATCCCAAGTTTTGTATTTGTCAGGACAACTGTTTTATGTCTTAAAACAAATAACACAAATCATAGGTTGACATTTGCAGATCTGACAATTCTTTTTTTATACTACTGAGCGTTTGGTTCAGTCCAAGAGGTCAGAGAGTCAGCATTGACAATCCAAGTCTTATAAGTGTTGAACTCTTCATGTAGACATGTTGTATCTCAATTCATTGTCCATGGTTGTTCTGATGGGCATGAGCAGGGGATGGTGACCATTTTTTGACATTGGTACCATTAATATTGGTTATTTAGATGAAATTTAATCCCCATTATCATGAGAGTAACAATGGCTATACAATATGACTTTTCACATAGACTGTTACATTATCCAGGGTCGTTCTGATGAGCGTGAGCAGGAGATGGAGACTCACGCTCAATTCCTGCTTGTCAAGTTCAACCACATCCATGGGAGGATAAGACGTGTGGCAGACAAATACCTCATCATGCTCATTGAAAAGTATGATTATTTCAAAATAAGTTTAGACTTATAAGGGCTCTGCAAAAAAAGGCCAGATATCAACATTAAGCCTCAAACATTGTATCACCATATCAATACAATCTTTGGTGACAGGTTCCATGATCCTAACAAAAGTATTGTAAGAATCCTGGCCTTTTGTAAGCTTGAATAAAAAACAAATAATTTCTATCATGTGTTTCCTGTCTGGATAGAAATATCCAACCCCAGAGCACATGTGTAAGCTGGTCATAGGCTTGCCGATCCAAACGTGATTATTTTTTTTTCCTTAAGTTATTAATTTGTGGAAAAACTGACAAAGAAAATGCATTTTTGTACATTTCACCATAAAGTGCACATGAGGTCGTTGACTGACATTCATTCTTCATTAAAAAGCTTGCATACTCATAAGTTTAATTGCACTTGATTGAAATGACTCTGTGTTCTTTTAAGGTACATGACCGCGTTCCTCCGAAAAATATGAATGCTGGCCGATTTTAATGAAACTTGGAACAAACAATCGTCAATGACTCTACTTTAACGAGGTGTATTTATTTATTTTTTAAATCCCGTTGTTTGTTGATTTACAGCGCCACCTAGCGGACACGTGCTATTTGGCGCAAACATTGCTGAAACCGTAACAAAATGTAATTTTACGGGTTTTTAAAATAAAATAAAATCGGAATATAATTTATTGTATGCTGAAAATAAATAATCCTATAATTTTAGTACTAGTATTTAAGAAGAAAATTATTCATTTTAAGTTTTATGACGAAAAGTCTTTTATAAGGAATCGCCCAAAATAGATACCCATCGGTGAATGTGACGTATTTATTTCGAAAACGAACTCGGGTAGGGTATGTTTTTATTATTTCATAGGAAAATTCTACTTAGTTCTGATACTGGCAAATATTATATTAAACAATAAAAAGATACAGATACCATCATTTATGGACGAATATAACGTTTCACTCCACAAGTATTCTCATGCATCAAACAAACCCATGGCGTCACTTACTTGACGTGTTTTATATTGACGTTGACGGTGGCGTTGAAATCATGCTAACTCTATCAATTTTCTTATAATACTTATATCTTTCAGCAATTTACCCATCAATTTTTTTTGTTTTTACATAATTATATTCATTATTCTATTCCATTTCCTGAAATAATAAAAACATACCCTACCCGAGTTCGTTTTCGAAATAAATACGTCACATTCACCGATGGGTATCTATTTTTGGCGATTCCTTATAGAAGACTTTTCGTCATAAAACTTAAAATTAATAATATTCTTCTTAAATACTAGTACTTAAATTATAGGATTATTTATTCAGCATACAATAAATTGTATTCCGATTTTTTTAATAAAAAAAAGCTGTAAAATTATATATTTTTACGGTTTCAGCAACGTTTGCGCCAAATAGCTTGTGTCCGCTAGGTGGCGCTGTAAATCAACAAACAACGGGATTTAAAAAATAAATAAATACACCTCGTTAAAGTAGAGTCATTGACGATTGTTTGTTCCAAGTTTCATCAAAATCTGCCGACATTCATATTTTTCGGAGAAACGTGGTCATGTACCTTAAAAAAACATATTATAAAAGAAGTAGTTCCCGAATTTTGCAAATACTGACATAAACAGAAATTACGATATGACAAATTGAAATAAAATGATTCATCTGACGTCACTGCCTGACGGCCAGGTGGTGAAAAGATAGCCAGATGTTAACGTAGATGTCCTAAAAGTTCAATTTTGATGTACTGTACTTAACAGATTCCCCCACCTACTGTGGAGCGGAGCCGTATTGAAGACCATGTTGGACATACTCCAACTTCTTGCCAGGTCACTAGAAGCAGTGAGTACCTTCTTCAGTATTATACATGTATTAGAAAGATAGTGTAAAATAATTTTGTTATGAGTCAAGTTTTCATGGCACGATTGATGAGATTTTTTTCATAAATCTATGTTACGCGGCCCTACTGCCCCAATTCTTTTAACGTTTTGGAAATTAAACAAAATAATCCATCTTGAAAAAATATTTCAATCCCTTTATGCTTGATAACACTGCCAAACAGTCTGATATCTTTATTTTTTATCACCTACCGTATGCATTTTCAGTAGTATTTTATCATTAAAATATCTAAAACTTTATCAAATTGTATAGTTAACTGGCACAAAACCAAAAATCATTATTTAACTTCTTTCACCTAGACAATATATTTCAAAAGTAAAATAAAAAGTAAATATCTTGACTCAGGTGCTATGTTATGTAATGAACATTGGTCTGTGATGAATGATTTTGTGTGTCTCCTACAGGACCCCCACCAGCATGCCCCAGAGTTCCAGGTTCCGAGGACAGACTACATCCTCCGTGTCAAGGACAACATGGTCGATAGAGAGGTAATGACTTATTTGCGAGTTTTAAAAACATTAGTGTTTAAGATCGTCTTAAGAGTGATTGATGTTATCTGTTGTCTGTCTTTTGTCCAGCATAAGTGTACATTTTTACTGAAAATGACAAAAACGATTTGTTTTTAGCTCACCTGTCACGTAGTGACAAGGTGAGCTTTTGTGATCACTCTTCGTCCGTCGTCCGTCCGTCCGTCCGTCCGTCCGTCCGTCCGTTCACAATTGCTTGTGAACACAATAGAGGTCACAATTTTGACCTAATCTTATGAAACTTGGTCAGACTGATCATCTCTATAAAATCTAGGTCAAGTTCGATATTGGGTCATCCACGGTCAATAATTAGGTCACTAGGTCAATTATTAGAAAAACCTTGTGAACACAATAGAGGTCACAATTTTAGCCTAATCTCAATGCAACTTGGTCAGAATGATCATCTCTATAAAATGTAGGTCAAGTTCGATATTGGGTCATCCGCGGTCAACAACTAGGTCACTAGGTCAATTAGTACAAAAACCTTGTGAACACAATAGAGGTCACAATTTTAGCCTAATCTCAATGCAAGTTGGTCAGAATAATCATCTCTATAAAATCTAGGTCAAGTTCGATATTGGGTCATCCGCAGTCAATAACTAGGTCACTAGGTCAATTATTAGAAAAACCTTGTGAACACAACAGAGGTCACAATTTTGACCTAATCTTTATGAAACTTTGTCAGACTGATCATCTCTATGAAATCTAGGTCAAGTTCGATATTGGGTCATCTGGGGTCAAAAACTAGGTCAGTAGGTCAATTAGTAGAAATACCTTGTGAACACATTAGAGGTCACAATTTTAGCCTAATCTCAATGCAACTTGGTCAGAATGATCATCTCTATAAAATCTAGGTCAAGTTCGATATTGGGTCATCCGCGGTCAATAACTAGGTCACTAGGTCAATTAGTAGAAAAACCTTGTGAACACAATAGAGGTCACAATTTTAGCCTAATCTCAATGCAAATTGGTCAGAATGATCATCGCTGTAAAATGTAGGTCAAGTTTGATATTGGGTCATTCACGGTCAATAACAAGGTCACTAGGTCAATTAGTACAAAAACCTTGTGAACACAATAGAGGTCACAATTTTAGCCTAATCTCAATGCAACTTGGTCAGAATGATTATCTCTATAAAATCTAGGTCAAGTTCGATATTGGGTCATCCGCGGTCAATAACTAGGTCACTAGGTCAATTAGTACAAAAACCTTGTGAACACAATAGAGGTCACACTTTTAGGCTAATCTTAATGCAACTAGGTCAGAATGATCATCTCTATAAAATCTGGGTCAAGTTCGATATTGGGTCATACGCAGTCAATAACTAGGTCACTAGGTCAATTATTAGAAAAACCTTGTGAACAAAATAGAGGTCACAATTTTAGCCTTATCTTAATGAAACTTGGTCAGAATGACCATCTTAACATAAGCTAGGTCAAGTTCCATATTGGGTCAACCCAGGTCAAAAACTAGGTCACTAGGTCAATTAGTAGAAAAACCTTGTGAACACAATAGAGGTCACAATTTTAGCCTAATCTCAATGCAACTTGGTCAGAATGATCATCTCTATAAAATGTAGGTCAAGGTCGATATTGGGTCATCCGCGGTCAACAACTAGGTCACTAGGTCAATTAGTACAAAAACCTTGTGAACACAATAGAGGTCACAATTTTAGCCTAATCTCAATGCAAGTTGGTCAGAATAATCATCTCTATAAAATCTAGGTCAAGTTCGATATTGGGTCATCCGCAGTCAATAACTAGGTCACTAGGTCAATTATTAGAAAAACCTTGTGAACACAACAGAGGTCACAATTTTGACCTAATCTTTATGAAACTTGGTCAGACTGATCATCTCTATGAAATCTAGGTCAAGTTCGATATTGGGTCATCTGGGGTCAAAAACTAGGTCAGTAGGTCAATTAGTAGAAATACCTTGTGAACACATTAGAGGTCACAATTTTAGCCTAATCTCAATGCAACTTGGTCAGAATGATCATCTCTATAAAATTTAGGTCAAGTTCGATATTGGGTCATCCGTGGTCAATAACTAGGTCACTAGGTCAATTAGTAGAAAAACCTTGTGAACACAATAGAGGTCACAATTTTAGCCTAATCTCAATGCAACTTGGTCAGAATGATCATCGCTATAAAATGTAGGTCAAGTTTGATATTGGGTCATTCACGGTCAATAACTAGGTCACTAGGTCAATTAGTACAAAAACCTTGTGAACAAAATAGAGGTCACAATTTTAGCCTAATCTCAATGCAACTTGGTCAGAATGATCATCTCTATAAAATCTAGGTCAAGTTCGATATTGGGTTATCTGTGGTCAATAACTAGGTCACTAGGTCAATTAGTACAAAAACCTTGTGAACACAATAGAGGTCACAATTTTAGGCTAATCTTAATGCAACTTGGTCAGAATGATCATCTCTATAAAATCTGGGTCAAGTTCGATATTGGGTCATACGCGGTCAATAACTAGGTCACTAGGTCAATTATTAGAAAAACCTTGTGAACAAAATAGAGGTCACAATTTTAGCCTTATCTTAATGAAACTTGGTCAGAATGATCATCTTAACATAAGCTAGGTCAAGTTCCATATTGGGTCAACCCAGGTCAAAAACTAGGTCACTAGGTCAATTAGCAGAAAACTTTGTGAATATAATAGAGGTCACAATTTTAGGCTTAACTCAATTCAACTTGGTCAGAATGATCATCTCTAGAAAAATATAGGTCAAGTTCGATGACCGAAATTGCCTAAATGTTTCTGGTCCACTGCATAACATGGCGGCGCAGCTAAAAATAGAAAAAGTTTTAAACGACATCTTTTCAGAAATCGATGATCAGATTTTGATTAGACTTAACATAAATGTTCCTTGGGTGGTCCTTAACCAAAATCTATCAAATGGGTCCATTCCGCTGCACAACATGGCCGCCAAGACTAAAAAATGGAAAAACCTTTAAACAACTTCATCAAAAACCAATAATCTTATCTCAGTAAACTTGACAGAAATGTTCCTTTGGTGGTCCTTGTTAACTCAAATTGCCCAAACCGTTCTGGTCCGCTGCACAACATGGGCATCAGAGCTAAAAATAGAAAAATCTTTAAATGACTTTTCTTCAGAAACCGATGATTGTATTTCTATTTAACTTGGCGAAAATGTTTGTTAGGTGGCCTTTGCTTGAGCCTGTAGGCCAGTGCAGCACAGGCACTGATGTGCCTCTTGTTTGCAAAAATCTTAAAAATATGTCACCAATGTGCTACTATTCAATATAATTTCATGTTCTCATTTGCAATTGGCTGACTACTATTGAACGTTTCACATTTGTACTCAACAGTATGTGCAGTCTACACAAATAATAGTGTACATATTTGTACATTTTTGTTAGCCTATCTGTCTGTCATAGTTACCTTGGCACAAGAATACTATTACTGACACATTTAAAACATTCAAAAACGAAAGAACTTAGAGCTCAGTTGTTTCCTGGAAAAAGTAAAAATGTTGTCACCAACTACATTGTGTCTGCATTGATGTTATCATTGTCATTATTGATGTAGTTCCCATTCACTTACAATTGTGACCATCACCTTCATGTTACCTTGACGTTAAAAGTCCAGTGTTAGAACTGTTAATGCCCTCAGTATTTGCAGCTAATACCAATCCCTATTCAACAAAACATTTCTTCATATCATTCCCTTGAACCCATCTTTTCCATCATACTTTTCAAGGTTTGTTCCCACAACTTTTTGATGCATTCTGTTGATTTTGAAGATGTTTGTTTTTATAGAAAATTTGGCACAAGTAAATGTTTAATAAACACATTAATAAAACCCTTTGAAGATGTTGTTTGTATTTTGTTTGCTCATTAATATACTATGACAACTTCCATTCATTCATGATTGTTAATAACAAAGTAAACTTGTCGCCTGGTGGCATTCATTAATTACTAACAATTAAGGAAGAACCAGTAACTCAAAATATTGATGCATTGCAATCCTGAAAGTCCCAATAGTATGGATCGATGGCAGGTAAGCGATACAGGGCCACCATGGCCCTATGGTTAGCTCACCTGTCACGCAGTGACATAATGAGCTTTTGTGACCGCTTGATGTACGTCGTTCGTCAACATTTTGCTTCGAACAACATCTCCTTAACCCCTTGGCCAATCATGATGAAACTTGGCAGGGATGTTCCTTGCATGAAGCTCTACCAAAGTTGTTCAAAGACATGGATTCCATGCGAAACTCTGGTTGCCATGGTAACCGATAAGAAAAACTTAAAAAAAATTCTCCTCCAAAACCACAAGGCATAGGGCTTTGATATTTGATATGTAGCATCACCTAATGGACCTCTACCAAGATTGTTCAAATTATGCCCCTGGGGTCAAAAATGACCCCGCCCCGGGTCACGTGGTTTACATAGACTTAGATATGGAAAACTTAACAAATCTTCTCCAAAACTAGAAGTCCTAGGGCTTTGATATTTGGCATGTATAATTACTTTATGGACATCTACCAAGATTGTTCTAATTATGCCTCTGGAGTGATAAGAGGCCCTGCCCGGGGGTCGCAAGTTTTACATAGGCTTATTTAGTGAAAACTTAAAATCTTGTCTAAAACCACAAGGCCTAGGCATTTGATATATGGTATGTAGCTTTACCTTGTGGTTCTCTACCGAGATTATTCAAATTATGCCCCTGAAGTGATAAGAGGCCCCACCTAGGGGGTCACAAGTTTTACATAGGCTTATATAAGGAAAGTGTTTAAAAATCTTCTTGTCTGAAAATGCAAGGCCTACGCATTCAATATTTGGTATGTATCATAACCAAGTGGTCCTCTACCAAGATTGTTCAATTTATGCCCCTGGGGAGAAGAGGCCCTATCCTGGGGGGAGTCACAAGTTTTGCATAGGCTTATATAGAACAAAAAACTTCTTGTCTAAACCAACAAGACATTGGCATTTTATATGTGGCATAACCTAGTGGCCCGCTACCAAGATTGTTCAATTTGTGCACCTGTGGTGAAAAGAGGCCTCACCCTGGGGGTCACAAGTTTTACATAGGCTTATATAAGGAAAGTGTTTAAAAATCTTCTTGTCTGAAAATGCAAGGCCTACGCATTCAATATTTGGTATGTATCATAACCAAGTGGTCCTCTACCAAGATTGTTCAATTTATGCCCCTGGGGAGAAGAGGCCCTATCCTGGGGGGAGTCACAAGTTTTGCATAGGCTTATATAGAACAAAAAACTTCTTGTCTAAACCAACAAGACATTGGCATTTTATATGTGGCATAACCTAGTGGCCCGCTACCAAGATTGTTCAATTTGTGCACCTGTGGTGAAAAGAGGCCTCACCCTGGGTGTCACAAGTTTAACATAGGCTTATATAGGAAAAAACTTTAAAATTTTCTTGTCTGAAGCCACAAGGACTAGGTCTTAAATATTTGGTTTGAAGCATTGCCTACTGATAGGGTCATGTGGGGTAAAAAACTAGGTCAGTGGGACAAATAAAAGAGTGGCCTCTAGGGGCCATACTTTTCATTGGATCTTTATGATAATAGGTCAGAATGTTCACTTTATTTAGCAAAGCTACAGGTGAGCGATACAGGGCCATCATGGCCCTCTTGTTAGTATTTGTTTCATTTTCCTTCTGTTCCTCTCGAGTTTAGCACTGTGCTTGCCCACAAATAAAGATATAAGTCAAATGAACATTCTTTTACCAATCACTATCCCCTCATATAGAACACAGTGAAGGACTTTGCGGCGCGTAGTGCCCAGATCTTACAGGAGGCTATGAAGTGGGCTCCTCAGGCGACACGCTCTCACCTGATGGAGTACCTGCTAGAGATTGAGAACACGTCACAGGCCCTCTTTCAGCACTCCGGACTCGCGCTCGCCACAGAGAGTGTACTCAACTACGCTGGGTACCACAGGAATGCTGCCGCGCTCGGGGTATGTGTGCCTTGCATATGCTTAAAGTATGATGCATTGTTTGATTAGTGCAATTTTTTTATATCGTAATATACGCTATTGATTTATAGTGCAAGTTAAGGCACTGAAGTTGTATCACAGTATCTTATTCATGCTGTTCTTGTCTAAGTTTTCACTCTCAATGCAAGTAATGGCATGGTCTGTGAAGTTATTTGTGTGATTATAATTATTATGATATGCATGATTTCTTTCATACTGAGTGTATCCCAACATTCACATAGAATAACCAAAGTCATTATTTGTCTCTTTGAAAAATGATTTCATATTTGGTATAGGTTGCAGATGAAAAGGTGATTTTCAGAGTTGGATTTCCATAACATGTTAACTGTTTGAACTGATGAAAGAAATGTTTCATTATTTGAGTTGTCAAAAGATTTTTAACCCTTTTCTAGAAATGATATTTTAAATTTAAAGTTGATGAAATATTTTAAAATGCATTCTTTAAAAGGTAAGTTAAAAGCCTTTGAAAACTTTTCTTTGACAACTGTTCAGAATCTTTTGACATGTATTTGCTAATATCAGTTGACACTGTCTTGTTGTTGCTAACGTAAGACCACTGTTGTTTATTTATGGTGTTGAAATGTTGCCGTTAGCAGGGTGACTCAGAGAGACTGCTTGTTGTAAATGTATGTACACAATTAACATCACCAGTCACATTTGTAATACCCCACCCACAGTAGCATCGCTACCATTCCGAATATTAACTGATTTTAATAATTAAATGAAATATAATTTCTGAAGTGCCGGTGCAAACCAGTACATTGGGTACTTCTTATATCTCAACTGTGGTTCACATTGATTAGTTTGCTTATCTTAAGGTGTTTTCAATTCTCAAATTTGGAATACTAATGTCATCTCCTGAATATTGCCCATATTATAAATTTCCTTTTCATGGATTGTTATCTACCCCCATATTCATACACTACATTCAATGTCACAAGTAATTCTCATTGACATACACTTAAACTCCATCAATTCTCTCAAAACCCATGATATAAGCATGCATTAATTTAAATCTCATAAAATTAAGTTGACACTATATTTATGCAAATGTTTTATTATTTCACAAATTAGTCACTTCTTTTTATTCGGGATATGGGCAAAAAAATATCACCTCTGTCTTGACCTATTAACCATAGTACCAATTACCAAATTCCAGAAAATGATATTAATGCAAAATATTCCCATGGTAACAGTTGTTGAACATTTGGATAGCAATCAAATATCTATTCAATTTGAGTTTGTTTGTTTTTTCGTTGTTGTTGCTTTGTTCATTTTTGTCATTGTGAAAGGGGACTGTGTAAGCTATCTTGTTTAAAACTTTTTTTATAGCACTTGTTTGTTTTGTCAAATAATATCCAAAATTGTGCAGTTGGAGGTTTTATATTAAACTGTACATTAACAGATAGCTTCATAATTCTTCTCTCAGAATACAATTGTTTTAGGCTTAACTATTTGAAGAATAAGGAGAGCTATACTACTCACCCTAGCATCAGAGTTGGGATTGGCGTCACACCTTGGATAAAGTTTTGCATGTTACCACCTTTAAGTCATTATCAAAGAAAATACATCATGTATTGCATTGAAACTTATAACAATGTGTTCCCAACTATCCAACCTACTTTATTGATGAAGTAAGATAACACTATGTTGAATATAATGCAAAATATAGGTCTTCATTATTCAACTTAATAAAGGTTAAATTCTGGTTAAGGTTTTGAATGTAAGCACTCATAGTTTAATTTCTCAGCAACTACTTTACGTTTTGCATTGAGACTGTATACAACCAAACTACACCATCCAACCTACCTAAATAACCAGGTTAGATAACTATTAATTGCATTAATTGAAAATTATGGCCCTAGAAATTCTGGTTAAGGATTTACATGCGACCACATTTAAGTCAATATCTCAGCAACTTCTGGATGTATTTCATTGAGACTTTATTCAACGGTTTCCAACCATCTAGCCTACTTGAATAACCATGTAAGATAACTATATCTTTCATATAATATAAATTTTGCCATTTTATTATTAGATTTTTTAATTTTGGTTAAGGTTTTGCATGTAAGCACAATATAGTCAATAAACTGCCAGCAACTACTTAATATATTGCATTGAAACTTCATACAATGAAGTATTATAAATCTGTCTTGCATATAATGCAAAGTTTGCCCTTTTATTTTTTGACTTAGAAATTTTGGTTAAGGTTTTGCATTTAATCTAATTTTGCAGTGATCCATGCAAGTTTCAGCAAAACTTAAAAGCAGCGTTATAGTCAAGCTTGCTGTCTCTCTGACAGCGCTTGTTGTCTTCTGTAACCATCCTTGCCCGTGTATTACAGACTTCTACACTAGAACGGCGCCCGAAATGTGTGACCACAGACAGTTCCAGTTTCATGGCCAACCTGAGTCTACGCAGCAGGTTCATGGGAGAGGTAAGTCAGCCTGACTTTAAATTGAGTCCCATTGGCAAGCTCATTGAAAATGTGTGCAGGTGTGATTCGACAATAAACTTCTACAGGAGTTTAATAAATTTTGAAAGTTGGATAACAAAAGTTTAGTCAATATCATTCCATGGAATAACATTAATTCATTAAAGTTTTGTACATGCATGAATACATTTCAGATTTCTGGAATGAGAAGCATCTGTAGAGATGAAGAGCTTGTCAAGCTCCTGTGCGACAGACTGGAAGTGGCATGCAAACAGACTGGTTTGTACTCTTGTCTGCTAACCTTCTATGTAAAAGAGTAATAAAGATTTTCAGAATGTACAGATATTTCACACATATATTAATCTTTCCAGTGCTGTCTTGAAATATTTATCTGGTATATCAAAGAAATTACTCTCTTAACCCTTTCAAATGCATAAAACTTGAATGGTGATCATTTGTGATGTACATGTATTCCTCAGTAAGGAAGCAGAGATTTCTTAAGTTACACATCCCTGGAGGTAAGGATGGACCACTCAATGTAATCAGCATACACACTAGAGTCCTGGATTTCAGTTTTATTTATTTTAATCTTGAATGACCTTTGTTTTCATTTTGGAAATGTCTTTCATCATTGATCTTTTGTTTTGGTTCATTCTTTGGTTATAAAAAAGGTAAAACTAACACACTGAACGTCACAATGCCTAATAATGTAGTTATGTTCATATATATTGTCAATTAACAATTTGGGAAGCATGTCTTGTCACATCAGAGCTGGATGAAGGTGAAATGTGGACAACAGCTTTTTAACACAGAGCATTTAGTTGTTTGCTATGCATGATAGGATATAAACACTCTGGCCCCAAGTTCTTAAAACTGCTTTTAAAAGTCCCTTAGAACAGGATTAGATAAGCTCACTATTTTTTTATTTTCAATAATTTGCGTAATATTTACTTCTTTAAAAGTTTTAATACTTTAGGTAGGAATCATCTTTACTCCCTATAATCACAATGAACCATTTTTCATTTATCAAAATTGAATTTGGGGCCAGGTGTTTAGACATCAGTACTGAAATGATATTATTAGATCATGCTCAAGTTGGTATTAATATCTGTCAGGCTGAAATTGCTCTAAAATGGTTGAAAGTTTATAATATTAGATATAATTGTCTAGTTTCATAGTTTTAAAGTCTCACGAAATCAAATATGTTTGATTAATCTAAATATGATTAAAATGTACATCTAATTTTTGGTTGAAAGTGCTACTTAAAGATACGGAGTTGTATAAGTGAAATAACAGTCAGCAGGCAATTATGTGTATTTGGTAGGAAGGGAGGGGTTTGAAGGGAGGGGTTTAATTCCTTGCCAGAGTGTTCTGATTATTGTAACCCATCTGATATAAAGTGTCTGCTTTTTGAATGGAAGTCACAGTGGTAGTTTATTATGGTTCGTACAAAAGCTCTACAGTTTCATTCGCTTTCTACCAATGAAATGCCTGTCAACCTTTCTGCGCTAAATAAAATAAACTAGCAGGAAGCGAGAATTGTTTTCTGTTCTACACATTTCTGTACTAAAAAGTAAGCTCATATAGTACTTCAATAAATCTGTTCCGTAATTAAAGTGTAAATTAAAATACATCTCTGATAGTTCAAGTTTAAATCTCACAAAAAATGGTTATTTTTCTGGTTCTTTCTTTTTTAAACAAGAGTGGCTTAGATCTTTCCCCGGTTCTTTCTCTTTTATTCTCTCCCCATGCTACTTTGTTAAGGGTAACAATTGTTCAAGATGTCTCTTCCTTGTGTATGCAGTAAGTTTTCTTCATTGACAAATATGAAGTTATAACATTATATAAATCCCTCTCTCTTGATTGATTTATATTTATTCAGGTTAAAACTCAATACACAGTTGAACACCGTTAATCAGAAATTGTAGGGACGCAAAAAATTATTTCGGAATAGCAATATTTCGGATTAACAATTATAAGACAATGACAGCGTTGGCGAATTATAGATGACATGAAATACTAAGTCGTAAAGATTGCAATGTCGTTTTCATACTTACAATACTATACATTCGGTTTGAGTGATCTTTCGTATATAAAAAAAATGTTAATTTATATGACAAATAATTCTTTGTTAAAACAACATAAAACATTTAAAACAAAATGACAGCACATGTATGCATTTGGAATTGTGCTCCAGTGTCACCTCAAGCCGATGCCTGAGTGCATTCACAGTTTGGTGTGAAAAACTATGAGATGATCAAAATAAGAATTGATAAAAAGGTGTGAAATACCGAATCGGGACCGTATTTTTTACTTTAGAATAGCGATTAATTCGGACTAGCAATTTTGGATTAAAAATTAAAAATTTAGTTAAACAAAGAAGGAGTAAAATCCGGACCAAAAAATAATTTCAAAATAGCGATTATTTCGGATAAATGGTGTTTGGAATAGCGGTGTTCAACTGTAAACTACAGTAGCCTAATACAGTAAATAATGTCATTAGAAAATATAGCGTTCAAGTACTTGAAAATATATCATCATCACAACTTCCTGAAATCTACCGTAAAATGCAGGTAGGATATTTAAATGATTACACAATAATTGGTGCATTTGTGGACTAAGAACTTATAGCTACATTGTTAAGTTTATAACGCAACTTTTGTTTAGTGTGTAATACCCTAGGATGTCTCATGAAAGCCCTGTTGCTTATTTTCAATGAGGTTCTTTTGGCGGATGTCTCATGAAAGCCCTGTTGCTTATTTTTAATGAGGTTCTTTTGGCGGATGTCTCATGAAAGCCCTGTTGCTTATTTTCAATGAGGTTCTTTTGGCGGATGTCTCATGAAAGCCCTGTTGCTTATTTTTAATGAGGTTCTTTTGGCGGATGTCTCATGAAAGCCCTGTTGCTTATTTTCAATGAGGTTCTTTTGGCGGATGTCTCATGAAAGCCCTGTTGCTTACATTGAAGTCAATGTCTTAAAATTTTATAGTCAAATAAAAAGAAATATTTAAGTGTTTTTAACATAAAAATATGTTTATTTTCAATTAATTCAATAAAAATACTGTACTTCAGAAATTTTAAAGTTTTTTATAATTATCTTAATATGAACAATGAAATACTTAAATTAGGAAAGGGACGTAAGTTAGGAAAGGGACTTAAGAGCCTTTATGAATACCAGCCTTTGTCTTGTGTTGTGGTATACTGCACTCTGGTCATTGTTTTTTTGTAATTGAAAAACTTATTATTCAAATTATACAAATAATAATTTAAAGGTTTTATACTATGTTGACTGTTTGTTGTACTTGTGTTAATCATGGTGGCAAATGATGCTTAACAAGGACATTGTGTTTCAGATGGGGAGGAGTGTAAACAGGCCATGTTCCGGGTCAGCTCCCTACTCATAGCCATGAACGGTAGGAACAGGTTTAAAATGTCCTAAGGGCTATTCGAGAAAAACATATAACCCACGGGGGTAAGGCAATTATTTAAATAGTATATGGGTGGGTGTCTTTTTTCACTAATTTGGACTCCGAAAGGGTAAATTTGCTTCTGTAGGGGGTGGTACATTTTAAAAATGCCTTCCCCCCAGGGGTTATATGTTTAAATGGAATAGCCCTGATAGCTAGTACAGTAGGAACAGGTTTTAAATATTCTCATAGCCAGTAATGGTAGGACCAAGCTTTAAATTTCCTCATAGTCATGAATGGTAGGAACAAAATTAAAATATTCTCATGGCCAGTAACAAAAGGAACTAGTTTTTAGCTCGACTATTCGAAGAATAGGTGGGCTATACTACTCGCCCCGGCGTCGGCGTCGGCGTCAGAGTGGGCGTCCGGTTAAAGTTTTAGGGCAAGTTGGGATTTTCACTTATAAGTCCAATACCCTACATTCAATTGACTTAATACTTCACACAGTTGTTCAGGGCCATCACATGATGAGGTTAGATAACTCCATATTATTCTTTACACAGATTATAGCCCCTGATTGACTATGGAACTTAGGTTAAAGTTTTAGGGCAAGTTAGAATATTTATTAATAACTTCTATATCCTTTGTTCAATTGACTTAATACTTCACACAGCTGTTCAGGACCATCACACAATGAGGTTACATAACCCCATATTATCCTAAATGCAAGTTATGGCCCCTGATTGACTTAGGTTAAAGTTTTAGGGCAGGTTAAAGTTTTAGGGCAATTTGGGATTTTCTCTTAAATCTCCAATCCCATTCATTCAATTGACTTAATACTTCACACAGATGTTCAGAGCCATTACATAACGAGGTTAGATAACTCCATATTATCTTTTATACAAATTATGGCCCCTGATTGACTATGGAACTTAGGTTAAAGTTTTAGGGCAGGTTGGGCTATGGTTTAATAACTTCTATACCCTTCATTCAATTGACTTAATACTTCACACAATTGTTTAGGACCATTACCCAATGAGGTTACATAACTCCATATCCTTAATACAAGTTATGGCCCCCTGATTGACTTAGGTCAAAGTTTTAGGCAAGTAAAAGTTAAGGGCAAGTTGGGATTTTAATAAAAAAAAATTTATACCGTTCATTAAATGCACTAAAATTCAAAATTATTTACGACCATCTTACAACAAGAAACATAACTCCTTTTTAAGCCTAAATACAAATTATGGCCCTTGAATTTTTTTATTTATTTTTTATTTTTTAATTTCCTTTGAAAGGCATATTTGTATATTCTTAACCACATTTTCATAATGGGAAATCAAGTTATTTGAATGACTTGCGTCATTGTTTGGGCGGGCTGGTGGGAGGGCAGCATCAAAGTCACCTTATGTATCGAATAATTTTAGTTAGGTTTGACATAAAGTGACCAAACTTGGTATTATTACATCGTTATTGTATTCTAAGTCAGAGCGGCGTAGTCAAGAGCGCTGTCTTACGATGGCTCTTGTTAGTATTATTTAGACCATGAACAGTAGGAACAAATTTTATTAGCTTAGACCATGAAGAGTTGGAACAAGTTTTATTATCTTAATCCATGAACAGTGGAACAAATTTTATTAGCTAATAGACCATGAAGAGTTGGAACAAATTTAATTATCTTAAACCATGTACAGTGTAACAAGTTTTATTATCTTAGACCATGAACAGTAGGAACAAATTTTATTATCTTAGACCATGAAGAGTAGGAACATGTTTTATTAACTTAGACCATAAAGAGTTGGAACAAATTTAATTATCTTAAACCATGAACAGTGGAACAAGTTTTATTATCTTAGACCATGAAGAGCAGGAACAAATTCAATTATCTTAAACCATGAAGAGTAGGAACAAATTTAATTATCTTAAACCATGAAGAGTAGGAACATGTTTTATTATCTTAGACCATGAATATTAGGAACAAGTTTTATTATATTAGGCCATGAATAATAGGAACAAGGTTTAGTATCATAAGACCATGAACAAGACAAAACATGTTTTGATATCCTTATAGCCATGAACAGTAGGAACAAGTTTTTTAATTATTTTCATAGCCAGTAACAATAGGAACAAGTTTTTAATATCCTTATGGCCATGAATGGTAGAAACAAGTTTCGAATATCCTAATGGCTATGAATTGTAAGAAAACGTTTGAAATGGCTTCATAGTGACAAATGATATGAGAGTTTTTAATATTGTCATAGCCATCATTTTAGTGGAAACAAGTTATAGAAAATACCCTGTTTAAGGGAATTCATTGAGCTGAAATCCACTCTACTTTGTACTAGTTTTGTATACAGCAAGTTTTAAACTGAGCAGAAACTTGCAAAACATGATTAAATAGATTAAAAATATTTTGTTTGAGATATTGAATAATATAATACTATGCGACTTATAAACAAAATCCTTCCACCTATTTGCAGATCTGAACAAGGCGTTGTTACATGCAGTGTGCTGGACACCGGTCAAGCACTTCACAGAGATGACCATGAAGGCTGCTGTGGCCTGCTGGGAGTGGATCCTTGCCTCTAAACCACACTGGAGCACAGAGGTAGGGGCGAAGATTGACGGTTGATGTTCTTTTCTTTGGCTACAGAAACTAAAAAAGCTGTTTAAAATTAAAAATGATCTGGAAATAATGCTGTATTCTTAAAATAAAATTAGTGAAGGCTCATCTTTGTTGTTTTATGAGTGTAGAAAACATGTTATTTTTAAGGATTTTTATAAATATTTATCACTTCAATAGACAAGAGGGAGCTGTTGAAGGAAAAAAACAACATATTTTATAAGAAAGCTTTTTACTTTCTACTCAGTTCCTTTGTGAGATGTCTGCTGCCTGGCAGTTGACCATTGACATGAAGCTTGGAATATTCCGGGAGGACCCACCCCGTGTTGACCCCCTCGCCAAGACTGAGGGTCAGGTTCTTCACCCACAGGCTCCCTATGTCGCCCCTCACAATATCTGGACCAAGGTGGGATTTCTATTTCTTAACTGGACGTTTACTTAAAGGACAGTCTTACTGAATTAAGGATTTATTTAGGTATCCTTTATATGAATAGGTTTTCTTTGAGAGCCGAGTAAAAAGCAGTATATTGTATAGATGTAATATGTGACTTATAAGATTTATACATTGTATCTAGTAAATTTTACATGGAATAAATAGATAATCCTTGAGAATGTATGGTTGTTCCAGTTCTTGCAGGAGCGTATGGAGATTGCGAAGTACAGCAGCACCAACCACGTACAGATGTTCGTCACGCTCATCAACAAGTCCCTGCTGCTCACTGTTGGACGCACACCCGCACAGATATCCAGACATCCTGCCTCCCTCGGGCCAAGACTCAGGTTTGTCAACATTTTATATTTTTAAAGTATGTGAGCAGATATGCTGGTTGTAAAAGTCTATCCTTTACATAACATTAATTTTCATTTTGTAGATTGCGTGTATGATTTAAATCATTTTATATGCTTTAAAAGGGTATGTTTATTTTAGAAATTTCAGTTTTCATATTTCAAGGATAGAATATACTATAAGCATAATTCCTACCTGTGGAATAAAAATGGTAAGGAGATTGTTGATTTTAAAGCGAAGGTACACTTTTAACTTTAGCTGCATCTGTTATAATATGGCCTCTGTTTTTATGCATGAAACCCAAGACTAGAATATATATGTGTGTTTTCTAGGTTGTTATCCATGGGCCTGTCACTGCTCCAGGGAGACATGTTACCCAACAACATCAGCAAGGGAGTGCTGCGTGAGAGGGTCTACAACACCGCACTAGACTTCTATGCGTGAGAATGGTTTTTGCACTTAAAATAAATATGGTAGTACAGTACATGTTGTAAAGTAAGTGTGCAAATTTATTTCATGTAAACTGAGTTGCAGCCTAAAATCAATTTGTTAGCGTCTTTGTTTAATGAACAATATTACTGTACATGACTGTGATTTGTCTGCAGATTCCCGTGGACCTAAAGGGGTAGGGACCCCATTTGGTTTCGAAAGTGCCCTCTACCCCCAAAGAACATTGCATGAATGGTTTCAGCCCTTCAGCTGCCAGGTCAATCACATCCCTGAATTAGACATACAATTGGGTGTTTTGGGTGAACTGTTTTCAGAAAGAAATGCAAATTTTACATTTGAGACTGCTGTGACATGATTACAGTTTTGCTCTTTCTTTAGTGGTCCAGTGATTGTGCCCACTCAGCGTGGAATGGAGCTGAGGGAGGATGTCCGCACACTGGTACAGTTCTGGATGCTTGTCCACACAGACAAGAAGTACCTAAACGTTAACATCTTCCCAGCTAGCAGTGAGTACAAAACCAATGGGGTTCCTTTCAGTTGCTATGTCATTGTAATTGAGTCTTTAATTCTGGTGCCTAAGATTTTTTCTGTGTCATAAATACAATTTATCCAATCTTTCTGAAACTTTGTCAGCATGATTTTTAAGCCAGTGTGAATATTGGTCATCTCTTGTAAAAAAAACTAGATCAATAGGTCAAATATCAAGACAAAATTAAAGTTAAAGTTCTTATTTCGTTACTTTAACCATTATTTATTTTACAACGATTGTGAAGGAAGCTATGATAGCCTATATTAAGTTACTCTTGTTGGCACTATGTGGCACGAGAGTGTGGTTTTGAGTTGTGGGGGAAACCGGAGTACCTGGAGAAAACCCACTTGTCTGGCTTGGTGACCAACAACCAAACTCACATGCGGCCAGACCAGGAATCGAACCTGGGTCGCCTTTGTGAGAAGGGAGAGCACTAACCACTGCGCTAACCGGACAACTTATTTCTTTCACAAATTCATCAGTGTTTATCCAATCTTCAAGAAACTCAACTCTATTTCTCAACATGATATTTAGGACAAGTGTGAATATTGTTCATCTCCGGTAAAAATTAGCTTGTTCCAGTGTTAATTTGGGTCAGCAGAATTTTGTTCATACTTATGCATGAAATTAATTGGCTATTATTTATATTTGCCCATATACAAAACCTGGTTTTGTCGCATTGCAGTGTTTTTAGTTCAAAATTAATTATCCCTGATTTAATTTGGTGTATGCATTAACACCTTGTTCATTGACAAAATATCCCTTTATTGGACAATTGAATGGTTGGGTGACAATCAGTGCTTTAATAATTCCTATGTGTTTGTATCAAAGCTGAGTGCAAGCCCATGGATGATAACTCTAGCATGTTGCAGATGGCCATTTTCAGCGCAGACCTCACACAGTATCGCAAGGTGTTTATGAACATCAATGACTTTATTGCTCTTTGTGTGTGTTACAGCTGAACGCGAGCCGATGGAGGATTACTCCAGTGTGAACCAGATGACCATTTCCAGCGCGGACCTGGCACAGTCTCGCAAGTGGCTCATGAACATCAACAGTGGGGCCAGCACCTACTCCAGGAAGAATGCCAGTGGGTAGCACTAGTAGATCATTGTGATGGTGATCATATCAATCTGTTACTCATTCATTGTGATGGTGATCATATCAATCCGTTACTCATTCATTTCCATTGTATCATGTAGCATATGTATAGAAAATATCAATTTCCTATTTGATGTGATTCTATTTGATAAATATTTAAGAAGTAATGGCTTTGAAAGTATTATAAAAAATATGTAAACAAATAAGAGCACAATGATTAACAAAGTGAAAAGCAAAATTGTCATGTTTCTTACATTTTAGTTAATGATAACATTTTCTTATGTTTGGTTTAGTTGCAGCAATGGTGGTTCTTAAAGGTTGTTATTTTCACTTCGTTATAAGCATTTACTGTGCTTCTGGTAATAACAATCAATATGATAGCTTTTCTCTGGTTTAAAAAACAGTATACCTGTAGATGTATTTGGCATAACAGAAAATGAAAGATGACATTTTTGATATACCTTGTTTACATTCTAATGTTGTTCCACACAAGTTCAAAAGCGTTGATTTTAGACTTTGATCTAAAGTCTGATCTATTTAAAAATTTCTTGGCATCAACCAAACAAGCCCTGCTATATAAAATTATTATACCCCAGCCTTGTAAAGTGGGGGCTATATATGAATAACACAGATAGTCATATCCATCCGTTGGTCCGTCCATACATCCAGTGTCTGGGCCATAGGGACCACCATAGCATGAGGATGTGTCCTGCACAAGACTCATGTCCTTGCCTTCCAGGGTCAAGGTCACAGCAACCTTCTCAACTTATGATCTAAAAGGCTTTCTGATAGTTGTTTGTGTCCGGTCAGTATCGTTCTCATTTATGGTTGGATTTTAAAATTGTTTGGCAGAAGTGACCACCATAGCATGAGGATATGTCGTGCACAAGGCCCATGTCCCTATCTTCAAGATCAAAGTCAAAGCAACCTTCTGAACTTAGTATATTTTTCATTATAAGCCTAAATGATAATAGTTTGTGTCCAGTCCATATCTTTTTCATATAATGTTGGATTTTAAAATTATTTGGCCGAAGTGACCACCGTAGCACTAGGTTCCACTTGATTTCTCTAGTTGTTATATCTGGCTGTATTTCCGACACTTTTGCTGGCAGGGGTATTATTGATATGATCAAGCCCGGACAGCATTTTACAGGTGCATGGCTTCCAGATGTGTGCTTATTTCGGCCGCTGTATCGTGGAGTAAATTGTTAAAAACTTTGGGACCTCTATGCTTTTTTAAAATGCACCGTTGTATTGCATGTTTCTGAGATTGTTGCCATTTTCATTACTTGCTTAAATAGATGTTATGTCACCAAATATGCAAAACACCATTTCTAACTGCTTGCTTTGCTCATCAAAGTGAATTTATGAAATTGCCTGTACACAGAAGATGCAGTAGCATTTTAACATAGTTTTCACATGTAAATTTTAACATTTTTACATCAATTATTTTGGTATAATGTATTTCATACTTGCAACATATTGGAAAGTGTTTTATTTATTTTGTTCAATCATTACCGGTAATTCTAATATCGGTACCAGTTGGCAGATATCTTACCGTGCAATAAATAATGTTCAGTTAAATTACAATGATATTTCAATTTGTGCACAAAATAGTTACTTTACCAACTACCCTCATGAGTGAAATTATACATCCGGGATTCGAGCTTCTTGTGTTTGACTACAATTACATGGGTAGAGCAACTTTTTATTACTCATATGCTCATGTACATCTGTTAAGATGGCAACTTGACAAGATCCTGGGCCTGTTTCAATAAGATAATGTGAACCTTAAGCTGCTTAAAAGTGCATGGGTTCAACCGTAAAGTAACTGGCAGAATATATATGCTATAAATGTCTTTACGATTTTTTAACTGAAACTTGGCGTACACCAAAAACTGAGTTACACCTACAAAGTTACGATCTTATGCCTATCGATATCTATTGAAACAGAGCCCTGGTCAGAATCTCTTCCTCATTATCAATTATACTTGAAAATAGTTGGTAGCAGACAACAGCCATTGGCACCAGAATAACTCTCTGTAAAATAATTTAAAAAATGAATAAATAAAAAACTATCTGGCCGAATGTTCAGAAATTGGTTAAAGTTTAAAATGTGAAATATTTGATGATTTGCTCAAATATTTGAAAATAAACAAGTACAGCTAAATCAGTTTAAAATCTTGTTAGAATAAAGCAGATCACAAGTATATCCATTAAACATTCAGAGCAGTAAGGATTTAAAAGTTCATTTTTATTTTTTTATTTTTTTTATATCAAACATTTTTTCTCATAAATATGCCCCTGGTACTGAGATGGTAAAGCCAGTACAAGGGCATATTGCTTTTTTAACTTTTTTTTTACATCTTTTACAGTTCGGTAATTTTCATTTTATATACATGATATATTTTCATCTGGTGCCAGTGCTTACAGGAGTCTCCTTAAATCATCACTCTGTACTTCAGTTCATAAAGGCCCCTGTAGCCATCAGCCAGTCATCCCCTTTGTAAGGCCCTATGTATGCATTTGCAGGCAGTGTAAAGACAAAGGACCCCAACAATTCATACCAGAAGGACTACCTGAAGAAGAGGAATCTCCTTCTCACCATGCTGGTAAAGCATTGGCTATCTTGCTGTTGTTTTGTAATTAACTTTCAACCATTCAATTAATGTGATGCAAATCGGTTACAACCACCGTGGATAATTATCTATTTTGTCTAAGAAAAGAAAACATGGAATCAAAGTCCATGTGTATTTGCATGTCAAGGATTATCACATGACTAGTATATCAGACCATTGGTGTAAAAGATATGAATATTTATATAAGGGTTGTTCAGCATCATGTCAATGGACCAATAAAGGGATAATATTTCATCAACTTGTCAACGATATAATCCATTGGACTAATTTGACCACCTCTGACAAATAACCAGGCAAAGCGAGGCTCCCATTAAAGTCATATTACTTGCACATTTATGTTAAGTGAATCAGGTGTGTTATTAATAAGGACAATTGTGTGTTTCAGTGTGAGTTGATCAGGCTATAATCCACCATTATTTTTCTAAAAACTTCAGAAAAGCATAACATCATGTGGGATGATCACTTTACCTATTCATTTTTTTCCATATGGCTGAAGTAAGTTTTCTAATATTAGCTGTAATCTGTGTTTTTGTTGAAAATTTACAGACAAGCACAATAGAGCTGTTCACAACGTGGTTAAACCCAATGCAGCTGCTAGAATTACGAGTCCCTGATGAGGATAAGCCCATGGCTTGGGCGTCGGCGTCCATCTCTGACAAGAGTTGGAGGGAGAATGCCCGCCTGGGATGGGAGATATCCCCTGTACTGGCAGTCTTCATGCCTTCAAGGTACAGACATACAATCATACAATCCCATCAAACCTTCAAATTATGCAAGGTTTTTTAAACTGCAAGCCTTTACAAAACAATATAAGGATAATTGATTGCCTAAAAGCTGGTCTGTGTTTCAAATAAAACAAACATTAATGTATTGTCATAGCCTTGATGTAGTTTGTAGCTGTGGCAGTTAGCATTGCATGAAAACTTTGGCTGAAATTTAAAGCCACATGTTTACATTGACAACATGCAAGTGAGTTTCTCTGGCAAAAATATTTATTGATGTTTGCCCCTTGCTTGACTATGAAAATACTGCAATGAATATGTGCTGGCACTCTTCCACTTTTCTCTTTTATTGTCTTTTTAGTAGTTCATTTTTAAAGTGTTTCTTCCTCCACAGATTCCAGAACTCAGAGTCGCTAGAGCGTGAGATAATTCGTCAAGTAAGCCTGAACCCGATTGCAGTTAGCCACGTTCCAGAGGCCATAGAGTACCTCGTTACTCCCTCCAGCCTGGAGGCAGACTCCCCTGTGGTGAGTATAGTGACTGTAATATACATGTTGTACATTTACGTACATATATCCAGATATGAGCCAAACCCAATCACAGGGAGCCATAGAGTACTGTGTACTCCACATGCTGGGAGGCCTACTCCTTTATTTATGCTAATAAGAAACTAAACATTATGGCTGTGAGACTATAGAATACCTTGTTTACCTCTCCATCCTGGAAAAAGACTCCCCTGTGGTTGATTTTATGCTAATATGTACTTAACACTATGTTGTGAGCCATGTTCAAGAGGCCATAGAATACTTCATTACTCCCGGCAGACCCCACTGTGGTTGGTTTCATGTACATTTTGTATATGCTAATATGTACCGAACACTATGAGCCCTGTCCCAGACACCATAGATTATCTTGTTTCCCCCTCGAGCCTGGAGGCATACATGTGCAATGTAACAACTGTCTTCTCTATAGTTTTGCAATTTGACTTTTAATAAAAAAAAATCAAATTTCACCACTGATGTGCCTGCCTTACTTCTGCTGTCAGTTACAGGATCACCAACTTTCCACCTTGTGTGCTATCAAACCGTATCTGTTTATTTTAAGATGAACCACTTCCTTCCCTGTTGCTATATCTCACTGCTTTTGTGCCTCTCATACTTCTACCATCAGTACCAAGTTCAGCCGCTCACCATTTTTTGTGTAGTCAGACAGCTGTCATCTTATTTTTTATATATGCATCCTTCCAGCTGAAACATTCCTTTACCTACTGACATATATCGCCTCTATTGTGCCTCTCATACTTCTCCAGTGAATACCAGCTCCAACTGCTCCCTGTCCATTGTGCATTCGGACAGGAGTTATTATTTGCCATATCCATATCAAGCCACTCTCTTACTGTGCGCCTATCTCATAGCTGATGTATCTGTGCTTCTTCACCTTTCAGTATAAAATTCTCCCACTCACTGCCTTGTGTGCTGTCAGACAGCTATTATCACACTTACATAATCAGTATTATTCTAGCTGAGCAATGCCCTGTCCAGATGCCGTATCCCCCCACTGATATGCCTGTCCAATACTTCTCCCTTCAGTTCATGTGCACCAGCTCACCCCTCAGTGTGCTGTCAGACAGCTGTTATCTCACTTAACCAACTCACCTCTCAGTGTGCTGTCAGACAGCTGTTATCTCACTTAACCAAATCCATATTATTCCAGTTAAGCCATGCTCTGACCTGGTGCCGTATCTCGCCACTGATGTGCCTGTCCTACTTCTCCCGTCAGTACCAGGTGCACCCGCTCACCGCCCAGTGTGCCGTCAGACAGCTGCGGGAGACACCCACTGAGGTCCTCCTATTCTACATACCTCAGCTGGTGCAGGCAATCAGATATGATTCTGTAAGTCAATAATAAACTTAGCTTTTAGCTTGTAAAGGTATAAGCTGCAGATTTAAATGGATTGTGTTAAGAAATTAGCTTGTTCATTACTTAAACCATTAATGCTATGAGCTAGCTATTTCAAAGCCAGATTTTGTGAACATATGTAAAGAAACTATCAAACAAACTATAGTGCTTTATATTTCATTTAAAAAAAACAACTTTGTACAATTACCCACTATTGTTTCAGTTTGGTTATGTGACAGACTTTATCCGGTGGGCGGCTACAAACTCCCAGCTTTTGGCCCACCAACTTCTGTGGAACATGAAGACTAACAAGTTCCGAGACGAGGAAGGAGAACAGCCTGATGGTAGGAGTCATGGTCATTTCACTGTTGTCATGTAACCATTAGAATGGTCACCATTTGATATAAATAAAAGTTATGTCAAACAGTTATTGCCCTATATCCTTTCCGCTACCATAGCCGCCTAATGCAGACCCTAAATTTGGGTGTCCCCATTACCTCTATCATACACCGGCGAACTACCACAGCAGTGTAAACCGTACTCAAATTTTCGGCTTCTGATTACCGCTATCGTACAGCGTGGGAATACCGCTTATTTTTATAATCTTGTACATGTTTTGCTAAAAGCAGAGACTTAAATCTCCTGATTAAAATGCGTTAGCAATAAGGTAAAATGTTCATCAATTTTGAAACAGTACAAGTTTATAACACAATTAAAGAAATTAATTACAAACATTATATAGTACATAAAATTATATAACATAACACCCTTATAAATCAAGTTTGCATTTCACGAATTAGTGACATATACATTATCCCTAATTAGGTAATGTTCAAGTGAAAATGTACATTTTTCCTTATACTTAAACCCTTTAATAGACACAATAATACAATAAAATGCATTTTATTGGTTTTATTATGTAATGGCAACTAAAATATTCACTTATTAATAAATATGACATATCGGCATAACTACGCTCTGGTTGACTTCGGAAAAATACAAAACTCTCATTAATACACTACGGATATGATGAATTTTGAACAAATGTAGAAATAACCGTAGACGTGTGTTGTAGTAATTTGACTGAAGACAATCATCAGTAGGTAAACGCACATGCAAAACAGCGCAATGGTAATCCTGTGATATGTAGGTTGTGGTATTTTTCATCTTCGGTATAAGCTACTTTTTAATGTTTATAAAACTACTATAGGCGAGTTTTGTAGATAGGAATTACTTATTTGAACAATTTGTTAAGAACATAAAGGATAATATTATGCATTAATACACTCTGGTAGTTCTAGTACAAACCTTTCAGGTAAATGTATTTCAAAATTGCCGGAGACGTTTAATGTTATGATCAATCTTGGAATTATACCACATGTGCATGCATAGATACACTATGGCAGTTTTAACTTTTGTAGTAACTCGATATTTATGTCTGTCGTTTTCCTCATAAATACGCTACGGCTAGTATATGATAATTCTAAAACAGCAATTTTGTACTACAGTAGTAGAAAAAGGTTTTCCAAAATACATTGTGTATTTCAAAAGTACAATGCTTAAAAAAATGTTTGTAAGGCAACGTTGCAAAATGTTTTTTTATTATTTCAATCATATTATGCATGTGTGTGCTTGAATACGCTAATTTAGCCTGCTTAATTTTAATGCAGACATCACACTATCACAGTTTTTCAGGCACGTCTCATTCTATGTAAAATTCAGTAATAAAACAAAAAGTGAAACTTATGATTTAAGAAGTGGTGTAACAATGTTTGTGTCTCTATTTCATCGTTATTTGGGTCCTTGACGTGTAACCCTTAACAGGGCCTATTTTTTACTGTTCGACAAATGGTCTTGTCCCTGTTGTTTTCATTATATTATACATATTTTGTTTATTCTAGTATTTACACATGCATAGAGCGATTACAAAACAATATGTTTTTTTATCAAATAAATCAGAAAGGAATTACAATAACGATTCTCTATCATGATATTTTACACACATGTTCATTCATTTCCCATATAAATGTATACTTATAGGACTAAAATCCAAATACGGATTCATAATTCATTCATATATCACGGTTATAAAATGTATAGATCATTTATTTACATCATAGGAACTTGAGGAATACATAGGGATAAAATCAAACATGACCAAAATCAATAATGATAATATCTTTTCTCATATCAACAAAGAACACATGTACATAATTATATAATAGAAAAATATAGACCAAAATATAAATCAGTTTTGACTGTAACTATTATATTGCTAAAAATATCGCAAGATTTGTCACGGGAAACAACACCAGTATAATCACAGCATGTGATTAATGAAACGGCAACAGTCTAGTGGAGTTTCTGGTGCAATGCAATAGCATCGGTCTGTAAAAAGAAATCACATATTGATGAATATTTGTTATAAAGACACGTTGTTAGCGACAATTGCATCGTATATGTATAATTTCGAAAAATATGTTCTCATTTTAAGCATGAAATGTTCAATTCTATAAAAAAAAACATTAAAACAAACATTATTTGTCCCTTCAGGAAGAAAAGGTTGACACCTGAACAACATTTTGTTATGATTATTTCATCAATACTATATTGAAAATTTATTTAAATACATGATTGATCTAAACGGCGCTTTCTTGTACTAGACTATGAAATTCAAGATGTGCCATTAAACAGTAGAACTAATTTATGCATTTTCATGAACTTCAGAGGCCGTTCATTGTTTCGATTGAAGGGTCATTTCAAAATGCAACTATATAAAAAAAAACGTATATTTTTGAAAATGTTTAACATAAATGAGTTGTTGTTTTCCGTTCATCTGTGTTTCTGGAGCCATAGTCTTGTTGGACTTGACCTCCACATTTGGCCTTTTCTAGAGGTAATGCCACGATACTAAATAAAACATTCCCTTAAATAAAAAACATTTCATTTGAGTTTTAGTTTATAGACATTAGAATTATACTCGTGCAAGCTGACTCTGCACTGCACATTGCCAAAGAGGTCAAGTTAAAAAATGTCGCTTGTTTGTTTGGATTTCCTTATACGTGTGCTATTCCCGCCGATAAGTTGTTCTGCAACCTAAAAACAGAAACATAAAACATTAAACAGCTGATTGTTTTTTAAGATGTTGTTCATGTTTCATTTTGGTGGTACATGCAACGATCAATGTGTTATTAAACCTGATTATGGTTGTTACTATTTAACATTCTACAGCATGTTTGTAATATACTTTAAAAAACAATTACCATTCTCTCAAACAGCTTAGCCGGTAGCCGGAGGGTTGACGCTTTATACATGATGAATCACAAGCGAGATGTCCACGGCAGACCACACAAATTAGGTCCACAAATAAGCACTTTGTGTTGGTACACTGTAAATGTTGACTGTCTGCAACACCCATGCTCTTTTTTAATAAAAAATACTTTGATGCATGTTTTTTTCCCACTTTCCTTTTGTATTTACTTCTTCCGTCAAAACCTTGTTCTGCCGGCTATTTATAATAGGATTGAAACATGTGATCGGGTTGCACACATGTTTTGATTATTCCCATGCAGTGGACATAAGCTTCCGGTCGGAAATATTTCATGCCATGTGTTTCCCTCTGCTGAGCATCCTAACTTTGCCATCTCTTTTCGTGGACTGATTTTGCTATTGACCAATATGTCCTTCCGGTGTTTAATGCGTGACACGAATGTATAGATCTTTTTCCAAACTCCTGAGGAACTGATGTTTTAAACTTGTCGGCAAATACAACATGATCATCCTGTGATGTTTTCTCTACAGTTCTCTACAACTGTTCGAGTCAACCTTACTTCTATCTTTCGACTTAAGTGAGCCTGGTAATTCCTGCGATACCCCATGACACACGGAGCACCAACGATTCTTGAATGGTGACCGTGACATTTGATCAATGCTTCATCGACAGATATGTATTTATGCATGTTGTATTAAGTCATGCTCCTTTCCTATACAACTTTCATAACAGGGGTCACTGTAGTTCCAATGTTACCTTGATGCGACCTTGTGATATTTGTCCGGTTGGTTTATTGTCTATTGCAGTGGTTTTCATGGCAACTGTGACAGCTATTTTGTAATGGATGTTCTGTTGATATATTTGCAGTCACTATGGTTTCCATGATAACTTTATAGCGATCACGTAATAGATGTCCGGTTGGATTTATATGAAAGTTATAGCATATATTTCAACAGTTTTAAAAGGAAGCTTTACTAGCGTTTAATGACCTTCAAAGGCAACGTCGCCTTTAAAATGGGTTGTGCTATGTTGATTACGTATTATGTTTATACAGGAAATACCGCTGCGTAGTTTTGCATACTTCTAGATTCAAGAACGCTACCAAAGTGCACTTAAGTGACTGATTTAGTTTAATTCAAACATGAAATGTCTACCTTATCGAAGTTAACACACAGTCCGTAAACAAATATCACAGTAATACCACTGCGCAGTTTTGCTCATTTCTTAAATTTAACAGTGATACCACAGCGTACTTCTGATACAAGAGGAAAAGCATAACCATGCTGTTTTATTAAAGCAAATTTACAAAAGCCAGAGGCGAATAATGTTGAATGACGATTTTTAAAGAAATACCGTTGCTTATTTTTGCATGGTTATTATATTTGAAAGAAATTCCGTAGTGTAGTAACTGTTTCTAAGCCAAAGTACCATAGCGTATTAATGCTGTTTTTAAAATTCACAATCCTTCTTATTTTAATGAAAAACGTACCACAAATTTGTGGAAAATGTGCATTTTGCGGCTGTGGAACTGGACGTACCTACTTTTTCGGTACGTTTCAGTCGTCTACAGTATTCCTACAGTAAAACAGTAGCGGTAACCAGCACCCTTGAAAAATTGGTCTGCATTAGGCGGCTACGGTAGCGCGTCGATGTATGGTAGCGGTATTCGAAAGGATATAGCATTTTCTGTGTAGCAGTACCTGATGTCAATGGAAATTATTTATATACAACCATGTTATAACAATGGAAAGATACATAGAATGATTTAATATGTTATCAAAGTAAATCAGGAATATGTTGAAATATACATTTTACATGTACATAATTATATAACACAGCATGATAGTATCTGACAAACTATTCATGCACAATAACATTACAGTCAAATGGAAACATAGGCAATGTGACATTGTTAAACCTTATTGATGAGACATAACTACATTTATTACTTTGGCAAGTGCTTTAATGTGATGTTTTATGTGACATTATAGAGGAGATCGGGGAGCAGGTCGAAACGTTAATGGCCGAGATCCAGAAGAACCTGTCTGGTGCGGCCCTCGACTTCTACAAGCGAGAGTTTGACTTCTTCGGACAGATCACAGACATCTCCAGGATCATCAAGTATAACAATTATTCGCTTGTTCTCCAACATTACTTAAAAGTTATTTTCTTAATGAGTCTCATCCCAATGTCATTTTCCTACATGCTTTAAAAACATGTACCTTACATCATTTCTTATAAAAAGGAATGATTGATTTATATTTTTTATCCTTCCAACTCCATGCATTCGTAAATTAATATATTGGGTGTATTAACAAATGTATTGTTTTGTACAGACCGTATCCCAAAGGTCCTGAGAGGAAGAAGGCATGTCTGGAGGCCCTCAGTCAAATAAAGCTGCAAAAAGGTACATAACATATTATGCAAAAATCATTATATTAAACAACAAAACTTGAGATTTCATTGCAAAAGTATCATATACATGTAAATTTTAAATAAACATAAAAGAAAAAGACTGCTGTTTAATTGATTATAGAACTGTAAGGTTAATGTTTATGTTTTCTCCTGCAGGCTGTTACCTGCCTTCCAACCCTGAGGCAATTGTGAAGGAGATAGACTACAAGTCTGGAACTCCCATGCAGAGGTACATAATTTTATTAGATATCATTTCTGTTATGCCTCTATATTAATATGTAGTATTCTGCTGATAAGTTTTATTACATGTTTATAAAACTGAAATATTCACCTACTGATCTTTTAATTGGTGTCATTTCTTGGATGACTTGTTTGAAATGTTTGCCATGTTTATTACATGATGCATGTGAGCTGTAAAAGTATTATGTTACTGCATATTATTATCATTTTAAAAGTGATGCTTGGTACGTGAAAGGCAAATTCAGTCGCCCATGCATCAATGACATTTGGATTCCAGCAGCTTGAACATTTAAGGCTCCACAGGCAACAAAACTGGGAACCACTTTTGCACTACAGGGAGATGTTCACTTATTTTCATTAACGGTATAATTCATTTTTCAGTGCGGCTAAGGCCCCATTCTTGGCACGGTTCAAAGTTCAGCCGTGTGGGATTCACCAGCTTGAGAATTTGGGGCTTGGGGACACTGCGGATCATGGGACCAGGGCAGATAATTCACCATCATCATCATCATCCCTCGTCTGGCAGGCCAGCATCTTCAAGGTTTGCCTGAAAATTTTATATTTTATTATTGTGATTGGCATTCTCCCCTTCCTTCAGTAGGAAGGTAGCTATGATTCAAAAGAGTATATTAGATCTTTTTACTTCTCTTGCTAGGATTTATGAGATACTTTTTGTATTTTAAGTAAAATTACTTTGATATTGCTTCTCAAATTAAATGCAGCATCAAGATAGTAAAATATATGAGCTAATGCTTGTTATTTTCCCTCTACTGTTCAGGTTGGAGATGATGTACGTCAGGACATGCTAGCCCTGCAAGTGATCAGTCTGCTTCGGAATATTTTTCAACAAGCAGGCCTGGAGCTCTACCTTGCTCCATATAGAGTGGTTGCTACTGCACCCGGTGTGAGTCATCTTTATGCATACTGTTTAGTTGTAATTGTACTGAAGATCTTTGCCTGTACATTTTTTATTGATAATAAAGGAGTCTTGGAATTTTTCTGTCACATGACTTGTTGGATTAAGTTTACATGTAGATACATGTACGGTTTGCAAATAATTATATACATGTAAGTTAAGTTCAAATCATTATAGTATTTCTTAAAGCTGCACTCTCACAGACAATTTTTACAACTTTTTTATTTTTTTGTCTTGAAAAGAGCAATTTTTTGCGTAAATATCTGAAAACTAATGATATAAGACTGCTGACAAAAGATCAGATCGCAAATGTTGATATTTCGAACTTAAATATAAAAATTTGCAATCTAATTTTTTGTCAGCAGTCTAATATAGTTTTTTATCCATGGATTATTCGCAAAAATTGGTTTGTTCCAAGACAAAAAATAAAAAAGTTGACAAAACGCTCAATCTGTGAGAGTTTAAACTTAATATAAAAAAATAACATCAGTGATGGCATTCATCATAGTTTTAGTTCTTACACAGTGCAAATTAGACCAAATGTTTCAAGTTTACGTACAAAGAACCCATACACACACTGCAAATGAATTTAACAGTTTGATTTAAAACCTTACTTAATACCATGCTAAAAAACTATTGGTCATTTCTGAGTTTGTTTCAAATCTTAATATGAGTTCTTGAAATTTTATTTCCAGTGTGGGGTGATAGAGTGTGTTCCTAACAGCAAGTCACGTGATCAAATTGGGAAGGTAACTGACATCAGTTTGGATCAGTACTTTACACAGAAATATGGCGACCATGACACGGCTTTATACCAAGATGTGAGTTACCATGGTTTATAGTACATATTAAACTCTATATATAGTACATGGTTAACTTGTCTGTGTTGAATTTTGTCAAAGCCCTTGTGTCATTGGCAGCTTTTTCGAAGGCATTCAGTAAGTCCCATTACATTGGCCAACATGTTTTGAAGTTTGCTCCTTTGTCAATGAAGTTGGTTACTGGATAGCATCTGTTTGCAATATTTTTGCTGTATTTAGTCACAAATGCAATTAAACATTTTCAGAATGCAAAAGAGAAGTTTGATTTTAGGATAGATTATCTTCACGTAGAAATTTAAAAAGTTCATAATTATGATACAGATATCTCTTTTGACCCCAGAGTGAACTATGCATGAAGTAATTATGTTGTAATATCTGCAAATCTCTTGAATAAGAGATAATCTGTTTATACTTGTATATTTGGATGTTTATGTGTATTTCAGGCTCGGCGTAATTTCATCATGAGCATGGCTGGGTACAGCCTTGTCAGCTTCCTGCTCCAGATCAAGGACAGACATAATGGCAACATCATGATTGACTCCAGCGGACATCTCATACACATAGGTCAGTACACCTATAGCCTAGAAGGCAAAGAATTGTGAGAATAATATAAGGCCACTGGGGAATGGTAAAGTAGTATCATCATTCTAAAAGCCATGATTGTGTGATATTTTGAGACTTTGACTCATCAGTGAGGTAAGGTATCAGGGATGTTTGGTTAGTTTAGAATTGGATGAATGATAATTTTCAGGTAATAAGGATGGCTAAAGATGAGGTTACGATTAAATGCATAAATTTAGGATTTCTGCAATTGATGGTTTAGAAAAGAGCACATGTTCCCTGGTACAATTAAATTCATCGAACTGTATTCCTCCACAGATTTTGGGTTCATGTTCGAGAGTTCACCTGGTGGAAACCTGGGCTGGGAGCCGGACATGAAGTTGACAGAGGAGATGATCTACATCATGGGTGGGAAAATGGAGGCAGAGCCATTCCAATGGTTCATGGAGCTGTGTGTGCAGGGATATCTTGCTGTCAGGTAGGTTTGGCCAAGTGATGGAGGGGAGGGTAGATGGTATTATGGCGGAAATATAGCCAATTCAGAGTTTCATGGAACAAGGATAGCTTGCTTGGGATATCTTGCTCTAGGGTAGGCTGGGTCAAGTGATGGTGAGGAGGGTAGAGGGTATTATGGCGGAAATAGAGCCATTTCAGAGTTTCATGGAACAAGGATAACTTGCTTGGAATATATTGCTCTCAGGTAGGTTGGGCCAAGTGATGGAGGGGAGGGTAAAGGGTACCTTATTATGTGGGGAAATAGACCCATTTTAAAGTTTCATGGAACAAGGATAACTTGGATATATTGCTGTCTGGTAGGTTGGACCAAGTGATGGATGGGAGGGTAGAGGGTACTAAGGTGGGCTTGAGGAATTGAGCCATTCCAGTTGTTCATGGAATAGGGATATCTTACTAGGAATATCTTGCTGTTAGGTATAAGACTTGGTTGGATTTGTTATTGGAAATAATGGTTTGTGCAAAGTAATTAATTTTAAGAACTAACATCAGCTCTGAAATAGAGGTACACGGAATCTATTGAACCATGTTTTGAAGGAATATATAGAAATCTATAGCAACTCTTGAATGTATAATTTTAGTCTTCAACCTTTAAGTCTACTATTTTATTGAAAATGCATTTTGAATAAATGTTTATAATGTTATCAGCATCTCATGAGCTGCGTGAACATTCCAGGCCACACCAGAATGCCATCCTGTCCCTGGTATCCTTGATGCTGGACACAGGCCTGCCATGTTTCCGTGGCAATACAATAAAACAGCTCACCGCCCGCTTCATGCCCAACTCCAATGAGAGGGAGGCAGCAAACTACATGCATGAAATCATTAAGAAGTGCTATCTGAGCTTCTGGGCCAAGTCTTATGACGCCATCCAAGCAGCCCAGCAAGGAATATACCATTAGACATGAAAGCTGTTGATTCCTAAAAAACCTGCTGCCAAAAACATGATGAAAAAAATATATTAAGTGGTTTATGTTAGTGCTTCAGGGTGTTTTTAATTGCTTCAAGGAATGTATACTCTTGATTGTAGCAGACAAACATGTTATGTGTTAGGTATTTATAAATTAATTGTATATTTTGAGTGTGTCAGATTTTTATTATGTACATGTATGTATCTTTTAATTGTATTAAATCCAGTCAATACAAGTAAATGGAACATTTAAACGTGATTCCATTACACTGGTTGTTATCCCCCGAACTGAAGACTTTGGGAGGAGGATATTGTTTTGGCATTGTCAGTCTGTCTGCCCGTCCTTCTGCCACATTTGTTTACTATATCTGGGAAGGGATTGGTCAGGTAATGTTCAAATTTGGTCAGAATGTTTTTCTTGATGAAATTTTCACCGCTTGTTAAAGTAAGTCACATGGGGTCAAAAACTAGGTTACTAGGTCAAATCTTAGAAAAATCTTTGGAAGACACTAGGGACATTATATTTGGTCCAAAATATATGAAACTTAGTCAGAATGTTTAAATTGATTAACTAAACTCATGGATTTATGTGAAACTAGGGCTTTCGGTGTTAAAAACTAGGTCACTAAGTCAAATGATTTGTTTGTCTCAAACCATATCTTGGTAGGGATTGGTTAGATTATGTTTAAACTCGCTCAGAATGTTCCCCTTGATCAAGATCTACCTTAAACAGCATGTAAAAGTGGGTCACATTGGGTCAAAAACTAGGTCACAAGGTCAAGTCATAGAAAAATCTTTAAAACACACTAGAGGCATTTATTTAGTCCCCTTTTCATCAAACTTAATTAGAATGTTTCCCTTGATAAACTCTTGCACTAATATGAAATTAGGTTACATATCATCAAAAACTAGATAACTAGGTTAAAACTTTTTTTTTGTCTGGAAACATATCTAAATGCATTTCAACAGTGGGTCAAAAACTAGGTCACTAGGAAAATTTAAAAACAACAACTTAGGAACATACTAGAGGCAATATATCGGGTCCAATATTTATAAAACTTAATCAGAATGTTTTCAAGTTGATGAAATCAAAAGACTAGATTAAAACTGGGTCACCTGAGCTCAGAAACTAGATCATTAGGTCAAATTTTTGAATAATCAGTTGAGGAACGAAATATTGGTATTGATTGGTCAGATTTTGTTCAAACTGTTTTGACTTGATGTAATCTTGATAGACTTTAAAAGTGTGCATATCGGGTCAAAAAGGAGGTAAAATCTTAAAGAAACCTTGGAAACAAACAGAGGCAATATATCCACTCCAATCTTATATTTTTGCCCTATTTCTAGTCTAATCTTCATGAAACTTAATCAGAATGTTTGCTTGATAAAATAGTTTGAAACTGGGTAATGTGGGGTCAAAAACGTGGTTACTAGGTCAAATCTAAATGCTACACTATATACAATATTCTTTAATATCAAACAGTTGCAAACAAACTCATATCTCATATCCAATGAGTCCATCACTCTGTAGCCGTATTGTAAGTCTTGATTGTAACATTTTACCAGCACATGATTTCCATGCCATCTACTTTGCCCAATCTGGCGGGAATATCAATTTGCTTGTTATAGAATAAATATGCAACTAGGTTGAAAATATTCTTAGGCTTATAGTTCTTGAGGTTAGTTCTGACTTCAAATTAATGTTCATATGCAGAGAACATGAATAACCCCCTTATACAATCAGTAAGTTTAGTTTTGACAACCGTGTTTCATACCATGTATTTTTTGTAACTTTAGAGAATATATGATAGATGCTTGTAGATGGGAAGTGTTGAATAGAGATCTACCATCTATGTACCATTGTATTTATTTTTATGATGGGTTATGTGCAATCATGGTTATTTGCTGTGGTGATTTTATCTGATGTATTGAATTTAAACATGATTAAACTAGTTTAAACAATTGTCCATAAGAATCCTATTTATATACCGTAACTTTGTATTTAGTATAGCCCTTGTATGTTCATTTTGTGATTAATAGTGTACCCAACAATTCTAGTACAACATTATCAAATTTGATTATTATCATGGCTTATGAAATAAATTCTGAAAACATTCAGGTTTTTTTTACTGTATTTAAAAAAAACTCACAAATATTTCAGAAAGAAACTGAAAAAAAGGAATGACCACTAAAATAAATGCATTGTCCTCAACAACAATATAGCAAATGGCCAGTTTTAATTCTAAAAGAGGTCTAATGAACACAATATTTAAACTGCCATCAGCCACACACTGAATATATTACATTTCAGTTTTGGTAATGGCACACAAGCCAGAGATCAACAATAATTTGGTGTGATATTGAGCATATACCAAAATCTTTGATCTAGGAATGTGACTGACCTTGAGCCTCCAGTTCTACCATGTGTTCTGAGTGATGCTGAAAAGAACACAAGGTTCATGGATATCCTCTTATGTGTGTTTGGGATATGGAGCATATTGTGTACAGATAAGAACTCAATACCTAGTATTGTGTGCTTGACTTCAAGCTGTCCTTGTTCCGATATAATCTTGATGAACCTGTCACCAAAAATTCATTAATATCTTGTTATACCCCCCAAAACAAAGTTTGGGGGGGTATACTGGAATCGGGTTGTCCGTCTGTCCGTCTGTCCGTCCGTTTTTTTTTTGTCCGGGATTCATCTTTGTCGTTATTGAACAAATCTTTTTCAAACTTTCAAATATTAATGACCATGATGTAAACCTGTGCCTCCGTGGATTTGGTCAGAGTCGCATGATCCTGAGTGGAGTTGTGGCCCCTTAATGAGTTAAATTGGGCAAAATTAGCTTTGTCCAGGATTCTTCTTTGAAGCTATTGAGCAAATCTTTTTCAAACTTTCAAATATTAATGGCCATGATGTAAACCTTTGCCTCCATGAATTTGGTGGGAGTCACATGATCCTGAGTGGAGTTGTGGCCCCTTAATGAGTTAAATTGGGTAAAATTAGTTTTGTTCGTCCTACTCCTTCGTCATTTTTGAATGAATCTTTTTCAAACTTTTAGCCATGGTGAGAACATTTGCCCCTGTGATTGTGGTTGGAATCACATGATCATGTCTCCAATTATGGCCCCTGAATAAGTTAAAATAGGCAAAAATTATACAGCTTTGTCTAGCCTAATCCTTGGTCATTTTTTCTCATTTTTTCTATAAATCTTTTTCAAACTTTCAGATGTCAATGACCATGATATGAACTGTTGAATATGTGATTTGGTGCACCTGTATTAATCAGAATGTTTGCATGGCCTTAAAAAGACCTTTAATTGATTTTGTCCTTAAAAAGACCATCAAAAGTCCTGAAGTTAGGTGCATACAGGCCTTAAATTTGTTACAATATTCGCTTTGGTGGCCTACTCCTTTGTCATTTTTCAATATATTTTTCTCAAACTTTCAGCTATCCATGACCATGATGTGAACCTTTGTATATGTGATTTTGTGCACCTGTATTATTTCCTTGGTACTCATGTGTGGGGGGGAGGTGGTGGGGGTGGGTAAACAGAAATTGGGTTGGCAGACTGTCAAATTCACCCGTCCACCTTCATTTTGGAATATCCTGTCAGGAGTCATGACCCCTTTATGGTGAAAATGAGAGAAACAGGTTTGTTATCTCCCCTGAGGTGGGTGGGAGTGGGGTAATATTCGCTTTGGTGGCCTACTCCTTTGTCATTTTTCATCATGACCCCTTTATGGTGAAAATGAGAGAAACAGGTTTGTTATCTCCCCTGAGGTGGGTGGGAGTGGGGTAATATTCGCTTTGGTGGCCTACTCCTTTGTCATTTTTCAATATATTTTTCTCAAACTTTCAGATATCCATGACCATTATGTGAACCTTTGTATATGTGATTTTTTACACCTGTATTATTTCCTTGGTACTCATGTGTGGGGGGGGTGGGGGTGGGTAAACAGAAATTGGGTTGGCAGACTGCCAAATTCACCCGTCCACCTTCATTTTGGAATATCCTGCCAGGAGTCATGACCCCTTTATGGTGAAAATGAGAGAAACAACAAACTTTCAGATATCCATGGATATCCATGACCATTATGTGAACCTTTGTATATGTGATTTTTTACACCTGTATTATTTCCTTGGTACTCATGTGTGGGGGGGTGGGGGTGGGTAAACAGAAATTGGGTTGGCAGACTGCCAAATTCACCCGTCCACCTTCATTTTGGAATATCACAGGGAAGGGTTGGGGGGTATTCGTTAGCCTTTGGCTTACAGTTCTAGTTGGATGTAGGCGATATGGAGCTGACACAAAATGATCAGTTCAAAGGTTTTTTTTATGAGGCCTTGACCTTGTTCTGGTTATGTTCAAAAATTTGATCTGCATTTCACTATGAGAGAATGTTTGATCCAGAGTGTTACATATTTCAGGTATAGAAAATATAGAGCACACACAGAATACTAGTAGGATCAGACTGGTGGCCTAGTTTTGTGACCTTGACCTTACGGTTTCAGTATTCGTTCTGCATGAAACAGCATCTGGTTTAAGTTTGCCATCAAGAATACTGGCAAACATTTCTCCCCATTTTCAACAACAACAACATATTTTTAGCACCACTGAAATGAAGTATACCTAAAATGTATATACAACATGTGATATGAACAAAGTTCACCCGTGGGCATTTTCTGAATCCAAATTTGGAAATTGAACTGTGATCCAAGTTATCTCTTTATCCTTTTATTAGTGGAGATGATCTCATCATTATAAAGCATAAAGAAAATACCATGTTAAAACCCTTTCATTAACATCGTTCAACAGATGAAGCATGGGCAGACAACTAAGGGCAATCCTATGTTCTCGTTCAACTTTGTGAAAAACAGGTCTTGCAATGTAGCTAAATTGCAGCATAAATAAAGACAACTTGTCAATCCATTCGTATCATTTTAATACATAAACAAACAATCATATGTTAACACAATCTTTTCAATACCGGTATGCATCAAATTTTCCAGTAAGGTATCACAAACAGTGGAACAAACAAACAATTCACACACACATACACTTCCATTTCAAGTGTGTTATTCTATGGGAATGTAAAAAACATCTATAACAGGAATGCTTGAATTGAGAGAAACTAAATGATGGGTGTCACAGTTTCCCACAGTAACTACCATGAGAAGCATGTAGTTGTTATTTTAAATGGTAACGTTATACACTTTTAATAGTAAAATCGGCTTTAACAAATGTAAGGATTATGATAACTAATACTTATTAACATTTATATTCGATATTCCAAAGTTTTACGTAGTAAACTTTAGTTTGGAATGTTCAGTAAGTATATTGCTGACCAAATATATGAAAATTTGAATCAAAGGGTGAAATAAGATGAAAGCCACAAGCTCAAACAAAATATATTTCAATCATGATAAGCAGAAATTATTTTTTTGTTAATTGTAAGTCATACATCATTTATAGTCAAAATAGACTATGAAAGTATTAACTTTGGTTCACATCAAACACCGCAGTCATTCCCACAAAGTTTTTCAATAAAAATATATTGATTGCTTACCAGATTAAAACCAACTATGCACAAAATCATAAGGCATTTAACTCCACATTTGAGTACAATAAATAAAGAAAACAGGAATATTGCACTAACATAGTATAATACAGTAAGCATGATCAGACGGAAACTATGAATACATTAACAAAACGAAGGGAAAAGGGATTATTAATTGTAAATGATTCGTGTGTAAACACCAACCAAAGACCAAAAGAAGTCTTTCATGTCTTTATAAACATTATTGTCCAACTTCTGTACAGAAAATGAACGTATATTTTTGTAAGTCTAAACACTTTATGATTAGAAACCTGATGCAGCAATTATGACACTTTTTAACCTCAATTTGTTTATCATTTAACACCATAACCACAGATTTCTCTTAATAACAACACCAACACAGAACTACTTTTCCATCCCATGGACGAATAACACATCAAAGCAGTTGGGGAGGTTTAAGTGCAGGTAGGCAGGAGTCGACACAGTTGATCCAAAAGTTTGCACAGGAAGTGTGGTACTGGTTCCCTGCATAAGAGAGCATGGCCAATGCCCCGCTCTTGCCCCTCTCAACGCTAAGCAGGCACAGTCCACATGAAGCAGCCTCATCATAGCAACCACTGTAGTCCAGGCTAGCAGGGTCAGGCTGAAATTATACTCACACAAGTAAACAATACAGATATACCTGAATGTGTGTAAAAGATACTTAACTACATATGTTTTTCACTATACTTTTACTTGTGCTAATTCTATGTGGACACATGTAAAAAAATTGAAATCCAAAACAAGCAGAAAATGATCTCGCTACAAATAAATGTTCACATGCCAATTAAAAGAATCAATCATTAAAGCCCCATGTACGATCATAATATTCCCTCACCATGACAGATCCCCCGACAAGGAAGGCTGTGAGGTTGTTCCAGGCAAGGTCTATCTCCTTCAGCATTCCACCCAGCTTCTCATTCCCCATACCTGCAATATTCAGGTAAGCATGGCCTTAAATGGTTTCATATTTTCATATTTTCAACAACCTTATTCCAATCAGATGTTTCATGTTCCAGGAAAACTGTCCAAATTTCTTATTTATTCCTCACAAACACATTTTCACCTCTTTTACAACATTTCAAAGGTCTAACAGAAGCAACAACATTACAATTTACTATTTACTACTGTTGCCTGTACTATTTGAAAGACTTGCAACTTAAACAGGCTTCTTCATGTATACTGCTTGCTTTTACATGTACTGTATACAGCTAGCTACTACATTTATCGTATACAGCTTGCTAATACATGTATTATATACAACTATATATAGCCTCCTACTACATGTACTCTGTACAGCTGATTACTACATCCATTGTATACTGTTTTTATTACATTTGATAATACATCTATAAATATTAATATTATATTAAGGCAACTTTTTTCCACTAACCTGTTTTCTTTATCGCTTCTGTAATCTTGCACACAACTCTGTAGATTTCGATCACCCCTGAAGGACAGGAAATAGGAAAGTTAACATTCAAAGTAGTTAACATTCAAAGTAGCAAATAAACGTACAGCAATGAATGTCAAGATGTAAGTAAACTCAATGATTTTTCCTGAAAAACAAATAAGATCTTAAAATAATTACAAAATGATCTTCTGATCTTTAAAGATCAAAACGATTTCCAAATGAAACCCTTCCCAATAATTCATCATTAATGTTATAGACATAAATGTTCTTTTATTGCCATCCCAAATCGCCTCACCTTCAATGTACTCTGCCCCCTGCTGAGAAGCAATGACCTCATTACACACGTCTGAGCTGCTGATGGAGTTGAAAACATCATTTGTCTGACATATCATCCGCAGACAGCTGTCCAGGCAACGACCCCACTCCAAGCTAGGCTTGTCTCCTGACTGATAGCACAGATTATACATAGAAAGGTTGGCATTTACTAATTTGGTAGAAAAAACAACAACACTTCATTCAAAGAGCCTTAATTAAACAATACACCTTTCAACTTTTATTATAAGTGTCACAGCCTCAGAAACACACTTTTAAAAGTGACTGATTTTGCTTAACAAAATTCATTACCTGTATTTAAACTGTGTACAAATATACATATTTCACTTAAACTTGAAACACAAGGATCATATCCTTGTATGTTATAGCCATCCAGTATGTTTGTACTTAACATTATGTTTTGTGTGGAACTTACTGAAGGTTCTGGTGGCAGTATGGCACTGTATCTGTCTCCGAGCACTGGCAGGCTGCTGGCAACCTCCACCTCAACTGAAATACATTTATTTACAATTTTTAAACAAAACCTTTCTTTAGTTTTCAGAAGGAATAAATATCCAGATACATGTTATTATCATGAAAAATAAGGAAATTGTAAAACCTGGAAAATTAGTTTTCAAAAGCATATTAAGATTAAGTATAATCGGTATAGTTAATAGATGGTACAGATACCTGTTCACATACCTCCTTTCTCGACAGTACTCTCAACATCCCAAGCAACCTGACCTCCAGCAGACCCATTCTGCTCCCCATCTTGACCACTGGGCTTGCCAAGACTGGCATTGTCCTGACCATCGCTGGACACCTCCTCCTCCTTCCTCAGGTCCAGACTGTCCAGAGACTTGGATGGAGGGATGATCTCCTTACCATCCACACTTCCCTCCGTGCCCACACACTCGTTACTGGACTGGGACTGAGAGTCATCTCCTTTCACACCCTGTATGTTCTTGTTACTGATGAATTCAAGGCTTGCTACAGACTGGGAGTCTTCCTTGTGCTGGCTTATGCCAAGTTTCCCTTTAAAGAGGTCAAAATCTTTGGATGCGACACTGTCGCTGTCATAGTCTGATTCATGAAGGTTTGGATCACTAGCTTTGCTTTTCAGTTCACCTGTGGATTTACTTTTGCTGAGATCACCTGTCGTCTTTTTGTGCCCTGAAACAACAAATGTGTTGTTTGCTCCATACAAGCCATACATTTTCTTCTTTTCTTCATTATTATGCTTCATAAAATCATCAAAATCATAACCCCTGGAATAGTCATCATTCTCTTCCTCACCGAAGTCATCCATTGGTGGCGGTCCAAACAGATGATCATCATCAGGCTCCAATGTTTTAACATCTGAGGGTGTTCTAGACTCCAGAACCTCTGGAGTGCTAGCAGACTTTGGTATGCCATGAAGCCTTTCCATACACACTGATGAAGTGGTTTCTATAGGACCACTGTCTTGGACCAACTGGGGTGTATAATCATCATCCCTGCTTTTCACTGTGGGTGCTGGATCTGCTTTCATTTTAAACAAACCCAATATTTCATCAGGATTGAGTTTATTCTTCTTAACATTGACCATATCGGAGCCAGATGCCTGCTGGGTACTCTCCGAAGGTGGATTGTTGCTAACAGGAGCTGAAGAATTGAAATCCTGAAAGTCAGCCCAGTCTCCTTCATCAGTTATAGTGTTTCCAGCATTTTGACTTAAATCATGATTCACTGAACTATGACCACTGCCACCGCTTGGTAATGTGTTGTCAGGCATTATTCCTAAAGTGCTTGAAGAGCCTGTTGCTGGTGCATCCATTAAGGCAGCAGAGTTCTTTGAATGTCCTGTACTTGAAATGGCAGCATTGTCTGTTGAATTTGCAGGGCTTGCACTAAAATCAGCCCAGCCATCATCTCCATCATCAGGAGCTGTGCTAACTACTTCTGTCTCTGTTGTAGGGGCAGATAACTCTGTGGAGAAATCCAGCATCCTCAATTCAGCATACTTGTCTTCATCCCCAATGAGATCTCTAACTGGAGTAGCAGTCTTGTTGGCAGAAGCATTTGCGGTGGAAGGGAATGGTGCAGAGTGGAAATCGGCAAAGTCATCATCAGTGCTAGGCTGTTTGGGAACCACCTGTGGAACTACAGGCCTTTTATTTATCTGTTGGTTCATCCCAATGTTGCCTTGCTGTGGTGTCTGGCTCTTAAGAGGCAAAGGAGCAATCTTCGGAGGAGTGGGTGTGTTCCCAGGGGTGGCTTTGCTCACATGTTTCGAGATGGGCCTATGTAGAGGGCTCTCCTTATCCTGGTCCTCTTTCTTCTTCTGGAACTCATCCAGATAGTTCTCAAAGTTCCTGAAGTCATCGTTGTCTGACTGGTCTGTGCTGAATGTACTGTCTGAGGGTTTGCTGTCTGCTGACTTGTAGCCATCAAAGTAGTCATCATCAGGACTGGCAGCTGCACAGTGAGAACGAGATATGATTTATTTCGAGACAGCAAAAAATAGAAACAGTGCAATATAAGCTTTGGTGAGCTTCTGACAAAAACAGCTGTAAAGACCTAGATAAAGCACATGTATTAAAACAATTGTTTTTTTTAAGTTTAAAATATATTTGAAAGACTGCTACATGTATTCAAAGAGTTATCAATTTTCCCATTCATGAAACTGAATTAACCAAAAAAAGAGGAGAAAAAGAACAACAACAATCTAAACAAGAAAACTAAAGACTCACTGGTGTTGCACTTACTCTCCGAAGAGTCATCACTGCCCATGCCAAAGAAGCTCTCGACAGTTGAGGACTTGAGGTGTTCTGGTGACATACCCACACCTACTGAGCGCGCTGTTGTCTGAACACTTGCTCCAAGTCTGTCACATATGTGTACATGTAAAAACTTTTGCATAAAATTTTCTCCTTTCTGTTCAATTTTGTTTTCAAAAGATTACTTCAGCTATGACACCAACTGGTTTAATAGAACAAGAATTTGTAATTATAACAACCAGAAGTAACTCCATAAATAACAAAAGGATACTGTTTGATGGGTAAAAAAAATACTTTCTTAAAATACTTTCTTATTATTGCAAAAGTTATCTTCATCAATAATCAGTTGGCTTGAGTTCCACTCCAAATCAACAAAGGAGCAGCATGAACGTTTACAAATCTTTGGTAAAAAAACAAAGAGTGAGACCAACCTCTCTGGTGGTTTCTGAGGAGTAGTCTGCGTCTGAAGGGTGGGTGGGGCAGCCTGGAAGTCAGCAAAGTCATCATCATCCACTACATTGCTGGACCCCCCTGGTGTTACTCCCCCAGTGGGCAGCTGGGTGACTGTCAGGGTGGCGGGGGCAGATGACTGGTTGCCATGGAAACTAGTTGTCAACCCCACTTGGGTATGGTGCATTTGAGGCCCTGCTACTAATGTACTGGTTTCCTGACTCATAACTGGTTGACTGTTGTTAGGTGTTGACATTGGCATGCCTGCAGAATGTGCCAATACTCCAGTGTTCACAAAGCCAGGCATAGCAAGCATGCCACTAGTTCCCTGGAACAAGGGACCTGACTGAGGTGGGGCAGGCTGGGCCACAGAGCCAGTTCCCAGCATAGGTGCACTTTGGGACGAGACTGATGTCACGTGTGCATGCTGGGCCACATTACTGGTGCCCGGCTCACTGGGGGTTGGTCCAGAGGGCTGGGGACCGCCAGCTTGCAGAAATGGTACAGGACACTGTGGTACTTGGAACAACATTTCCACTGTCTCCACCATCATGTTGTTCTGTAAATAATACAACACTAACCACTTAACAAGTTAAGCACTAACAGAACAAGACAACTAGCACTGACAGTTAATGAATGCGTGATTTACTTAATATTGAAATGACTGAAAGAAAATTAGAATTTTTGATGTGTATGAATGGAAAATAAATATGCTATAATATTGATGTCAAAATATTAAGATTTCGTATAAACCCCATGTCACCTGTGTTAATGCAATGACTGCCAATAGCTGTGTGAGTTCAAGCTCAGTGAGCTGGCCCGGGGTTACACGGTTGCAAATGCCCCACAGTCTACCTAGCAACTCCTTGTGTAGGCCACTCATCATCAGGATTGGATACAAGCGCTCTGTGCTGATCTCACCATCACTAAAATTTAAGTTAGTCACAAGGACCATGGTAATAACAAGAGCTGTCACAGAGACAGCTTGCTTGACTATTCTGCCACTTTCCAGTGTAAGGATTGAAAAGTTTTGGCGAAACATGCATTGATCACTGTTAGATTAGATTTCAATGCAATACATGATGTGCTAAGATATTAACATAAAAGTGGTTTAACCAGAATTTTTAAGTCTAATAATAAACGGCCATTATTTGCAAAATACAGTTATCTAACTTGGTTATTTAAATAGGTTGTGTGGTTGAATACCATTGTATAAAGTCTCAATGCAATACATCAAGTAGTTGCTGAGATATTATCCTATGTGTGCTAACATGCAAGACCTTAACCAGAATTTCTAAGTCGCATAATAAAGGGGCAAAAATAATATAATATAAAAGATAGAGTTATCTTACTTGATTAAATAAGAAGGTTAAATGGTTGGGAGCCTGTGTGTAAAGTTTCAATGCAATACATGATGTATTCACTGAGGTATTGACATAAAAGTGGCTACATGCAAAACCTTAACCAAAATTTCTATGTCGAATAAAAAAGAGCCATTATTTGAATTAAATGCAAACTAGAGTTATCTTACTTGATTATTTAAGTAGATTGGATGGTTGAGTACCATTGTATCAAGTCTCAATGCAATACCTCAAGAAGTTGCTGAGATATTAACCTATGTGTGCTTAAACGCAAAACCTTTACCAAGGTGTGATGCCGACGCTTGGGTGAGTAGTAGAGCTCTCCTTATTCTTTGAATAGTCGAGCTAAAAATTACATTCAAGGCTCATAATTTTTTTTTTTTTGAAATTGTTACTCTTAGTGAGGGGTATATATTTTTGTTAGACATATTCAGCTCCCTATGCAGTAACCTTCCTTGACTAACATTGTTATCCAAAGAAAGGTAAAATGAAAGTGTTATGTGTTTTAACTTGAACATTTGCAATAGAAGGTTAAAACATGTCACTGATGTGCCCTCTGTCCATAATGGCACACCTGGTAGTATATGGTGTGCCCTCTATCCATAATGGCACACCTGATTATATGTGGTGTGCCCTCTGTCCATAATGGCACACCTAATTCATATCTGGTGTGCCCCCTGCCCATAATGGCACACCTGATTGTACATGGTGTGCCCTCTGTCCATAATGGCACACCTGATTCATTTATGGTGTGCCCTCTGTCCATAATGGCACACCTGATTTGTACATGGTGCGCTCCCTGCCCATAATGGCACACCCGATTGTAAATGGTGTGCCCTCTGTCCATAATGGCACACTTGATTTGTATAGTGTGTGTCCTCTGTCCATAATGGCACACCTTATTTATATATGGTGTGCCCTCTGTCCATAATGGCACATCTTATTTAAATATGGTGCGCCCTCTGTCCATAATGACACACCTGATTGTACATGGTGTGCCATCTGTCCATAATGGCACACCTGATTCAGTTATGGTGTGCCCTCTGTCCATAATGGCACACCTGATTTGTACATGGTGCGCTCCCTGCCCATAATGACACACCCGATTGTAAATGGTGTGCCCTCTGTCCATAATGGCACACTTGATTTGTATAGTGTGTGTCCTCTGTCCATAATGGCACACCTTATTTATATATGGTGTGCCCTCTGTCCATAATGGCACATCTTATTTATATATGGTGTGCCGGCAGCCCACTGTCCATAATGGCACACCTTATTTAAATATGGTGCGCCCACTGTCCATAATGGCACATGTGATTGTATATGGTGTGCCCTCTGTCCATAATGGCACACCTAATTCGTAAATTGTGTGTCCTCTGTCCATAATGGCACACCTTATTCATATAATTATGGTGTGTCGTCTGTCCATAATGGCACACCTGATTCGTATATGATGTGCCCTCTGTCCATTATGGCACACCTGATTGTATATGGTGCATTCTCTGTCCATAATGGCACACCTGATTCGTATATTGTGCCCTCTGTTTATAATGGCACACCAGATTGTATATGGTGTGCCCTTTGACCATAATGGCACACCTGATTGTATATGGTGCACCCTCTGTCCATAATGGCACACCTGATTGGTATATTGTGCTCTCTGTCTATAATGGCACATCTGATTGTATATGGTGTGCCCTCTATCCATAATGGCACACCTGATTCATATATTGTGCCCTCTGTTTATAATGGCACACCTGATTGTATATGGTGTGCCCTTTGACCATAATGGCACACCTGATTGTATATTAAGTGCCCTCTATCCATAATGGCACACCTGATTGGTATATTGTGCTCTCTGTCTATAATGGCACACCTGATTGTATATGGTGCACCCTCTGTCCATAATGGCACACCTGATTGGTATATTGTGCCCTCTGTTATAATGGCACACCTGATTGTATATGGTGTGCCCTTTGACCATAATGGCACACCTGATTGTATATTGAGTGCCCTCTATCCATAATGGCACACCTGATTGGTATATTGTGTCCTCTGTCTATAATGGCACACCTGATTGTATATGGTGTGCCCTCTAACCACAATGGCACACCTGATTGTATATTAAGTGCCCTCTATCCATAATGGCACACCTGATTGGTATATTGTGCTCTCTGTCTATAATGGCACACCTGATTGTATATGGTGCACCCTCTGTCCATAATGGCACACCTGATTGGTATATTGTGCCCTCTGTTTATAATGGCACACCTGATTGTATATGGTGCACCCTCTGTCCATAATGGCACACCTGATTGGTATATTGTGCCCTCTGGTTATAATGGCACACCTGATTGTATATGGTGTGCCCTTTGACCATAATGGCACACCTGATTGTATATTGAGTGCCCTCTATCCATAATGGCACACCTGATTGGTATATTGTGTCCTCTGTCTATAATGGCACACCTGATTGTATATGGTGTGCCCTCTAACCACAATGGCACACCTGATTGTATATTGAGTGCTCTCTGTCCATAATGGCACACCTGATTGGTATATTGTGTCCTCTGTCTATAATGGCACACCTGATTGTATATGGTGTGCCCTCTAACCACAATGGCACACCTGATTGTATATTGAAAACCCTCTGTCCATAATGGCACACCTGATTGGTATAATGTGATCTCTGTCTATAATGGCACACCTGATTCATAATGCTCTTTGGGTTAAAACCATTGGCCATTATCAACAAGATGTGTGGTGCCCTCGGTCCATAATGGCACAACTGATTGTAATGTCCTTCGGGCTACAACCCTCAGCCATTATCAACAAGATGTGTCATTATGGACAGAGGGCAAACCAGTGCCATCTATTAACCTCAAAGTATTTTGAGAAGACAAGCATAGTGCCAGGTAGAAAAATGCCACATAGATTTGACTGAAAGTTAGAATCAAAGTTAAAGGCTTAAAGAAAATCAACACCAAAACTAACATTAACAGGAGCAATACCATCTATATCTTTATAACAGCCAGGTTTGATTTTGAAAATGACCCAAATGCAAACCTTAACCATGACTAACAACAATTATGGGATCACAATAGCATTAAACGATCACTTCAGATCATTGAAATTCAACTTACACTGAGCAAGCCTCGTGAACCTGCCTATAGATGGGATGTTGTTGGGTGGATTCAGTAAGCCAGGCCGGCGGTCGACTCAGGCGCCTCTGTCTTGGTGGTTGAGCTTTCACCACTCTCCTCTGAGCAGCTTCACGCTGCTTAATCTCTGGAAAACAAAAACAAAAAGTTCAATACATGTATAAAATGTCATAAAAATTAAATACAGAAAACATGCATACAATTGTTTACACCTTAAATCACAAAACTTAATAACTCTTACACTTGATTGTAGCCTCAATAACAGTTTTTAAACAAAGATAGTGTGAAAAGAAATGATGATATAAAGGAATTTAGGTTACAACAATTTGCATACAGAGGAATTCTCTACTGTTATTTAACCACACCTGTAGGCCATTTCAATAAAGGATTTTAGCCATTACTTCAATTGCCTTAAATCTGTATAACGTCACAAATGGCAATTACATCCCCCCAAAAAACATTTGCTCACTTTTGTGTTCATATTCAATGCTGGCTTAAGTTCAAATCACATAAATTTGTAGCCAAATAATGGAACTATGGTACTTGGATAATATTAATTTACGGCTCAAATCAACTAGGATTCTCAATTGAAACGCCCATCCCCCCGTCCCCCCCCACACACACTTGCGCCATTTTCAATCAACATCTTAAATTGATCTTTAAGTAAGGAGTTAAATCTTTATTGGACTTTGAAGGTATATGGCCAATGCACTAAATAAATCAGGCTATTAGGAATCATCAAATTCAACCATTTTATTGAGTACTGCCCCTATTTAAATCAAAACTCTACCTTCAGAAGAGAAGAGCTGTGTAAGTTCCTCACTGTCATTCCAGGTACGAGCGCACCGGCTTGCCTGGTGCATGTGGGGCCCCACATGGGGCTGCTCCATGGGGTCAATCTCCCGTAGCGTCCTTTTCTGGAATCCCTGCGTCTTTGATGGCGCTGTCAGGTCACAACTCTCCATCATCATCTTGGTGAGGTCTATGGAGAATGATACACATTTATTTTTACAAATATCAAAAGGATCACAAAGTAAAAACCAATGTCACGAATGAAAGCATGGAGAATAAAATTTTGCTTGGGTATGTTTCACATTTGGCAGATATATCCAAATATATTTTTCTTTCAAAATACCTTTTGTTTGAGTTTTACTGGTGGGACTGGTTGCTATTGTAGCTGGAGCATGACTAGTGTTCCCTGTGCTGGGCCCCTGTACACCAGGTTGACCCATGACCTCTGTGAGGCCTCGTGCAGGGGCTATGTTGCCTTGATGACTTGATACAATGTTGCCAGTGGGGTTCAAATTGCCTGACGTACTTGGTCCCCCAAGAAAATCTCCAAACCCGTCATCCACACTGCTTGCTGGAATTGACACATGGCCTAGGTTAGAGTTAAACAAGAGATGTCACAGTTAAGTGAGAGAAAAAATGCTGCCAGAAGGCTTTTTTGAACAGATGGCCATTAGTATTTTGACCTGTCTGTACAGATAGCCTTCAGTATCTAACATATTTCTATGGTGGCTTATCCTACGTTCCCATGAAGTTTGTAAATATTTATAAATCAATAAAGGGTCATATAAAGATTATGAGTAAAAATCCCAAGTTGATCTAAACCTTTAAGCAAAATCCAACATGCGCAAGTAATTGTTTGTCTTTTTTTATTCGTACAAAAACCTTCCCCAACTGGGATCTACCACTACACAGAAATAAAAATACACAATCTTAATTGGTCTTCAATCTAATAATAAACATAGAGATTAAAACAATAATCAATATTAGAAAAAATACTACAAACATGATTGAACATCTTAATTAAAATGATTAATAATAATAACTAGAATGAAATTTAATAGTATCAAACATTCATTATAATACGCAATAAGCATTACAAAAACTTTTATTAACCCCAATTTTAGTTTCAAAATTAAATCCAATTATCCACTTTAGGATTTTTCACCAAAACAATTATATTTTCAAAAGTATGAACAATTCACTAAAAAATATAAAAATAATATCAATATAACAAATTACCGAATGGTATTTGACAAGCTGCGTTCTTTAGTGCAACCATACAAAATACTTTAACTTCTTTAAAAATCCTACATTTTTTCTGAACATAGTGACTCCTATCCAAAGTCATCCTACAGTACCTGTAGGTTTTGGTGGTGAAGGCTTAGGTGTTGAGGATGTACCAAACACAGAGTCAACCAGTTTAGTAGGATCTAGAGAGCTAGCTGAGGCCCCTGCCTTGCCAAACTGCTTTAGTTTGGCCTGCTGTTGCATGAAATATTTCTCCTTCTCTGATGGTCGACCCTGCCCGGTGTTAGGCCTGACTCTTTGCTGTCCTGGTGGTCTCCTTCAAATGGATGTAATAAAATCATCAATTATATTTTATGAACTTGTAAACGATATTAATAGTTTGTCAAACAGTTTAAATCAAACAACAACATCAGCAATTACAATATCCCTAAAGAGGTTTTACCTAATGGTCTGTGAACTTGCTCATACAATTTTGTTTATGTTAATCATAATGTTGAAATTTAACAAGAAACACCAAAATGCAAAGAAACCAGATTTTCTATGATTGACTGAAGAACTTCAGCCTTCATTGTGAGATTCTGTTTTAACTGTGTTTTTTTCATTTTTAGTGTTTCAACCATTTTTTTGAATGTTTAAGTAACAGTTACCTTGACCTTGACCCTAGGGACCCCAAACACAATCCCATGAAAGGTCTCAATAAACTCTTCCTATGTACCAAGTTTGGTCGCAATATGTCAACTCTAACTTAAGTTATTCAGTACCAACAGGTTTTCTATTTTTGTAACAGTGACCTTTACCCTAGGGGCCCCAAGCCCCAAACCCTCCCAGACACACACACACCAGTTCAATTACCCCGTTTTTGTGGAAAACCTGGTTTAAATTATTTAAATCCAATATTTTATTAAAGATACTAAATAATAGAAATTTATTAACATTAACAAAATTACAAAACCAACATGTATGCTTGTTGACTTTGGTTCAAAGCCTGATTGTAGGATGGTGGGGCAACATTTGGTCGCATCCTCATTCCTGCCATCTGAAAGAGTCGTACAATAATGTTAAATATACATGTACCAGTATGTATTATCCATATTAAAAGAATACAAATACATATAAACAGTAAGTAATTTGCAAAAATAATTACTTCTTAAGCATTTTGATAGCATTTAGAAGTAAAGGTAAAATTTATTTCAAGCGGCAAATGATGAACATGTAACATATGCTTTATAGATTTTAAGACACAAACTTATATATAAATGACCAGTTTTTAAAACCTACTGAGTGTATGTGATAACTGGTTTGGCAGTACTATCATTGATGGATAAGTGTGAGGGTTTTCTGACCCAATTTTGGGCCAAAATTCTGCCACATTCCCAAAACTAGAACATATACTTTCTTTTGCAAATATGAAAATAAAATTCCCAAATTTATTATTATTATTTTCGATCATTTTATGAAGATTTATTCAATTCCATCCAGTAGTTTTCAAGAATTATGCTTGGGACAAGAAAAAGTAACAAAGGGCAATATCTCTCTGATAAGCTGAAATAGAGTTATGGTTCTTGTATTCCACATTTCCTTTCATTGTGCTTTACCATTGTATGACGTTTAATTTAATATCATCCAGTAAGTTTTCAAATTATGCTTTGGACAAGAAATAGTAACAAAGGGTAATAACTCTGTAATTAGTTGAAATAAAGTTATGGTTCTTGCACTCTACACATCCTCTTATTGTGCTTTGTATAAGTTTGAATTGAATTCCATCCAGTAAAGTTTTCAAGTTATGCTACGCACAAAAAAATTTGCAGTGGATAGACATAGCAACCTTCCGATCAACTGACCAACCATAGGGTGAGTGAAATATACCCCTTAAAACTTTGTTGGTCGGGAGTATAAATATAGCATTTTTATTTTATTTATTACTGATATTTTATGAATATGTCATTTTTATGATTTGTATATGTATTTATGAATTAATAGATCACCTCTTAGTGATTCCAAAAAGATTTTTTTTTTATTTCACTGAAGTAACAAGTTGATATTTTTCACTGTTTAGAATTTAAGCCCACTTTCACTTCAAAATCAAATTTCAGTGTGCCAAGGGCTGGGACACAATTTCAATGACATACTAAAATACGAAAAGATGTGATGTTCATATATAATTTGGCATGCTTTTCAGAAAAACTATGCAATATGTTTTTCACCTTGCTAACACCAAAAGTAAATATCTCATGAGTGGCATAGCTTTTGTGTGCTCACTACGTGAAATATATTTATTATTGGGATCTTACACTGAACCAAACAAATATCCTTTAGCATATTTAAATCATACTAGATCTAAGAGGTTCTACTATTTTGATTGAAAGAACTTTAAAAGTGGTCTCATTGTAATAAATATTCAATAAAAGTATATGCTAACCTGATTATTCATAACAGGTGCTGCCATCATTGGCATCTGAGTGTTCATCATGTTCCCCTGGGGCATCATCATCTGCTGTGGCCCTGAGGGCATGAACCCTGGGGGACGCATGTTCGGGTTCATGCTTCTATTTGTTGAATGTAGAAAATTCTTAAAATATATATATATAAAGAAAACATTGTTATGTTATTTCATAATTCTATATCGATTTTTATCTACATCTAAACAACAAATAAGAAAACATTGTTATGTTATTTCATAATTCTATATTGATTTTTATCTACATCTAAACAACAAATAAGGTCAAAGAAACTTATTTTAAGCAATGCCGAAACCAATTATCAATTTTAATAAAGGCAAAATTGTACATTCAATGTAGGTTTATAGTCATAGAGTAATTTTATTGAATAAAATGAATAAAACTATAAGTTTTGTAATGTTGTACTTGTTAATATCCCCCTTGATAAAATATTAACCTAAATTTCAATTATTCTCAGCTCTATTAATAGTGAAATTTGAGAAAGTTAGCACGCTCATGTTACTTAGTCTATGTAACATGAGCATGCTAACTTTCTCAAATATAGGAAAAAGAATAAACAACACCAACTGATAGCCAAATAATGTATTGCTCACTTAATCATTTTTTTTAAAAATTAACCAAATACATATAAATCCACGATTCACCATATGTCCAAATGAATTCCAATCAATACAACAGCAAATACATTTGTCATTACTACAAATAACATCAATGTCTTAATGTAAACCCCGGCTAAAATCTCGCCCTGCTGGGAAGGACAGATGGTAAAATCCCCGCCAAATGCCCCCGCACCCCAGGGACCCTAGGTAAGGCCTATTCCCCGCTATATTTAAAGTGAAGACAAAACCACCGCATTAACACGGCACTGCGGGGCCACCTGAAAGGTAAAAACGCGGCCCATTTCCCCGGCTATCCCCCCGGACCTGGAGGGCCGTGGTTACAATTGACTGGTGCATTAAGCACTTACTTTTAATTATTTATGTATAAATTGGGAACAGTATTTACTCAAACACTTTTCTGATGTTTAATTAAAAGTACAGTGCTGTGTAAGAGGCCAGGGTTCTAATGATTACCAAAAAAATGTTGATAAAAAAAATTTGCAATCAAAGTCCCAGGTGTTTGTACAATCTTTGTCATCAACTGCAAAGCTGATTGAAACCAATAGGGTACGAATATCGAAAAGCAGCCAATTTCATTAAAATCTAAAAAAACACATCATTGAACTATTTGATAAGGGTTTTAATAAGCTATCGTTTAAATTGAATATTTAGAGGAATTGTAAGTTGTTTAAATAACCTACCAAATGATAAATTTACACCTGTAAATTATAAATACATATTTTGACAGCATAATGCGGAAATGAGTACGAAAGTAATGGTAATCGCTATTTCTACAACGAATAATAATTTTATGACATGACATTTGGCGGGAAAATATTTCAACCAATTTTGTATTTCTTTTTGGCTCATGGTTAAACAGCAATGCCAATGTCACTTTCAACGCAAGAACCTGCAGATGATGATCAATTCTTAATGATTGCCAAAATTGATAATGCCAGAAGTGTATCAAACATTTTAAAAGCGATACATTTTAAAGAGGTGAACTTATAATTTACTAAATTATTTGATTATATCTTTCTTTACACATACACGTTAGCAGTGACTAGAGAATAATCATTTTCCTCTACTTAATTAACATTCAAATGATTTCTATCCTGGACCCAATCCTGCAGTATAAAAAGTCGGAGCACCGCCTTACAGATGTCTGAATACTGCACTTATTTATATACCTCCTTAAGTTAAAGATAATATATAACATGTTGGCTAAAGTTTGTTAGCTTACCATGAACGTGGCACATCAGGCAGTTGCGGTTGTGAAACAGTAAACTTTCACAGGTCTCAGACATTTTCGATTTACATTTCAGTGAACATACAAAAAAATTAAGTATTATTTAAATTTTTTATACTTTGCCGGTATATTAATTGTCAATAATTCAAATGTAGTTTTAACTCAGACATGTATGTGAACTCTACCGGTGAAAGATTTTGCTTTTGAGACCTCCTGCTTTTACGATGTCCAGATAAATTCTACTGCACTTTTAGAAATAGAAAATATTTGGCCTTGAAATTTCAATTTACGTTCAGTATTAAACTTGAGTAATGTTTTTAAAAAGTGGCAGCCGCTTTATTTGTTTGCATCTCGTGGAAATCGAGACATTAGATGGCCGTGAAAGCACAGTAAGGAATACATCACATATTGACGAATGAAAAAAATGTTTTATTTGTGAATTTTTCATTATTAAAAATTGTTTTCTAACTACAAAACATTTTGCTATGCTATATGTGAGGTTTACAATCAGTATTTTTCTTATATCTAGGATGACAGTCAGGAAATAGAATATTTTGAAAGAAAGCTATTTTTTCAGAAACAACTGAGTGTTTTTTCAACTTTCTATTGTGAATTTATGAACTTTTTTCAAGGACAGTGATTTTAAATGTCATTTAGTTCCTAAATGTCAGGAAATTAAAAAAATATTTTACCAAAGACAGATATTGGTACCCTATCCAGATCAACAGGAAAATACTAGGAAAAAAGTATCTTTTATGAATAGTCCATGTAGTAAATGCAATCACAGTGATTAAGAATATTAATGGATGTTTCTTAATTGATTTTTTTTAACAATAAATTTATAAAAGGTTACGCAAGGAAATAAATAACTGCAAAGTATCATATACTGGTAAAGTGTGCCTCAAACCCTAGAAAAAGACACAAATACTAAAGAAATTGCGGAATAAATGCATTCTGTAAAATCTACCTCACTAGACCCAATCCTACCCCTCTGCAGAAACAATTCTCTGGCAGTTACGGGGATGGGTGCGGTATTGGTGTCGTCTGATGCGCAGCAGAGAAAAAAACATGTTAAACAGAGCTGTGGTGCATTTAGGCTCTTAAAACAATGAAATAATCCTGTATGTCCCTTTCGTCTATTAAAGAAAGAAATCAAACTTCAAATTTAGTGTTGTGATACATTTAGCACTGAAACTAACTTAAGAACTCAGTCATTTTCTGGTATTTAATTGACAAGAAAATATTTATGACATTTACTTTTCCTGCATGAGAACGTGTACTGAAATTGATTTTACAACAACATAATCCACTAACAATTTTTTAAAATAATTGAAAGACAGAAATTTGCCACTGAAGTATGATTTAAATTACAAGTTAAATAATTACAAAAAATGTACCAAAATTTATTCCAGATTTCACTGGTGTTTCAGGGGTTTTAAAGTTCAGGAAGAATCCTAAACTCAGGTTTTAAAGTTAAGCGTTGCACTTTATTGTACAGTGGTAAAGACTGTTTTTAGATCAGACATTTGTATAAAAATGGTAGGAAGTACCTTGCTATGAATATAAATGACTGTGGAAACAATTTCAAAAGGATTGAAGTCCCTTAGATATATGGTCTTGGGATGATTTCTTCTTATTTAAACAGAGCCGGAGCTTTTTTCAGGATTGGCAGCTCTTAGAACCTCTGTAACAGTCATCGAAATTAGACTTTGGGATGAACAAGCTCGAACTCTTGTTTTATTGCATGGAATCATATTTATGAACAAGCCCTGCTAAATAAAATTCAGAATTTGAGCAAGCCCGGAAGACATTTTACCAGAGCAGCGCTTGTGCTAATTTCGACCACTGCTGTTAAAATAATTATATGGCAGACACTAGAATTTGTTCATTATACCTTGAAATCAGGCTTACTCAAACCCATGAAGAAGGAGAGTCATTTACATTTCCCTATATGCCAGGCTGGGTATAGTCAAAATCACCCACCCCATACAGGGCTTTTTCTTTGCTGTTTATCAGATGTTAAGCTGTCCAATTTGACCAAAAAATGAACAAACAAGAGACTTTTGACTTGACATGCATTTAGTTAATTGGAGTTATTTGATTAAATGACAAATAAATATCTAACATTCCAAATTAATTGTAATGGTTGAGTTTGCCAACATTTACAATCTACAAGTGAAAAATCCCAAATAGGTGAATGAAGATGTAGGTCATCTTCCCAAAGTAGCAAAAAAGCCAGGACAAACTTGGACGAATTATAAATTTGAACAAACACTACCTGGCATTTCCTCGCATACACTGCTTGGCATATCTAGGAACCCAGGGAATATGACAGGCATGCTTGCTTCCATGTCATGGGTAGGCCCACAACCACCATTAATATTTTTATGTAAGAATATTAAACCATAAAGCATGAGTACTTTAAAATACTAAGAAAACATCTCTCTGTAGACTGCGACGGTGTTTGCGAGCAGTATGGGTCTGAAGGTGACTGTGGAGGATGCTAAGTGTATCCAGGCGAATGCCTTCATCCAGGAGGGCATCTTTCAGGAGTACGCCATCAAGGAAGACCAGCTCACATTCAAGATCAACCTCACTGTCCTCCTGGTATGTGCTGTCAATGAATATCCAGCCAGTTGGGATTAATCCACTGTTTTAAGTCCATTCGTTTTGCTTTTTGCTGAATATTCTTACCAAGACAGTTATTTAACAAAAAGGAAGTAATCATTATCACGGAAACCTTCATTAGCCCAAGTGATTATTACTTATTTAGTAAATCAGTTGATGAAATCCATGAGTACAAAAAATTGATATCATTGGTTCTTTTCCTTCTTTTTCTAGAAATATTGGCAGGAGCCTGTTACAGTGTGTTACTTTTGTTACCCTTCTGTCACATGCCATACTGAGTGTATGTTATCTAATTGCAGGAGTGTCTGACAATATTTGGGAGTGGGCCAGTGGGAGGTGCATGTACAAGTTTGAAAATGTGTTACCAGGGATATGGCTGTCCTCTCATTCTCATGTGAGGTTCCTCAGTGTGATCATCATGTTAAATGTCAAATTATGTTTTAACTGTCAAAATAAATATTAAATTAGAATCAACATCATTTTTTGGTAAAAAGAATATGTGATGTAACTTGATGTGCATAAGTTTATTTTTCTTACCATACATTATATCTTTACATTTATGCCTGAAAAAAGTTATATTTTTACTTATATTGCAGCAAAAAAAGACTGAGATATTTTCTTTTATGTCAACTAATGTCAAATGTATTATGTTTACCTTTGTACATATGTTTGTAAAAACTGTAAAAAAGGGCATTGTGACAATGTTCTGTAACTTATTAGATTCTAAAAATTACCAGATATTAAAAGAAAAAGATTTATTTCAGTATTGATGAGTGTTAGTGGATTTATTTACCACTGCCTTATCATTCTTGGAACTTGCCAAAACAATCTTGCATGTATGATTATAAGTTGTTTTCTTTGAAGAATTTTAATGAAAGTCTAATTTTTTGTTCTAAATCAGGCCTCAAAGTCAGCATCCAAATAATTTTGTTAGTACTACTTACATTTCAGTAAACATACATGAATTATTTCCTACTCCAGACTTGAGGAGGATGGTGTATTGACAGATTGCAGTATCAAGACCCTGGAGCCGGATGAGGTCCTTGATTTTAACTTCTGTAGCACCAATGTCGTCAATAAGATCATCATGAAGGTACACCTTACTTCTATTGCTAAAGTACAGATATTTTATTGCTAAAGTACAGATATTTATATAAATATATATATATATATATATATATATATATATATATATTTTTTTTTTTTTTTTTTTTTTTTTTACAGATATTGATGTGTTGGATATCCTTTAATATGGCTTTTAAAACATCAAGTGACATTTATTTGATTATTTTATGAGAGCGATTAGAACTAGCGAAGAAACAAAAAAAGTACCGAAAGAGTCACAAAAGATCTTGTTTATTAATTTTGTGTGGAACAATTTGTTGTATATTTGATATTGAAGATTTTGAATCTAAGGTATTTACAAGTTACTATATCTATATGTAGTCGGAGTGTTTAAAAGAGGCTTTCAATGAGCTGGACATGACAAGTGATGTGCTGGAGTTCCTCATGTCGCCAGACGCCCCACACCTGCGACTGTCGACCTTCGGCAATGCCGGCAGCACCACAGTCAGTCGTGGTTACTTTGTTAAAATTGATGATTTGCATAAGTATATGATAAATTGTTATATAAGAACTTGAGACATTTATCTTTGAAAGTATTAAGCTTTGTATTCCTAAGAACATTTGTATTCTGGCTTGGTTTTTTTAAAAATGGATATTATCAATTATGTACTGGTAGACCATAATGGTATACCATACCCTTGCTCTAACACAGTTGTTATACTGGTGAACAATACTGTTGATCTAACACCATTGTAATATGGTTTACAATATCGCGCCTTGCTTTAAAACCGATAAAATAAAGGTTTACCATATCCATCCTTGCTTTAACACTGATGTAATACTGGTTTACCATGTCCATCCTTGCTTAAACACTGATGTGATACTTGTTTACCATATCCATCCTTGCTCTAACACAGTTGTAATATTGGTTTACCATATCCATCCTTGCTCTAACACAGTTGTAATATTGGTTTACCATATCCATCCTTGCTTTAACACTGATATGATACTGGTTTACCATATCCATCCTTGCTCTAACACTGATATGATACTGGTTTACCATATCCATCCTTGCTCTAACACTGATATGATACTGGTTTACCATATCCATCCTTGCTCTAACACTGATATGATACTGGTTTACCATATCCATCCTTGCTCTAACACTGATATGATACTGGTTTACCATATCCATCCTTGCTCTAACACTGATATGATACTGGTTTACCATATCCATCCTTGCTCTAACACTGATATGATACTGGTTTACCATATCCATCCTTGCTCTAACACTGATATGATACTGGTTTACCATATCCATCCTTGCTCTAACACTGATATGATACTGGTTTACCATATCCATCCTTGCTCTAACACTGATATGATACTGGTTAACCATATCCATCCTTGCTCTAACACTGATATGATACTGGTTTACCATATCCATCCTTGCTCTAACACTGATATGATACTGGTTTACCATATCCATCCTTGCTCTAACACTGATATGATACTGGTTTACCATATCCATCCTTGCTCTAACACTGATATGATACTGGTTTACCATATCCATCCTTGCTCTAACACTGATATGATACTGGTTTACCATATCCATCCTTGCTCTAACACTGATATGATACTGGTTTACCATATCCATCCTTGCTCGAACACTGATATGATACTGGTTTACCATATCCATCCTTGCTCGAACACTGATATGATACTGGTTTACCATATCCATCCTTGCTCGAACACTGATATGATACTGGTTTACCATATCCATCCTTGCTCGAACACTGATATAATACTGGTTAACCAAATCAATCCTTGCTCTAACACTGATATGATACTGGTTAATCATATCCATCCTTGCTCTAACACTGATATGATACTGGTTAACCATATCCATCCTTGCTTGAACACTGATATGATACTGGTTTACCATATCCATCCTTGCTCGAACACGGATATGATACTGGTTTATCATATCGACCCTTGCTTTAAAGGGACATTACACGAGATTGGCACCAAAAAAGTTTTTTTCTGTAACGAATCTCGGGACAATTATTTAATAAAATGTTTTACTCTTTGATATCATAATTGTAATTTTTTTTACCAAAATGTAAAAAAAAAATCGAGTCGGAGTCCGTGTTCGAACCGGTGTCGCCAAAATTGCAGTCCAGTGTTGTATCCACTGTGCTACGAAGGCTTACACTAAACATTTGGAATAATTAAGCTATATACCTAACTTGGTAAGATCACATGATAACATCGACTAGCCAATCACGCATAAGAATGAATTCTACTAGGTATACATATCCACTGTGCTACGAAGACTTACACTAAACATTTGGAATGTTTAAGCTATATACCTAACTTGGTAATATCACGTGATAACATCGACTAGCCAATCACGCATAAGAATGAATGCAACTAGGTATACATACAAAATCTTTTTTAATGGAAAAATACGAAAAAAATAAATTAATTGTAAACTATGTGGTACTTCAGTTAGTTAGTTTCAATGCATTGTACCCATCGATACCAAGTTTATGTCAGTTTTCGACAATTTCCTTTTTTTAACACCGATGTGATTTTGGTTTACCATATCCATTCTTGCTTTAACACCGATGTGATTTTGGTGTACCATATCCATCCTTGCTTTAACACAGTTGTAATACTAGTTTACCATATCCATTATTGCTTTAACACAGTTGTAATACTAGTTTACCATATCCATCCTTGCTTTAACACAGTTGTAATACTGGTTTACCATATCCATCCTTGCTTTAACACAGTTGTAATACTGGTTTACCATATCCATCCTTGCTTTAACACAGTTGTAATACTAGTTTACCATATCCATCCTTGCTTTAACACAGTTGTAATACTAGTTTACCATATCCATCCTTGCTTTAACACTGATGTAATACTAGTTTACCATATCCATCCTTGCTTTAACACTGATGTAATACTAGTTTACCATATCCATCCTTGCTTTAACACTGATGTAATACTAGTTTACCATATCCATCCTTGCTTTAACACTGATGTAATACTAGTTTACCATATCCATTCTTGCTTTAACACAGTTGTAATACAAGTTTACCATATCCATCCTTGCTTTAACACAGTTGTAATACTAGTTTACCATATCCATCCTTGCTTTAACACAGTTGTAATACTAGTTTACCATATCCATCCTTGCTTTAACACTGATGTAATACTAGTTTACCATATCCATCCTTGCTTTAACACAGTTGTAATACTAGTTTACCATATCCATCCTTGCTTTAACACAGTTGTAATACTAGTTTACCATATCCATTCTTGCTTTAACACTGATGTAATACTGGTTTACCATATCCATCCTTGCTTTAACACTGATGTAATACTAGTTTACCATATCCATCCTTGCTTTAACACAGTTGTAATACTAGTTTACCATATCCATCCTTGCTTTAACACTGATGTAATACTAGTTTACCATATCCATCCTTGCTTTAACACAGTTGTAATACTAGTTTACCATATCCATCCTTGCTTTAACACAGTTGTAATACTAGTTTACCATATCCATTCTTGCTTTAACACAGTTGTAATACTAGTTTACCATATCCATTCTTGCTTTAACACTGATGTAATACTGGTTTACCATATCCATCCTTGCTTTAACACTGATGTAATACTAGTTTACCATATCCATATGTAATACTAGTTTACCATATCCATCCTTGCTTTAACACTGATGTAATACTGGTTTACCATATCCATTCTTGCTTTAACACAGATGTAATACTGGTTTACCATATCCATTCTTGCTTTAACACAGATGTAATACTGGTTTACCATATCCATCCTTGCTTTAACACAGTTGTAATACTGGTTTACCATATCCATCCTTGCTTTAACACAGTTGTAATACTGGTTTACCATATCCATCCTTGCTTTAACACTGATGTAATACTAGTTTACCATATCCATTCTTGCTTTAACACAGATGTAATACTGGTTTACCATATCCATCCTTGCTTTAACACAGTTGTAATACTAGTTTACCATATCCATTCTTGCTTTAACACTGATGTAATACTGGTTTACCATATCCATCCTTGCTTTAACACAGTTGTAATACTAGTTTACCATATCCATCCTTGCTTTAACACAGTTGTAATACTAGTTTACCATATCCATCCTTGCTTTAACACAGTTGTAATACTAGTTTACCATATCCATCCTTGCTTTAACACAGATGTAATACTAGTTTACCATATCCATCCTTGCTTTAACACAGTTGTAATACTAGTTTACCATATCCATCCTTGCTTTAACACTGATGTAATACTGGTTTACCATATCCATCCTTGCTTTAACACAGTTGTAATACTGGTTTACCATATCCATTCTTGCTTTAACACTGATGTAATACTGGTTTACCATATCCATCCTTGCTTTAACACAGTTGTAATACTGGTTTACCATATCCATCCTTGCTTTAACACAGTTGTAATACTGGTTTACCATATCCATCCTTGCTTTAACACAGTTGTAATACTGGTTTACCATATCCATCCTTGCTTTAACACAGTTGTAATACTGGTTTACCATATCCATCCTTGCTTTAACACAGTTGTAATACTAGTTTACCATATCCATCCTTGCTTTAACACTGATGTAATACTGGTTTACCATATCCATTCTTGCTTTAACACTGATGTAATACTAGTTTACCATATCCATCCTTGCTTTAACACAGTTGTAATACTAGTTTACCATATCCATCCTTGCTTTAACACTGATGTAATACTAGTTTACCATATCCATCCTTGCTTTAACACAGTTGTAATACTAGTTTACCATATCCATCCTTGCTTTAACACAGTTGTAATACTAGTTTACCATATCCATCCTTGCTTTAACACAGTTGTAATACTAGTTTACCATATCCATCCTTGCTTTAACACAGTTGTAATACTAGTTTACCATATCCATCCTTGCTTTAACACAGTTGTAATACTAGTTTACCATATCCATCCTTGCTTTAACACAGTTGTAATACTAGTTTACCATATCCATCCTTGCTTTAACACAGTTGTAATACTAGTTTACCATATCCATCCTTGCTTTAACACAGTTGTAATACTAGTTTACCATATCCATCCTTGCTTTAACACAGTTGTAATACTAGTTTACCATATCCATCCTTGCTTTAACACAGTTGTAATACTAGTTTACCATATCCATCCTTGCTTTAACACAGTTGTAATACTAGTTTACCATATCCATCCTTGCTTTAACACTGATGTAATACTAGTTTACCATATCCATCCTTGCTTTAACACAGTTGTAATACTAGTTTACCATATCCATTCTTGCTTTAACACAGTTGTAATACTGGTTTACCATATCCATCCTTGCTTTAACACAGTTGTAATACTAGTTTACCATATCCATTCTTGCTTTAACACAGTTGTAATACTAGTTTACCATATCCATTCTTGCTTTAACACAGTTGTAATACTGGTTTACCATATCCATTCTTGCTTTAACACAGTTGTAATACTGGTTTACCATATCCATCCTTGCTTTAACACAGTTGTAATACTGGTTTACCATATCCATCCTTGCTTTAACACAGTTGTAATACTGGTTTACCATATCCATTCTTGCTTTAACACAGTTGTAATACTAGTTTACCATATCCATCCTTGCTTTAACACTGATGTAATACTAGTTTACCATATCCATCCTTGCTTTAACACTGATGTAATACTGGTTTACCATATCCATCCTTGCTTTAACACTGATGTAATACTAGTTTACCATATCCATCCTTGCTTTAACACAGTTGTAATACTAGTTTACCATATCCATCCTTGCTTTAACACTGATGTAATACTGGTTTACCATATCCATCCTTGCTTTAACACTGATGTAATACTGGTTTACCATATCCATCCTTGCTTTAACACTGATGTAATACTGGTTTACCATATCCATACTTGCTTTAACACTGATGTAATACTGGTTTACCATATCCATCCTTGCTTTAACACTGATGTAATACTGGTTTACCATATCCATCCTTGCTTTAACACTGATGTCATACTGGTTTACCATATCCATCCTTGCTTTAACACTGATGTCATACTGGTTTACCATATCCATCCTTGCTTTAACACTGATGTAATACTGGTTTACCATATCCATTCTTGCTTTAACACAGTTGTAATACTGGTTTACCATATCCATTCTTGCTTTAACACTGATGTAATACTGGTTTACCATATCCATTCTTGCTTTAACACTGATGTAATACTAGTTTACCATATCCATCCTTGCTTTAACACTGATGTAATACTAGTTTACCATATCCATCCTTGCTTTAACACAGTTGTAATACTAGTTTACCATATCCATCCTTGCTTTAACACTGATGTAATACTAGTTTACCATATCCATCCTTGCTTTAACACTGATGTAATACTAGTTTACCATATCCATCCTTGCTTTAACACAGTTGTAATACTGGTTTACCATATCCATCCTTGCTTTAACACAGTTGTAATACTGGTTTACCATATCCATTCTTGCTTTAACACAGTTGTAATACTAGTTTACCATATCCATTCTTGCTTTAACACTGATGTTATACTGGTTTACCATATCCATTCTTGCTTTAACACAGTTGTAATACTGGTTTACCATATCCATTCTTGCTTTAACACAGTTGTAATACTAGTTTACCATATCCATTCTTGCTTTAACACAGTTGTAATACTAGTCCTTGCTTTAACACTGATGTAATACTAGTTTACCATATCCATCCTTGCTTTAACACAGTTGTAATACTGGTTTACCATATCCATCCTTGCTTTAACACAGTTGTAATACTGGTTTACCATATCCATCCTTGCTTTAACACAGTTGTAATACTGGTTTACCATATCCATCCTTGCTTTAACACAGTTGTAATACTGGTTTACCATATCCATCCTTGCTTTAACACAGTTGTAATACTGGTTTACCATATCCATCCTTGCTTTAACACAGTTGTAATACTGGTTTACCATATCCATCCTTGCTTTAACACAGTTGTAATACTAGTTTACCATATCCATCCTTGCTTTAACACAGTTGTAATACTGGTTTACCATATCCATCCTTGCTTTAACACTGATGTAATACTAGTTTACCATATCCATTCTTGCTTTAACACAGTTGTAATACTAGTTTACCATATCCATCCTTGCTTTAACACAGTTGTAATACTAGTTTACCATATCCATCCTTGCTTTAACACAGTTGTAATACTAGTTTACCATATCCATCCTTGCTTTAACACAGTTGTAATACTAGTTTACCATATCCATCCTTGCTTTAACACAGTTGTAATACTAGTTTACCATATCCATCCTTGCTTTAACACAGTTGTAATACTAGTTTACCATATCCATCCTTGCTTTAACACAGTTGTAATACTAGTTTACCATATCCATCCTTGCTTTAACACTGATGTAATACTAGTTTACCATATCCATTCTTGCTTTAACACAGTTGTAATACTAGTTTACCATATCCATCCTTGCTTTAACACAGTTGTAATACTAGTTTACCATATCCATCCTTGCTTTAACACATGATTGTAATACTAGTTTACCATATCCATTCTTGCTTTAACACAGTTGTAATACTAGTTTACCATATCCATCCTTGCTTTAACACAGTTGTAATACTAGTTTACCATATCCATTCTTGCTTTAACACAGTTGTAATACTAGTTTACCATATCCATCCTTGCTTTAACACAGTTGTAATACTAGTTTACCATATCCATTCTTGCTTTAACACAGTTGTAATACTAGTTTACCTTGTAATACTAGTTTACCATATCCATCCTTGCTTTAACACAGTTGTAATACTAGTTTACCATATCCATCCTTGCTTTAACACAGTTGTAATACTAGTTTACCATATCCATCCTTGCTTTAACACAGTTGTAATACTAGTTTACCATATCCATCCTTGCTTTAACACTGATGTAATACTAGTTTACCATATCCATCCTTGCTTTAACACTGATGTAATACTGGTTTACCATATCCATCCTTGCTTTAACACAGTTGTAATACTGGTTTACCATATCCATCCTTGCTTTAACACAGTTGTAATACTAGTTTACCATATCCATCCTTGCTTTAACACAGTTGTAATACTAGTTTACCATATCCATCCTTGCTTTAACACTGATGTAATACTAGTTTACCATATCCATCCTTGCTTTAACACTGATGTAATACTAGTTTACCATATCCATCCTTGCTTTAACACAGTTGTAATACTAGTTTACCATATCCATTCTTGCTTTAACACAGTTGTAATACTAGTTTACCATATCCATTCTTGCTTTAACACAGTTGTAATACTAGTTTACCATATCCATCCTTGCTTTAACACTGATGTAATACTAGTTTACCATATCCATTCTTGCTTTAACACAGTTGTAATACTAGTTTACCATATCCATTCTTGCTTTAACACTGATGTAATACTAGTTAACCATATCCATCCTTGCTTTAACACTGATGTAATACTAGTTTACCATATCCATCCTTGCTTTAACACAGTTGTAATACTAGTTTACCATATCCATCCTTGCTTTAACACAGTTGTAATACTGGTTTACCATATCCATCCTTGCTTTTGTAATACTAGTTTACCATATCCATCCTTGCTTTAACACAGTTGTAATACTAGTTTACCATATCCATCCTTGCTTTAACACAGTTGTAATACTAGTTTACCATATCCATTCCTTGCTTTAACACAGTTGTAATACTAGTTTACCATATCCATCCTTGCTTTAACACAGTTGTAATACTAGTTTACCATATCCATCCTTGCTTTAACACAGTTGTAATACTAGTTTACCATATCCATCCTTGCTTTAACACTGATGTAATACTAGTTTACCATATCCATCCTTGCTTTAACACAGTTGTAATACTAGTTTACCATATCCATCCTTGCTTTAACACTGATGTAATACTAGTTTACCATATCCATTCTTGCTTTAACACAGTTGTAATACTAGTTTACCATATCCATCCTTGCTTTAACACTGATGTAATACTAGTTTACCATATCCATTCTTGCTTTAACACAGTTGTAATACTAGTTTACCATATCCATCCTTGCTTTAACACTGATGTAATACTAGTTTACCATATCCATCCTTGCTTTAACACTGATGTAATACTAGTTTACCATATCCATCCTTGCTTTAACACAGTTGTAATACTAGTTTACCATATCCATCCTTGCTTTAACACTGATGTAATACTAGTTTACCATATCCATTCTTGCTTTAACACAGTTGTAATACTAGCTTACCATATCCATGCTCAGTAGAACAAAAGTATGTTAAGTAAGTTGCTTGTAATAATTGCAGTAACGGTTTTGCTCAAACATTGATGTGTTTACAGGGAAATATTTATTCTTATTTCAGTCAGATTTCCCAAAGGATTCAGATATGGTGGAGTCCTTTCAATGTTCACAAACACAGACAAACCGGTAAAATGTATTCATCAACATACTTCTTGATATAGCATAAATGATGATGTATTTGTTGATATGAGTAAACTCAAAAATCTTAAAAATGAAGTTTTGTCTCGTTAATAGCCACTTAATATTATTAATAAGTATTAACAACATGTTTTAATGGACAGGATTAATTCATTCCAGGCATAGATATTTTGTTTATAATTTTAATTCCATATCCAGGTACAAAGTGTCACTGCTGAAACCTTCAGTGAAAGCCCTAGCCCTGTCCTCCAGGGTTTCCATACGGACAGATAATCGGGGATTCCTGTCTCTACAATATATGATAAAGAACGAAGATGGCCAGGTCTGCTTCGTGGAATACTATGTAAGTGCTTTTGTTATTTTGTGCTTTTGGTCTTGACTTCTTTAACTAATATATATTATCAATCCATATATTTACATTTTAAATAATTATTCAACATGATAAAAAAATGAGTCAAAGCAGGCCGTCAACCAATTCCTATATTCCTATATTTTCCTATATTTTTGAGAAATTTCCTATATTTTTTAAAACCTCCTATATTTCCTATATTTTCCTATATTTTGGATTGTTTTCCTATATTTTTCTTAAAAAGTGGTGCTGGGATATGTTTGAAATCATTCAAAGGATTGATACTGCCTTTAGTTATTGTTTATTTACAGTTTAAGAATGTCGTTATCCTCCAAACCATCACCATCATTCAGAATTGCTATTGTACACCCTTGGTTATCCATCTGGACACCTTTGATGATGAGTATGCCGAACATCAAATCTTAAAGGTGTCTACTTTGATGACCACAGTTGTGTTGCTGCAGCATAGTCTGCCTTGATGGAGAGGTTTAAAGGGGCTGACATAAACTTGGTATCGATGGGTACAATGCATTGAAACTTACTAACTGAAGTACCACATAGTTTACAATTAATTTATTTTTTCGCAGTTTTTTTGGTATTTTTACATTAAAAAAGATTACAAGGTATGTCTACCTATAGTAGAATTCATTCCGTATGCGTGATTGGCTAGTCGATGTTATCACGTGATATTACCAAGTTAGATATATAGCTAAAATATTAAGGGTAAGCCTTCGTAGCACAGTGGATACAACACTGGACTGCAATTTTGGCGACCCTGGTTCGAACCCGGTCTCCAACTCGATTTTTTTTTACATTTTTGTATTTTTTTTACAATTATGATATCAAGGAGTAAAATATTTTATTAAATAATTGTCCTGAGATTCTTTACATTCTTTTGGTGCCAATCTGGTGTACAGTCCCTTTAAGGAATGTGGATTAAGTGAAACACAAATTTTATGAGTATAGCCAATAAACAAGTAAGTAAATGTTCACTTACATTCCTATTAATGTCGATTTTTCAACCTTAAAATTCCTATATATTGCCCAGAAAATGCCAAAACCTCCTATATTTTTGGACAAAATTTCCTATATTTTTTCCTATATTTTATCCAAAACTTGGTTGGCGGCCTGGTCAAAGCAGAAATTGAGTGCAAACCTAAACGTTCAACACTTAATCTCATTTCCAGTGTGCCCCAGATGAAGATCTTGATGATCCTGACCACTGACCTTTCCCCAAGGTTAATTAACAGTGGGACTTGAAACTGTAATGAAAGCCTCAGCTATGTCATATCAGGGGCTTAAACTGAGACTGTGTCAAGTTGAATATATGAATATTAGAAAAGCAGCCCTCTGTGAACATGGAATAAAATAGACAAGATTATGCTGCTGTGCTGGTTTTAGCGTGCTATACACGGATCCAATTGAAATATTGTTTTATTGTACATATTACCATTATTTATTTGTTTAAGGATTTTGTGTAGTTCTTGATGATTATTCTACATTCTGAATAAAGAATGAAATATTAGCTCAAAACTCTCAAATTTGTATTGTATCGAAGCTTCGCTGATCTCTTGTCTGTCCACATTTCACTGTCTGCAGTGCACTTTTACCAGTGGTGGACCAAATTTAATATGACGGCATAAATGTGAATATCACTAATTTGGCTTTATTGTTCCTCGTTTGACAATGCAGCTGACTTTGTATCTGCTTTAACTTCAACCGTTGAACCAAATCTGATGATAATTGGCACAAATGTTCGCCACAGTGACATGCTTGCATAAAATGTACAAAACTGTTGTCATAGTCATTGCCAAACATTTGAGACTTGTTGTGTACGTCTGAGAGGAAGATGTAGGCAGCTTATTGTTAAAGCTAGGTGAAATGATATGGAAGCATCGTGAACATCCTGAAAGCAACAGTAACTATCAACTTTAGAACATGAACCATGAAATATACTCAGTTGACATATTTGGTGAGCCACGTCCCGTACATATTATTTAGTGAAGATTTTAACGCAACATCTTCCACACAATTTACATCATTCAGTAAATGTTTCGAAATCTAATTCAATTTAAAATTACATCTTATTTGACACTACAAGTTATGATGAGGTTGCTTAGAACAGTTGAAGGAAGATCCCTCGAGTAAGCTGTTGAATTGTTTTTTTAGTGCGTTGGTCTCGTCAGCAATTGCTTTTTCTTCTGAACAATTGTTTGAAATCACTTCCCCTTAAAGCAACACTCCCTGTTTTGACAGGTATATTTAAGAAATAAACTTTTTAAAGGCGCGCTGTCACGTATATTTAAGTAAAAATGAACATAATTATATAAGGTATACCATTTGTTTATATTTACTGTCAACAAAACAACAGCAAATGTATACATGTTTATTCCAACCAAAATACTGATACCCAATCAAACGTTGACAACGCTCAATTCACCCAATATTAAATTTTGTGTATAAGTTACATTAAACTCTCTCATAGAATGGGTCGTCCATGGTGTAATGAATATGGCCCTCTACTGCAGACCCAGGGAACTCTAGTTTGTATTCTGCTACCGACAGAATAGTTTGTTCTGTATTACACAAAAAAACCATCCTGTTTATGCCTCCGAATAGTGGCCCAAGTAATCGCACTGTCCGTTTGCCAGTCCGTCTGTTACATTCTTGTCCCAGCAATGACTGATATTATTGATGTGATTTCGTTTAAACTTCACGCTATTGAGGATCAGAAGGAAGATGTGTCCCGCGTACAATTCACAATACGTTCAAAGGTTAGATCACACTATGGATTTCAAAGCAAAACTGCGTGTCAGCCATAACTGTTAAACCATTCATGGGAACCCAATCAAACTTCAAAGAACAGTATAGCAGCGTGGGAAGACGTCGAAAATAATATTCATGCTGTAATCTCAAAGGTGAAGCTCATACTTGGAAGTAAATGTAATATTACATTGGGCTTCATAGCAAGACTCTGCCAGATTTTTTAAAACTATCTATGAGACTTCAATTTAATTTCACAGAAATTTAGCGAACAATGGGAATGTATGTCACGCTTAAAATGTGTGCTCTTCTCTCAAACGTCAATGTCACATTTTGATGTCAAGGTCATACACTATTGGTTTCATAGCGATATTTTTTTACTAACGGGAATTAAAAAAAAACTTCACACGTCATTGTAGAGCATCATGCATCATCGAAGGTGTGTTTCGCATAAAAGTTCTGCCCTTATCTTAAAGGGGTCACCGTTCAAGGTGAACAGAATACACTATGGATTTCACAACAAAAAATCGTGTCTCAGTCAGAACCTTTTATTTATTGATGGGAATTCAATAAAAAATTACATAATTGTAGAGCAACTCCGGGAAGGCGTGGCACTCATTAAAATTGAGTTCTAATTGTTTCATTCAAATGCATCAGAATCTCATTGAAAAGGGCAAAGCTTTGGCCGAGAGATGTGAGTGAGTTCCTTTTTAAATGCCCGTTCATATCGGTCTTGTCCGGTTAATAACTTAAGAAGCATTTGTCCAATCATTACCAAATTTAGCCAGAACGTGTATTGGCATTTGATCGACATCTTCGACCAACATCCATAATGCCCTATTCACTCACTTATCGCCTTAATTATAATTAAAGTAATTAGTAATTACCTAAAGATGGCATTGTCCGTACACTATCTTTAGAATCATTGATCCAATGATAGCCAAATTGTGTCAGAATGTGTATGGGCATAATATTTCGAATACATTCAATAACCAGCAATATTGCTCCTGTCACTCGAGAGTTATTGCCCTTTAACGATAGAAAATACTCAAAAATCGGTCTTGTCCGATCAATAACTTTATAAACATTTGTCCAACCATCACCAAATTTAGTCGGAATGTGTATTGGCAGAAAATCAAGATCTGTTTTGATAACTGGCCATGTTTTATAAGTCACGCCAGAGTGATGGTCCTTGAAGTTGCAAATACATGTACTATGTTGACAGTGTCATCACTCTAAATTAGGCTTGAATTGTTTCCCTCCGTCTGCAGATAGAGTTGGAATCTCTAATCATTGAAGTACTTGGGGTTTACCTTTTCGTTTTTTATTATTAGTTGTTTTATTGATAAGTTTCCTCAAGTTAATGCATACTTTGATAAGATTTACCTTTTGCGTTTTATCTTTATTAAGGATTGTTGGGATAAGAGTGAGGTTTGTGCACATAAACTGGTTTAAACCCCCAGTAAATTTACATTTTACTGACCGTTCCAAGGCGGTACCTAACAATTCTTGATAAACATACCAATTATACATATATATATATATATATAGTATTTATGCACTGTGCTGTTTGTAGAGTTTTGTGCTGTTCTATGTTTCTTGTTTGTGAATTTGTGTTCTATGTCTTCGGCGTTTGCCCATTGCCACTAAACCGGGTTTATGTTTAAACTTTTTGCTACTGAGCATGTTTCTGTAGCTTTTTGCATATATATATTGACGTACAACCACTTGTCACCAAACTTGGGGTCCTAAAAATAAAACCGGCGTATTTTAGGACAGTTGGCACTCTTGTAGTGCATTAATGCTCTGGCTCCATTTTATTGATTTGTGGCCGTTTTGTCCTATTTTTGCTTTTGATTCATTATAGCGAATATTATTACCTTAAAGATCAATTGGCTATCACTCGAACAAGAGCAAATCAGGGCATTTGTCAAACTCACGCTATTGTTTATCATTACATTTCTCAACTTATTACCTTAATATGTTTTTCGAGAAAACAATCTTGATTTCTATCGCAATGCAAAGTAATATCTGTATATATATATAAAAAAATCAGATTTCGATGACCCAGAACTGATTTCACAATACATTTTCTTTGGTGGCCGTCCATATAAGTCATTCAAGTCATTATTCGTTAATGTTATGTCTGCCTGGAGCGGGGCTGGTTTCCGCTTTGGCTTCAAATTTTAAGAAAATATGCAGAGTTGATATTTCCCTATTATGAGACAATCCACGGGACCATACAACTTGAAGAAATAATGTTATTTCTGGACAAAAACGTATAAAAAATGTAATTGTTCTTTCACATGTCTAGTTTCTAGATGTATGCCATTGGTACGTTTTCCCTTTTTTATTGTTTTCATAAGAATCCTTCGAGGTGGAAATACTTTAAGTAAACTGTGCCATTGCCTTTCAGGGCCTTTTGAACTAAAATGTGACATTTGCCTTCTCATTTTTGGAATTTTGAACACATAAACGCCTCAAACTCATTTATTCAAGATAATGAAAGTTTAACATACAATTTTAAACAAACACATCTACAACAACAGTACACACAATGCTTACCTGCATATTGTATACTAAAACAATTCAATATTTTGTTGGGAACAAAATTTCTGTAAAAAAATACTCTTTTTTTCAAATGGAAGTAGTCGAAATTCAGCCTCTGCTTAAGAATATGAAAAAAAACTCTGCTTCATTTTTTTAAAACAAATCTCCATATATAAAGATTAAAAGACCCTCGTATTTGCCAAAATCACATTTATCTCGTATACTCGGTTAGTCTTGCCACGTTTTATAGTATATGTCACATATAAGCAATCTTTAAGAAGCTTGGCCAGAACGTTGATCTTAAAGTTCAAGTTTATAGTTGGTCAGGGGAAATTAGGTCAAAAGGTCATTTACTTTCAAAGGTATTTCATTTTAAACTATATATAGGTTTCCAGATCAATTTAGAAAAAAATAGTACTATATAGATTTATAAAACAGACAAAGATTGCTTCTCGTATAATGAACGGTACAATTATACATGAATATATGACATATTTGATAATTAATAAAGTTATGACTAATTTAAAGCGATTTAATACAATGGTTATTTTACATTTACTACAAGTGTAACACAGGGGGTATACAACTAGTTATAAACAACAACTCTATAGAGAAAAACAGAGAGTATAACTCTAGTAAATGTCAACAACTATAAAACAAGAACTATATAGAGCTAGCGTTAACAAATAACGTTTTTAAAAGAAAAGTACTCATTTAACAGACGGTCATAAACATTTCATGGTTTTATATGACACACTGTAATGCACGCGGTTCTTTAAACACACTTTTCTTAACTGCATTTCACTTATACCAAAACTTAATATTTCAACGAAGTGAACTATTCTTTTGGTGAGGACAAAGTTATAATCTAAGGGCTTAAAGCGTTGAAAGGCTATGCACGACAAGCGTGATTTTACTTTTTTTACAATTCATCACAGGCAAACACAATCGAATACAAAAAATCTTTTTTGGTGACCACAAACTGTAACCGATAAGGTCCCGTCATTACCTAAGAGGAAATTTTAATTGGTGATTTTTTAATACAATCAGCTATTTTCATTACAGTAACTGATAAATCTGTACTAGGATATATGAAGAATGAAGACCCCCACCTGGATCCGCTAGTGCTACCTACAGGTAACCGTCCAAATTTCTACCCGCAACCATCCTGGCAATATCAGCATTAATCACTATGTAAAAATATTAATTGAAAATGACAAGTCGAAGTATACATTTGCATTAGTTTGAAAAGTGACGCCGCAGTCAAAAGCAGGTATGGTTTTGTTGAAGATGCGGTGTCTAATGGTCATGAGGTCACAGCGTTATTTACTAATCTCACAAACTCTTAATCCACTGGAGGTAGTTTTGAAAATATTTATCAAATTGGTATACCATAAGATAATAACAGAATAAAAGCACGAAAGGACAAAATATAACACATAGTTGATAGTCATACAACGCCTTTCGCTTCGTACAGACTGATTAACTGAGAAGAGCATATGGAAGATATTGCTGTTTTAATAACTATTTTAATACAGTTTAAGTTTCTTGGCAATATCTGCAAATCCGTCTAGAAAATTTATATTGTGAATGTGTTATAGTTAGATATTTTAATATTTGTTTCGGTTCTCCAACAATTTACATATAGCCATCATTGGATGAACTGTGATTTTTCGGTGGCATACCGTTGTGACCAGTCTGGTAGTTGGACGGGTACAAATACGTATAATCCGATCTTGGCAATCCATTAGGCATATAGTCTACGTAATGAGGTTTGTCCTCGACATTTTTTTTTTCCTGTCTGGAAAGATCGTCGTGCTTCATGCCTGGGTAATATTTCCTGTCACCCTCATAATATGAATGAAGGTAGTCGTTTGTAGATGAAGTCGATCTCTTCAGGTCTGAAATCTGGTCATACACATTATCGGTTCTTGTGTGGATCATGTTCTGCAGTGGTGCATTTTTGCCGCTGAAAAAAATGACAATATATATTGTGATTCAGTGAGATCATAAAAGTTGCTTTTAATGCAAGTAACACAATAATGATTATCAGGTGGAAACCCGAACGTTTGATTGGACGTTTTACACACACACCAGACTAACGTAAATAGGCTAGAAATTACGGTTGATTATAAATAGTCATGCTTTATGGAGATCCTCTAGTATATTCTGCATGAGGAGTATGTAGAACTATATGTCGTGGATTCCAAAGCATCTTGCTTTTACGAAGGTACGAAAAAAAACTAGCCATATAAAGTTGTTATAACATAAGCATACAGAGAAGATACTTATTCTGATTAAAAAATATCGCTTTGTTACAACAAACAAGAATCATAGAAGCATCGCGATCTAGCTTCTTTATTATAAGTACGTATTTAAAGCTCTGCTCTTTAAATATGTTCAAATCTTGTATAATTTCAAATAATCCTTAAAATATCATACACTTACCGAAATTCGTCACCCAAATTTTGCTCTGAACCAACGGAATTGCCTGAAACAAGATGAATTAGATACATGACAGGAACGTTCCAAATTGATAAAATTAACATAAGGAAATTTATAAAAAAAAAACATTAAAAAGAGCCCAAATCAACTGAACAAACCGTTTCTTTTTCCGAGCCTGTATTTCGCCACCACAATGACAACGAAAACAAGAATAACGATACTGGCAACGGTGCTGGCAATAATCGCTGTGTGGTTGGTTCTCGTGCCGTCAGAATCTAAAACAATCAAACGTCCTCTTTATACTACTGTCATATGTGTCTTATAATGGTACAGAATATACATAGATTGATCAAACTCGAAGTAATTTTTAATAATCTAAATCTTATATTCAATTCGGTATTTCTTGTTTGAAATCCCATGAAACTACACTCTTGAATGCAACAACACATATATATGCCATCGATTTGTTATCAAATGGATACATTTATTGCAAAAATGGGTCTAAACTGAAATAGACTTTAGTGTAAAATCATTTTACCTTTGACGCAGTGACCGTTGTCAGTTCGACTATATCCATCACTGCAGTCGCATCTGTAGCCGCCTGGTAAATTCTCGCAATAAGTGTTTTGCTCTGTGCAAATGTTTCCGTTTTCGCATTCGTTAATATCAACATCGCAAGTGAACCCTGTCCATCCCTGTTTACAGAAGCATTCCCCGGTGTCAGGTCTACATGGCTTGCCGATTTGAACGACGTTGATAACGTTACATGGACATTCCAGAACACATTCGGGACCGTAAAAAAGATGGCCACATTCTATAATATGCGGGAAAATGTTGATCATATGGTACGGTTAAAGATTGTAATTGTTTAAATGATACCTCTTTTTGTTCTTATCAGTTCTTAACTACAGACCGCAATCCCAGCTTTCTAATTTTAACAAAGCTTTGGATTTAAATCAATCGGATGAAAGTGTGAAACATGAAGACCGTCTGATGACCATTTGTAACCAGACATGCATACACATGTGTAGGACCCGCCGGTGTTGGAGCATTCGCTGTTTTCCGGACAGGAGTGAAGGTCACTGGCTGTGCATTCGTCTACATCCTCATTACATGTACTTCCAGACCAACCCGGTATACATTCGCAAGCACCGTTGTCAGGGTAACAATAAGCTGTGTTCTCCTCGACACATTAGCATTCATGCTCTCAATTGTCCCCATACAAACCTTGTACACACCGGATAGCTACAACATTTTGTTATACTTAAATAGCCATAAAAATCATTTCGCCATAACGAAAAATCACCACATACTCCTTTATGCAAACTTTACACTATATTTTTATAAACTATCATGTGTATTGTTTGGCCGCTGTTGTACAGTGATTACTGCTTGAAGTCTGCATTGTAAATGCGGGTTTGACTTGTTTTTTTTAAATCGAATGAAAATTGTTTTATTTATTTGTTTATGAAAATAAAGATGATACAAACTTCAAGAAGCGAATCAAACCTATACACAAGATTGTTAACAAATACCGGACATAGTTACCTCATTGGCACAGTCAGTAAATTAACACGGATTAAAAGATATTTTTAAGAATTCGATCTCAATAAGAATCATAGATCTTACTCACCTTCGCATTGCAGACCGTCCGATGACCATTTGTAGCCTGATATGCACGAACATGTGTAGGACTCGCGAGTGTTTGAGCATTCGCTGTTATCTGGACAAGAGTGAAGGTCACTGGATGTGCATTCATCTACATCCACATTACATGTACTTCCATACCAACCCGGCTTACATTCGCAAGCACCGTTGTCAGGGTAGCAATATACTGTGTTCTCCTCGACGCATTGACATTCCTGCTCACAACTCTCCCCATACAAACCTTGTAAACACTGGATATCTAAATCATATTTATATTAATAGCATCCATTAATGAACATAGAAGAATAAAGCAACGGAATTGAAAGTATTTGATACCGATTCATGTACATTTTGATTGCCGGATGATCCCGTATCATGGTATAATAATTTGAAACGATTTTATAAGTAGAAAAGGAAATGCCCAATTGTATTGAACAATCACAGTAGAAACGTCCAGTTTTAGTTAAAAAAACAAACAAAAAAAACCATAACGGCGATAACTTTATTTTATGTGTTGATAGACCTTGATTTTTACACCTTGGTATTCCGTATAACGTTTAAAATGATTCCTTGATTATATAACATCACAGGGCCTTAACATAACCTCATATTGATTTCCTTGATAAACTGGCAAGGTTATTTGTAGATCATTACATTAAAGGACTGCACATTGACTGTTATCTGCAATATATCACTGCTCTTGGTATCTTAGAAGTTTTCTCATCGAACTAATTTGGACATTTCCTAAAATGATGGCAAAGGTCGACTAGAAAATATTCGGATTCGAAGTATGGACCTACTTGCTACAAGACCAGAATAATTATTACAACAACTTGTAGCTGTTCACAGGCTGAATTACTTAAAGCTAACAAAGGGCAAAGACAACTTAGCTCTACTAAGATACGTGTCTTTGCTATTCTTCTATGGTTCAAGCAATGCGATTTTACCGGCGCATTAAACCACGAAATAAAGCTAACTTCTTCAAGCTATTATTATGAAGTTTTCGGGTATTCAACTTATAATCTACTTGCTACAAGTTGAAATAATTCTTCTAATCGGTTCCATTTATTTGTAGAAGTATTATTTGAGAAATATTCTTTACCATAGCAATAAGCTGCAAATGGAATTGTTGCATCAAGGTAATATTGTATTTCATGTCCACACCTTCTAACCATAATGTCCTGCAAATTGCTACATGTTCCGTCTGTGTCTAAAGAACAACCTTTCATTACCGTCAATTCACTCGTTAATGACGACATAGGCGGATGTGGGTCTGCAATCAAATTTGATACAAAGAAGAAATTTAATAGATTTAATGTAAAAACAAATACGACAATGAACATACTAATGTGAAATAAAATGCAAACCATCCAATAATTGGGTCACATATCTTTAAGAACGTGTTTTAAAGGCCAATAAAGAATTAATTTTCATTTTATTATTTTCCACAGCCATTTTTATCAGAGAAATAAAAACCTATCGACCATGTTTTATGAGGTCGCATGTCTAGTTTTATTGCAAAAGAATCTAAATTCGTGGCACTGATATCGACGTGTTATGTTTCAACAAGGCTTGCGCACCCACGCTTCTGTCTTCTTATTAATAAATATTTTATTCATTTTGGGGAAGAAAAATAAAAAGGTTTACATGCAAGTTTATCAAACAGCAAATTGAAATATATTGCAGCTTTTTACAAACCTTGTAAAACGACTGGGTATAACGCTCCACAGTTTCCATAAGTGACATTGTGTCTCTGGAAAGCAAGAATGTAAGACCGACCACTGTAAATGGGTCTATACCATCGTGACATTAAACTGTAATCGCTGAGTAAATTTTCTGGGTTATCCTCAATGTTGCTGATCAACCTCCTGGGCAGATCTTTCATTAACAATGCTTCCCCATTGCAGCGACTCTCTCCAAACATTTCTGTCAATGTGATATACAATAACACATAAATTAGTGTTGTCGTTGTAGTGTTTTATTTACGGATTTCGGCTGTTATTGCATCGAGGTTTTAAGAAGTTTCTACACCAATTTTGGTACACCTATGATATTTCTTTAATGTTTTAAAATTACCTTCACATTGCTGTTCGTCAGATGAGGATTTGTAACCCGACAAGCACAAACACTTGTAGGATCCGACGGTGTTGATACATTCACTATTCTCTGGACAGGACTGAAAGTCACTTGATGCGCATTCGTTTCTGTCACTGATGTTACATGTCCTTCCGAACCAATCAGGTTTGCACTCGCAAACTCCGTTGTCACGGTAACAATAAGCTGTGTTCTGTACGACGCATTGACACTCGTGCTGACAGTTCACCCCATATTGACCATGAACACACTGAGTATCTAATGACATTAAAGAACATTAGTTTATTTTTAATTGTAATGATAATAAGTCATAAAAATTATCACCATAACAGGAGTAACTAAACTGCGCATGTAAATTATGATAATTATGATTATGCACACTAAAAATGTTAATTTTACACTTGTCACATTAAATATCTGTACATAGCAATATATTGTTAAATAATAACATTAAAGTAGTACAGGGCGTCAAACCCATAATTCAATCTTAATTAATGACTATTGTTTATTTGTTAGCACAGTAGTCAGTCAAGTCACACGGACGTTAACATGCTCCTTACGTCAAGTTTACCTTCGCATTGCAGACCGTTCGATGACAATATATAACCCGACATACACACACACTTGTACGACCCGTCTGAGTTGACGCATTCACTGATGTTCGGACAGGAATGAAGGTCACTGGATGCACATTCGTCTACATCCTCATTACATGTACTTCCAGACCAACCCGGTTTACATTCGCAAGCACCGTTGTCAGGGTAACAATAAGCTGTGTTTTCCTCGACACATTGACATTCATGCTCACAATTGTCCCCGTACAAGCCTTGTACACACTGGATGTCTGTTAAATATTTCTATAATTTGTGTACTTGTAAAAGGCTGTAGTCAATAATATAAAGTTTTCAATTACTAGATAAAATAGAAATATATATAACATGCTCATGTGACTTGCAAACAAACTGAAACAGCAACGCACACGTAGCACATATTTAAAACTAGTTTTAGTTTTTAATGATGTTTGGGTACACAATGCGCCATTAAACAATAAGAAGAACATGGACGTTTACCGAAACAGTACGCAGCATATGCGATGGTAGGGTCCAGATAATATTGTATTTCGTAGCTGCATCGCCTCACTGGTATGTTGTAATCAAGATTGCAAGGATTTCCAGACTCATACTGACAAGCCTTGATTACAGAAATATCGCTCGTGAGAGTTGACATGAATGGATGCAAGTCTGAAAAGTAAAAATATACCCTTGTCATAAAGCTGTTGCGTTAGGAGTTTCATTCAAAACATTGACATTCGTTTAGATGTATAACAAACATGTATGTTATGCCATTTCATGTGCCATTTCAGACAAGCAAAGGTTTTCGAAACTGAGGAGGCAAACTGTTTTAATAAAAATCAATTTTACTTTTCCCCTTCCCTTTTTTCTAATATTAATTGGTTTGGTTGCACCTCGGCCTGCGCCTCATACAAGTATAGGGTTAAGATGGATCATACAGTGCTGACTGGTAAAATAGGACATGCGCCACCCAGTTTGAAACGATCTCACCCGCTTCAACCGGTAAGAACGGCTCACATGCAAAGTACATATTATATTCAAATACCCATCGTGTAGGCCGATCTTTTTATAGACCAATAAAATTGTATGTGTTTAATAAATTATATTCCTGCTTTGTTATCGAGATAGATACTCTTGTCACATGAGTATGTATTCATGAAGTTGTAGCTATAAAAACCTATAGATGAATTTATTTATCAATAAAACATTCATGCTCATCTTGTTTCGGCGACAAAATATAATTTTCCCGTAAATCAACTGAAAACACTTAAATTATAATCACCAGGGACCTAAATTGCAGAAAAAAACTACATTAAATTATATAAAAAAACTGGTTATAGTAGGGAAGAACCCTCGCCAGCCCACAAGGACTAGTTATTGAATACATTTGTAGCATCATGTGACTATGTCAATCGACCAATCACAATACAGCCTTTTGCCGATTCTCGTTACTAATGCTTCTCAAAATCGTGGACTTAAAAGACAATATTTGAGCATATATCAACATATGTTGAAGGGTTCCAGCCTTCAGTATCTAAGTTTTAACACTCCTAATGATTTGCCACACTTTATTTCGTAATAAATTAAAGAATTTCCATTAAAGAGCAGTTTACAAACCATGAATAGTCGGACAGTATGATTTTATGTTGAAATAAGTTATAGTTACTACATCGGCAACCCGAGCTATTTAAATTATCACAAGCGCTTCAGCTCATATCAAACAGTACCCAGTTTAAGTATTTCAATGCTGAATATTTTGTCCTATAAAACAAACAGACAAAAACACAAAAATTGATTATCAAATATAAAGAAAAAAATGTCCAAGTACAGAATTTGAATATAAATGCCAAGGAGGCGAAACATGGCAGAGGCACAGAGATTAGTTTTGTCGGACCTATACAACATTCAAATACCCATATAAAATTAGGATTGCTGATTGTTTTTAAAGTGTTTTTTTTTTTTTAAATCATACACCATCTCCAATTTGGATATGTTTTTGATATTTCTCTTCTTCCTTCTGTTCTAAACTAATAAACTCTTAAATGAGTAATCGACAAAAACAAACACACATCGTACACTACTGTTTATAAGATTAAATTAATTTAAGATTAACTTATATAGTTATTATTATAAAAATTTTTATATCAAATTTGTTGAGTTGGGTTAAACGTGATGTGCTTCATTTAATAGCCGTCAACTTTTTAAGTAAACACAACGGTTAAAAATGTTTGAAAATCAAATTTTGTCAAGAAAAATTGAAAATCTTATTTTCTACAATACATACGGGCTAACTTTATGGATACACAAGAAAATTTATAATGAAATAAAGTGACTCTTTTACAGATTGTTTAAAGCCTGAGATATCTTAATATTTTAATTACCTTTTTAAACAAACACCAACAACTGCTGGGAGATTTTTATTTGAATAGAAGTTTGTATATACAAACCTGATATCATTCAATTTTTCATAGCGTTACCTTGGCAAAATGTAGCATTTAATGGCACATGTATAATTTTTATCAAAATTCACTCTGATTTGTTTTTTTAATAATGTTTTTACATTTTTTGTTTTTGTTTTTAGTTTGCTCGCATCCCCTTCTATACCTTTACCTACATTTATCGAAAATATGTTTGTGTTTTGCATTCAGCGAAACAGATCCGTCGGAAGGAAAATTTTATTATTTGTAAAACAAACTCCAAAATCAAGAGGGCCAATGACCCTTTTTCGTTCTCCTGTCATTGGTTGTCAAGAGAAATACTGCTAATACGGAAGCAATCGTTGTTGAGGAAATCATTGGTCACTAAGAAAAACGGGTTGCTAAGGATGTCCATGGCTGTTAAAGGGAAATATAAACAGTCATAGTTCAAATAAACATGTAAATAATGTTACCAAGTAATTTTGTGGCTACTTTGGAGGTTGAAATGATAGTTTATATGGAACCATTGTCATTTGAAGAAAGTTGGCAGTTATGGCAATGGACCACTGAACAAATCTACGTAGTAAATACCTAAGCTCTTGGCACTGCAAATTTGGAGAAAAACATCTGGGCCCCGTTTTACTAACAGTTCGTAAGTTGTGCGTAAGTTTTTACGTACATTTTCAACTTACGTAAATAATACGAATTGCGTACATGCGTTTTACTAAAATTTCGTAAGTGTAAAACTTGTTTCCTTATAGAAGTCTATGCGACAAGTCACACCAGGGAGGAAGGGCCAACATTGGCCATAGAAGCATGATTTAAAATAAATAAATATTAGGGAACCTTTAGACAATGTTATTTGCAAAATAGCTAAGCTCTTTGCCTTGGAGTTTTGGAGGACAATCCTACATAAAACTAACCCGGCTAATAACGACCATGTTTTTTTTTTAACAAACTAGCATCTTTTAAAGGACGTTGATAGTGAGTCACACAAGAAACATTTCTGTGATTTCTTTTTAAAATCAGGAAAACGATTTTCATTCAATCATATAGAGAAAACTAGCTCCGCCCCCTGGCAGCCATATTTTACAATTGCAAATCGCTTGGTGGAATTTTGTAAAGGGTCATCCAAAAAAACATTTCTGTGACTTATTAAATCTTGCGCTTTCTGTGGAAAAGATTTGGAAGTTTTTCATATAGCCTTATAATGAAACAGCCACAAGCAGCTATGGTTTTAAGAACCAGCATGGCTTTTGCATGGAAATCGTTTAAAATATCGATCTTAGAACAGTCCTGTGAAGTCTGTTTGAAATTGGTCCAGTATTTAGGAGGAAATGTTGTTTAGAAGGAAATGTTGACAACAGACGGACGGAGGACGACGGACATTGACCCTATAACAATAACTGACACTTGAGTACTTCATGCTCATGTTAGCTATAAAACACAGCGCTATTGGGGTTTTCACTAAATTTATAATGTCTCTAAATTTTGAAACAAGTAAATGGCAAAACAAAGGAACCAACAAAACTACAACAGCAATAACATCATCATCATCATCATCATCATCATCATCAACAACAACAACAACAACAACAACAGCAGCAGCAGCAGCAACAACAACAATTGATGAAGTTTTGTTATTTAGATATACTAGTACTTTAATGTCCATTTTAGTTCTTTGGTAAACATATACTAGTATACCAACCATTTGCCCATGGAAAAATTATATAAACATGATATGCTCGGTTTACACACATAGAAATTTACCTTGTGAGTATATTGGATAAAACGTTCCACAGTTCCCATAAGTTAGGTTGTTTGAATCGGACAGCAGAAACAATCGACCGTCAAGAGTTGACCGGTACCATGCGGAAACCAGCTCCTTGTCACTAATAAGATTGTCTGGAACTTGTTCCGAGTAGTTGGACATTCGGGATGGCAAAGCACTTATCTCCAGAACGGTATCGTTGCATCCTAAAGATGTCAAAATAGTTAGAAAATCTTAATAATTTCTCTGTGGTGCAATTTATACGTTTAAAAAACGAAAATTTATGATAAATTATAACTAACCTTTTCCCCAACCGGTAAAGGAAAGGATAAGGATTAATCCGACTAATTTATTTAAAAGGCTCATTTTACAACATAAAACATCACTAAGACACACCCGGAAGTTTTCTGTGTGCCAGCAGTCCAACTAGTGTGATACAGTCTGTAAACGTTTGGTTGCATTTAACTACCAGGTAGTATTGATTAAAACGTTGGCCCAGGGTTTCATCTGCCTTAACAACTAGTTGCCAATAATTGGAAGTTCTATCAATAGACAAAGGAGAAATGCGAACGTGAAAAAATATGAAAGAGCTAGCGGAACGTCTTTTTGTACGAAACGTCACTGGTCCTTGTTGCATATAAGGATAACTTTTGTTGCATCTATTGTCTTTCTTTCACAGGAAAATTCGGACAGCAAATGAAATCCGCTCTTGTGTAATTCTTCTTTTTAAATTCAAGTTGCCCGTTTCGTCATATAAACAATTTGAAATTATGCAATTGTCTATGTTAACATTGCTCTCCTTTGCTACCCCATAGCATGGTGGTACGTCAAAGTATACTTAGACTAATATAGCAGGGCTTTTTCACCTAACATGGGTCGAAACAACGGGATAGAGGTGATATATACGGGTTCTTATTTATCTCATTAAAACCACTGACAAACCTCGTTAAAAGTCTTAGTGAGTCGTAAAAACAAATTTCTTACTCGTTTAATAGATTTATGCACCAGTCAATTGTTACCACGGCTCCCCCAGGTCCGGGGGTATACCGAGGTTAGCCGGGGAAATGGGCCATGTTTTTACCTTCCATGTGGCCCCTGCAGTGCCGGGTGGTTTTGTCTTCGCATATAATAGGGGGAATGGGCCTTACCTAGGGTCCCTGGGGTGCGGGGGCATTTGGCAGGGATTTTACCATCAGTTTGTCTCCGCAGGGCGGGGATTTTACCCGGGCTTTGCTGGGCCGAAAGTCAAAGTCCCCGCCATTCTCCGGACCTGGGGAGGCCGTGGTAACATTTGACTGGTGCATTACGAATCCCGTTTAAACGACTTACACGGGATATCAGAGATCGACATAGCGAGTTTCGACTGTACGTTGCCATTCATTTGTACGGGCCTTTCTAGCCGCAGCTATTAAATCCCTATTGAAATTTTGTGTCTTTCCTGGCGTCACAAACCCGGGTCTTCACATTTCACGTTTTTAAATGTCCTACGCGTATTCTAGAATAAACAAATCCAGGGAGAGCATGTCAGTGGACCTTCTAGTACGAAGGCCCCCACATATTTTCTATGGCCGCAGCACTCCTTTTAACCTTACTGGCGCTTCTTGTTTTAGGAAGATAGACAAGGAGTTATAAGTCAATGTATAGATGGCAGGACATATAAAATTCTTGATTGTCTAGTGCGTTTCAGCCATGCTGATTATGTGTCATGAATTTAGACCACCGTATGTAAAGTTTTTTTTATTTTTGCAAAGATTGCAAACACCTGCGGATATTACCGGTGCAATTACTCTACTTTACAGCTCAATTGCTTTTATGTGTAATTTATTCTATTTTAGAATCACCCATTTTTGCTTTAACCAATTGGAATAAAGTAAACTAATGTTATGGATAAATACAATACATGCAAACTTGATGAATGTCAAAATATATGCAAAGAATGTTAAATTTCAAACTTAATACTAAACGGGGCTGAACATGAACACATTTTATCGAGGCCTTTACAGTACAGATACATATCTCAAAACAAGTTATGGGTGAGTCCTGATTTTTAATGATACTAGTTTACATAAAAGTTTGAAATTCGAGACGCAGCGTCCCGATGCTGTCTCAAAAATAACAATGTGATATAAGCACTTAAACAATAGGGAAATACCCTAAGTATTAAACAGCGAATAGAAAAATACCATCGAAGTTTTACTTCCATCACAGCTGACTTTGCACGAAATGTGACACTTTAGGATACTTTAAAGGCCTAGTTTAATCATTCTATAAGTGACCCCCCTCCCCAAAACCGTATATTTGTACACAAACTCTGTGTATTGATCTTAATCTAATTGCCTAATTGTCTTACAAGATCTCTGATCTGAATAACCTGCTGTGCAGTTTTAGAGGCCCTGAGCCAATAAACAAATACACATGAAATTGACCCCTACTATGACATCAGTGCAATTAGCAGGAGATGCACAGCAGGGGGATGCTATGCCAAACTAGGCCTTTAAATACGTTACACCTATGCGTGATGTGTAAAATTGTTCAATGTAAAAAGGCAGCGCATGCATAGTACTTGGAATATGTACATTTAACCGCTAAGACAAATTATTAACAATTGACCAGAACATTATCAAAGCACCTGTATTTCTATTTACAAAGAAAACAGCAATTAAAATTAAAAAAAAATTGAAGAAACAAAGAGTTAACGCTATTTATTGCGCATTTTCAACACTGCTTGGTTCATTTACTTCTAGTCTTGTCGATTGCTAAGGCTACAACAAATTGATCACTTGTTCGTCGGATTTTCCGCACCTCTTTTTTCCCAAATGCAAAACAGAACCACAACTTTTGTTTGCGCCCGACCGGAAGTCGATGAGTGGAGAATGCCAACAAAAACGAATCCGAAATAAAAAAGGTATTTTCTTGGATAGAACGTATTGATCACACTGTCTGAATTGTTTGTTTAACACACGCAGATGGTACAAACTATCCTGAAACTGAACCTGAAACCAGGATGATTAAGATAATATGGTAAAACAGAAAATGTCGTGTTAAATTATTGTCATTCATTTCGGACATGTTGAGTTTTTGGATATCATTTTGCGGTTCGACTTATCATGACTAACAGGGGATTAATTGCATTTTATTTCTTGAGGCAAACATAAAAAGTGAATTCTAGGAACCCTTAAAGCAGAAATTTTAATTGTGCTCTGCATTTTTATAATATTTTCTGCTACTTGTGGCATGAACAAGACGAAAAGTTAGATGGAGTAAATTGACCAACCATGACAGTCAACAGATTGTACTTGACACTTTGCAATGAAGAAGGTACATGAGGATTTGAGCATGATTCAAACTCTGGAAACAATAATAAGATTGGATGTCCAGAGAATCTGCCCATTGACTGACAGGTGGCCATTGGTACTCTACTTTTGACTCTTCCGGCAAAATGCAATGAAATCAACATCAGCTTTCGAAGACTCAATTTACTTATCTAAGAGTAGATTATACGGTCTAGTAATAATGTTCAGGTTACATGTTTCGTGTCCTGGGTCTTTCGCATAGACTGCTAGTGCACAAACGTATATCTTTCCCTAATGCCAACTTCCCAATGTGTAACAATGTATAAAACTATAATACAAGGTGGTGTGACATTCTGAACATGATAAACCCTTTACAATTAGTGAAGTGTTCTTTGAATTGCAAACGCACAGTTCATGTTAAAGGTACTACTATGACGATTCGATTTTATGCTTTACCTGTATAGATAATAATAATATGCTAACACAACCTGCATACATCAGATTAGAGTGTGTTTTGCATAAAATATGTGAATTTAAATAATATTTAAATAATATATATATTCGCTCGGCTGCAGAATGCGGTTTTTATTTACCTTTTTATCAACATTGCATTTTGCTGCATCGTTTTATCTTTAAAATGGAAACAGAAGATTAGTTTGGTGTGGCCTAAATTTATTTCAATGTTCTCGTTTACCGTTGAAGAATCCTTCAGAAATGGCTAAAGTTTATGCCATAGGTTGGTTTTAAACAGGAAGTGATTATTGTATGTTATATAGTGCGTTAATAGCTATATTGTCAATCTGTGTTATTATGGCGTTTGCAAGCTTGACACTGGCTTTCATTTTCCCTACACTACTTAAAGGTTTGTTTTAAATTCATTATTATTATTATTATTATTATTATTATTATTATTATTATTATTATTATTATTATACTACTGCTACCACTACTACTACTACTATTACTACTACTACTACTACTTCTACTACTACTACTACTACTACTACTACTACTACTACTACTACTACTACTACTACTACTACTACTACTCTATTTTTATTCATTTTTCATTTTCCTTATGGTAGGAAACGTTGTTATTCGGATGAGTACGATACACTACTTTTAATCGCCTCGAAAATATAAACGGTTGTATTTGTTTAGAACAAATATTTGTTTATGTTACATTTTGTAATGCTTTATATCGGATTATGCTTTTTTTGTCTGTAATATTGGTTATTTCTAATAGTTTAATAAAAATTACTGGTCCTTGGTAAAAAAAGCAGAATACATATACACACATGTAAATATAGTATAACAGATAAGATTGGCGAATACATAGGTAACATACGCACAGAAGGTTTTGGAACACGCAGATAACATATTCTGAGTATTTGTTTCAAGTCAGTACTTTATTTATGTAATTTCAATATTAATTGAATACCTCTAAATTGAAACACATGCACAATTTTCAGGCAACATTGATGTCATGCATCAATTTTCTCTTGTTATTATAAGTTAAATAAAGTAATTGCGTAAGTGCCTGCGTATAAGCTAGGACAAATAATTAATCCCAGGTATATGATACTATCTTTGTAAATGTTCCTCATACTACGTTTTACATGGGTACTGTAGATTTTTGACCATTGGTTACCGTCCGAAATGGAATTTATTGAATAAGTGGAACCAAACAGTCGCAAAACTTAATATTTGAAATTATGCTGAAAATACATCATCTTGACGAACATATTAAGAAATGCGATTGAATTCCAGAAATAAAGTTCCAGTATGTTTAAGTTATGAACACTTACTTTTTTGAATTTATATCCAGATTACTTCTCTCAACCTTTTTGACATTTTTAACCTCAGTTTAATAAACAAATCCATTTATCGCAAACATGCCACAAAACCCTTGCAAGATGAGAAATAAACGTATGACTTGACGCGATGCTATACTACACATGTGTAATAATTCGTGATGGCTATATTATATAGCTGGTCTTAAAAAAATGTCTTTTTCAAGATGTTCGCGTGATTAGATTGTTTTGAGTTTTTTGAAACTATTATTTTATATAGATTAAAGATAAAAAACAGTTAGTTTAAATTCTATTGCAATTTGTTTGAGGTTAACGGTATTTTACTCAACAATGACGACGGGAATAAAACTGTCATTAACAAAAGGCATTAACATATGTGTTTTTTTTTTCTAAACAAGATATTGTTTTTATTATATACCCATCATAAATCCACACGCAATACACGATAGTTATCGCAAAATACGGTAGCCCGTATTCCACTCCAATCCGTATTCCACTCCAATGCAAAACGGCAAAACGTTTTTCACTCTTGTGACGTCACGTTATAACAAGTATCGATGTGGGATGTTAAAAAGACGTCATAAAACAAAATAGTGCGTCGTTAAAATGACATTTATTATGATTACATGTGGCTTTTAAGTGATCTAACAAGTAATGTTTATAATAAAAGGGTTATTAGTACTGCGTTTTGATCCGGAATGTCGTATTCGACTCTCGGGGATTTTGATTTCACTCGAGTCGAATATAACCTTCCGGATCAACACGCAGTACTAATACAGGCCGGGTAATCATTGGAGCCATAACATTTTGTTATGTGTTGAAAATGCTCCAACGCGTCTTCCGTTATAGTGCCAATGAGTGGAATATGGATGTAAACAGTGGGTATGGTTTCTTGTTTTCATTTTTAGAGGTTTATACGAGTAAATTTAAAAAAAATGGAGAATGTAGTTCCACATAGGAATGGCCATGAGTTGTTCTAAATGTAAACGTTCTGAATAAAATCTAATATCTGATCGTCTAGAACTTGCATAACTTGCTAGACGTTAGTGTTGACAACGTAAAAATCTGGATTAAAGATTCCTTCGTTTGCATTGGATGAGATGGCAAGGGAGTGCTTGTTTATTTAGGTGAATGACTGTAAAATACTTTTTCTTGCAAATTTTGAGCTACGGAGTGATTTTTTTTATCGACATGAATAGCCCCGCCTCCTTTTCCCTTTAAAGACACCAATCAGAAAATATGTAAACACAATCGTTAGATTTTTGCCTTAAAATACCTGGAAATACATAATTAGAATTACGACGACCATTTGCTATTAAATATTTATTTATTATACACCAAATGAACCTTAAAGTCCGCGAAGGTGTGTGGTAGTAGGTCATACTTTAAAAAGATCGAAAATGATATTAATTCAGTTAACTGTTAATTTTCATGTCATGATATTGCTTCAGTTTTTTCACAATTCGTTTCCTACTAAATTACTATTCATGAGCACCACAACCTATTCATTGGCACCACAACGTTCAGAAAATCGAGCGTAGTGCAGCAACACGGCCTGTAAAAGCCAGCTCCACCACTTTACTAAACAAAACTCTTCGCGAATTATCTTAACCTTACTTAAAACTATTTCGAAAACAAACGGCTAGGTACTGTTAATTTTACCATAGAACTATAAGTATCTACCATGTGTGTAAGGTTAAGGTAGTTCGCGAAGAGTTTTGTTTCCGCAAGTAGTATGCATACCAGCATAATGTTCAAAGAATGATAAACATAGCAATTTTTGTATTCATTCCAAAAGCGTTAACTTTTTATAATACTTCAAGCGCAAAACATACTCGATAGCGCCACCACTACTCGACAGCCCACCACTAGGGCAACAGCGCCACCACTTTTATAAATATGTGCATTTTTCCTTTTTAAGAAGTGCTTATTAGTTGTGTTGTGTTCCGGCATAGGTACAATACATAACAGTTATGTTTGCATGAGTGAGAATGTTCTTACGGGGTGTGTAAGCACCGAAATGTACTTGCTATGCAATCAGATCTCAAAATATGCACAAGTCTGATTCGGGTGAAAAGCTCCTGGCACCACAGTTTGCACAATATTGAAACGAAATAGTAACCAGCCTACAGTAGAAGTGATCTTACACGGTACCACATTCTCCGATTTTCGAAATATGTCCGTTAAATGAAATTATCAAATAAGATATAAATCATACTCACGTTTGTTCATGTAAACATAGGGCACAGCTCCACCACGGAAGTGTCGACAGCTCCTTTTCTTTGCACCACCGTAAAGTGGTGACTCTGGCGTTTACAGGCCGTGAGCAAGTATAACAAATAAAGTTCTAAAATTTGTAACGCGGCAACCTTTTGTCAATAAAAAAGCCACACACATGTGAAGAAAATACTTAAACCTAAGGTATGTGAACAATTCTCGCGAAAATCCAGATGTTGACGTTGTCAACACTAACGTCTAGCAAGTTATTCAAGTTCTAGACGATCAGATATTAAATTTTATTCAGAACTTTTACCTTTAGAACAACTCATGGCCATTCCTATGTGGAACTACATTCTCCATTTTTTTAATTTACTCGTATAAACCTCTAAAAATGAAAAATAAGAAACCATACTCACTGTTTACATCCATATTCCACTCATTGGCACTATAACGGAAAACGCGTTGGAGCATTTTCAACACATAAAAAATGTTATGATTACCCGGCGTGTAATAACCCTATTTTATTGCTGCTAGGCTTGCCCCTATAGTTTCCATTGTATATTACCTGTAAAATGAGCCAGAAAATCCGTTATAGTATCTATGTAAACGCACCATGGGCACCTACCAAATTGTATCATGGGATTAAAAATGCCTAGAAATGAGCTTGATTGCATTTAAAAAAGAAGACAGAAACGATAAATGAATGAAATAAAGCTTAACTACGAACTAATAAAAATATATAGAGAATAATTGTTTGTTTCTGTGTAAGATCTTTATATATTTCAGCGAGTGAGCTTGAAATATTTACCCTTGATGTTCACGTGGTAAAATATATATCAATCCTACACTGAAACAAACAACTTTACTTTTCAATGTATACCTAAAAGGATTTAAAATGTTAAATTTATTGCAGTTTTTCAGAAAAGCCAAATTGTATGTGAACGGAACGCCATTTCGTAAATGACTTCATTGTATCTATATCAGCACCGAGCGCGCTCGTGTTTGTTTTGAAATTGAGATCGGGATCATATTTCAAAACAGCGAAAAATATCAAAATGTTATTTCACTGTTTGAAAAGGTGAAATATCATTTTCATTACAATGATAAATCTCTTGAAATCAGCAGAAAGCATATACCGGTTTATATACATGTATATACATAGGATCTGACACGAGTTGTCATTTAATACAAGAGACTATAAAACGAGTTTATGAAATTTGTTAGTAAGCGAGCCTTTGGTGAGCTTACTAAAAACTCTCATAGACGAGTTTAATAAAATCTTGTATTAAATTACAACTCGTGTCAGATCGTTTTACCACAAGCTTAAAGCGTTTATTTGCGAAAAATATTACAAGTTAAGTTCCAATTTCTGAACCCGTTGTCTGACAGCCAAAGTACTCCGAGAGGAATGTCATCGATGCGTCATAAAAATAGTTCCAATTTAAAATGACAAAAATAGCAAGCATTTGTGAAGTTTTAATTCTAATAAAGCCCTTAACAATATACAGAGATGAAAATGTGTAGTAAAATACTAGCAACGAATAACGAACAATTTAAAAACAAACAAACAAAAAGAACACATTTTGAGGACGTCACACTGAAAGTACATGCATTCACGCGGTTTATGTGACCGACATAGGTCAAGTTTTACTGTGTGCACGGATTTAAAAGTTATGCGCTGTCACTTTGCACGATGATTCTGCGGCTATTTTGTGGTGTAAATAGGAGTATCACAACATGCCGATGATGATGAAGCGTAACTCGATACTGCCTGTTGATGTTGATGTTGAAAGTTCCACCAGGAATGTTTCCTGCGAACATGTTGTTTAAGTCACCATGGAATGTGTACTGAGAAGCCTGTGCTGCGGAATTCGCATCTGTGTTTTTTGGTAAACAAGAGCTGATGGAACTGGCAAGGAAATGACATTGGTTGCATATTGCCTGTATTTGTCAAGATGTTCGAAATGTTGTTGTTTTTTGGTCACTAATTATGGGGTTGTAATTGTTGACTGACTGGATATTTCTGAATGCAGTGATCTGCATTATCTTGTTTGGAGGAACATTATTCTCAAAAAGTTTCTGAACAAGATGCTTTCAGGCACTTTGACTCGTTCGCCGTTTGTCTGCATGGAAGTCCTTCGGCTTTGGCCTTTAACCTCATTATTGGGGTAAGCTTGTTTTGTTCAATTGGATTTAAACCATTGGTCATTGGGTTTTATATTTGATTGAACTGTGTGGGTTGCACTATAAAATGAGTCAGATGGCTTGCTATAGTCAGGTCTTCTACTGGCGTATTCCTTTTAAATAGCGACAGGACATTTTTTCTGGCTCTGTGCTACATGCCCACATCTTAGGCTTAACTGACCGTACATCCCTGGGATTCGCCCCTTGTCTGGTCTTCGTTTGTCTTTCTTCAAGCTCTAACTATTTATGCCCAGTATGATCGACCCACATCACATACTCCTGTGCTCATCACTTTCCCGTAACCCAGTGTTATACAGTGTTAAAAAAACAGAGCGAGTTGATGATGCTATCAGATGATGCTTTTCCCAGTTGCTTTGTTTCCCAAAGCTGATTGATTTCCTCATCAGTAACTGAGTCAACCCTCTTAAGTTTATTTTCAAGGCATTCACATTTGAGTTGTTTCTGTTTGGCATGAAACATCTATTTGACTTTAGCAAATTCAGTCCCATGAATCAAAGAATACCCTTAGTTTTGATCACGTCAATATCATTCAAAGCTACCAAGGAATCCGCAGAGAGTTGTGGGCTCATAGTTGGAGCCATCAGGTGTTTTGACACCGACAAAGAATTGCTCAATAGATTGCAAAGCTCACGGTGGAATCTCGCTGATTTCACGCGTTTCATTTACTGTGTGAAGATAGGAGAAAAGTAATTTCAAGTCATACTAACAGTACTTTTGTGTTTCTGATCGACAACAGAGTTCTGCAGACCGTCGGCAGTAACGCTCTGAAACCGAGCAGTGTTCCTAGTGTTCGTGCAATTGACCAAACTTAGCCTGGGTACGGGAATTTTAACCTCAAAATCGCAGCCTTCCAATAACACAGTATATATTTCGTCATTTCCAGTTTTTTCTGTATGTTTATTATGCCTTTACCGCGACCATCGATGTTGACTGATGCGCCTACCGGTAACCTAGTAGACGCCATCTTGTTTACAAACAATGTTGAGGGAAATCTAGGTTGCGTGTGATAAATCAAGCCAATATAATTGTCACATGTGTAAGACAAAATATTCGTAATGGGTATAATACTTGGAAAACAAGGGTATAAAGCATGTGATAAAACATTATATTTTTATACCATTTTTAAACTTCAAAACAGAATTCGGAACTACACACCAAGAAGTAGACGTTCTTTTAATTTAAATTTTGAATATGCTTTTAATATGTTCCAGAGATCAAAGCGAAAGTGCGAAACGCCTGTCGTCACAATACATCTAATGATAAGTTAATCTGTCAATATGTATAAGGTTATTCTTTACAAAAAACTTTAAATCATTTTACATTTTTATAAACTGTTATATTTTGCCTATTCTATTTTTAGGTTGTCTTGTCGAAGATGCTGAAGATCTATACGGGTTTCCAATGCGGAAAGTTGATACTTACTACGATGGTGGCGATATAATAAGCGACGGCCTGATTCCTGACAAATGGTACCGAACAGTTCACATGGGCAAACAATTTTTACTTCTTGACATCAACGGTGCCACCAACTGGAATCTAACTTTCGGAATGTGTGGAACATACTATCCTATCTACTTAAATGGTTTATATTTCAATATTTAAAGTTTTGTTCTTAATGCGTTCTCCTACATAGAAATGCATTTTCGTCCTACACGCTTACCATTTCTATGGGGCAACTGGTATGCAATGTGTTTTTTGTTTTGTTTTTAAATTTGTTCTGAGTACACCTGCTTGTCTATTATACCATTATTCATTCAATTATCTGATATTTGCGATTATAACCAAGTAAATCTTCATCCAATCCTGTCAGCATTAGTTGATTGATATTGCCGCCCATGAGCTACGTTTTTGCCTAGTGTTTTCGAGCTATGGTCATCATTTTGGGATTGATAGGTTCAATGGACGCCCTTCTTTTTTAATTATTATCAAAATCTAAGGCAAAATGTTCGATGTTGTTTTAGTTATTTTAACTAGTATATCTAATAATTTATATTTAAAAATATGGCCAGGCACCAAGATCAGTTTTCCTTTGCAGACCCACATCCTGATATTACAACGCTAACCAATGAGTCAGTCCAAGTTACAGCTTGTACACTAAACCTCTTCACGGTTTGTTCACCAGCTTACACCATTTATATACGGAAATGTGGAAATGACGTTGAGGAAGTGCAGTACTATCTAACAGGTTCTATTCCCCTCGGAGGGTATTGTTTTGGTACGTACCAGACTAATATATGACCACTTGAATAACTAGCCGAAGGCATTCACTTCAAATCTGCATAATATATAACTTACTATACTACATGTTTAAGCCGGTATATTAATTTTCTTCAAACAATCAGTCAATATGTGGACATCATCATCATCATCATCATCATCATCTATATATATTTTATTCATTATTTATTTATGTATATTGATATATTTTTGTATATATATATAATATATATATATATATAAATAAATAAACGAATACAATATAATTTATATAGATGATGATGATGATGAAGATGATGGTGATGATTCACATAATAGTTGACAATATCAATGAAATGTGTTGTGTAAACCTATATAACTGTTTTCTACTCGTTTTTGTAGACGAAGATCAAACTTTATACGGTAAGAGCTTACATATACTATATAAATACTTAACAATCAAATTATGAATGTATTGAAATGTTACCAAGAAACATGAAACACTAATTATATCATTATTATGAAAGTTATAATGTGTTAACCATTTTACAAGCATAATTGATTACAAGCGTATCAGTTTAACACTCTGTTTAAAAGTCAAGTATTCATTCATCATTCATACTTCATTGGATATGCATTGAGATAGATCCGGACGACTTGCCAGCGCCAGATCTTGATGATGTCGGTCTTGGACAAATCTCTATCTCCACTAAAATAGTTCACACAAGCAGGCCTGCAGGTCCGTTTGGACTCCAATATACACCAACTACCCATTTCGTGTGCACGTTCAACATCAAACCCACATATTTCTACACTGTCAATTGGTAAGATAATATTGCTTCTTATACAGGCTTGCAATTAAGAATAACTTTAAGTTCAAATCTACATCCCGTAGTAAACTGTTTTCATTGACCGTTCCGTGGCAAAAACCCGTACATATATTATTAACTTCGATTATTGTTCATTGTAATTGTACTCTGTTTGTTGTAACATGATGTTGTGTATATCTCTCCTTGGGGTGTCTGTTTTTGCCTTCATCATTGTTCCTTTTACATGCATAAAAATGTTTACGTGCTGGGCTTGTCCATATTTCATTGACTGTTTTAAACGTTATATTGTTAATGTAGTCTCCGTCACGTTTAGGTACATTGAGGGGAATTACTTGACCACCACGGGTCCTTCGAATGATTCCATGGATTTTTCATTAACTGAGACAACAATAATGAGCGCAGTTCGTCCTGGGTTTACGGTAAGCATGCCCTTCATTTTCACTTGGTCCGAAGCCAAAACGTTTAATTATTTGAATTATCATTACCTGGACGAACCGAAATTGCATCAATCAAATGAGAGTGAAGTACGACCGGACAGCCATGAATCATTTGTGATTATTCCCCTAAATTTCACCTGTTTGTTAACTAAATGTTTAGATTGGATGCGGTGTTCTAGTCTCAGTACTTGAGGGGAGCCAGAAAACCGACGAAGTTCCCGGTGAAGAGTTTTTTGCTGGAGTCAAAGTAAGTTTAGTATGGTGGCATAGAGGTGACATAAGTGTCATTATTTTAGCTCGTTAAACGTTTAAACGTCTTTGTAACTCGTTAAAATGAATTAGTAACTAACGTATCTAATTAAAACGATTCAGTATAGTCATTAAAGACACGTATGTCATCTCTATGTCACCGTAGTTTTGTCCTGTATTTTTGCTTTTGGTTTTAATAATTTTTAGAGTGTTACAACATGCATTATATTTCTGATTTTACAGTAGACATTTAAGACAATTAGAATTATACAATAGGTATGATTGTGTAAGTGTTCATCAATTATTAAACTAAAGATGTGATCATAGTCTTGTCGGTGGTATATTGTCGAATTGACGAGATGTAACACGACATGTAAAAAAGTGTGTCCATTCGTTACTATTTGAGCGACAAGACATGTTAAACAATTAATTTTGGGTTCAGTTGTTGTCGACTAAACACGTTGAACACGCATGGAAAGGCTCTATGTTTGGAAAAAAATCAAGCTTGAGAACAGATATTATAGTGTTATCATGTGGAACGAGGACGGACAATTACAACGACAGGGAAGGCGCCCAATAAATGCCGGTTATCACGGTTACAACATATATTGTTCGTCAAAACCCAATAATAATGCATATAAATGAACAGAAATGACAATGGTTCAATTATCTATTTATACTTCTTTTTTAATAGATTGAACAAAGAACAATACATTTACCAAAAGGAGGAAGTGGAGAAATTGTCTTGAAAACAACGATCCCAGTGGCTTGTCAGTATATAGATGGACTACCTATAGATGACCAGTGTCAGTTGACATTAGAGGTATGGCTCAATGTTTGTAACGAATTAGTTAAGAATTACGATAATGAAGATGTATGTGATATCAAGTATAACAAAAAATGAAGATATCATGCTTCCACTTAGTGAAGCCATTCCAACAATGACGATGTTTTATATGGAATGTCGAATAGCGTTATGTGTCTCGTGTTTTGTGTTTGTTTGGTCTTGATCATTGTACCGTTAAACAGGACTATGGTTAAACCTTGGAACTCAAGGAAACTCGGTTTGTCCCTGTAGTACCAAGTGATTTATTCAATACATAATACAATGAAACCGACAGGTACAAGCCCAGTTGACAAAAATGCAAGTATAATCCTGTTTAGAGGCACACGGTTAGGACTCAAGCTTCATTGACTGAGGGGCACAAACGTACAAACACATAGACCACACATGCATCAAAAATAGCTTGGTATGGTGGGATAACCGCCTAAAAACTGCTAGTGAAACACAATTTCACCGGAAACACGAGAGACGAATATTTATATGCACACAATCTGACACTTGAACCACAGAATACAAAACTAAAAATATAAGCCTTATCGGAAGCAGCATCAACTTGATGACTATGATTAAAGTGATATTTACACTTTCATATTTTAATAAGAGATAATGTCAAAAACTATTTTCGACTGTATTTTCAATGCAAAAGTACCGATACAAAATACTCTATACATCTGGAAGTTCAAACAAACAGTTGCTTCTTTTCAATTTGAGGCTATCATATCAGGGATACCTGTCAGATTGTTTTAACAGAACAACACAGTATTAGGCGTGTAGCACGGATGTTGCAGCTATAAATGGTGTCCTGAGACCATAATTCAATTTTTCGATACTTTGCCTGTCCATGAAGTTAAAGATGCACTCTTACTCCCAAATAAGATTTACCATAATTAATAATATTGTTTTAATATTCCTTTAAGGATAAATAAATGTCGAAAACAATGTTTTTATGAAGAAAACCGAGTTTATTTGAAAGAAATGTGCAAAAACACGGTATTTCTACCTTAGGAAACTATAGTAGATCACAGTAAATCTTTTAGCATTCACCAATCATTTAATATTTTTGCGCTTTTTACTATTAAATACACGGTTACAATCTTGTTTTCAGTAATTAATATTTTCCATAAGTGCATTATTTAGTAAGTAGTAGAGGTTTATCAGTCGAAATTGATGTTTGTAATACATGTATGATATATTGATATTGAATAAGAGTGTCACTTTAAAATTGTATCATGATATTGATTCGGATATTAATAAAGTTGTTGCTGTAATAAAAAATGAAATGGTTTGACAGATGGGTAAAAAGGATGTAGGTCGATGCACCGGAGATGTACAGGGCACCACGGACTGCAGCAATGTTCTTGCAGTAAGTTTCATAGCTATTTACTGAAAAGTCTTCATCGATATTTCATTCAATGTATTTGTACGTTCAACTGGAATATTTACCGAGTACATTTTTTTATTTAGAATATGTATTGTTTTTCTTTTTAACAATGTTTTTAAATTCAGTTTGAACGAAATATGTTGTTTTTTTTTATCTCGTGACTGGCACTGTATTTACTTTTCATATCATTCTTTTTTAAATTTGACTTTTTAAGAAGGAGCTGATTTCGATCGGGCTTTTTCCAAACAAAACCCAAAGATGCGGTGAATTATAAAAAAAAATGAACGGTTTTTATTTTTTTTCAACGAAATCCTCTAATTTTAACATGCAATTGTTTGGTGGAGCTAAATGCAAAATAGCTGGTAATATGATGATGCGTGCTGTACAAAATAAATAACTCTTGGCCATCTAAGATTCTTTTACCAAATTGCCTCTCTTGATATCAAATGTGTTATTACAATATTTTGTAAATGTATTGGTATATCGACATCTTCCCTTTGGCCATTTACAAATGGAATAAACAGTTATATGGCCAAGACACACACGTAAATACATATTGATAAAAATGTAATACACAATAACATTAAGTTTAAATATAAATTTAACGCGAGCTTGAGCAATTTAAGCTTAGTTTCATACATCTATGACACATTTCATATATAATAGCTATAAAATGTTAATCCTGGTTAACCAAAAATAGGAGGCAGCTTATGTTATAGTTTTTTCCTCTCGTAACTTCATCGAATCGGAAATAAATCTGACAATACTGTAGAAAGCCTTTACATGGTAAAATGGTCAAAACCATTACAGTAATTTAATTCCTTAAGTTCTTCCTTTGATAGACCAATATGCTAAAGAAAATTATTTAAGGAACTGAATGAACATTTTAAAATGATTGGTGACATTTATTATGTATTTATATCCATTTGAAGTTCAATGCGTAACTTGATACAGGATAATTTCTTCCAATTTGAATAGAGCAAAAAAGATCTGATATCTGTTCCTGTTCTAAAAAAAGCACGAAATGATTTTGAAGTAAGATGTTCGCCTGGCAACAAGTGACAATGTAGGATTTTTCTGTAAATTTTGACAGAAATAAAAACAACAGCATGCGATCAAAAAGATTCTGGCACTCATCGCCATATAATACACACTCTGAAGGGCACATCTAATTCAACTCGTCTAAGACTCACACGCTGACAAAATAAAATTGTTTATATTATTTGACGAATCGTTTCTACAGCCAATTGACATGTTTCACTTTGTCTCAACAGTCGCTGACTGCAAATGGAACTTTTGAACCAGCAGAGATACGGTTCCCAATTGTCACTGTGGATATAAATTACAACGACAAAAGCGTGTTTGACATTGATCTCAGATTTGGGTCGCACACAAGCCCGTTATGGCATAATTATGTTCTTCCGAGTGTCCGGGTAAGATTTGCGAGAGTATTTCACATTGCTATAGTGTTAACATCATGATATACAACTATCATGCATTTTTTATACGAACACATAATTATAAGTTCTTAATTTATAAAATACCCTGAAAGCCCATGCAGCCTGAACTGTATATTTCATTCTGGTAGGTTTAACATGTATTTGGCATAATAACCGTACATCTGCACTTGGATTTTTTTAAACATTTTCACTTATATTCGGTTTGATACTGAAACTCTATGTATAAACATTGTACTGGTTTAACTGTAGTGCCTCGAAAAGTATGAGGTTATTCTGTCCGTTCGTTCGCCCGCCTGCCCGCCGTCCGTCCATATTTTTATGTTTTTCTTTTTCTGAATAAACCATTAAAGATATCAACGGTGACAAGTTACATAACTCTAATATACGATATTGCCAGCTTCCAGCCCTTTGGAAATTATATTTTTCAAATTCAACACATAAATTACTTTTCATCACAACACGTTCACGAATGAATTAAATGGAATTTGAAGCATCAGTATATTACATTGCGAACTATTTTGTTTTGAAGAGCCTCTGTCACAAAATGCAATCAGATCGGTTGCCTCGATATGGGTATAAGTTAATTAAATTAAAAGGATAATATTATAAGCAATAATATGTTGACCTCCAACAAATTCCAAGAGCAATAACTTTTACGCATTGTTCCAATTTGCCTCCCTTGGCATGCAGTTTTTTAATAAAACAAATATTCTTGCTTGTTTATATATGTTGTGATTCTTTTTGAATTTCATCTCAGCATTTAATCTAGTCGAACGAAATGTGAAAAATCTGAAATGGCAGGAATTGTTAGTTTTATTTTTTCCGGGTACAACGTACCTGCAGTTAATGCAGCACATGATGGTATTGCTTGTGATGTTTGGCTTATTAGCGGTACAAGTCAAACAGGTATATTTTCGTTATCTTTGACTGGAAATAAACATGTAACATAAGAAATCTGACACTTTTCGTCATATAATTGATTCTCTTATTCGGATGTTTTCATTAAAGGTCATTGTCGAGGACACAGATGAGCACAAAAACAAGTTGTGTTACTCTCATATCGATCCGCATATGAAGACTTCAGATGGAAGGTTCAACCATTTCACTTTTCAATTTATTACCCGTTCAGGTTAACCACCGTCTGTCTGTCCAGCCGTCCGTCCGTCTGTCCGCACAAAAGTTTGGTTGCTTTGGAATACATATAATGAAAGCTAAGCAATATGCGGCACCCTGTCTATCTATATCTCTTAAGTTTCCCTTCAAAGTTGATTTGATCAAGTAAATATTGAATGATTTTAAATCGATTTTACAGTAAATTGTAAGCTAGCATGAACTACGCGCGAGTTCGTTTCCTTCGTGGTAACCAATTACCCTGATGAAGTTTAAGTGAAACACGTGGTTGAGAATCGAACACAAGACAGTGATTTATTTTCTTTTGTTACAGACATTACGAACAACAACGAAATGCCGGGGTATATATGATGTACATCAATAAGGCGTATGATATTGAGGTAAGATACTCAGTCATCTTACTGTCAGAGACCAGTCTGTTTTTCCTGAAGACAGGTCGATGATCAGGTGATGATGAGGTCCACGCTAATTCGTTAACAAATTTTGGGGCGTGGATCGGGTAAAAAAAATATCAGTAAATCTGTTAATTGTTGTGTGAAAGTTCGTATTACGTTTTGCAACAACAAACAGTTCAAAATACATTAGAACGGTGATATAACATTCTAGTTATGTTCGAACAGTTGTTTTCGTCTGAAATTTGTTTGGTATGAAAGCAAATGTTCGAACATTCAGCTTCAAGATCAAGAAAACGTTTGAAAACGGGAGAACCATTTTTCTAATAAATGTTTAGTTGTTAATTTCTAAATATATCTTAATTTAAACTTATGTAACATTTCTTTAAATTTTGAATAATGTTTTCCAACATTTTCTGTTGTTATTCACTGTTGTTATTTCACTGATAAAACTAAACAAAATACAATAGTGATGAAATCTTGAAGAGGTTTTGCAAAAATGTCACTTTTGTAACTTGTTAACATCTGTCAACTTTTTTTCAAGTAAAAACCCCTCCGGGCCGAAAGGTTCACGAAAATCTTAAACTAAGTTTACTTTATTCAATCATTTTACTTCAACTTTTTTTACGAAATAAAAATGTTTTATTTTATCATGCCTATCATGTATGTATGACTATAAAACTACAATACTATAAATCAACTCGCGCACGTCTTAATTTGATTTATGAGACTTGCCGTTGCAATTCTGATACATGTTAGAGCCATGTAATTCAGGTACGCGATTAGCTGCTATAAAAATATGTTGTTTTTTGTATCATAGGTAAAGCAGGAAACTTAACCATGCAACAGAAATTGTTAGCAAATATAAGCAATATCATTTTTATTCTTCAAAACAGCGAAATAATCAATGCATCTATAGCAGTTTAATAACATTTCAGATGAAAAAAGAAAAAAAAAACAACATGCTATTATAAAAGAAACAACTCAGGAGACGGCCATGTCAAAAACGATTGGTAGCGATGTTTTTAGTATTACGACAAAGACATTTCGCAAGAATGTCACATTGGTAAACAGAGGGCGTCTGTCCTTTATTAAATTCTCGAAAAACCTTTATCTTAGTGTATTGCATACACCCGAATCACTTATTAGTCTTGATTTTACGATCTATACACATTTTATCATGATTTTTAGAAAATAATAATAAAGTTAGTTTCGTTTTGTCTTGGGATTGTTCAAGTAAGAATGTTACACAGAAATATTCCCAACGTTGTGTGTTTAGCAATTGACAGAAATTGGGATTTGAAATCAAATGACCTCTTTTCAAAACAACAACAACAACAACAACAACCTTTACTGCAACAATACTTAAAGTGACTCTCGTATTTAAAATCAACACATACACATGTATAACAATCATATTTTTTTAAGTGTTAAACCTCCGACTACTATTGTAACCGTGTATGTGATTGCAGCTTTCTTTGAAATCAAACACGGTTTCCTGGTAAGATTTAAAGAACCATTGTTTTCGATATTTATTCATCCTTTTCGGTAAAGGAACCAAATGAATTAATTCTGGTACATCTTATTTGGGAGTAAGAGTGCATCTTTAAACGGATACTCATTATTGAAAGTAGTGCATTCAAGTTTGTTTTTCCAATAAGAGCTCAGTATTTAAACTCGATGTTTCGAATCGTTTGTAATTAAGAAATAAAAGTACGTCTATATATACAATGTAACAGATCTCCCACGTTTTAAAATGAGTTGCAATCCTCCAAAATTGCCAATGCCGTTAAATCGTAGGGCCGTGCAACTCAGGTTGCTATTTGCTGCTACCATGACCCCGTGGGTGAATAAACAAAGAAGCACTATTAGATTATTTTTTGTATTACAGGTTCAGCAAAAAACTAAGCCATGCAACAGAAATTATGCAATGTGTGCCTGTGGTGTTGCTGTTCGTGCCGGGAAGGACGTGTTCATGATTAACAGATGCGGAGCAATCCACTTCATTGACTTTGTCCATTGTGGGGAAGGCGGGATATTGGACGTTCTAGAAGTAAACTCTGAAAAATATAGGGTACGTATGTATTTAGAATTTGTTCTGTCGATATTCTTATAAATTGTTCTAATGATCATATCACGCACACGCGCACACGCACACGCACGCGCACGCGCACGCGCGCGCGCACACACACACACACACACACATGTATTACAGTTATCTTGAGTATGTTATGTAATGCTTGTAGATTCTGACACCAATTGGAACACGTATTGAAATTCATCTTTATGGTGGCTACTATGAAGGAACGATGAATATAGACATATACATGGCTCCTAAAGATTTTAACAAAACTGAAGGCCTTTGTGGAATATTCGACAATAATGTCAATAATGAGTTTTTGGGCAGTAATGGTCAGCAACTACCAAATGAGAACGTCTTCGCTGAGTCATGGAGGTAAACGTTTTGAAATATACTGCATTTGGATTGTAGCTAATGTAAAATCAGACATGATTGAGTCGTATTTAATTTACTTCCATGATATGACCGTTTAATCAAATGCATCCAACACAACGCATTGGACATGGTTATTATGTTTATGTTGAGATTTCTTTCTACAATGACAGGATCGATGCTACACAGTCACAATTTATTACCATTTAGTTTGCCTATGAGTAGATACTAACCATCTTAATAAAAACTTGTCGATATTCGTTCCAGCGCTACTTTTAGCAAACTACTTAATATGCAGAACGCAGTCCGTAGCTATTAGAGCAGATTGGTAATTGGGCAATTTAGATGTAAATGTTTAACATCACTGGGATTTAAACACCCGTGCGCGCATTATATTAGTTCGTGAGTTGCGAAGACCGTTATTATTACATAGTAAGAGGACTAGTATTCCCATTGACGTTTCACGTCGAACTAAATATTGAAAAGCAGAGCTCATACGTCAAAGTACAGTTTGCACTGATATCACTTCAACCGGCTAATTAAATCGTGTTTTTAAATTACACTCGCAAGAAAAGCGCGGAGACAATCGAACTTGATATATGCTGCTTTTTGGCGGTACAATTTGACGTCTCTTCGATGCAAACCTGGCATTGCAATCGTGATTTGTTGAACTGATTACCGATCACATTGCGATCAATTTATTTAAAACAATGGTATTATTCCAATGAGTAATAATACAATAAAAGCTACAGGGACAGGCTCCAGATCACATATGTATATACGAGCTCGGAACTACTGTATACTTATGCTGGGATTACCGCCTTGGAACGGTTACAAGTCAAGTCAAGTCAATATTTTTTAATTGTCGGATTCCATATAACATTTGAAACATAAGCGAAACGAGTGCGAAACGGAAGTTAAATTGTGTGTTATGTATGTTTTATATTCCATTATTTTCCATTCCAGAATGGACTCAGACACCCAAAATAGAGGTTTAAAAGAAAAGAACCTTTTTATAAACCCAGATCGAAGTTTGCAGTCATGGAAAGAAAGAAATCATTTATACTGCTTTTGTCAAAACGGAACCGCGAACTGTTCGTCCACTCAGTATTACACGTGTTCATTTCCGAACAACATAACGCCATTAAAATGTCATGTTTCTCAAGGATTCAGAAAGAAACGAGGAACAGATACTCACATGAAAGAGTTGCGGCGACTTTTTGATTTGATGAACTCTGTCGACCCACCTCTGCACTATTTGTACAAGGTATGCATCTGAACATGCAAGTCATTCATATGATAATGTAAATAAGAATTTACTTACAACTTATATAAGCAGAATACTCTAATGATTTAAATATTTGACATACAGTGTATATTATTCGGATTATTTTTTTATATATATATATATATATATATATTGTACGCAGTACATTTGTGATCATGGCAATTTTGTATTTTTGTATTTTCATATCTAAAGCGTCAAGCAGAGGCTGCGAGCATAACCGCAGAAGATGCGCTTGAAGCCTGCACGGGCTTGATAAACGGAAGTTTAGCGGTGCAGCATTATTCAGATTTGTCGGCGTCTGAAAATTCCGAACAAGTGATAAATAACTGTGCGTATGATGTTGAGGTATGTAATTTAAACCATCGTTCGCTCCGGATAAATAATTACAGTTAAACTGAATTGATATACCCCTTACGGATGACTGCTTCTCCGTTGATGTGTAGTTGTTTATTACCGTAATCAAAATTTGAAGTGCAGTCTTTTTTACAATTGACTTAAAGAGTTGTGTTGTAGTGTTGTAAATGTTATGTTAAGGTTGGTGGAACGTTAGTTTGGGCAAGCGCACATGTGGAGTCGTATAACGACGTGGTAAAGAATATGATTGACTTACAACCGGAATATGCTGCTAACAACACTGAGAGGATAGACGTTTTTCTGGCAAATACTTGCCCATCTAACTGCACAGGAAACGGAAATTGCACACTCGTTGATACTAGTGGGGAAGGTATATATTCAATAGTCTTTCCATCGCTTGTTCTTGTTCCTGTCGGAAAGATGATAGCGCTGGTATGCTATTAAACGGATATGCCGTAAGGCCCGAAGTGTATGCTACATATCCTATATTATACCAAACATGTTATTTAACCATTTAATACATATAAGCGCTTTTAGTGTGTGTTTCATATGATTCCGGGAACAATTATTCGACACCAATCGTTTAGCTGGAGAGTTTCAACAGTTTCTGTACAGTTTCATGACGTAAGCAGTCCAGAAAATATATTTGGATATGTCCGAACCGGCCAAAAACATTTTATGGACCTCTGACGTCATACGACTGGATTGTTAAACAGTGATTTACTGACCGACATTATACGACACACGCACACACACACACACACACACACACGCACACACGCACACGCAAAAATCGTATTTGTATATATTTCTGCATTCATTAAATAACATAATCTGCCTTTACTTATCTCATAGATTAACGATCAATACTTACTGTGAAAGTGAATTACTCGTACAAGAAATTATCTTCTAATAAGGTTATAATTTCATTGAAGAAGTAACCATTCCCTCATACGTATAACTGAAGCAAACGAAATACATGTAGCACAAGCCGTAATGTAACGTTGTCGTTTTATTTTGTGGCGTTTTTGCAGGCGTGTGCGTTTGCGATACATTTTACCATGGAGCTGATTGTTCGATCGATGAAAGGGATCCGTTGATAATAGACGACATTGAAACTGGGGGTGAATGCGACACTGCTGAAAGGTCTGATGACTGTCAATGTTTTGCAATAAGGAGTGGTGCCATTCTGCGTTCCATTCAATGTACCGTAAAGACATTCAAGGTAAGACAAAAATGCCATACAGTAGTTTTCCGTAATCTTTTATTTATTTCTTATTGATGGAAGAACGATTTTCTTCGTTTTCATTCCGACCAGAAATGCACGCCAAAAAAGGCTTTTTATAAAGAATCATCGCACACTTTCCTTGTCGTAACAAAGGGTATGCACTATTTTTAACAACGGTGGTTTCTTAAGAAAGTGAATTCAAGAAACACAGCTTGTGAAAAGACTTGGTGAAATGTAACTTTCTATGTATGATCTACCGAATATGTGCAAGTGGCAGTGAGCTTAAATCAGGAGGTTGCACCCATTTTTTTTTATTTCAGATATCTATAAATGGGGAAGAAGAAATGGTTTCTGAATTTCGTTCAAATGGTTCATACGAAGATATATTCACTGGGGTCTGTTGCTCCGATCTTGTAAGTGACCACGTGTTCGCCTTTTTCTGCCACACCACTGATCGGTTTTCGTGTACGGTTTAATGTTGAGTAATTTAAACCTTTATTCAAGTTTAGCATATCTTGAGAAAAAACAATGAAACAATATTCACTATAACCTTACATAATCTGAGAATTGGATAAAACATGTTTTGTTATTTTTTTATTCAGAACAAGTTTGATGTCGATGCCTTTGCAGTTAAGTACGAGGTTTCAGCAAGTAACGACGGCATTAATTATGGAAATATAAAAACAGTCTTTGTATTTGATTCGACATGCCAAAGTACTGTTTACGACGGAAACACAAACGGAACTGTCGTTTTAAATACCGTAAGTAAACTGTTAAAACGCGCTTGTAACCAGTTAGTCTGGATTCCAAGGCTGAAAATGTGAAAAATAAGTTAATTTACTGCACCCATCTCATAAACAAACCATTTTTTATATCATATTGTAGGTTAAAGCCTGTAGACTATGAATAGTGAGCTTGGCCACTAGGCAGCTTATGCGAAAGGGAAATTACTAAGATGGCGCGCATGATAACCGCCATAAATTGCCATTTCATGTTCGAATGTGGCTTTTATCATTAAATAACTATGAGTAAATATTTGCATAGATATTACATCTCTCATAATGAACTTATAATAATCAAACTGAGATATAACATTAAGCGCTTAAAGTTTAACGTCAAGGTCAAAATATGCAAGATCCCCGAAATATGATTTATCATGTTTTCTTTTCTTCTATTTCAATCTATTAACGGACAGCTTACGATTCACTACCGATGCAACTTTGTATTATGCTATCATATATCAATACTGTGATATGGAAAGAACGGCGTTAAATTTTAAATAACACCTTACAAAGGTATTTGTTACAATTTCAGACAAGCGGATGCTTTATCGACAACACGTGTTATTTCGATGGTGAAGTATCTCAGTTTAATACTTGTCTGGGTTGCAACGCCTCTGTCAATGCTACAGGCTGGTCTGAAGGTAAAACAAAGGATTAATGAGATCTTACTTTTAATTGAGTTTACAACGGGTAATAATTGAATGAGATTAATCAGAAAGTAAGGCAAATCAATGAGTTACAAATGAGATAGCCATGTTGACAACCATTAATGGTATGATTCCTGATGTCGTTCCTTTCAAATGGCGGATATTCTGGTCGAAAAAATGGATAGCCGAACACGACGCTGTTAACTCTTTTGAATGTTTGCCTTTTCACCCTGACAATTCGATCAGGCGACAAAGTGAAAGCAAAATGGAGCAACACAAATGAATATTATTTTAATTTGTCAATTTTTGTTGACGGGTTTAAAGTCACTTCATGTCGCCTTTCAACCTTTCAGCCCGCGAACCCAAATTTCGCCTTTTTAGCACCCGAATATTCAGCCACCAATAAAAAACTGGTCAAAGTGGTGATATGTCATGTTTCACCCTGAAGAGTCCCAAACTCGTCTTCATTGTCGCGTTTAAAGGAAAGCAAAAACGATTAGGTAACAACTTGTAGCTCTTTCACCAGGCGACAAATGTGATGCAAACAGTAGTTGTGTTTTCGACCCCAGTTGTTGTCGCATTTATGCCACTAGGCCCTACAGCTTTATACGCAACATTTCACTTTTAAGCTTTCGTCTACCCTTATCCCCTCGGCTCCATGCATTTAGAGAAAATAGTCTATTGGACTATTACATTATTTGATTAAGTATTTTTATTATTATTATTCTTATTATCGTTATTATTATTATTATTATTATTATTATTATTATTATTATTATTATTATTTATTTTTTAGCCCCTTGTACGACGACGACAGCCAGTACCACAACTACAACAAATCCTACCACAACTGTAGAACCTACGACAACAACTGAAGAACCTACGACAACTACTACAGAGCCTACGACAACAATTGCAGAACCTACGACAATTACTGCAAAGCCTGCGACAACTACTGAAGAACCTACGATAACTACTGCAGATTCCACGACAACTACTGCAGAACCTAAGATAACAACTGCAGAGCCTACGACAATTACAACAGAGCCTCCGACAACCACTGCAGAACCTACGATAACTACTGCAGAGCCTAAGACAACTACAACAGATCCTACGACAACTACTGCAGAGCCTATGACAACTACTACAGAGCCTACGACAACTACTTCAGAGCCTACGACAACAACTGCAGAACCTACGACAGCTAATGCAGAGCCTTCGACAACTACTGCAGAGCCTACGACAACTACTGCAGAGCCTACGACAACTACTACAGAGCCTGCGACAACTTCTGAAGAACCTACGACAACTACTGCAGAACCTACAACAACTACTACAGAGCCTACGACAACTACTGAAGAACCTACGACAACTACTGCAGATCCTACGACAACTACTACAGAGCCTTCGACTACTACTGCAGAACCTACGATAACTACTGCGGAACCTACGACACCTACTGCAGAACCTACGACAACTACTTCAGAGCCTTCGACAACTACTGCGGAATCTACGACAATTACTGCAGAGCCTACGACAGCTACTACAGAGCCTACGACAACTACTGCAGAACCTATGACAACTAATGCGGAACCTACGACAAATACTGCGGAACCTACGACAATCTCTGCAGAACCTACGACAACTAGTGAAGTGCCTATGACATCTATTGCAGAATCTACGACAACTTCTACAGAGCCTACGACAACTACCGCGGAACCTGCGGCAACTACTGCAGAACCTACAACAACTACTGAAGAGCATAGGACAACTAAAGATACTAACTAACCCGTCTTTTGAATGTTATAGATTATGTAAATTTGAAAATACAAAATATACATTCAATGTATCTGATGTACAAATACGCTTGTTAATTCATCGAGTAATTGGTAATTATATTTCGATGCTTGGTGAGGCCATGAAGTTTTGCTATTATTTGAAAAGATATTCTTTGCTGACTTTTGTTATGTAAATTAAATGACGTAAAAGTAATAACAGATACAGTTATTGCAGTTTGTACTTTTTGTTCTATATTTTAACTGAAATCGGACGTTAATTGGTTCATTTTGAGAAAATTATTTATGTTGAATTTTAGATAAGTATTTGGTTACATTACATCAGTCTCAAATTTTTTAATGATATGTACCCGGGAATTAGTATCAAAGACTATTTTGGAGCAATTGTACTTAAATACAGCACTTTCTCGACATTCAACCGAGGAAAATGTATAGTCCTTTCATTATACACTATCAATACAATGTTTTACATATTTTTAAATATCATAATATATTTACCAACATATGTATCAACCGGGAAGTCACCTAAAGTTAATTTTACGATAGCTTTACCGGAAACCACTACGCAACCGCCTACAATGAACTACTGCTATTTACCGTTACCGTCACTCTAAGTTTCAAAGATAGTGTTTACCTTCGATGGTTGTCACACCGTGAAATAATACCATCAGCAACATACGATAGTTTTATCTAAAAGTCCTGGCTTAGTAGGAGCTAATAGCATAGTTTTACCTAGATTGCAAGCCGAAATTGAAACTAGGTCAAAAGTGTAAGTTAACACAGTTTTAATAAACAAAATGTTTTAAAGGGACAAGCATTTTATGGTTTGTTAAATGCGCTTTTTACGGATGGTTTACATAACCAAGTAAAGTGTAGGAAATCATAAGGAGTGTACCAGCGTTGTTACGCTCTCCTCTACAACAAGGTTATTTATACTTTGAGTGTATTTTTCTGCAATTTCGGTAAAGTGTAAAATTACTACTCGTATAACATATGTTTTTGTCACATGCATTACCGGAAAAAAAACTCATTTCTGGTCAAAAAATAAAAGCGATTCTAGTCAATTAGTATTTGAACATACTTCAATAGGATCATAACCATGTTACAAAACCAAAGCAAACAATACACTTTGTCAGTAAACAAGTCAAAAGGTGATGACCAAACACTCCGACATTCTCTGTCAATAAGGCATGTTGAAAAATTGATTATTCTCTTTGCATAAAGCACATACACGAGGTTAAATCACTTAAATTTAAACGCCAAAATTCGATATTCTATCAAACATAAGAACAAAAGAAAAACTCAGCAGGTTTCTTAAAGAATTAATAAACAATTTGAAACAAGCGTTTTCAAATTTAATGTTCCTCTTGTTTTTCAGCTCTTGTTTTTCAGTGATAAATGGCCTATAAAATCAGTCAATATTATAGGCTCTTTACTTTACCTTTTCTACACATTGATTTAATTTTGTGGAATCATCAACATCTTTTGCTAAACACATAACGTTGTGACAACGTTGAAACAAATGTGATGACCGTTAAAAAGGAGTTCCATATGGGTACGTGTTTTATCTTTGCCCGTGGGCAAGATAAGAATTTCTAGCATGTGTAAATTTTTGGGTCTATTTATCTGAGGTGGGAGAAAAAGGTTGCTTAGGAAGTTCAAGGTTGCCAAGAAAAAATAGCATCCATATAAAGGAAAATAGGATTGCTGGGTAAGCAAGCTACTGCCATTTACCTAAAATGTTAATAATGTTGCCAAGGATTTTAAGTTGCTATGGAGGATGAAGGTTGCTTAAGAAAATGATGGTTGATTTGGAAATAAGGTGATTTGAAGAAAGTTAGTAATGGACCACTTAACAAAACTACGTTATCAATATTTCAGCTTTGGGCACTGCAGTTTTTGAGAAATCGTTTCGAATATTTTCTTTATATAAGTCTGTGTTAAACAAGTGACCCCTAGAAGAGGGCCAACATTGACCGTTGGAGTATGATTTGAACAAATAGGGAACCATTAGGCAGTGCATATGCCCATTAACTTGGCTCGATACCACGGAGTTTCGGAGAAAAATCCTACGTAAAACTAATCACGCCAAATGACGGTCATTTTTTTTAACAGACTTAATCTTTTGAATGAATTTGATAAAGAGTCACACAAGGAAAACTTCTGTGATTTATGTTTTTTTAATCAGGAGAGCGGAGTCGGACTTTTCATAAAGGCATAAAGTTAAAAGTAGCCCCGCCCCCTAGCAGCCATGTTTTACGAATTAACATGACTTGGTGGAGTTTGGAAGAGTGATACCAAACGACGTTTCAGTGACTTTATTTTTAAATTGGTTTCTGGGTGAAGTTTTCAATATAGCCATAAAATGTAACAAGCAGCTCTTAGCAGCCTTAGCAGCCCAAAATGACCCAACCAAATAACAAACCTGTAAAGTTTGTTTGAAAGTGGACCAGTGTTGAAGGAGGAAATGCTGAAGACGGACGGGCGGAGGTTGACGGAAAGTGGATCCATCACAATACCTCAATCTTGAGTAATTCGTGTTCATGTGAGCTAAACAATACAGCGCAATTAGCGTTTTCATTAAATTTATATCGTCTCTAAATGTTGTCCAACTTTTGAGCATCGGGCGTGGTGATACAGTCTGAAAACGACTAGTTGTGCTCAGCTATTAGTGGCCGTATTAAAAATGTTTCTTTGTAAAACTTTGAAGCTTAATGAAAAAGCTTTTATTCTAAATTTAATTTAAACTTTCGCCTACATCGCTAGTTTCTGTAGTTTTTTCGTATCAATATTTATGACAACTGATAATGTGTTTACACCAAAAATATGAAAATAAGCAAGGTAAATAGAAGATTAAAAAATCGCTAAGAAGCTTTATGAATACGGCTTCAGAATGTATTGATTGAAACATTGAGCCAGGTTTTCGTCTGTCTTAACAAGCTGTTGCTGTCCATTGGGAGACACTTTCTAGCTGCAAGTGCCCAATAAAGTGTCTCAATGAAAAACACTGGTCCTTGTTGCATATTAGGATCTCCATTATCTTTCTTTCACTGGTAAATTTGGATAGCAAATGAAACTTGCATTTGTTTTGTTTCTTATTTTTAGAATTTCAGTTTGCCCCTTCCGTCCTGTTTATAATTTAAAATAATGACATTGTCTTCGAACTGTTTTTATGTATATTTTTTTCCTTTGCTTACATAATGTTATCAACTGATAGGTAAAATAGAACTGTAATTTTGCTAGCTTAAACATTTCCATTACAATGGTTAAAACACAAAAGTCACCTCAAACGTAATGTCCATATGGCTAAAAACCTTGGCCATTTTTAACAAGATGTGCCATTATGGACAGAAGGCAAACCAGTGCCAATTATTAACCCTCAAAGTATTTTGAGAAGACATGCCAGTTAGAAAAATGCCACATAGGTTTGACTTCAAGTTAGAATCAAAGTTAAACGCTTAAAGAAAATCACCCCCAAAAAATAACAGTTTCCATGCAATGGAATTCTCTACTTTCATTTGGTTTAAACATATTTTATTGAGCAAAATTAATCAACATTTCAATACGAAAACATAATCAAATTTCAGGATTGGAACGGTAGAAATAAACTAATAGAGTTCCTTTCCCTGTTATGATAAATTACAATTGGCATTTGAGACAGATATAAGTAATAAAGTAATAATTATAGTAATATACAAGCTCATATTAAATCATGTTTTAAATACAGGTGATTGGATGAGTGATTTTAAATGCAATTACCTATATTAAAGAAAGAAAAATACTATAAATTAATCAACTGCTTTAAAGATGAAAAATTAGTATGAGAAATGAAGGAAGATGAAAAAGAAAGAGAGGCAAAGTAAATGATGTGTGTGTTGGTGGTTTTCGTCGGTCACTGGCTTTCAATTCCTTTTGACAAATAAAAAAACGATGAACTGCATCAAACAGAGTACAATTTTGCTCTTCAGTCAGTGTGTCATCACACGTAGTAAAGAACGGAGGGTTACCTCAGTCAGAAATTGAACAGTATTAAACATATTTTGCCTTTTTTCAATAAATAGAGGACAAATAAAGAGATGGTTTATGTAATCTCCTGTCTTCCACACCTATAAAATGGTGAGAGAACAATATTTCTAACATAGAGATGGTGATTCAGGGAACTGCAATCGTTGCGTAGGCAAGTGTGCAGAACCTGAAGCCGACGTTTCCCGTAATAAAAAAGTCTTATGGTTTTGGGCTTATCAGAATAGAGGTATGATTTAAAACCAGCGATATAATTTACAGTCTTTGTTGGAAGAAAACTCCATGCATATATTGTAGAAGGAAGGAATGAATTCATATACTAAGATGTTCGGGTTCGGAAACTAGTTACATTGGATGAATTTCTAAGTGTTCTGGGTCTTTCGCATAGACTGCTAGTGCACAAACGTATATCTTTCCCTAATGCCAACTTCCCAATGTGTAACAATGTATAAAACTATAATACAAGGTGGTGTGACATTCTGAACATGATAAACCCATTACAATTAGTTAAGTGTTTTTTAAATTGCAAACGCACAGTTCATGTTAAAGGTACTACTATGACGATTCGATTTATGCTTTACCTGTATAGATAATACTAATATGCTAACACAACCTGCATACATCAGATTAGAGTGTGTTTTGCATAAAATATGTGAATTTAAATAATATTTAAATAATATATATATTCGCTCGGCTGCAGAATGCAGTTTTTATTTACCTTTTTATCAACATTGCATTTTGCTGCATCGTTTTATCTTTAAAATGGAAACAGAAGATGAGTTTGGTGTGGCCTAAATTTATTTCAATGTTCTCGTTTACCGTTGAAGAATCCTTCAGAAATGGCTAAAGTTGATGCCATAGGTTGGTTTTAAACAGGAAGTGATGAATGTATGTTATATAGTGCGTTAATAGCTATATTGTCAATCTGTGTTATTATGGCGTTTGCAAGCTTGACACTGGCTTTCATTTTCCCTACACTACTTAAAGGTTTGTTTTAAATTCATTATTATTATTATTATTATTATTATTATTATTATTATTATTATTATTATACTGCTACTACTACTACTACTACTGCTACTACTTCTACTACTACTACTACTACTAATTATTATTATTATTATTATCATTATTATTATTATTATTATTATTATTATTATTATTATTATTATTATTATTATCATTATTATTATTATTGTTATAATTATTATTATTATTTGTCGATTGCCGATAAGAAGGCGGCGACTCTATTTTTATTCATTTTTCATTTTCCTTATGGTAGGAAACGTTGTTATTCGGATGAGTACGATACACTACTTTTAATCGCCTCGAAAATATAAACGGTTGTATTTGTTTAGAACAAATATTTGTTTATGTTACATTTTGTAATGCTTTATATCGGATTATGCTTTTTTTGTCTGTAATATTGGTTATTTCTAATAGTTTAATAAAAATTACTGGTCCTTGGTAAAAAAAGCAGAATACATATACACACATGTAAATATAGTATAACAGATAAGATTGGCGAATACATAGGTAACATAAGCACAGAAGGTTTTGGAACACGCAGATAACATATTCTGAGTATTTGTTTCAAGTCAGTACTTTATTTATGTAATTTCAATATTAATTGAATACCTCTAAATTGAAACACATGCACAATTTTCAGGCAACATTGATGTCATGCATCAATTTTCTCTTGTTATTATAAGTTAAATAAAGTAATTGCGTAAGTGCCCGCGTATAAGCTAGGACAAATAATTAATCCCAGGTATATGATACTATCTTTGTAAATGTTCCTCATACTACGTTTTACATGGGTACTGTAGATTTTTGACCATTGGTTACCGTCCGAAATGGAATTTATTGAATAAGTGGAACCAAACAGTCGCAAAACTTAATATTTGAAATTATGCTGAAAAAACATCATCTTGACGAACATATAAAGAGATGCGATTGAATTCGAAATGCTTTTTCTTTAAATATTCACTTAAAGTTCCAGTATGTTTAAGTTATGAACACTTACCTTTTTGAATTTATATCCAGATTACTTCTCTCAACCTTTTTGACATTGTTAACCCCAGTTTAATAAACAAATCCATTTATCGTTAACATGCCACAACACCGATGCAAGATGAGAAATAAACGTATGACTTGACGCGATGCTATACTACACATGTGTAATGTTCGTGATGGCTATATTATATAGCTGGCCGCGTAATTAGATTGTTTTGAGATTTTAAAAACTATTATTTTATATAGATTAAAGAAAAAACAGTTAGTTTAGATTCTATTGCAATTTGTTTGAGGTTAACGGTATTGTACTCAACAATGACGACGGGACTAAAACTGTCATTAACAAAAGGCATAAACAATGTGTGTATACCACGTGATAAACTACGTCATAAATGCTACGTCAGAAGGCAATATTTTGCTTCGAATGAAGGCTTAAAACAAAAATAACTTCACTAATTCTTCACCATTTGCGATGAAACATAGCGCAGTCTACGCCTCTTAAGGAGCCCCGCCTTCGGTATTTTACCGTTTGATTGAGAGTTTAGTTTCTTCAAACACTTCGACAAACCTTTTCACAATAAGCACTGACGGAGCACTGGCAAAACATTATTTTGGAAACAGGTTTGTCGATGTGTTTGATAAAACTATTTACTTTATCAAACTTCGGTAAAACAACGTAGGCGGGGCTCTTTAAGCCGCAAAGACTGCCCTTCGTTTCATTTAAAATGGTAAAGTAAAAGAAAAGTTATCTTTGATTTAAGTCTTTATTTTAAGCAAAATATTGCCTTCCGACGTAGCATATATGACGTCATTTATCACGTGGTATACACACACTGTTTAACATATGTGTTTTTTCTAAACAAGATATTGTTTTTATTATATACCCATCATATATCCACACGCAATACATATCGCAAAATACGGTAGTCCATATTCCACTCCAATGCCAAATGGCAAAGCGTTTTCCACTCTTGTGACGTCACGTTATAACAAGTATCGTTGTGCGATGTTAAAATAATTCATAATAGGTTTAAATAATTCATCAAGTCTTGTGTTATTTAGTGCTATGAAAACAACATTTGCAATGTCTCCATATTTATGTTTAGTTGACAATGTAAAACACAGACATGCTTTAAGCAAACTAAGACTTTCATCACACAGACTCAGGATCGAGGACGGACGTTACCGAAATATACCAAGAAATGAGAGGAAATGTGAACTCTGTACCTCTAATGACATTGAGGACGAATACCACTTTGTGTTAATATGTGACAAATATGTACACTTACGGGAACAATATATACCGCGCTTTTATTTTAATAGACCAAGTGTGTATAAACTTGTGCAACTATTGTTCACTACCAAGAAGACTTTGCTACACAGATTAGCGATATTTATTCTTAAAGCAAATGAACATAGAGATGCTTATTTAAACGTTCCGGGATAAGAAATTTACTCTCATGAAAATTATGTTAAAATATGTACTCTAATATTTGCTCAATTGCTTTTTGTTTACTCCATTTATGTTATCATATGTGTTGTATGTGCATGCATTACTAAATATTCCTAATGTTTATGATCATAAGTTGTATATGCTTGTATCTAAATAAATATTCTGTTCTGTTCTGTTCTGGTTAAAATGACGTCATAAAACAAAATAGTGCGTCGTTAAAATGACATTTATTATGAAAACATGTGGCTTTTAAGTGATCTAACAAGTAATGTTTATAATAAAAGGGTTATTAGTACTGCGTTTTGATCCGGAATGTCTTATTCGACTCTCGGGGATTTTTGTTGCAGATTTTGATTTCACTCGAGTCGAATACAACCTCCCGGATCAAAACGCAGTACTTATAACCCTATTGTATTGCTGCTAGGCTTGCCCCTATAGTTTCCATCGTATATAACCTGTAAAATGAGCCAGAAAATCCGTTATAGTATCTATGTAAACGCACCATGGGCACCTACCAAATTGTATCATGGGATTAAAAATGCCTAGAAATGAGCTTGATTGCATTTAAAAAAGAAGACAGAAACGATAAATGAATGAAATAAAGCTTAACTACGAAATAATAAAAATATGTAGAGAATAATTGTTTGTATCTGTGTAAGATCTTTATATATTTCAGCGAGTGAGCGTGAAATATTTACCTTTGATGTTCACGAGGTGAAATATATTGCAATCCTACACTGAAACAAACAACTTTACTTTTTAATATATACCTAAAAGGATTTAAAATGTAAAATTGATTGCAGTTTTTCAGAAAAGCCAAATTGTTTGTGAACGGAACGTCATTTCGTAAATGACCTCATTGAATCTATATTATCAGCCCCGAGCACGCTGGTGTTTGTTTTGAAATTGAGATCGGAATCATATTTCAAAACAGTGAAAAATATTTCACTGTTTGAAAAGGTGAAATGTCATTTTCATTACAATGATACATCTTTGGAATTCAGGAGAAAGCTTATATATATACTAAAAACTCTCATGGACGAGTTTAATAAAATCCTGTATTAAATGACAACTCGTGTCAGATCTTTTTTACCACAAGCTTAAAAAGTGTTTTTTTGCGAAAATATTACAAGTTAAGTTCCAATTTCTGAACCCGTTGTCTGACAGCCAAAGTACTCCGAGAGGAATGTCATCGATGCGTCATAGAAATAGTTCCAAATTAAAATGACAAAAATAGCAAGCAGTCATGAAGTTTTAATTCTAATAAAGCCCTTAACAATATACAGAGATGAAAATGTGTGGTAAAATATCTAGCAACGAATAACGAACAATTTAAAACACACACAATAAGTAAACATTTTGAGGACGTCACACTGAAAGTGCATGCATTCACGCGGTTTATGTGACCGACATAGGTCAAGTTTTACTGTGTGCACGGATTTAAAAGTTATGCGCTGTCGCTTTCCAAGAAGATTCTGCAGCGATTTCGTGTTGTAAAAGGAGTATCACAACATGCCGATGATGATGGCGAAGCGTTACTCGATACTGTCTGGATCGAGCTGTTTGCATACATATTGATGTTGTTGATGTTGAAAGTTCCACCAGGAATGATTCCAGCGAACATGTAGTTCAAGTCGCCATGGAATGTGTACCGAGAAGCGTGTGCTGCGGAATTCGCATTTGTGTTGTTTGGTAAACGACAGCTGATTAAACTGGCAAGGAAATGACATTGGTTGCATATTGCCTGTGTTTCTGAGTGCAGTGATCTGCATTTTTGGTTTGGCGGAACATTATTCTCAAAAAGTTTCTGAACAAGATGCTTTCAGGCACTATGATTGGTTTGCCGTTTGTCTTCATGGAAGTCCTTCAGCTTTGGCCTTTAGCCTCATTATTGAAGTAAGCTTGTTTTGTCCAATTGGGTGGGGTTTAAACCATTGGTCACTTGGTTTTATATTTGATTGAACTGTGTGGTTTGCAATATAAAATGGGTCAGATGGCTCGCTATTGTCAGCTGGCGTATTCCTTTAAATAGCGACAGGACATGTTTTAGGCTCTTTGCTACATGCCCACATCATGGGGCTTAACTGACCGTACATCCCTGGGATTTGCCCCTTGTCTGGTCTTAGTTTGTCTTTCTTCAAACTCTAAATATTCTTGCCCAGCATAAAATAAACACAGCTTAAGGTACCCCAGAACATACTCCTGTGCTCACCACTTCCCCGTAACCAAGTTTTATACAGTGTTATAAAACCAGAGTAAATTGATGATGCTATCAGGCGATGCTTTTCCCAGTTGCTTTGTTTCCCAAAGCTGATTGGTTTCCTCATCAGTATTGAAGTCACTTCTCTTAAGTTTATTTTCAAGGCATTCACCTGAGTTGTTTCTGTTTGGCATGAAACATCTATATGGGTTTTTAGCAAATTCAGTCTCATGAATCAAAGAATACCCATAGTTTTGATTACGTAAATATCATTCAAAGCTACCAAGGAATCCGCGGGAGTTGTGGGCTCATAGTTGGAGCCATCAGGTTTTTTGACACCGACAAAGAATTTGCACAATAGATTACAAAGCTCATGGGGGAATCTCGATGATATCACGCGTTTCATTTACTGTGTGAAGGTAGAAGGAAAGTAATTTCAAGTCATAGTAACAGTTCTTTTCTTTTTCTGTTTGACAACAAAGTCCTTCAGATCATCGTCAGTGACGCTTTGAAACCGAACAGTGCTCCAAGCGTTCGTGCAATTTACCAAACTTAGCCTGGATACGGGAATATCAACCTCAAAATCGCAGCCTTCTAATAACACTGTATATATTGCGTCATTTCAAGTGTTTTCCTGCATGGTTATTATGCCTTTACCGCGACCATAGATGTTGACATATGCGCGTACCGGTAACCTAGGAGACGCAATTTTGTTTACAAACAATGTGGAGGGATATCTAGGTTGCGTGTGATAAGTCTAGCCAATAAAATTGTCACATGTGTAAGACAAAAATATTCGTAATGGGTATAATACTTGGAAAACAAGGGTATAAAGCATGTGATAAAACATTATTTTTAATACAATTTTTAAACTTCAAAACAGAATTCGGAGCTACACACCGAGAATTAGACGTTCTTTTTGTTTAAATTTTGAATATGCTTTAAATGTGTTCCAGAGATCAAAGCGAAAGTGCGAAACGCCTATCGTCACCACAGGGGCAGGTTGCGTTGTTTTGACACACGACGCCCACACCCGTTTTTTTATAATTTTTGTAAGAATATAATGTGGTTACTGTAACTTGTGATAACTGGCATTTTTATTTTTTTTTAAATTTTTATTCTATTATCTTTGTAAAGGGTGACGACTTTGCCCTGAATTTCCATATATTTGCCGACATGACCTTTTTTAAGAGGCCATAACTTTATCAAATATTAACCAAACTCAAGAAACAGGTGAAATGGAAGGGTTTTTTTTTGCCAGTTATCACAAGTTACAGTTACCACATCATATTCTTAATTAAAAAATGATGAAAAAAAAACAACATCTTTTTATATATTTTTTTTTTAAAAAACGGCAGGGCCGTGGTGTGTCAAAACACCGCAACCTGCCCCTGTGGTCGTCACAATACATCTAATGATAAGTTAATCTGTCAATATGTGTAAGGCTATTCTTTAATAAACTTTAAATCATTTTCCATTTTATAAACTGTTATATTTTGCTTATTCTTTTTTTAGGTTGTCTTGTCGAAGATGCTGAAGATCTATATGGGTTTCCAATGCGGAAGGTTGATACTTACTACGATGGTGGCGATATAATCAGCGACGGCCTGATTCCTGACAAATGGTACAGAACAGTTCACATGGGCAAACAGTTTTTACTTCTTGACATCAACGGTGCCGCAAACTGGAATCTAACTTTCGGAATGTGTGGAACATATTATCCTATATATTTAAATGGTTTGTATTCAATGTATTTAAAGTTTTGTTTTTAATGGGTTCTCCTACATAGAAATGCAATTTCGTCCTACACGCTTACCATTTCCATGGGGCAACTGGTAAGCAATGTTTTTTTTGTTTTTTTTTAATTTTGTTTTAAGTACACCTGCTGGTCTTTTATATCATTATTCATTCAATGATCTGATATTTGCAATTATAACTAAGTAAATCTTCATCAAATTCTGTCAGCATTAGTTCATAGATATTGCCGTAAACATATTTACCCATGAGCTACGTTTTTGTTTGAGAGCTATGGTCATCATTTTGGGATTGATAGGTTCAATGGAAGCCCTTCAGTTTTAGCTATTATAAAAATCTAAGGCAAAATGTTCGAAGTCGTTTTAGTAACTGTAACATCATATACTAGTATATCTAATAATATATATTTGACAATATGACCAGGAACCAAGATCAATTTTCCTTTGTAGACCCACATCCGGATATTACAACGCTTACCAATGAGCCAGTCCAAGTTACAGCTTGTACACTAAACCTCTTCACGGCTTGTTTACCAGCTTACACCATTTATATACGGAAATGTGGAAATGACGTTGAGGAAGTGCAGTACTATCTTACAGGTTCTATTCCCTTCGGAGGGTATTGTTTTGGTACGTACCAGACTTTAATATGACCACTTGAATATCTAGCCGACGGCATTCACTTTTGAAAAATCTGCATTATATATAACTAACTATATTACATGTGATTATGATATCCACACATTGTTTAATTGTTTGAAGATAATTAATATACATTGCCGATCTTCTATCTCATAATAGTTGACAATATCAAAGAAATGTTAATATGTGTTAACCTATAGAACTGTTTTCTACTCGTTTTTTAGACGAGGGTCAGACTTTATACGGTAAGAGCTTACATATACTATATAAATACTTAATAATTAAATTAAGAATGTATTGAAATGTCACCAAGAAACATAAAACATGAATAATATCATTATTGTGGAAGTTATAATGAATAAGCCATGTGTACAAACATAATCGATACGAATTACTCTCGGTGTGATAGATTTCAAGCATATCAGTATATTCCTCTGTTCAAAAGTAAAGTAAATACATTGGATATGCATTGAGATAGATCCGGAAGACTGGCCAGCGCCCAATCTTGATGATGTCGATCTTGGACAAATCAATATCACCACTAGAGAAGTTTACACAACCGCGCGAGTGTTGTTTGGAGATCAATATACACCAACTACCCATTTTGTGTGCACGTTTAACATGAAACTCACATACTTTTACAATGTCAATTGGTAAGATAGTATTGCTTCTATTACAGGGTTTCATTAAGGAATACATACTTTCAAACCTATGTCCCCGTTGTAACCTGTTTTCATTGACCGTTGGCAAACCCCCTCGCATTTATAAATAAACTACGATTTTTTTAAGCATTCTGCTTGTTGTATCATGATGCTGTGTGTGTATCGTTGGTGTCTGTATTGCCTTGATCACTGTACCTTTTACATGATTATCAAGATTTACTGGGCTTGTCCCTAAATTATCTTATTAAAACGTGTTCCCATCGTATGTATGAACATCATAACGTAATGTCGTTCATGTTTAGGTACATTGACGGTAATTACTTGACCACCACGGGTCCTTCGACTAATTCAATGGAACTGTCATTAACTGAGACAACAATAATGAACGCAGTTGGTCCTGGGTTTATGGTAAGCATGCTCTTCGATTTGACTTTATCTGAAGCCAAACGGTTACAATTTGAATTGCCATTACCTGCGCAAACCGAAATTGCATCAATCATTCAATCATACATAAGAGTAAAAAACGACCGGACAGCCGTGAATCGATGATGATTATTCCCCTTTGTTTACATGTAAGGTATCTGTACTTTTAGATTAGATGCGGTGTTCTAGTCTCAGTACTTAAGGAAAGCCAGAAAACCGACGAAGTTCCGGGTGAAGAGTTTTTTGCGGGAGTCAAAGTAAGTTTAGATCTAAAGTTGTAATATTGGTTTAAACAAAAGGTGATGACGCACTTAAAACGGGTACCAAACCAAGGTGGAAAAATCATCAGTTAAGTTTTTACAGTTCATTTAAGTTATTACAGTTTGTTTTATTATTAAGTTATCAAGCTAATGCATACTTTGATAAAATTTACCTTTTACGTTTTTTTCTTTATTCAGGATTGTTGGGATAAGAGTGAGGTTTGTGCACGTAAACTGGTTTAAACCCCCAATAAATGTACATTTTACTGACCGTACCTAACAATCCTTGATAAACATACCTGGTTTTTTTATATAGGATATATGCACTGTGCTGTTTGTGGAGTTTTGTGCTGTTGTCTTTTATGTTCCTAGTTTGTGATTGTTTTGTTTTTGTGTTCGATGTCTTTGGCGTTTACCCAGTGCCATAAAACAGGGTTTATGTTTAAACTTTTGGCTACTGAGCTTGTTTCTGTAGTTTTTGTACATAAGTATTAACTAAACCCGAAGCAATTCTTTCTTGTGAGCATTTCAGTCGAAAAAAAATCAGAATATCTCATCTTTTGGCGTGTTTTCGCAATTTTCGCTTAACTAGAGTACATGGAAAATTACATGAAATTGCTTGCAAAATTGAGGTAGTTATAATCAATAAGTAAAATGATATTTTGAACACCATTTTTTTCAAAGTATTCTTTTTTGCCATGGCAACAATATTGAAATGTAGTATTTTACTCACATAAATCCTTATTAGGGTTTGAGCCAGGTTTTAAAATGGGTCGGATGCTGCAGTAAAGGGGCAGGGTGCTAAGGGGGAAAGGGGCACATTGTATATGGATATGAAGAATTTTAATTTATTATTATTTAAAAAAAATAGTAAAATTTATGTTAAGACTATCGACTACATTTAAAGTCATAGTATATGTTTTGATCAGAATTAAAGACATAAGTTCTTGATTATCTTAAGCATTTGATTCTATAAATGCATGAGGGTGCACACGCTACTTTCCATGGGGGGAGAAGGGTGCTACCAAAAATTACAGGGTGCAGGATCCTTGCATGACCTTTTAGCTTTAACCCTACCTTAAACACACTAAACAAACTTAGGTAAAAAACAAAATATCTGTGATGAAGCTTTACTCTATCATCTTCAATGATGAAAAGTTTTAACATGATGTTGTTTGTTTCCAAACCATCAAGATAAAGTGTTGCGGTTGTTAATTTTAAGATTCGTTATAACTACAACATAGGATGATAAAACGGTTAACTGCATTGTAACTGAAGAAATATGTTCGGTTGCACTTGCACAATTTAAACTACTGTCATCATAAATATTAAATCCCAGCAAAATAATATAATGTTTTGTCTGTTTAACTGCTTTTCATCCAGCTTGTATAGAAGCTATGGTATACGATTTTTACATATTTTTCGGCCGTTAGGCTGTATGACTTCCTGAGAAATTCGAAATAATATAAAATTAAAATTTTCATTGGTCATTATCTACTTTTGAACAAGACACCCATTTGCTAATTGTACAATTCGTCAAATGAAATAAAGGAGTATCGGAAACGAGCTCTTTAGGTCTTTGATTATTTGTAAGTTGAATAATTTTATTTCCCTACGTACAACTTTTGCCAGAAAAGTAAGACATGTAATCTTTAAAGGGTAAACGCAACGAGTAAAACGCGAAAATATAGAACAGAAATTGTTTCCGGACTTGTTTGCTTCTGGTGTAATACGGTCCTGCTTCGTTTTTCCTCCTTGCGTTGAGACCTACTTAACAAAAACGTCATTTTGGTTGGTTACCACTTTGTTGACGATAAGGAAATAGAGGGATACTGCTTACCAATTGCTGACCATATAGATAAAGAAGGAAAATCTTACTAGTGAAATGAAAGTAGTATAAAAAAATATTTTATTTTTCATTAGCTACTATTAGTTTGTTATTAATTTTATAATGATATTTTATTAAAGCTGATATGTTTTTATTTTTATAAGAACGTTTATTTGCAAGCCAAAAGCAACTGGCTTACTACATTCAATGTCAATCATTATAGTTTAAACGAATGTTCTCATAAACTCAGTTCCTGTTGGTCATATGTATTGACGCCCTACAACAAATCTAATAATACAGCACATGGTGTTTCGTTACCAATTTAAGGATGAAAACATTTATATATTAAAAAATAACACGTGTTTATTCAAACAATGCAAAACTCTGTAATGCTGTGCATGGTTATGATATTCCTTTCAAAAGCTGCACTGACTCTGGAAATTACCCAACAACAACAATTAAACCAAAAACGATCTATATTACATGTTGAACATTCGATATTTATATGAAAAACTACAGAAACAAGTCCAATAGTCGAAAGTCTAAACATAATCCCCATTTAATGACACAGGATCAACGCCAATGACATAGAAAACAAAAATAAACAAGCACAAACCAGAAACATTGAACAACAACAAAACAACTCCAAAATCAACACACTACACATATATTATATAAAACGAGGGTTGTTTATCAAGGATTGTTAGGTCCCGCTTTGGAACGGTCAGTAAAATGTAAATTTACTTGGGAGTTAAATTAGTTCGTGCACACAACCTCACTCTTATCCCAACACTCCCGAATAAAGTAAAAACGTAACTGGTAAATCTTATCAATGTATGCATTAACTTGAGGAAACTTAAAAATAAAACAAATAATAATAAACTAATAGGTAAACCCCAAGTTCTTCTATGATTAGGGATCTCAACTCTATCTGCAAACGAAGAAATACAATTCAGAGTAAGTTTTCAAAGATATGACCACAACCGGACTCTTTAAAGATGATTTTTTTTTTCAGATAATCATATGAATATAAATATACACAGGAAGAACTAAGGGTGTATTGTTTTTTACAGAATGTTATGGTATTGAGAATCAGTCTTTATAATTTATTTCACAATTACGGCTATGATATCTCAGCTTTATATTTTTCATCAGCTCAGCCGCTCGAAATGTAAGCACTGTTTGGAAGTAATTAGGCTATTCAGGAAGATTTGTTCTGCTCAATGGTGATTTATGGAAAAGTAAATTAAATGTTAAAGTACAAATACAGGTGTGGTCGATGCAATGGCATTGATATTGACATATGATCAACCCTAAAATGTAAACATGTTACCACATTAGACCTTAATGATAAATGAATGTAAATGAGAAGCAAATTAATTCGAACTAATTTATTATAAATAATATAAAAAAGATTTTTAATAAAAATATGGCACACCCTTAACATGTCATTAAATGTATTGTTGTAATTAATTTTACCGTCACAGGTGCATTATAACAGTAATGTTTCGCGCACTTTTACATAAATGCACCGATGATTGACCGATGGTGAATGTAGCTTGTGAACTTTCAACTTATTTATCATTGTTCATGTCTTACTTTTGTTATCAAGTACCTTACATGGGAGCTTTTCTTTGTTTGCATGTTGTACATAGTGCAACCAGCAGTTCAAAAACACGAAACGTAATTTATCTATAAAATAACATGACATATTTTGAAATAAATTGAAATAGTCAATAAAACTATAATAACCTAATTACTTTTTTACCATAACAAAATAGTCTTCATGATGACATCATTTGTTTATATTGAAATTGAATACAATTTTCCTTGTATTAAAAGTTTAAAACCCCGGCCGACGTACCATTATACTGTACACTTGTTAATTTGAGGGTTTCAATTGTTTAACGTATTGTTCTACAGTTGAAATGTATTTGTTCATAAAAACATTTATTCCCCTGCAGTACACAAAATGGGTATAATGGATACAACTTAAATAAACTACATTCGTGGCATATTCAATTATTTATCTGGATGTATAAAACGTATCTGGCGAACACATATACTTCATTTTAATACCTCAACGCGACATTTATAATGTATGGTATGATTAACAATAAAACAGGTACATGTACATGTAGTGTCCCAGCTGTACAGTGGCTGAGTAGTACGATTGATGTCAAAATGATTAACACTCTTGAGAAAATATATGTACAGTATTTCTTCATGTTTTAATTATACTAAAAATATAATTTTTACACAGATTACAATTGTTTTTACAAAACGCTGATTCCTGATATGTTTGAAAAATATAGATTGTACAGAATCTACATATGTACAATTACTATACATACTCATTAATGTGGGTCCATTGTTGGAAATATGTAAACAATCTTGTAAATTCAATGCAAATGAGTTGCAACAAACCTTCCAAGCTGTTTTGTCATTGGAATAAATACATTTTTTTGTGTTCTATGTTTTTTTGCGTTTACCCAGTGCCATTAAACCGGGTTTATGTTTAAACATTTTGCTACTGAGTTTGTTTCTGTAGTTTTTTCACATAATTATTAAATGCCAAAAATCACAGGTGACTGGAAATAGCACATGTAATCAAAGGGTAGTAGCTGTGAATGCTCAAACCATTTTTGTCAGGAACTCTACGATAATTGGAAAAACAAACATGAACAACTCCATTTTAAAGTCGACATTTATTGAGTTTTTATCGTATTTGTTTGCAATTAACATAAAATATCAAAACCTCGTATAAAATTTCACCAGCGAAACTTGAAACTTGATTTTCTCAATAATTACTTTGCCGATTACTTTGCTGATTTTGTACCCTTTTCTACAGGCGTCATCACAATTATTTATTTATAATTTTACAACACTACACAAACAAGCATTAAATATATATTCATTATATTGATTTGCAGTAGAGGTTAGGCATTTCAAGTGTATTTGACTTATATTGTCTGTATTATTATGTAAGAAATTATCTTTTACATATATTGATGATGAAAGATGTTAGCATATAGCTTTGTCGACCAACTTTATGTCGATTTGACGAATTAAAAAACGACATGTCAAACATTGTGTCCACTTGTTCACTTATTAACTGAATATGTCGACATACCTTTGCTCGACAAAACATGAAATTTAATGTTGACTTCATTTTTGTCAACAAAACACGTTGAAAACGCTTGATGAGGCTTATTATTGGATAAGACAATCCAAGCCCGGGAACGGATACGAAAGTGGAACGAGTGGACAACAACTCGCGAGGCGTCCAATAAATTTCGGTGTTAACATATTGTTCGCCTAAGACGCCGTATTTGTGCATATAAATGCACACAAATGGCAATGGTTCAATTGCGTGTTTCTACTTTTATTAATAGATTGAAGAAAGAACAATACATTTACCAAAAGGAGGAAGTGGAGAAATTGTCTTGAAAACAACGATTCCAGTGGCTTGTCAATATTTGGAGAGACTACCTATTCATGATCAGTGTCAATTGACATTAGAGGTATGGCTCAATGTTTACACGAATTAATTAAATTATTTTTGAAAGATTTATTTGACTACAATGTACAATGAAATAATGATATCAAGATTCCATTATGGAACCTATTCTAACAATGGCGATATTTTGATAGATGCGATATAAGGGTTGTGTTATAGAGTCATGTGTCTCGTGTTCAGTGTTTGTCTTGTGTTTCTCGTTTTATGTTTGTTTTGTCTGGATCATTGTGACTTTGGTTAAACCTTAGGAAACTTGGATTGTCCCTGCAATTTCAAGTGTTTTATTCCATAAATGAAACATACAGGGACAAGCCCAGTTGTCAAAATGAAAGTATAACCCTGCCTAGAGGCACAAAGTAAGGACCCAAACTACACTGAATGAGGGACACAAACGTACAAACACCACACATAGACCACACATGCAGCAAAATAGCTTGACCTATACATGCTGGGATTAACGCCTTGGTGTTTACACATAGTTTATGTCACAACCTGACACTTGAACTACAGTTTCAAATATAACAAAACTAAATATTAAGCCTTGTCGGAACCAGCATCAATTTGTGGACATTGATTGAAGTGACATTTACACTTATAAATTTTAATAAGAGGTCATGTCGAAACCTAATTTCGACTGTATTTTCAATACAACAGTACCGTTACATATACTCTATACATCTGGAAGTTTCAAACAAACAGTTGCTTCTTTTGAATTTGAGACCTTCATATCAGGGATGCCTGTCAGAGGGTTTCAACAGAACAACACAGTATTAGATGTTACATCTATAAATGGTGTCCTGAGACCATAGTTCAATTTTTCGATGCTGTGCCTGTCCATGAAGTTTAAATTGTATCATGACATTGTTTCGGATATTAATTAAGTTGTTAGCTGTAATAATAATTGAATGGTTTGACAGATGGGTAAAATGAAAATACCTGAATGCACCGGATACGTACAGGGCACCACGGACTGCAGCAATTTTCTAACAGTAAGTTTCCTAGCTATTTACTAAATAGTTTTCATCGAAACTTATACGTTACTTTCTAACATTTTCGCTTGTATGTTTTCAAATAATTTTCGAAGGAAATATGTTTATTTGGATCTCGTGATTAGTACTGTATTAACTTTCATATCATTTTTTTAAGTTGGACATTTAAAAAGATGATTTTAATCGGGCATTTTCCAAACAAAAAACAACAATGCGACAAATTCGAAAAAAATCAAACGTTTTAAAAAAGATACAATAGAATCCTCTAATTTAAACATGAAATTGTTTGGTGGAGCCAAATGCAACATAGATGGTAATAGAATAATGCGTGTTGTACAAAATCAATTACTCTTGACCATCTTTTACCAAATTGATTCTCATGATATATAGATGAGTTATTACAATATTTTGTGATTTTCAAGTTTAATTGGCAAACCGGTGTTTTTGCCTACTGTCATTTACAAATGGAATAAATAATTATATGGCCAGACAAAAACGTAAATACACAATAATAAAAATGTTATAACATTTAGTTTTAATATTTATGAAACACGAGCATAAGCAAAGTAGTGTTTAGTTTAATACATCTAAACATATTATAGCTATTTACAGTCGAGCCCCGTTGGCTCGAACTCCCGGGGACGGGCAAAAATACATCGAGCCTCGGGAAATTCAAGCCAAGCGGGATTGTTTACCTTCAGTACAAAGAAATAGGTCCTTTACATCTAGTTCGAGCCAACGAGGAAATCGAGTCAAGCCAGTTCGAGCCAACGGGGCTCGACTGTAATTGCTATAAAATGTTATGTATAACATATTATAGTAAACCAAGATTAGAAAGCAGCTAATGCATGGAGATTTTCCTCTCGAAACTTCGGAAATAAATCTGGCAATACTGTAAAAAGCCTTTGCATGGTAATATGGTCAACATTTATAACTGTAATTTGATTCCTATAGTTCTTCTCTTGATAAACCAATATACTTGATGAAAAAAAACAAGGAAAAGAATTGAAATCGGAAATTGGTCGATGGCATTAATTATGTATTTATACCCATTTGAAGATCATTGCCTACTTGATATGTTAGAAAGTGGCGCTTCTTTTGCTTGGAACAAAAGGCAATGTGTATTCAGTGCAAGATCTGAATATAATTTCCATACTGTTAAACATAAATCTGCTTATGGTTATCTTCATATAATGGTAAAGTTATTATTCATAAGAAGCAATCCCAGGCTATGTCTTCAAATATGTTTCTTACGATATAACTCAAATCAATATTCACCAATACTGTAAAACGTTATGGAGCGAAAACCATTATTTAAAGTTTATAACAGCAGCCTTGACCGTGATGCTATTGACCTCAAAAACACGCTTAAGCAACGAACGTCTGCACAAGTCATAAGTTACCAACAAGCCAAGTTTTTATAACTACAGTATCCATTAATTTAACCATTAGTTAGTCCATGTTACTTAAACTCCAACTAGCTTTTAATGATACCTGGGAGTTGAAGACAACTTCAAAGCTAAACTCAGCAGTCCCATGTCTTGTATTTGAAATAGTTGTAAAGTATCCTTTATTAAAACTTATATTGTGTTAGACCCAAACTGTAAAGTAAAAGCTACGCGGCCGCAAAATCCTCAGTAAAAAGCGCCTTCATATCGCTCATATTTTTTATCTGTACACAAATCAATGTTTTTGTTTGTTTGTTTTGATCATTAAAGTCAAATGAGCTAAACATGATTATGCAATAAAATTAAACAGAACGTGTTTGCATCAACCAATAGTTTGAACATTTAATATGTTAAAATACGACTAAAACATTAATACCGATAAATTTACTTTCACAACCTTTTATCTGGGAAAAAAATCACGATAATTTCTTCCAACTTAAATGGAAGAAGACAAATCTGATATCAGTTCTAAAAAGCGCAGGAAATGATTTTGATGTGAGATGTTCATCTAAAAATAAGTGGCAAAATTACAGGTAGGGTTTTTCTGTTGATTTTGACCGCAAAAACAACAGTATGCGATTGGAAATAATCTGACACTCATCGTCTAAATACTTATGTGAAAAACTACAGAAACAAGCTCAGTAGCCAAAAGTTTAAATATAAACCCGGTTTAATGGCACTGAGTAAACGCATGACAAAATAAGACTCACACGCTGACAAAATAAATATATTTATTTATATCATATGACGACATATTCTTTATTTCTACAGCCATTGAATCGACATGTTCTTTACTTTATTTCAACAGTCGCTGACTGCAAATGGAATCTTTGAACCAGCAGAGATACGGTTCCCAATTGTAACTTTGGACATTAATTACAACGACAACAGCGTGTTTGACATCGATCTCAGATTTGGGGCACACACAAGTGCGTTATGGCATAATTATGTTCTTCCGAGTGTCCGGGTAAGATTTGTTAGTCTTTCACGTAATTCTTATATTTTTTAACATGATTATAAACAACAAACATGCATTAAATAGGAACATGAAAAAGTTATAAATTCGTATATAACTTAAATAGCCTAAAGTGTAAAAATATTTCTTGTAGTTATGACATATATTTGTCATATTGACCATACAGCTGCATTTGGATATTTAAAAGTATTATGTTTATAATATATTATTTCATTTTTATTGCGCTAGGTCACTAATAATCGTATTTTGAAGTTATCAAGCCGCCCCTCCGTCTGTCCGTCCATTCTGACTCTATTTTTACGTTTCTTTTTCTATCTGAATAGTTTTGAACCATCAAAGATACCAAAGGTGATACAAAACATAAATATAACATAAATTATTTTCAGATTTATTGTCCTTTGTAAATTGTGTTATTTAAATTCAAAATATTAATCCACTTTCATCACAAAAACTGCCTTTGGAATGAACAAAACTAGATGAATTAATTGACAGTGATGTTGACTTATCATGAATCCGTAACCGGATGTTTTCAAGAAACTAATATGTTTGAAAATTAATCAAGCAAATGATTTTTTTTTTAATTTACATTTTGTGGACCCGTTTGAAGAACCTTAATTCTATTTAATTCAATATCTTTATTTCCCCTTAAAAGAGATATGCAATATATGTACAACTCATCTGAATAGTAATAGGATTATGTACATATTCGAAAGTATATGATTAAACAAATAAATACTCGAATGAATATTACGAGATTCACAAGAATATAACAGCATGCATAAGAACCATAACAACCATATATGTAACTAAGAGAATATGCATGTTTTCTTTAAGCATATGGTAAGCAGCTTGAAACGTTAACAACAAGAATCCGATATATTATATAATCATGTTCCAATAATGCATAGATTGGTGCTCTCATTCGTCTCAATGTAAACATAGGTCCGTGTTTTATTTTCATTAAAGGTCATTGTCGAGGACACAGAGCAGCACAAGAGCAAATGGTGTTACTCCCATATTGATCCACATATGAAGACTACAGATGGAAGGTTAAATTATTTCACTTTTCAGTCTATTACCCGTTCATGTTTACATTCAAGTCGTCTGTTCCTCCGTCTGGCTTTCCGTCCGGAAAATCTGGACGCTGCAATAAATAACAAAGTATGCAAACTGGATTAATGGCAATTGGTGTGTGGAAAGAAAGGCAATTAAGAGATAATGCATGCCATGTTAGTGTGGTTTCCCTGGAAACTAAAACAGTGAATTCAACTTTTTGACCTGATCTTAAAACTTTGTTAGAAGGGTATTGGTAGATTATGCATGTTTCATGAAAGTAAGTATATGGATAGAGTGCCATTTGGGGATTAGGCACTTCATTTTTGTCAAATGCAAATTGCGGCTGCTATCGAACAGAAACAGTTAAAATAGCACACTCTTTGACTGGATCCTGCAATAAATCAAGCTAGGTTAAAACAACTTAATATGTTGTAAGAAGGCCATGGGTAGAATATGCATGTCATTTTACTGTGTCGGACAAAACCATTATGGTTGCTATGACAGCAAAACAAAAATGTAAAGGTTTCTGCGATAAGTACGTGAAAAAGTATGCAGTCTAAGTAAATGAGATTTTGTACAAGTAGGTAGGAGCCATAAAGAAAACTATTTACGTGATACATATTGGTGACAAGTTGTCAATGCACGTATCGTACGATGGATTTTTCAAACTAATATTACTTAGCTGTTATATTATCTTTTTGGGAACTTTATTGATCAGTTAAGGCGAAGTTTATTTGATTTTGTAAGTACAATATCCACTTCGCTTTATGACTTTCACTAAATATCAAACTGGAATTTTTGATCTTTTGATATTGTGTTCCTCTCACGGTGATGGCGTATTACAAACTAACTAATCGCGTTATGCGTGTGTACTGTAGCGGTTTTGTTACTACAGACTATGGTTACCATACTTACATTCGCAGCTCCTCTGCCATTTTTATCGAAAAAAACCTCGGATATATGTCTGTACATCAGTTGAAGTAGTTCGTAATGTTTTAGAGTTGTATTTATTGATCTTAGTTTAAATTGATTGCCAGTGAAGTGTATTTTTGCAAACATAATTAGGATTCACAAGAGTTAAGTCATAAAGTTTCACTGCTAAATAAAGTTACTACGCGATCTACTTGCAGCGGACTTAAACGTACCACTTTTTGAGTATGTTAACTGTCCAGATACATCAGAGGTTGATTTCGATAAAAATGGCCGAGGAGTTCCAAATGTACTTGGTGATGGCGTTTTACAAACGTACTGCGTGTGTACCGTACCGGTTTTGTTACCACCGTCTATGGTAACAAAACTGGTATATATGAACAAGAGCACGACACGCTCTTGTTCATATTAATCTCTCGAGCATTTAAAAGTCTCCAACTGAATAATATTTAGTAAATTCTGAGTAAATTTTAACCGATTTAAGAGAATGTTGTTAGCTGACATGAATTATGCGCGAATCCGTTACATTGGTAGAGAAAAAAACCCATTTTGGCTGAGAATCAAGCACTAGACCTACCCTTTTTCATTTATTACAGATATTACGAACAACAAAGAAATGCCGGGGTTTATATGATGTACATCAATACGGAGTATGATATTGAAGTAAGATATTTAGAAATAGATTGCATCTATAACAGTACTCAGGACTTTTTCACCTTCTTTAGCAGAGGTTGAAAGCTATGTTTTGACACTTATTTCCCAATTTACGTTTATCACTGCATCATCAAATGTTATAGTTGAGCTTGTTACTAATTGTGTCTCAGTCTGCCATTTAACAACTTTTAGCGTTCACGAGTAACGCGTCAATACGCACGTTTATTGATTGATCATTATCTAGTGAATAAACAATATTAAATAGTGCAAAGTTTATTAGCAGAAATCGGCATACAAATGCATATCATGGTCATTGTGATAATATATAATACATATACAAACACAAAATGTTGTACAGTAGAGAGCATAATACAGAAATAAACCGTGAATAAACAACAAAAACACAAAATATTGCAGGTATGTCACTATTGGAAATAGTGAAGATCTAACATCTTTCAAATAAAGACCCGCCAAGGGCACAATTTGTCGAAAAATCTGATTTCATTTAGCGAAATTACTCAAACTTTATTTTACGAAATGAAGAAAAACATTGTATTTCATTCAACCACATTACTTACCAAATTATGGCCTTGAGGAGGCCTGGAAATATGCGACTAAGAAGAGACAGTAGCTGGTTGACAAGGTTGTAAAGAGGTACAAACCTGAGATTACGGGTCCGCTGGCACAGGAGGAAGGGAAGTAACAATCCAGGAATCCCGTGCAAGATGTCGAACGTTGCGCAGAAAATGAACCTAAAATTTAAAAACAAATGTGCCAAACATAAGCGTTATTGGGCGTCGTTATTTAAAGAGTGGACTAATTTTTTTTTATCAGCTAGTGCTTACTATTTCAAGCGAAACGTGAATATTACAGTATATCTGTATACATTTTGGAAACAATTAGAGTTCAGGGTTTGTCATCTATTCAATTATCTTATCATATCTATCTTATATTTTAAATACGCAAATTTTGTTAACGGTCATATTTCACAAATGATATTTCCATATTTTTATGCTGTGTGTATATTAAATAAAGATAAACGACTCTTGCGAGCATTGAATAAAATCAGATTATGAATTTCTCTCGCTTTCTTTGTCAAAATCAGATAAACATTAATACGCGAAGTCGCTCTAGCTTAAACTTGAAATACGATGACTGATTTGCATAATACATGATTAATGGATTGGCGGGGTATAAAACGTACACTAAGGTAAAATGCGTCTGGACAACATTTTTTGGTATTTAAAAAGAAATACAATATGAAACTTGTCGCAATCAATCAAATTTGTCAATGCCGTTATATTAAAGAGCTCAGGTACTCCAGTAAGCGACCAACTGCTTCCATAACTCCTGAATTCGATACACATAAAAGCACTTGTACCTTTCAATGTGTAGTTTTTGTATTATAGGTACAGCAGAAAACTAAACTATGCAACAACGATCGTGCAACGTGCGCCTGTGGTGTTGCTGTTCGTGCAGGGAAGGACGTGTTCATGATTAACAGATGCGGATCAATCCATTACATTGATTTTGTCCATTGTGGCGAAGGGGGGATATTGGACGTTCTAGAAATAAACTCTGAAAAATATAGGGTAAGCTTATAATTAGCATTTATCATGTCGCTATTGTTATGAACTGTCCTGAAGTTTAAAACAACGCACAACTTTCTTACAGTAATCTTGACTGTTATATGTGATGCTTTTAGGTCCTGACACCAATTGGAACACGTATTGAAATTCGTCTTTATGGCGGTAGCTATAAAGGAACGATGAATATAGACATATACATGGCTCCTAAAGATTTTAACAGCATTGAAGGCCTATGTGGAACATTCGACAATGATGTCAATAATGAGTTTTTGGGCAGTAATGGTCAGCAACTACCGAATGCGAACGTCTTCGCTGAGTCATGGAGGTAAACTTTTTGATAAATACTGCATTCGGGTTGTAGCTGATGTAAAATCAAGTCGTACTTAATTTACTACCAGGGTTTGACCGCTTAACCAAATGCATCCAACAAAGCGCTTTGGAAATGTTAATTAAGTTTATGTTTAGGGTTTTTTCTACAATGACAGGATCCTCGCGCAAAAGGAGGAACTTGATCGCATCACCCACTTACTATATATTGCCTGTATGTAATGATGTATCTGAATATTGCACTCAACCTATGTCACTCGTGGACAAAATGAACACATTTATATCAGTGGTTTATAAATATATGCCACATGCTCAAGACTCTGGGCTGAAATAACTGAGACAAACTCAGAAATCTTCACACACTTTCCGTTCCATTCGGCATAACAGGACTCACAATTGCAGCAGATCGAATGCCTGTCAACGCTTTACGCGCTTTTAATTGTAAAAGAGCATTTTATGCACTTAGTAAATAATACGTATGTAAATGGTCCGATGCGACACAGTCGCAATTTATAACCATTTATTTTGTGTTAGTAAATACTAACAAACTTGATAAAAACTAGCAAGTGTCGATTTAGGCTATTTTAAACATAGAAAATATACTTATGAATGAATAACAATCAACAAAAAACTGATTAAAGGATAAAAGGAAATATTATAATTTCATTTAAAACATTTTGGTTTGATTATTTACGCCAAATGAGCATTTGATTGCATCTTCATACGATGTTTGTTTTTTTCCGGGTTTTAACGAGTTCTTCGGGTTTATTTCAGGGTAATAACTTGTCCGAATCCGATGACAAAGATTCTATTTTTAACAGATAAAATATGATTCCCAGGTCGCGGCAAAAATCTAAACACAGCCTTACATAAACATGTATTTATTTTTATTCAGTTCGCGTTCATTTTGAAACTATTTGCGTCTTCTGCTTTTTATATTGCGCTTTCAACTCGATGATATCAAAATAATTGCGTTTTCTATGATTTTAATTGCGTAATTACGCAAAACTCAGCTTATTCGCACTGTATTAACCGCATAAAATATTATGAATACTCGTTACAGCGCTACTTTTAGCAATCTGTTTTATATGCAGAACGCAGACCGTAGCTTTTAGAGCAGATTGGTGAATTAGTCAATTAAGATGTAAATGATAATGTAAATTAGATCGTTGAACACGGCAGTTCAACAGTGATGAGGTTTATACGCCCGTGAGCGCATTAGGTTCTGAGTTGCGTAGACCGCCATTGTAGATTAGATTACTAAATAAGACGAGTAGTATTCCCATTGACGTTTCACGTCGAACTTACTATTGAAAAGATGGGCTCATACCTCAAAGTACAGTTTGCACTGGTATCACTTCAACCCACAAATGAAATCGTATGCTTAAATTACGCTTGCAAGAATAGCGGGGTGAAAATCGAACTAGCTTTAAGTGTTGATATATGCTGTTTTTGGCGGTAAAAATTGAAGTCACTTCGATGCAAACCTGATTTGTTTGACTGATGGCCCCTGACATTGCGATCAGTTTATTTGAAACAATGGTATTAGTCAAATAAGTTATAATACAATAAAAACTACAGAGACAGGCTCCAGATCACACTTGCATATACTACATACTATACTTGTAACTACATGTATATTTATAAAATAGCGCTGGGGTTACCGCCTTGGAACGGTTAGCGAAACGGAAGTTCAATGTTAATAAAACTTGTTAATTAGCCCTCGACTGACAAGTCACAGCTGAAAATACATCAAACTTTATTTTATGAAGATAACACATTCAGATTCATCAGTAACTTTTTTACCATATTGTTTATATTCCATTATAATACATTCCAGAATGGACAGTGGCACCCAAAATACAGTTTTGAAAGAAAAGAACCTTTTTATAAACCCAGATCGAAGTTTGCAGTCATGGAAAGAAAGAAATCATTTGTACTGCTTTTGTCAAAACCGAGCCGCCAAATGTTCACCTTCTCAGTATTACACGTGTTTATTTTCAAACAACATAACGCCATTAAAATGTCATGTTTCCCAAGGATACAGAATGAAACGAGAAACAGATACTCACATGAAAGAGTTGCGGCGACTTTTTGATTTGATGAACTCTGTTGACCCACCTACGCACTATTTGTACAAGGTATGCATCATTTACATCCAGTCCTTCAAATGCTAATGTAAATACGAATTTACCATGCAGTTTATATTATTTAAGTCAGTTCAATTGTTTGTTTTTTTTGTTTTTTTTCTAACTAGTATGTTTATGTAAATAAAAACGTACTAAGCAATTACATATGCATAATTACTCCAATGTCTTGAATATTTGGCATGCATTGTATATTATTCTAATCAGTTCGTATGTATTCATATTTTGTACGCAGTGCATTTGTGATCATGACAATATGGTATGTTTTGTGTTTAAATTTTAAGCGTCAAGCAGAGGCTCAGAACATTACTGCTGAAGATGCACATGAAGCCTGCACGGGCTTGATAAACGGAAGTTTAGCGGTGCAGCGTTATTCAGATTTGTCGACGTCTGAAAATTCCGAACAAGTGATAAATAACTGTGCGTATGATGTTGAGGTATGTAATTCGAACCATTGTTTGCCCCGGATAAATAATCATAGTTAAAATGAATTGATGTATCCCTTACGGATAACTGCTTCCCCGTTGATGTGTAGCTGCTTGGTAACGTAATCCAAATTTGACTTGTAGTATTTTTCACAATTGACATCTTTAAAGGGTTGTGTTGTTATTTTGTAAATGTTATTTTAAGGTTGGTGGAACGTTAGTTTGGGCAAACGCACATGTGGAGTCTTATAATGACTTGGTAAAGAATATGATAGACTTACAACCGGAATATGCTGCTAACAACACTGAAAGGATAAACGTTTTTATGGCAAATACTTGCCCATCTAACTGCACAGGAAACGGAAATTGCACACTCGTTGATACTAGTGAGGAAGGTATATATTCAATAGTCTTTTCATTGCGTGTTCTTGAGCTTGTCGGAAAAGATGATAGCTGGTAGTTAAGAAATATCACACACCACTGAGGGTCATATGCCATAATAAAGATAGGCCGTATCGCCAGAAGTAATGTGTTACATATCTTATAGTGTACCAAACATGTTATTTAACCATTTAATACGTAAAAGCGCTTTTGGTGTGTGTTTGATATTATTCTGGGAACAAATTTTCGACATGAATCGCTTAGCTGGAGAGTTTCAACAGTATCTCTACAGATTCATGTCCAGAAAATATATTTGGACAGGTCCGGACCGGCCAAAAATATTTTATGGACCTCTGTCGTCATACAAATGGATTGTTATACGGTGATTTACGGACCAATTTACAACAGACCGACGTTTTGTATACAAAGAAGGGACACACACGCACACGCACACGCACACACACACACACACACACGTATAAAAATTATCTTTGAATAAGGTTATTATTTCATTGAAGAAGTAACCATTCCCTTATACGTATAACTTCTTAGAATCAAGCAAACAAATAGTTACTATAATTCAAACAAAATAGCACAAGCCGTAAGGTTACGTTATCGTGTTATTTTGTGGCGTTTTTTCAGGCGTGTGCGTTTGCGATACCTTTTACCATGGAGCTGATTGTTCGATCGATGAAAGGAATCCATTGATAATAGACGACATTGAAACAGGGGGTGAATGCGACACTGCTGAAAGGTCTGATGACTGTCAATGTTTTGCAATAAGGAGTGGTGCCATTCTGCGTTCCATTCGATGCACCGTAAAGACATTCAAGGTAAGACAAAAAAAACAGTATAGTAGTTTTGCGCAATGTTTTATTTATTTCTAATTGTTGGAAGAAAGATTTGCTTCGTTTTCATTCCGACCAAACATACAGGCCAAAATAGGCTTTTTTATAAAAATCATCTCACACTTTCCTTGTCGTAATAAAGGGTATGCACTATTTTTTAACAAAGGTGATTTCTTACGAATGTAAATTCAAGAAACACAGCTTGTGAAAAGACTCAGTGAAATGTAACTTTCTATGTATGATTTACCGAATATGTGCAAGTGGCAGTGAGCTTAAATCAGAAGGTTTTACCTAATTTGTTTATTTCAGATATTTATTAATGGGGAAGAAGAACTGGTTTCTGAATATCGTTCAAACGGTTCATACGAAGATATATTCACTGGGGCCTGTTGCTCCGATCTTGTAAGTGACCACGTGTTCGTTTAACGTTGTCTTTTTCTGCAACACCACTGGTCGGTTTACATGTACGGTATAATGTACTGTGAGTTAAGCCTTTATTCAAGTTTAGCATATATTGAGAAAACAATGAAACAATATACATTATAACCTTACATATTCTGAGAATTGGATAAAAGATGTTTTGTTATTTTTTTCATTCAGAACAAGTATGATGTCGATGCCTTTGCAGTTAAGTACGAGGTTTCAGCAAGTAACGATGGCATTAGTTATGGAAATATCAAAACAGTCTTTGTATTTGATTCGACATGCCAAAGTACTGCTTACGACGGAAATACAAACGGGACTGTCGTTTTAAATACCGTAAGTAAATTCTAAGAACGCGCATAAACCATTTAGTCTGGATTCCAAGGCTGAAAATGTGAAAAATAAGTTAATTTACTGAACCCATCTCATATATAAACCATTTTTATATCATATTGTAGGTTAAAGTCGGTAGATTATAAAAAGTGGATTTGCCCACTAGGCAGTTTATGCGAAAACTGTCTAGGATGGCGCGCATGATGGCCGCCATAAATTGCCATTTCATGTTCGAATGTGGCTGTTTTTATTTAATAACTATGAGTGAATATTGGCATGGATATTACATCTCTCATAATGAACATCAAATTGAGATATAACATTAAGCGCTTAAAATTCAACGTCAAGGTCAAAATATACAAATTTCCTTGAAATGTGATTTATCATGTTTTTTTATCTATTTTAATTTATTAACGGACAGCTTCCGATTCACTACCGATGCAACTTTGTATATTTTATCATATATTACTACTGTGATATTAAAAGAACGGCGTTTAATTTTAAATAACACCTTACAAAGGTATTTGTTACAATTTCAGACAAGCGGATGCTTTATCGAAAACACGTGTTATTTTGATGGTGAAATATCTCAGATGAATACTTGTCTGGGTTGCAACGCCTCTGTCAATGCTACAGGCTGGTCTGAAGGTAAAATAAAAACAGATTAATGAGATCTGACTTTAAATTGAGTTTATAACGGGTAATAATTGAATGAGATTAATCAGAAAGTAAGGCAAATCAATGAGTTACAAATGAGATAGCCATGTTGACAACCATTAATGGTATGATTCCTGATGTCGTTCCTTTCAAATGGCGGATATTCTGTTCGAAAAAATGGATAGCCGAACACAACGCTGTTAACTCTTTTGAATGTTTGCCTTTTCACCCTGAAAATTCGATCAGACGACAAAGTGAAAGCGAAATGGCAGCAACACAAATGAAATATTATTTTAATTTGTCTATTCTGTTTGACGGGTTAAAGTCACTTCTTGTCGCCTTCCTTTCAACCTTTCAGCCTGCGAACACATAGTTCGCCCTTTCAGCATCCGAATAATCAGCCACCAATAAGAAAACTGGTCAAAGTGGTGATGTGTAATGTTTTACGTTGAAGAGTCCTAAACTCGTCTCCATTGTCGCGTTTTAACACAGCAAAGCAAAAACGATTAGGTAACAACTTGTAGATGTTTCACCAGGCGACAAATGTAAAATAATAAAACTGTTGCTGTGATATGCAAGAAGACGGAAAGACAATGTCAGTCTATTTTATAACAAAGTTAAACTGGATATTGTTAATACATTTTGCTATTTGGGAGTTATGTTATCATCCAAAGGAAAGATTTCAATGGCCCAGAAAGCTTTGCCTGAACAAGCATTAAGTGCAATGTTTTCGTTAAATTCTTTGTTTGAAAAGATACCCTTAAAAGTACATGATAAACTTTTGATTCAATGGTTTTACCAATATTAGCATATGGCTGTGAAAAATGAGGATTCTGCTCCCGATATTGAAAGGGTGTATTTGACTTTTTTAAAACAATTACTAAATGTTAGATGTCAAACAACTAATTCTACTGTTGATGGTGAACTTGCCATTATATGTTATACGCTAAGAGATGATGTTGCAATATTGGTATAAGCTTGTAAATTCAAATGCTAACCTGTTGCATGTTGTTTAGATGTTTTAGATATTGTAGTTCACTTAATATAAACAGCTCATGGTGTTATGATGTTAAAAAATTGTTAAATGATTAAGGATTTAACTACCTATGGGATAATATGTCAGTCACTATTTTACTGTTGTCAAAAGTTATTGAAAGATTATATGATCAGCACATGCAGAAATGGTATGCGACTTTAAATGATTAGTCCAAACTTTGTACTTAAAGATATAAAAACAAGATTTTGTTATGAAAAGTATCTCGATAGTGTCACTAACGATACACATAGAGTATCTCTTAGTAGAGTGCGATGTTCAGCGCACAAGTTAGGTGTAGAAGAAGGCAGAATTAGAAATATATCTAGACAAGATAGAAAATGTATATATTGCAATATGAATATGATTGAAGATGAATATCATTTTATTCTTGTATGTCTATATTATACAGATATTAGACAAATGTGCTTACCACGATATTATCGTTATTGGCCAACCAAGAATTAACTATGTAATTTGTTAAGTTTTGAAAATGCAGCATTGATAAGAAAACTTGCTAAATTAGTTTATATTGCCACTGAAAAGCGCAAAAGTGCTTTAATTTAATTTAATTAATGCCGATAATTATTTGAATAGCTATATTTATATTTGTTCTTGAAATAATGCTCTTCTCATGCAACATTAATGTCAATAATGTTTTATGTCGCCGCCGTGAATGTATATATATATATATATATATATATATATATATATATATATATATATATATATATATATATATATATATATATGCATTTGGCTACGAACATGTTAATGTTTATGCCTAATAAAAGTTCTGTTCTGTTTTGTTCAATGTGATGGAGACAGTAGTTGTGTTTTCGCCCCATATTTGTCGCATTTTCACCTCCATATTTTGACGCATTTATGCCACAAGGTCCTACATTTGTCAGCTTTACGCAACATTTCACTTTTAAGCCTTCGTCTACCCGTTCCCCCTCGACTCCATGAATTGAGAGAAAGTAGTTACATTACATTATTTTATCAATTATTATTATCTTCATTATTATTATTATTATTATTATTATTATTATTATTATTATTAGCCCCTTGTACCACAACTACGACAAACCCTACCACAACTGTAGAACCTATGACATCAACTGAAGAATCTACGACAACTTATGCGGAACCCACGACAAATACTGCGGAACCTACGACAAATACTGCGGAACCTACGAAATTTACTGCAGAACCTACGAAAACTACTGCAGAGCTATCGACAACTACAGCAGAGCATAATATAAATTCGTTAATTGCTGTAGCTGCCGGTGTTCCTTCCGCTATCATCTTTGCCTTAGTCGTTTTGATTGCTTTCGCTGTGTACTTTGCAAAGAGGAGGGTTCAACTGAAAAGGTGCTTATTCACTTTTCGTATAACAAACAAAAACAATAAAATTGAAAATACGAAATCGATCGACTTATAATATTTAGTACATTTCATAAAGTTATATATTTTCTAAAACAACGAAGCTTCATCACGATGGAACAACCTCTCTGTATGTGTATTCATGTTTTGCGTACAGTTGGTTTAAAGCCAACTTAGTCCTTCATTCTGAACATTTTTAAAGACATTGTATATTAATGTATGTATAATGTTAAATTTCACATATAAGGTTATAAATAGTATCAAAATATGACATTAATTTTCTTTATATTACAGAAGCAAAGATAAATGTTTTTCGAACAGAACGTAAGGTCAGTTCCCATCTGGCGAAAGGATTCACTGGATACCAAGGGCCAAAATGTACACTCCATCCTCGTTTCATTCAGCTTCCTTCAACGGGGAATCAAGTTATAACGGCTATTCCACACAAGGCCGACCTAGTTATCATTACAGTCATTGAAATTGCACACGAAATCAAGTTTTACATGTGACTACTTAAATGACTAACGAACCCCACTGAGTTGTGTTTCTGATGGTTTCATTAAATGGAAATGTGACATGCATGTACTATTTTACCTTATTTTCCATGAAATGCGCAATGTTTGGCTTGGTGTAGAATCATTCTATATGTATAGCTCAACATAGACAAACGTGCTATACTATTATATAAAGATACTAACTAACCCGTCTTTTGAGTCAAATGTTATAGATTATGTAATCGACTAATTGGTAATTATATTAAATTTTGATGCCATGTAATCTTGGTATTATTTGAAAAGATATTATTTGCTTACCTTTGTTTTGTAAAATAAATGACGTTAAAGTCAACATAGATACAGTTATTGCAGTTTGTATTTTTTGTTCTTTATTTTCACTGAAATCGGGCGTTAATTGAATCATTTTTTGAAATGATTTTTGTTCAATTTTAGATGAGAATTTGGTTACATTACAGTCTCAAATTTATTAATGATATGTACCCGGGAATTTAGTATCAAAGTCTATTTTGGAGCAATTGTACTGAAATACGGCGCTTTCTCGACATTCAACCGAGGAAAATGTATAATCCTTTCACTATACACTATCAATACAATGTTTTACATCTTTTGAAATATCATAATATCTTTACGAACATGTGTATCAACCGGGAAGTCACCTAAAGTGTATTTTACGATAGTGTTACCTGAAACCACTACGCAACCGTCTTAAATGAACTACCACTATTTACCGTAACCGTCAATTTTAGTTGCAAAGATAGTGTTTACCTTCGAAAGTTGTCATACCGTCAAATAATACCACTAGCAACATACGACAGTTGTTCTCAAATTCCTGGCTTAGGAGGAGCTAATAGCATATTTTTACCTTAATTGCAAACCGAAAGTAAAACTAGGACGAAAGTGAAAGTTAACACATTTTTAATGTTTTAAAAGGACAATCATTTTATGCTTTGTAAAATGCGCCTTTAACGGATGTTTAACATAACGAAATCAAGTGTGGGAAATCATTAGGAGTGTTAAAACAAAGATTGGCATTATCACAATTGTGTCACCAATGTATTCAATACACTCAGGTTAAAATATGTACGAGTCCTTGTTGAGTTGATACGGTTTCAGTTTTCTAAAGAAAATGACTGTACCAGCGTGATTACGCTCCTCTCTACGATAACTATTTATACTTTAAGTGTATTTTTCTGCAATATCGGTATAAAAGAGTAAAATAACTACTCGTATAAGATATGGTTTGTCACATGCATTACCGAAAAAATACCTCATTTCTGGTAAAAAAATAGAAGCGATTCAAGTCAGTCAATTAGTATTTTGACATACTTCTATAGGATCATATCAATGTTTTAAAACAAAAGTAAACAGTATACTTAGTCAGTAAACAAGTCAAAAGGTGATGAACAAAAACTCCGACACCTTCTATCAACAAGGCGTGTTGAAATTTTTTCTAAAAGCCCTTTGACCAAAAGTATCGTTTTGGATTACCATTACGACAATATCAATAATACAATGAAAATTTCAAAAGCATATATTTATTGCATATGATATTGATTGATTTTCTACAAACCCTTATGTTTGTGTATTTAATAAAAATACAAGGAGTAAAGACATCTCAGTTGCATTTTTTTAGTATGCAGAGTTTATCAATTAAAGAAACCTTCTACCGCTTATGATAGCTGTAGAACATTTTATAACATTTTTTAATGTCTGATGTACAAATAGAAATGAGATTATTCTCTTTGCATAAAGCACATAAACGATGTTAAAACGCTTAAATTTAAACGCCAAAATTCTATATTCTATCAAACATAAGAACAAAAGAAAAACTCAGCAGGTTTCTTAAATAATTAATAAACAAATTGAAACAAGCTTATTTCAATTTTATGTTCCTTTTGGTTTTCGGCTCTTGTTTTTCAGTGATAAATGGCCGATAAAATCAGTTATTATTATAGGCTTTTACTTAGCTTTTTTCCACATTGATTTAATTTTGTGGAATCATCAACATCATTTGCTAAACACATAACGTTGTGACAAAGTTGTCGACGTTGTAGCATACTTATACCATAACCAGTGTCACAACGGTTCGATTGTGGAAGTTTTCGTAACGTTGTGACAGCATTACTTTGGCAACCAAAACACAACCGTGATACAAAGTTGATACAACGTTAAAATGCAAGGTGGTAACGTTGTATGATGGTTGTGTATTGGTGGCCATCATTACGTTGGTAATGTTAAGAAAACTTCAGCATTCATAACGTTGACGAACACAAAGAAAACAATTCGCCAGGTTCTCAAAGAAGCTTAACTTTTGTTTCGACAGTGTCAAAACATATATACATGTAGTTTTTTTCAGCCGATGATGCCAAACGTTCATTGATATATATAGTAAATAATTTTCCTAATAGAGCAACATTACTATATTTTCAAACGATTATAGAGTTTTATTCAGTCCAGCTATTCGAAAGCATGATCATGACAGAGCAATGGCAGGAATAGTTATATGTTACAAATCTACATGTTACATAAAGAGAATGTGACAAGAAAACACGATGACTGTCTTTCGCAGTATTTTTTAACAAATATACAAATCCATGACTGATGCTGAACTATAACGGTATCGAACTACTAGAAATACACTTATTATCTACAATTCCATGCGCAATACACTCTTCTTGGTTTTATATAGATTAAATGCAAGAGCAGGGCTCCGTAAAGAATATTTGACTTCGGGCCATTGTGTTGATAAATTTGAAACTTATGCTGACCCTATTGATGATTTGCATATCATGCCTAGATCGCCAAACGAGAAAAGAACAAACAACTCTTTGGTTTGAATCTTATAAACGTTCGTAAAAACACCATCAAAATTGCAATGGGCGTCTACGTAAGGACATGGATATCGGCGAGTTAAATACATAAACCGAAACGGCAGCAATGTTTTGGTTTACTGCCTTTATACGGAGACATTGTAAATATAATCGAGGACTTAATTGTAGGTGTTCGAATGGAATTGCACCAATTTCCAATACAACTGAAAATATGTTTTTCTAACAGTCAAATCTATAATTGTATTCAACCTTCACAAGAAAAAAGTCAACAAAATATGTATTGATTCCGATCATCAACTTTTATTTGTTACGGGGGTAAAAAGACTATTCAATGATGAGTTCAACGTGAAGTTTGAATTGCAAAATAAAATATTTTTTAAAAGTGATATAAATGAGGTTGTTAAATTATTAACAAATGCATTGTCACGATTTAGTGAAATTTGTGAACGTACATTTGTCTTCTAACTAACGAAAGACAATGTTTTTTTGATAAAACATGCTAATCGCTTTAGTATCCTGAACAGAAAATATTACGTAAATTATACGCTTATATATAAGCAAAAAGGAATGTAAAGATTAATTAACAAAAGGAAAATATATTTAATGAATTTATAGGGAACGACTTGATAAATAATTGTCAGGACAGTTTTTTCTGGTTTAAATTTAAACGATAACAAGCACTTAACGGATTAAATACAATCTATTGTTGAGTTGACAACAATTTATTTTAAGACATAGATACTACGGAAAAGACATTTCCAGAAAGAATAAAAAATAAAAAAGTAAGTAAAAGTGGCGGAAATGACGGTTTAGTGCGAGAATGGTTCACGAACGGAATACACCATATTCTTTCACTGTCGAATAATCTTTTTAACAAAATATTTTTAACTGGAGTATACCCGAATCAATGGTGCGAAACTGTTATAGTCCCTCTATTCAAAATGTTTGCACTACCAACAATAACAGTGGAACAAGCAAACAAATCGAAATGAATTCCAATATCTATTTCGTCTATGTTGGATGCGTATGGCTAATTATTAATTCTTTAAGATATATGATAGTAAAGTTGCACCAGTATTGTTATATGGTACAGAGATTTGGGGTGTAGGACTAAAATGTGTGGTGGAACAAGTCCTCATTAATGCCTGTAAGCGCTATATGAGTTTACCACTAAAACTACCAATTTTGCTGTATAAGGCGAGTAGAGTCGTTTTCCTATGTATGTTGCAATTGTAAAGCGTGATATTGAATATAAGATAATACTTTTGAATGTAGATAATAGATATACAAAGCATAGCATTCCAACATGGTCGTTGGGTGACATATGTAAATAATAGATTGCTAAGCTGTGGACTTGGATGCGTTTTTCATAACTAAAAAGTATTAAAATTAATGAAAATAATGCCTGACGTAGGTTTGGTTGACCACCGGTGTGTACCACAAGAAAAACCACGCTTGCGTGGTGGCTGTCAAGATGATTAAGTTGGGTTGCAAGTTATTGCAGCGGTGTGTCTTAATTAATATGTATAGAATCGTGTATTGTATTTGATAACAAGGACTGCTCTTTAAATAATTCGTAAAGGAATAAATGCATGCTACAAATTCAAACTTGTATTTCAATTTACTTGAGCTCTCTTATATCTTTACTACATTTATGTAATTAGCTTTTTTTGTATGTGTGTTTGTATCATATTGTACATGTTTAACAACGGCTGTTACCATTGTTACTTTTGCACATTTGTAATATACATATTTGTTGCCGTGGACCGGTGGTGCAGTCAGTAAACTTACAAGGATTTAAAGCGATTTACCAGAACTTAACCTTTCTAAGAATCATACATCTTGCCACCGCATTGCAGACCGTCCGATACCATTTGTAGTCTGACATGCACAAACACGTATAGGACCCGACGTGTTGAAACATTCACTGTTGTCTGGACAGGACCGAAGATCACTGAATATGCATTCATCTTCATCCTTATTACATGCTCTTCCAGACCAACCCGGCTTACATTCGCAGTCACCGTTGCAATTTACCCGAAACAGTACGCAGTATACGTGATGGTAGGGTCCAGTCCAGATAACAATGCGCTTTGAAGCCGCACCTCCTTACTGGTTTGTTGTATTAATGTTTGCATGGAGTTCAAGGGTCATACTGACAAGCCTTCAAATGACATAAACGTCAGAGAAGAAACGTTCTTTCCTTTACATATTTCCCTACGTTATTAGTTTGGTTGCAAATTGCCTGTACCTTATTAAGATATAGGATTTATATAGATTATATAGAAATATGGCATGTTCCGTCCTCTTTGTTACTGTCTCTAACACGCCTTAACTGGTAAGAACTTCTTCTTTGCAAAGTACATATTATATGTAATTACACATTGTGTACGACGTGAATCTGTGAAAAGACCAATACACCTGTATATGTATAATTAATTAATTTCCTGCTTTATTATCGAGATGGGTGCTCTCATTACATTATTATGCATTCTTCACCCGCAAGGCCATGTAGCTATAAAAAGCTATAGGTCAATTTATTAATGAAGGTACTATTCAGATCAATGTTTTGCTTAAATACACTTTTGAATTGAGGGCATTATCATTTTATCATTTTATGTTGAAATAAGTCATAGTTACTACACCCGAAAACAGAGCTATTGAAATTATCCAAATCGCTTCAGCTCACAACAAACCGTATCCGGCTTTTAGTACTTTAATGTTACACATGTTGTGCCATATAAAGAAAAGAAAAACAAAAACACATAATCGAATATAAAGAAAAAATGTCCAGGTGTAGAATTTGAATGATAATGTAGAAGGCAGACTAATGGCAGAGAGACAGAGATTAGTTTTGTAGGACTGAAAGAACAATGAAAAATGTAAAATATGGACTGCCAATGCTTTTAGCTTTTTATGCTCAACTAATGTTAACTACGTCTCCTATTTGGAGTAATGTTTTGAATTTCTTTTAAACAATTTAACTTTTTAATCTGAAATCGAAATAAATGAACTCGCATCGTACACGACTGTTTATATAAGTACATGAATATTGGGTAATCTAAAATAGTTATTCATTTATTTGAATCATCAAGTTGCTTGAGTGAGGTGATTTGCTTCATTAGCCATCACATACATTTAATAAGAACTTAAATCCTGTCAATAAAACCCACCATACTTGTCTCCAAAGCAGACGGGCTTGTTTTATGAAAGAGCATTGAAGCAAAAGTTACATCCTGATGTCTTACATCTTGTCTCATTGCATCATGAATACGAAGTTTAAGCAATTGCAATGCTTGCTACTTTCGTTAAAGTTTATTTCTTAATCCTAGATAAAATCGTTGAAGTTTTTTAATCTTTATACTCTAGCTATCATTATCTTACTTCCTGGCTTCACTTTCTTTACTAGCTCAGTTTCTTTCCAAATACTCAGCATAAATGACAAATGTCAGCAAGCATCAGGACGAATATTCCATAGCCTTATTGTACAGGTTTGATGCAAAATGTCATATTTACGATTGTTTAATATTTAACACATGGTGCCGCTACGCTTACACAATGTCAGTATATCTCGGCAAGCTTCTTAATACATATCTGTTTGAAAATGACCGAGGTGTTGCGTATGTCGTATTATGTCGATAGGTTCCGTCTATTTTGCTACGACGTTCCGAGCTTGCGCCCTCTCGTGCTAAAAGATGCTTTTATTTTGTAACCATGCATTTCAATAAAATCATTTCTCACGTATATTTATTGAAATGCATGTTTACTTGCTATTGTATTTATTATGAAATGGTTACGATTGCACACGATTTGTTTTATCAAAGTGTCATAAAAAATATTTCAATTTTAGATACTTAAAAAGGTGTGCTTATTCATTCTGTTTTTCTTAGTACAAAGTGAAATACATATAAGAAAGGAACAAACGAACGAACAAACGAACGAACGAACGAATAATCGTTGTGGTGCTATGTTTTGAACTTTTATTTAAACTCAAATTTGTATTTTCAGTTTATTTACGGTTGTGTTTTACAGGAGTCTGTAGCCGCAGTAAATTAGTGTTGTAATATTATGTCTATTTTGGTTTCACATATTGACGTTTGATAGTGCATTAACGGGTCATTAATTGTTATGATACTAGTTAACATTTTGTTTGAAGTATAAGAAAAAAAAAGCACACAGCGTTACGATGTTGCCTCATAAATAAACAAGTTACGAATAGGGGAATACCCACAGCGTTGATAAGCGAATAGAAAGAGAATATCGGTGATTTGTCACTTATTCAACAAGTACACTCCTGTGGCTTTCTTCGAACGAAATATGACGCTCGGCAACATATGCACAGTACTTGAAATATGTACTTTTATCCGACCCCGCAGAATAAAAGAACATAATAAAATAAATGAATAATAATAATAAAAATAATAATAATTAATGATTAGAATATAAAGTAAAAAACACAACAATAAAACAACAACAGGATCTGTGTTTTTCATTTAGGAAGAAAACAACTTATTTATATCCTTTTTTATCAATTTAAACGAAGAGAAGACATTATTTATTGCGAAATTTTGCACACGTTGTTTGCGGATTGGCTAACTTAAATTGTATTTAAACGTTCTTTAGTGACATTGCTTATGCTTTCGGTTGTTTTTAAACAATACGTGATGATTGTCAAAGATATATATGTATATATACAGATTTATCAACTACATATCAACTATATACGTATCTATATAGATATAGTATTCTGTGCATAAGTAGCTATATTGTCAAACTGTGGTATCATGAAGTTCGCAAGCTTGGTAATGGCTTCCATCATCCCTACACTACTTAAAGGTTTGTTTTACTTCTTCTTTTTCTTCATCTTTTTCTTCTTCTTCTTCTTCTTCTTCTTACAATCCTTATTATTATTATTATTATTATTATTATTATTGTTATTATTATTATTATTATTATTATTATTATTATTATTATTATTATTATTATTATAATAATAATAATTATTATTATTATTATTATTATTATTATTATTATTATTATTATTATTATTATTATTATAACTCTTTTATTTCATTGTTGTTGTTGTTGCTAATTTCGGATTGTGCTTAGTTGCTGACCAAAAAGTTGAAGATATAGAAGTAGAGTGATACTGCTGACCTATTGCTGACCATATTGTTATAGATTCCGAAGGAAATTGAAATGAAATAAGTAATTTTAATTATGTTCATTTAGTTTGTTAACTATTATTTGTATCATTATATTTTAGGTATTGTCTATTACAATGTTCATGAACTATTTCATGACTTTTCATAATAACAGTGATATTGTCTCCTTGTCCTCATTCAAGAATTTTCCTACCCTTCACTTTTTCTGCCGTAGAGTGGATTGTTTTTCGTATTTTCGTAAAATAAGTGCCAAATTTGAATGAACCTGTTACAATTTGACCATTTTAAATTGATAATTTTCTACAATAGTGATATAGATTCATAGACAGAATCCCTGTTCTCAAAAAAATAATGGAAAAGGTATACGTACCTACCCATTATTGTTGGAGATATAAGTGGAAACAAAGTACTTTTTGGCCTTCCTACCTTCAAGGTCGGTCATTATAGTTGAAACGAATGTTCTCAAGATCTCAGTTTCTGTTGGCCATATAAATGGATGCCCTACAATAAATCTAGTAATTCAGTACATGGCGTACCGTTACTTTTTAGGGATGGATGGATTTTTGTATTGAAAAAATAGCTCATGCTTAGTCAAACAATGCAATACTCTGAAATACTGTGCATGGTTATGATATTTCTTTCGAAAAGCTGCACTGGCTCAGGAATTATCCAACAACAAATAAACCAACACAATCTCTATATTATAGAAACCTGACCTGTACGCTGTGTTTAAACAAAAGGAAAACACACTATAGAACAGTATGTGCACCTTCAACAACTCTAAGCAACCTTTAAGCGATAGTGCGAAACCCGTGTTATAACAATTATTCTTATGTTAGTGTTAATCCGTTTAGATGTATACTGATATATGTAGATATTGTTCAATTAAACAATCAATTATCATATTCACAAACTGAACTGAATATTTTATTCTTAGGCTGTCGAGTCGAAGATGGTGATCAGCTTTACGGTTTTCCAATGCGGAAGGTTGATTCTGATATCGATGGCGTTGACAATTTAATCAGCGACAGCCTGCTTCCCGAAAAATGGTACAGAACAGTTCACATGGGCAAACAATTTTTACTTCTTGATATCAATGGTGCCGAAAACTGGAATCTAACTTACGGAATGTGTGGAACATACTATCCTATCTACTTAAAGGGTATGTATTACAATTTAATTATGGTTCTTTAATGCGTGCTCTTTCATAGAAATGTTTGTTTGCCCACATGCTTAGCCTTCTCAGGGCCAAAATGTATAAACGGAAGTATTTTAATTCTTTGTTCTTAGTACTCAGCTTTCTTTATAATATCATTTTACACTTATTTGTTGTTTGCGATAATAACTTAACAAATCTCCATCCATATCTGTTTAAATTATATGATTTAGCATAGTTATCAAAACACTTTTCCTTCATATTGCTATTAAACTATCTAACCATGACACTCACTAAGTATTTGTCTTTTTAGTGTGAGCTAAAGTAACATGTGTGTAATCATTAGGTGCGATGGCGGCCCTTTAAAACATATATATTTAAATTGTCAAAAGCGAAGTGCATTTGTTTAATTGTTAGTGTAGAAGTTTTAGCATATCGTTCAACGATTTGAAGTATCTTAAACAAATTAGGCGAGGCAATGACTTCATTTCAATGTCACTTTTGTAGACCCACATCCGGATACTGCAACGCTTACCAATGAGCCAGTCCAAGTAACAGCTTGTACACTGAACCTCAACATGGCGTGTTTAACAGCGTACACCATTTATATACGGAAATGTGGCAAGGAAGTGCAGTACCTTCTTACATCTTCAATTCCCTACGGAGGATACTGTTTCGGTACGAACAAGTTCTTGAATATCTAACCGATGGTATTTAAATTTAAAAAAAAAATACAACTGCATATATTATGATGATGATTATGATGATGATGATGATGATGATGATGATGATGATGATGATATCGTCATCAATTGTTTGAGTATACATTATACATCCACCTTCTCACAGTATTACAAAAGTGACAAATTTAATTTGAAAATAAGCAGTAAATGTAATGATATGTATAAACCTATATAATTGTGTTTTGTATATTTTAGACGAAGGTCAGACATTATACGGTAAGAGCTTCAATATATATCAATGATATAAATGTTAAACAATTAAATGTACGTATTGAAATATTTCAAGAATCATGAGGCATGAATACCATTATTGTTTAAGTTTGATATAATGTGTAAGCCATTTAAATGCATAATTAATAAACAATACTAATACCCTTCGATGTGACACTATACGTACATATCAGTTTATAACTCTGTTCTTATAGTCATGCTGCTAATGCCAAAATATAGATCTTGAAACATTAAACTTCATTACAGACCCGATAAACTGGCCAGCGCCAGGTATTGATGATGTCGGTCTTGGACAAATCTCTATCACCACTAGAGTAGTTCACACAACCAGACCTGCAGGTCCGTTTGGACTCCAATACTCACCAACAACCCATTTTGTGTGCCAGTTTAACATGAAACCCACATACTTTTACACTGTCAATTGGTAAGATAGTATTGCTTCTTTTACTGGATAACATTAAGGAATACATATTTTTCAAACCTACGCCCCAGTAGTAAACTGTTTTCATCGACCGTTTCTTGGCTATACCCCTCGAATTTAAACATTAACTACGTAAACATGTGTATGCATTACGTTTGTTGTATCATGACGATGTGTGTCTCTCGTTGGTGTCTGTATTCCCTTGATACTTTTACCTTTAACATGCTTAACAAGGTTTGCTGAGCTTGTCCCTAAATTATCTTATTTAAACGTGTTCCCATCGTATGTATGAACATCAGAACCTTATGTCGTTCCCTGTTTAGGTACATTGACGGTAATTACTTGACCACCACGGGTCCCTCGACTGATTCAATGGAACTGTCATTAACTGAGACAACAATAATGAACGCAGTTCGTCCTGGGTTTACGGTAAGCATCCCCTTCGTTTTCATTTCGTTCAAAGCCAAATGATTACAATTTGAAATGCCATTACCTGAATAAACCGAAATTGCATCACTCATTCAATCATATAAGAGTTAAACGACCGGACAAACGTGAATCAATGATGATTATTCATGTATTTTTAGATAAGATGCGGTGTTCAAGCCTCTGTTCTCAAGGAAAGCAAGAAAACCGACGAAGATCTCAGTGAGAAGTTTTTTGCTGGAGTCAAAGTAAGTTAAGTCTTAAAGTTGTAATATTGGTTTAAACAATATGTGAGGACTCATTTTAAAGGGCCACCAAAGGTGAAAAAATCATAATTTAAGTTTTGTTTTAACTAAACCCGAAGCCGTACTCTCTTACAAGCATTTCAGTCGATAGAAAATAAGAATATCTCAACTTTTAGCGTGTTATGGGAATTTTCGCATAATTAGGGTACATGAACATTAACATGACATTGCTTGCAAAATTTAGGTAATTTACAAACAGTAAAATGATATTTTACATTTTATTACGAATAATTTAAATACGCACAAACACAAAGGGGAAAAAAGTGTCATGACAACAACAAAAACATTCTTAATTAAAAATATGCTGCAATGGCAATTGATTTCTAAAACCATCATACAGCAACTAATAGCGTTTTGATTGCAAAACTAATGCAGATAAAATAGTCTTATATAAGTATATCATTTCATATTTTTTTATCAAAGTATTCTTTTGTTGCCATTGTAACAATACTGAAATGTAATATTTCTTATACATATGTCCTTATTAGGGTTTGAGCCAGTTTTTGAAAATGTCAGCGTGCTGCAGAAAAGGGTTAGGGCGTTAAGGGGGAGAAAAGGGCACATTGTATCGGGCTATGATTAATTTTTAATTTATAATTATGACAAAAAACCTTACCTTATTCATACTAAACAAACTCAGGTTTAAAAAACAATATTATTGAAGAAGCTTTCCTCTATCATCTTCAATCATGACAAGTTTTTACATGGTGTTGTTTATTTCAAAACCATCAAGATAAATAGTTGCGGTGTTTAATTTTAAGATTCATTATAACCACAGAATAGGATGATAAAACAATTAATTGCATTGTACTTACACAATTTAAACTAATGTCATCATAAATATAAAATCCCAGAAAAAAAATTGTTTTGACTGTTTAACTGCTTTAAGTCAAGCTTGAATGGTATAAGATTTTCACATACTTTTTAGCCATAAGGCTTTATGAATTAACCCTGACTTTCTGTGAAATTCACAGAAATAAAAAAAATCCATTGGTCATTATCAACTTTAACTGGAAGACTCGTGGGTTATTGTAAAATTAGTCAATTAAAGTAAAAGAGGATCGGAATGGTGCTCTTTAGATATCTGATTGTTTAAAGGTTGAAACATTATATTTCCCCGCGCACGATGTTTACAAAAAATAATCTTTACAGGTCATCTTTTAAAGATGCACTCTTACTCCAACATAAGATTTGCCACAATTAATATTATTGTTTTATTTTTCCAAAAAAGATGAATAAATGTCGAAAACAATGGTTCTAATGAAGGATACCTAAATTTAATTTGAAAGAAATGTGCATAAACATGGTATTTCTACCTTTTGAGATTATAGTAGATCACAGTAAAACCTTTTAGCATTCACGAATCATTTAATATTTTTGCGTTTTTAGCTATTAAATACACGGTTACAATCTTGTTATCAGTAATTAATATGTTCCATGAATGCATTATTAAGTGAGTAGTTTAAGGTTTATCAGTCAAAATATATGTTTGTTATACAGGTGTATGCATTGATATTGAATCAGAGTGTCACTTTAAGGGTAAACACAACGAGTTAAACGCGACAAAATAGAATATACATTGTTTCCGGACTTGATTGTTTGTGGTGTAATACAGTACTGCTTCGTTTTCGTTGATTGCGTTGAGTACTACTTAACAAAACTCATTTTGTGAGGTGACCATTTTGCTGACGATAAGGAAATAGAGGGATACTGCTGACCAATTGCTTACCATATAGTAACAGAAGGACATTCTTACTAGTGAAATTAAAGTAGTAGAGTTGTATCATGTTTCATTATGCACTAGCGGATCAAAGTGCCCCCCCTGCCCCCCCCCCCCCCCGCCCGTCTAGAATCGTCCAAGTTTACTTTTTAATTCAATAAAGGAGAAAAAAGTAATAACATAACCCCAAAATGCACGATTTTGAACTAGAAATTGTTTTCATTATGTTTGTAGAAAACCCAACTGCAAACACTTTCAACAAATATATTTCGGTTCTTAGGAGGGGCGCGTCAAAAGAATTCGCCCCTAAGTTACGCCCCCTCTAACGTCAAATCCTGGCCTCATTTCTGTTATGTACTATAAGTTGCCAAAAAAAATCGTCAGGTGGCCTTTATCTTGAAATAGCACATGCAAACAAATGGAAGTGACTAAGAATTCTCAAACATATAAATCTCCTTTTTAAAGTCGATACGTTTTGAATGTTTTCGTACTTGATTGCAATGAACAAAAAGTGGGAGAACCTCGTATAAAATTTCACCAGCGAAACTTTAAACTCTTTTTCACAATTATCACTATGCCGACTTTGTAAGCCTTTCTACAGGCATCGTCACAATTAATTATTTATATTTTAACAACACTACAAAAACAAGCAGTAATCATACTCATTATAATTGTGAGGTGAGAAAAGGTTAAACATTTCAAGTCTATTTTACTTATTATATCTGTATAGTTATGCAAGCCGTATGCTTATACTAAAGATGTTAGCATAAAGCCTTGTCGACATACTTTTTGTCGAGTTAACGAGTTAAAACACGACATATCAAACCGTGTGTCCACTAGTCCACTAATAAACTTAATAAGTCGACTAATTTTGGCTCGACAAAACATGGTTAACAATTATTTATTGTTAACATCCTTTATTGTCGACAAAATACGTGAGGCTAATTATTGGATAAGAAAAAAATCGCTCGGGATTGGAAACGATAGTTGAACGAGGACGAACGATGACAACGACGCGGAAGGCATCCAACAAATTTCGGTGTCAACGACTAAAATACATAGTGTTCGCCCAAGACGCCATATCTATGCCTATAAATCCACACACATGGAAATGGTTCAATTGCGTGTTTTAACTTCTTTTTAACAGATTGAAAAGAGAACGATACATTTACCAAAAGGAGGTATAGGAGAAATTGTCTTAAAAACAACGATCCCAGTTGCTTGTCAATATTTGGACGGACTACCTATTCATGATCAGTGTCAATTGACATTAGAGGTATGACTCAATGTATATAACAATTAAGTTTATCATTACGATTTTTTTTTAAATATTGTTTTTATTATAATATATACTGAAATATTGATATCATGCTTCCAGTTATCGAACCCATTCTAACAATGACGATATTTTGATAGATATGTTAAATGGGTTGTCTTATTGTTTTGCGTCTCTCGCCCTGTGTTTGTTTTATCTGGATCATTGTGTCGTTAAACAGGATTTTGGTTAAACTTTAGGAAACATGGTCTGTCTATGTAGTTTTAAGTGTTTTATTCCATAAAAATACAAGGAAAACTACAGGGACAAGCCCAGTAGACAAAAATGCTAGTATAACTCTCTTTAGAGGCACAAGGTTGGGTCTCAAACGACACTGAAGGGGGACACAAGCGAATAAACAACACAGACATTCACATACGCATAAAATAGCTTTATCAATGAATTTAAACTTATCTATTTTACAACGATTGTGGAACAAGTTTTTGCAACATTATATTTATCACTCTCGTTTGCACGATTTTACGCAAGCGTATGGTCTTGTATTTCGGGAGAAACCTGAGTACTCGGAGAAAACCCACTTGTTCGGCTTGGTGACCACAAACCAAACTCACATGCACCCAGGCCGGGAATCGAACCCGGGTTTGCCTAGGTGCAGGAAGCTTTATCAAAGGCAAGATGCCGATTTCCCAATAAAAACTTGTAACTTGTAATATATGATGGAAAAAGTGCACTGGAACTGTGAGTCCCTGTAGTTACAAATGTATCATGACATAGTAAAGATATGAATATGCTTGTTAGATGCAATAATAACTGTGTTTGAATAATTACATGGTTTGACAGATGGGTAAAAAGAAAATATCTCAATGCACCGGAGACGTACAAAGCACCGCGGACTGCAGCAATGTGCTAACAGTAAGTGTTCTTATATATGTACTGCTTAGACTTAATCGATATTCTATTCGGTGTATTTGCAGAAATACCGGTTAAATATACCGAGTGAAATGTTCCTTATAACTTTTATGTGTTACATTTACCGTATAAACAATCTTTCTAACATTTTCCATTTGATTCAATATTTATAAATACAAACTAAGCTATCATTTTTTGTGTAATAATGTTTCAATTTTTAAAATCCTGTAGAATAAGAAGGCGTTGAAGGCAATGAAGTATGAAACAGGAATTTCATATGAAATAATAAGTTTCATATGCGTTAGCATTGATAGTGTAGGAACTATATCTATGTGGCCCTTCATTACCTAATTGCTTCCTTTTATTAAAAAACGTATATGCTTTACCACAATATGTTGAAAATACCAACTGGTCTGCACAGTCATCTGAATAAATTTGCATTCCCTAGAAATGAGATTTCAATGGAAAACACCGATACAAATAGGCTTTAAAGTGTTTTTACCAGGCTATTTATTTTTTTAAACTATTTTACCACATGAAGTGCGACCAGGTTAAACACATTTCAACCATTTTGTTAACAATTTATTGAAAAACAAAATATTAACATACATCGTGGGTAAACGGTTTGGAAAACATATGACAGCACACATTTTGTTTCAATGTAATGATATAACCATATGTTTTGTTTGCGTTTAATTATGCTAATAAATATCTATTAAAAAATAACTCAACTCGACAGTGTAGATAGTATCAATGTTTTCAAAAGAACACAGCTATTCAAGGTTTTTGAAGAATAAAGAATACATTTATCGTGGCTTTAAGTTCGCCACGATCCATCAAATACATTTCAAATTAACTGTAACATCTTCATTATCGACCGACTTCTCACGTTAAAGCACGTCTCTACCCGTAAACCATCCAAATTTGATGTACTGCTTGCATTGGTTTCACTTGTTTGGGAAGATGCAAAATGACCGGATATTTCATGTTTTTTTTTTCTTAACAACCTTTTTAACTATTGACTATATCAACTTTATTTTTCATACTTTTGCTTATAGTAACACTACGCTTTAAGTAACGTTGACATCGAACTTTATCCCGATTGCCTCAAATGCAACCCAAGTGTGCGTCTCCAAAAAAGCTTGCTTTATACCAAGTTTCAACACTAGGAGCTTTTCAATTTATTGCTCGTAATTATTTTTCTTTATTAGGTACAGCGACTTTCAAATTAACCCCATCAACACGAAAAGTAATTTTATGCTATGTCTTCTAATTCGCTTCTTACACAATAACTTTCAACACTAAACATCAATTATGTATTAAGCGAAAAACATTTTGCAACAGCGTCGTCGACCTTGACCTAAGCGACCTACGAAACACACTCAAACTATGTCTTTACTTGAATCTACCAACAAGCCAACTATCCATGAATTCTTACTGAAATTAGTCAAAACTTCCTTAACTCCCGGACAAGGACAATATATCAAAATCCATCATTTTATTTTATATTGTTGTCAATGACATGTAACGTTTCAAATGGCCGTTACCTATGTCTATGTGCTGTAAAAAAGCAATGGCACGAGATGCCAGTAGCAACGACAAAACATCTGGTTAAAGATGCGCTACAAGTTGATTGACTCGTGTGCATCGGCAATATATATGCAAAAAAGCTACAGAAACATGCTCAGTAGCAAAAAGTTTAAACATAAACCCGGTTTAGTGGCAATGGGCAAACGCCAAAGACATAGAACACAAATTCACAAACAATAAACATAGAACAGCACACAACTCTACAAACAGCACAGTGCATAAATACTATATATATATATAAATAATGGTATGTTTATCAAGAATTGTTAGGTACCGCCTTGGAACGGTCAGTAAAATGTTAATTTACTGGGGGTTTAAACCAGTTTATGTGCACAAACCGCACTCTTATCCCAACAATTCTTAATAAAGATAAAACGCAAAAGATAAATCTTACCAAAGTATGCATTAACTTGAGGAAACTTATCAATAAAACAAATAATAATAAAAAACGAAAAGGTAACCCCAAGTACTTCAATGATTAGAGATCAATTAGAGATTAAAGCGTATAAATTAAGTTATTGCGGCCCTGTCGCTTTTGTAATGACTACATGGAATTTTGAGCAGCCTGAAAACGCCCCATCACTTATCTCAGTTCTCAAAGCCGATGAAGGTCGTGTTCATATATATAAGCAAAAGACATAGCTAACCGCGAACAGTTTGATGTTGAGACAATTTTCTCAAGCGAAAGTAATTGGATCGGGCATTTCTAACTAGCATGAAGCTCCAATTATATTTAGCCAAGATCCCCATGACACTGTGCCTTGGTTTGTAGTCACATTACTGTCCCATTTTAATGACAAACGAAAAAAAACAGGTCGACAACACATTAAATTTCGTCAACGTTTTAACTTCATATATTTTCATTGTAAAAAAACCCTGACAACTTCTTTACGATTTTAGATGATAATTATGCAGAACTAATTATTATGTTAAATTACGGTTAAAATAAACATACCGATCAAATCACTTTCACTACTTTTAATCTGTTACGAATATTTAATGTTATTTCTTCTAACTTCAAATACTTTGTTCTTTAAAAAAAATCTAACAGTCTTCGCCATATTATACAATTTTTGAAGGACACATCTAACTCTGTTCGTCTAAGACACACATGCTGACAAAATAAAATTGCGTATATCATATTCGATTTTTGACAGATTCTTTATTTGTATAATGGACATGTTTTGCATTGGTTTTACTTTGTTTCAACAGTCGCTGACTGCAGATGGAACCTTTGAACCAGCAGAGATACGGTTTCCAATCGTTACTGTCGACATTGATTACAACGACAAAAGCGTGTTTGACATCGATCTCAGATTTGGGTCGCACACAAGCCCGTTATGGCATAATTATGTTCTTCCGAGTGTCCGGGTAAGATTTGTCAAAGTTTTTCACGTAATGGATGTAGTTTTCTACATTATTACATTTATCTCACATGCATTTTATAAAACAAATTTCAGTCCTAAATTGAAAACAAAATGGATAACCCATAATGTAGCATGAACTTTAGTTTTTACATGTATTTGACATATTGACCGAACAGCTGCTTCTGTGAATTAATTGATATTACAGTTTTATATGATCTTATGATATTGTCACATATACTAGGTGTTGTCATAAAGTGATCACCCTGGCTGTCCGTCGGTCTGTTTTGTTTTTATCCTAAATACTAGTAACCTTCAACCCATTTAAGTTAAGATAACATTTTTCGGAACGCCTATTTGTTGAAAAAATAGTGGCTTAATTGGGTCCTTTTCTGCGACTCACGCGGTTCTCCCTTTGTTTCTATAGACATTCCTAATTAGAATCGTGTACTAATTTAAATATTGTAAGCAATAAAAGAAGGTTTCCTCTTGATTCTCTTGTTATTATTATTTTGTCAAGATTGCTTTTCAATTTATTCACTGATGGCACCCTGGACATACTAAACAATCATGAACTCATCAAAGCAAAAGTGACGTCACGATTGAAAATAAAACAAGTATTGAAAAAAATATACTGTGCTGTATATATGGTGTTAGTCTTACTTAATTTCATCTCAGCATATATACTTTGCCAAACGGAATTTAATAAAATTATATAGAATTACCAGGTACTGTTCGTCGGTTACTTCATATATGCAATGCATGCAGCACGGCAAATGGCTTGTTTTGTGGTGTTGTTCGTTATTTTTTATCGAAAAAACAACATGTGTTAAAAAGAAGATGACACTTTTTCTCATATATTACACAATCCTCTTCAACTAGTCCAGGATATATGATAGTAGGTTCGATATTTTGTTTTTTCATTTAAGGTCATTGTCGAGGACACAGAAGAGTACAAAAGCAAGTGGTGTTACTCTCATATTGATCCACATATGAGGACTACAGATGGAAGGTTAAATTATCATCTTTCAATATATTACGTGTTCATTTTTACCCGTCTGTTCGTCTGTCTTTCCTACCGTCTGTCCCTCCGGAAACATTAGACTTTGTAATAAGAAGAATACAAGCTAAGTCTTGAAATTAGAATTTAATGCACGTACTATGGCAGCTAAATTTTCGAAAAAATGGATCCTGTGATAACTCAAGAAGTATGCAAACTAGGTATATAAAATTTGTGTTTAAGTGTTTAGGGGCCAATAAGAAAATTATGAACATCAAAAGTATATTGTTACTAGCTTACTTCTCAACGAAAACTGCAGCTTTCGGTGAAATAGGACAATTCCAAATGTATTGTACTGTAATAAGTACTGTTAAGTCTTTTACCTAGATTGTTATCAGCTGATTGGTTTATTAGGTACTGCACATGTAGTTTGTTTTTTGATAATAAGAAAAAATGGTGAATGTTTACAGCTAATACATAAATATCTTAAAATACCAAATTCAACCATTCATGGTAAAAAAATTGTACAGAGTTTTTGAAACCAAAACGGTTCTCCATGTACAAAATACATTTCAAGAAAATTTTGACTGATACAGGAAAACTTAGAACATAGGCCTTATTAAAAACAATATTTTGTAAAAAAGTCAGTTCACATAAGTTTTTACCACTTCCGCACTGTCCTTTTGCTTATGTTATGCAGTATGCAACGTGTACTGGTGACAAGTCACAGTATGGAATAGTTTGATATTCAAATAAACGTCTTGGATGAAAATAGCACTTGACCATGATATGATTCCTTTTTTGCAGAAATTACGAACAACAAAGCGCTGCCGGAGTTTATATGATGTACATCAATAAGGCGTATGATATTGAGGTAATATATGTAGAAATAACTGTATCAATAACAATACTCAGGGCTTTTAAATCTTCTAGCAGAGGCCGAAATTCGGCTACTTAATATTTGAAAACAAGTAAATATATTTATTTCAGCATTTTTTGTGCTGATGTTATATTTGCGTTGGTTTCAATGTTGTTTCAATCTCATATTTTTTGGATGTAATGTGCTTGAACCGCTCTATCGTGAGCACGTAAAATTCTACAACTTTAAGCGTCTATGCGTTACAACATGCTACTAATAAGCCATTTAAATGCATGTAAATCCATGGAACTTGACGTCACATTGCCGTTGTTTAATGGAGTCCATCCTCTCAGCAATAAAATTATTTATATACATTACAACATCACAATACGCATATATTTATCAACGCATCTATGGCAGTTTTATAATATTTCACATGGAAAACAACAACGAAAAACAACAGCATCGAAAAACAATAAAAAATTATTTGCCCAATAATAATGTAATCTTGAAGAGACTTCGAAGGAATTTCACTTTGGTAAATTGTGAACGTCTTACAATATTTATATCAAATAATGACACGCCCGGGCCCCGATTCCCAAAAACAACAAAAATAACAAAAATAACCTATATTCCTTTGGCGATTACAAACCGGAACAATGATGAACCGAATAATTATCATTGAAGTGAGTACTTTCAAGGTTCCTTTGCAATTGAGAGGTGGTTCTATATTTAAGCTCAATATATCGATCCGTTTGTAATTTATAAGTAAACATAAGACTGTATACCTAAAATCAAACCCCTATCTCACACGTCTTAAACCAAACATAAAACTTAAATTTTAGCACTATGGAACATGATAAGCGATACGCTGCTTCTATGACCCCAAGTACTTAACAGTAGTTGTTTTTGTATAATAGGTACAGCAAAAAACTAAACCATGCAACAACGCTCGTGCAATGTGCGCCTGTGGTGTTGCCGTTCGTGCAGGGAAGGACGTCTTCATGATTAATAGATGCGGATCAATCCATTACATTGATTTTGTCCATTGTGGCGAAGGGGGGATATTGGACGTTCTAGAAATAAACTCCGAAAAATATAGGGTAAGATTATATTTAGCATTTATCATGTCGCTATTGTTATGAACTGTCCTGAAGTTTAAAACAACGCACAACTTTCTTACAGTAATCTTGACTGTTATATGTGATGCTTTTAGGTCCTGACACCAATTGGAACACGTATTGAAATTCGTCTTTATGGTGGTAGCTATGAAGGAACGATGAATATAGACATATACATGGCTCCTAAAGATTTTAATAGCATTGAAGGCCTTTGTGGAACATTCGACAATGATGTCAATAATGATTTTTGGGGCAGTAATGGTCAACAACTACCGAATGAGAAGGACTTCGCTGAGTCATGGAGGTAAAGTAGTTGATAATTACTTCATTTTATAAGTAGATTTTTGTGAAACCATGCGTGAGTGCAGAAAATCACCCTTGTATTTTGTTATAATCTTAGCATTCAGAGTTTTTGAATCATTGAAAGATCGTGACTTTTCAAATAAATCTCCAACTGGTTATAATCTAATTGTATCTGTCATTTGTTGCTTATATGTAATACTGTATTATTTGGCATTCCAGAATGGACAGTGACACCCAAAATACAGTTCTGAAAGAAAAGAATCTTTTCATCAACCCAGATCGAAGTTTGCAGTCATGGAAAGAAAGAAACCATTTGTACTGCTTTTGTCAAAGCGGAGCCGCCAGCTGTTCGTCAACTCAGTATTACATGTGTTCATTTCCAAACAACATAACGCCATTAAAATGTCATGTTTCCAAAGGGAACAGGAAGAAGCGAGGAACAGATTCTCACATGAAAGAGTTGCGGCGACTTTTTGATTTGATGAACTCTGTCGACCCACCTATGCACTATTTGTACAAGGTATGCATCTGAACATGCCATTCCTAAGTATGCTTATGTAAATATAAATTGACTAAGTACTTACATAGTGCATAATAGCAGTTTAATCTTGCAGTTTATTTTATTTTAGTCAGTTCAGTTTTTTTAGTATTTCGTACGCAGTACCTTTAGAATCATGACAGACTAATATTTTTTATGTGCATATTTAAAGCGTCAAGCAGGGGCCCTGGATATTACCGCAGAAGATGCATATAAAGCATGCACAGCTTTGATAAACGGAAGTTTAGCGGTGCAGAGTTATTCAGATTTGTCGGCTCTTGAAAATCCCCACGAAGTTATAAATAACTGTGCGTATGATGTCGAGGTACTGAATTCTATATGCCTTCATTGTACCACCATGCCTTCATTGTAACATAAAGATAATGGCTGTTTCCATTTCGGTTTACTGGTTTCCAGTTGATATATTGTCGTTAGTACCTTTATAAGGTCATTTTTTTAACAATTTGCATGTTGTTATCCTTAGGTTGGCGGAACGTTAGTGTGGGCAAACGCACATGTGGAGTCGTATAATGACTTGGTAAAGAATATGATAGACTTACAACCGGAATATGCTGCTAACAACACTGAGAGGATAGACGTTTTTCTGGCAAATACTTGCCCATCTAACTGCACCGGAAACGGAAATTGCACACTCGCTAATAATGGTGGGGAAGGTATATAGAACATAGTCTTTTTATCGCTTGTTCTTGAGCTTGTCGGAAAAGATGACAGAGCTAGTATATCGATATAATTGTGCATTTAGTTAAGAACACCAGCAGCCTTCATTTATCTCATAAATGCACGACCAATAATCAGTCTCGTACAAGAAATTATCTTCGAATAAAGTATTAAATCATTTCATTAAAGAGGTAACCATTCCCTAATACGTATTTCTTCTTTGACTTATGCAGACAAAGAAGTTAAAAAATTATCGTTACAAATGAAGGCTTTTTTGCAGGCGTGTGCGTTTGCGATACATTTTACCATGGAGCTGATTGTTCGATCGACGAAAGAGATCCGTTAATAATAGACGACATTGAAACAGGGGGCAAATGCGACACAGCTGAAAGGTCCGACGACTGTCAATGTTTTGCGATAAGGAGCGGTGCCATTCTGCGTTCCATTCGATGCAATGTTAAGACATTCAAGGTAAGAAAAAATGTGTCATTCAGTTGTTCTGTGCGATGTTTTTTTTTCATCGAATAAAAAAAAATGTTTTGTTTTTATCTGTCAACTTCATCACCGTTACGAAGGATATGGAATATTTTTTAACACAATAATGTCATTACTTTGTTTAATTATTTAACGGTCATATCTTAAGAATGTGAGTTCTAGGAATACAATTTGTTAAACGAATTAGTGAAATGTAGCTTTCTATGTATGATCTACGGAATATGTGCCTATGAGCTAAAACATGCAGGAGATTGTACCCGATTTGTTCATTTTAGATATCTATACACGGGAAAGAAGAATTGGTTTCTGAATATCGTTCAAATGGTTCATACGAAGATATATTCACTGGGGTTTGTTGCTCCAATCATGTAAGTGTTCACGTGTTCGCATAACGTTGTTTTTCCTGCAACATGGTTTACATACAGAAATAATGTTAAGTGCTTAAAACCTTTATCCCAGTAAAGTATATCTTTATAAAAATAATAAAGCATTATATATTATGTGCAAACATATTCTGAGAAAATAGATACAACATGATTTGTTTCTTTTGTCCAGAACAAGTACGACGTTGATGCATTTGCAGTCAAGTACGAGGTTTCAGCAAGTAACGGTGGCTCTAATTTTGGAAACATCAAATCGGTCTTTGTTTTTGATTCGACATGCCAAAAGGTTGCTCACGATGAAACGGGACGGGACGGGACTGTCGTTTTGAATACCGTAAGTAAAGTGTCATAACGCGCTGGGAACTTATAAGAACTTTAAAAGCCATAAAAATCTTAATAACCAATTAACATAAATCATATAATTTATAACCATGGCGATTTAATGATCAGAGTTTCCGATTTCACTATCTTTTTTGCTTGATTCCCAATATGATTTACAATTTTGTATATTTTATCATCTAATAATATTGTGATGTAAGGGAAGGAAATTCCGATTCCATTAGTCGGTAATCAACTTTTTTTTTGCGTTTAAATCAAAATGTCATCCTAAACACAGATATTTGTCACAATTTCAGACAAGCGGGTGTTTTATCGAGAATAGGTGTTATTCGGATGGTGAAGTTTCACCGTTTAATACTTGTCTGAGATGCAATTCCGCTGTCAGTGCTACAGGCTGGTCTGAAGGTAAATAAAGAGGATAAATGAGAGATTGAATTTAAAATTTTAGATCTATAACAAAAAGGGGAATCAATGACATGCAAGTGTGATAACCAGTGGATTTGTTGACAACAGCTACTGGTATGTTACTGAGGTCTGTCATTGTAAGTGGAGGATATTCGGGGTAAAAAAGTGGACAGCCGAAATCGACATATAGTGCCCCTTTTGAATTCTTGCCTCGAAAATTCGATAAGACGAATAAGTGTAAGTGATATGGCACCAAAATTTGGGGAAATAAATTAATTAATTTGTATTGACGGATATTTTAGTTGCCCCTTTTGTCGCCATTGCCCTTTCACCTCGCTTACGCAAAAATACATTAAGTAGCATTTGCGATCTTTCGACTTGTTGCCATACAAAGATCTGACCAAAGCGACACATAGTATTTTTTATAAGCTTCCTTCTAACGTCTGTCATGACTTTTTCTTTTGAGAAGTTTTCACGCATTGCGTTTTATTAAAATTAATATTGTTTAACACCAAAATGGCACACATGCAGTGCAAAAATGCGACACATATTAACCTTCAAAAGCGAAACTCCACAAAATGGTGACATGTCGTGTACCGCCAAAAGTAAGTCGCAAAATTGACCCTACCTTTTTCAACGCATTTTAATCCTGCATAGCAAAAGGAACGACTTAAGAACAATTCGTCGAATTTTTGCGATTAAAAAAAATATTTACCCATGAACATCGTTTTTTGGTTCATAAGTCAGCTTTTAGCGTGCTTTCAATCTTCAGCCTTGCCCTTTTAAAACTCGACCCTAAGAACTGAGAAAAAATGTGAAATTATTTTATTAATAATTATTGTGTATTTTAAGCACCATGCACAACAACGACGGTTAGTACCAAAACTGCGACAATCCGTATAATTACTGAAGAACCAACAACTGCAGAGCCTACGACAACTACTGTAGAGCCTACGACAACTACTGCTGAACATACGACAACTACTACCGAGCCTACGACAACTACTGCAGAGCCTACGACAACTACTGCAGAGCCAACAACAACAACTGCAGAGCCAACAACAACAACTGCAGAGCCTTCTTCGACGACAACTGAAGATTCACTAATACATGGGCTGCGATATCTTCTGCAGCTCCTACGACAACGATTGATCGTTCAGTGACAACTAAGGCATACGACAACAACTGTACAATCTACGACAACAATTGATGGTTCAGTGACAACTAAGTCATACGACAACAACTGTACAATCTACGACAACAATTACAGAGTCTTCTTCAGCAAAAACAAAAGAAGAACTGCACGCTATACGACACCAACGACATAATCTACAAGAACAACTGTAAGCCTACGACAACAACCGCAGAAAACAACAACAAAAAACAGAAAGTAAAAACATTTTCGTAAATATTTTACCTTTTACAAGAGCTGTCGAACCTTTAAACATGATTTTAATGTCTGATATACATGTAAAAATAAGAATAAGGATTTTTGTGATTAAAATTTACTCTTTGCACAAAGCACATAGACGATGTTAAATCGCTTTATTTGAACGCTTAATTATTCTATTGAACATAATAAATGTTTAAGTGCAATTCTGTTAGATAAAAACCTTAGCAGTGGAACAATATTTTTTTAAGTGTTTCGTTAAGATTACAATTATGGAATGGATTTCCCGCCATTTCCCTCATAATGCTTTAAGAAATTCCAATTTCAATTTTTCTTTTGCTAATGTAAATTTGATTATAGTTTTGATAATTTCAAAGACTTAATGTATTTAGTATGTTTGAAATATTACTTTGTTAAACGTTAATTTTATGAAAATAAAGCGTAAACTGTCAAACAAGCTGCAGTATTTGGTCAAATGAAACATTTTTAACTAAACTTATTGCAGTTGGTACCACAGCTGGTACTGTTCTCAAAATAATTGTGTTTCTTCCTTAATGAATTTATACTTTACGTAATACATTAATAAATAATCTTTGTTACAATATACGATAAACTACCTTTTATAACAAGCTATACATTGTTTCTAGTTTAATATAACTATATTGTATAAAACATTTCCTGTATTAAACCTGTGTTGAACATCAATATCACTTGGCATATTTGTGAACAGTTTAATTGGAAATTAATTGCTCAATTGTTATTTTTATTCCAGAAGCCATACGTTTATTTCTCATTTTGTAGACACGATTTAGGTTTTTTAAATAATGTATCTTATTTTCCATTTCAATCATACGAAGTACACGTTCCTCTGGATTTCTTGAGATACATTCTTAAAGTATTCGTCATTTTCTGTATTTCATTCTGATATAATAACATCAACACATTGACAAATTTTAACCTCACCTGACCGGGTGTGACATCGTCATTTAAAAGAAAGCAAATTTCGTTAAAAGTATAGTAACTGTGTTTATTGTGTGATTGCTAGTGGATAACTTCGCACAATTAATTTTACTTAGAACGAAAGCAAATAAACGGAATGGAAACGATCGGAAACATATTTTGTTTAAGATAATTCCTGGTCCTGCTTTTCAGCAATGATTGTCATTGCTTTGTTAGTTCGTTGTTTTCGGTTCATCATCAGTGCAGTTGAAACAGGTCTCTGCCTAGGTACATCGTGTGACGCAATGTAAATAAGTCGAAAACAGAGTTGGTTGTCGCACATATTTGTGGGCCAATGACAATCGAGGATCAACCCTACTTACTGCATCTCCATATCATGTAGTGCAGATCTGACGGTGAATCTAAACACTCATTTTCGTAGATCTACATGATTTGGTCAAGTCGTCCACTTTCCTAGATCTAGCCTCAGCGCATGCGAGAAGTAACTATGATTGACAATTAAGGGTGCGGTTTTCTGGAGGCAATAAAAGCTTACGTCATGAAACCGAATTTGAAAAGAATTTGATTTAAGCTATCAAATAGTATTGACATCTATACAGTACACAGTTAAAATTCGAATATTCAAATACAAATCTCATTTACGTTTCTTCCTTTACAATGTTCTCTTTAATATACAAATAAATAAATAAATTCAGTCTCGAAAATGTGCAATCTTTTATTGTTCATATAACAGGGCAAAATCATGACATGAACAAAACAACAAAAAAAGCTAAATAGCCAAAAATTTAAACATAACCCCTGTTTAATGGCACAGGGTAACGCCAAAGACATAGAACACAAAAACAAAACAATCACATACTAGAAACATGGAACAACAGCGCGTAACTCCACAAACAACACCGTTATACTATATAAAAAATAGTTGCATGGTCTTTAAGGTACCGCTTGGAACGGTGCAATTGCGTATTATTCCATACGTGTTTAAATGAGTATCTAAAGTGACTTCATGGTTTTGATTTAACTGAGTTTTAGCATTAAATTCTAAAATAATTCGCGAAGGGATTCATGAGCATGAATACACTTTCTATAGATGTTTATATGTATATGTAATATGTTTTACAATAACGTGACCGTAATCCCAAAACGTAGCAGGCCAAAAGCCTGTCAACGCTTTAAGCGATTTGATTACTCTTTCTGTACACCTTCAGATACTATTCCTAAAACATATTATCGGCATCGCACATTAACGTTAATTCTAGTATACACCGGTTAAGTCTTATTTTATTTCGCAAACATAACAGTGGCCAATATATTTGATTTTGCACTTTCTGTTTTTTGTAAAGCGATAACACAGTCACAAAAAGTTAATTGGTTTTGACTTCAATGTCTGATAGTAACTGGTTATTTGTGCCTTTTGCCAAACTCCATGCCCTTCTTCGTTCTGAATAGGAATATATATCTGATACTTTTTAAGGGAGACTATTGCGTAAAAAAATTGTCAAAAATAGCCATTCGTTGCCGAATGTAATGACATGGGAGATTATTGCGCTGTAGTTTGATATGCTACTGGATTTAGAGTACACGGAAATGCATAACAGTCTAGTATTTATGTGATAGTTTGTTTAAGTGACTGTTAGCATTCAGTCAGTTCAGATATTTTTGTAATGATTTAGCTAATGATCCGGGCTTAAATACGCATAATCTCCTTTTGGTAGTTCGTCACGTTTCAAGGAAAAGTAAAGAATTTTGTCGTCAACAATTGGATGTAGATAGTCGCTTGTAGTTGAAGGTTGTCTCTTCATTTCTGCAATCTGGTCATACACATTTTCGGTACTTGTGTGGGTCATGTACTGCACATGGGTATTTTTTACACTGGAAATAACATGTTTAAATGTTATCACATGTTTACACATCGTGATAAGATCTGTATTTACTCTTATGAATTTAGCCTAAGCACCAAACCCTATGTTTTGTAGCTATTAATACGTTAAGTACACTATCTTTAAGATTATTATGTCTTTTGCTCTGAGATAGAATAAAGCACTTGTTATAACGAAAAACCAAAGAGGACAAAACTATAATTAAAACGAAAACACAGAAAACACACATTCAATTTACCGTAAGAATGCATGTGTTTCTTAACAATAGAATGAAGATAAACCATAAAAAAATAACATAAGTAAAAGCAGTACACTTTATGAAATAGACTGCTATATATGTTCGTGGTGCACTTACCGAATAACGTCCCCCAAATCTTGCTCTGAGCCTACGGCATTACCTGAAACAAGTTTTAAATAGTATTTAAATAGTTCTTTGAAGTAGCAGTTCTTGTGAAATACAAGCGTGATGGAAAAAAGAGTCAAAATATGAAACCAATAAACCTTTTCTGTGTCCGTGCCAGTATTTCACCACAAGAAGGACAGCAAAAAGAACAATACTACAGAAGACAATGGCTATGACTGCTAAGGGGTCGATCTTCGCGCTGTCAGAATCTGAATAATGAATAAAATAATACATCCACTCGTCATTTGTCATTATCATTAGCATCAACCGTTTCTGTCAGGGTACAGTAATGACACAGTTTGATAATTATCAGTTCGAAATAATAAAATATCTTGATTTTTCGGTTTGATATACCATGCCCACATATGTGACTACTTTATTAATGAATAGGTTGACTTATTGCTGTAATGCTTGTAATGCTGAAAAGTCAACAACATTGCGTTGATAGAAGGTCATAAATACTTGAATATTGAATACCTTTGACGCAGTCACCTTTGTCAGTACGGATATAGCCATCACTGCAGTCGCATCTGTAGCTGCCTGGTAAATTATCGCAATGTGTGTTTAATTCTTTGCAAATGCTTCCATCTTCACATTCATCGATATCAACATCGCATGTAAACCCGGTCCATCCCTCTTTGCAAAAGCATTTCCCGGTGTCAGGACTGCATGGCTCGCCTACTTCAACGACGTTATCAATGTTACATGGGCATTCAAGAACACATTCAGGACCGTAAAACAGGTGGTCACATCCTGAAACCAATGCAAAAATAGACGTTCTTGGCCGCTCATGTACATGTTTCTTTCTATAATTATTCCTTGAAACAAATTTCGATCAAACACCGAAAATTACCAATTATTCTGTTTCATTTAAAATGCTTACGTGTTTGAAAAACATCATTGTGGTTGGTGTTAATTGAAAAATCTAGTAAGAATAATAATGCTGTGACATCCTATGAGCAAATAACCTGACATGGTGAACAGTGTGCTACTTTTATTAAGTAATACGGGAAGCAAATTTTAAAAGACCAGTGAAACTACTAAAACGGATACTTGCTTGGCACAATACAACATTCAAAATCCCACATGACATCTCATCGAATGCATAAAAGAAAGAGGCCATAATGTAAGGTTATGTTCGATCGTTTGCAGTATAAGAAGGTCAATTATTGTAACGAGAGTCTTGATCAGAAAACCCACCAAGCACAAAACAAACACGACTCGAAAACATACCTTTTATACATTTTAATTCATCGGGTGACAGTTTAAAACCTAGCATGCATTTGCAATGATAGGAACCCTTTATTGCGATACATTCACTGTTCTCTGGACAGTGAAGGTCACTGGATGCGCATTCGTTCATTGAGACAGTTCTATTACACGTACTTCCGAACCAACCCGGTTTACATTCACAGTCACCGTTGTCTGGGTAGCAAAAAACGGTGTTCTTTTCAACACATTTGCATTCCTGCCCACAATTCTCCCCGTATAGGCCTTGCAAACACTGTATGTCTGTAGCAGGACACATGCCATATGAATATTACAAACGACAATTAAAGCATTATCTGTCAAATATATCTTTGAAGCATTATATTTTTTTCTCTCTCCATTGTACTCGGTCAATAGTATGGCAGAATTATCTGGGATAGTTTATTAGATCAAAAGACAACAAATTCTATTTAATATTAGAATGTAACTCAGGCACATTTCAAGACAGTTGAAACTTTGGAACGTATTGATTAAACAAATACCTGATTAGCTATATAAAGAAAACTGACTACAACAAAATTTGAATATAAAAGTCAAGACAATAAGCAAAGAAAAACGAATTTATCAACATATTCGACCACATAACAAAATTCCATATTTATTAAAGGGTCAAGATAAGTTGGAATTATAGGAGAACAAAGAAAATAAGCGATATTTACCATAGCAATACGCTGCAGATGGAATTGTAGCCTCAAGGTAATATCGCAGTTCATGTCCACACCTTCTAACTATAATGTCATGCAAATGGTTGCATGTTCCGTCTGTGTCTAAAGAACAACCTTTCATAACTGTCAATTCACTCGTTAAAGACGACATTGGCGGATGTGGATCTAAAATTTTATATGAAAAAAATATAATGTATTAAAAACGAGATGCCATATCTTAAGATTAATCTAGTTCCTTATCATTATTTTGCTCAATCATAAGTTGCAGAGAAAATGCCCTATGCGGCTGATTGACATGTTTGATTTCAATCGAGACCAATTTGATTAAACTAATAGAATTGTGTTATATTTTCAAGAAGGACCACAGAAAAGTAGGTTTTGAACTAGACCTATGATTCTATCCCCTTTATAAACCTGAAATCTGCAACATTATTACATATATTCGTGATGAAGAATGAAATGATATACATTATTATATTGAAATAAACATGTTTGATAGTTCTGCAAACATAAAATATATTGCAAATGTCTAAATATATTAAAGGAGACCTTGCAGGACAATAGGGTTGAAAGTTCCACAGTTTCCCTTAGTGACATTGTGGCTTGGGCCCGTAAGGAGAAACGACCGACCATTGTATATCGGTCTATACCATCCTGACTTTAACGTAGAGTCACTAAGCAAGTTGTCTGGGTTATCCTCGAAGTTGCTGATTAGCCTTGTTGAAAGGTTACTCATTACCAGTGCCTCGCCATTGCAGCCACTCTGAACAAACACTTCTGATGGTATAAGATAGAAGCCATTGAAGACTAAGCGCATTTTTTGTATGTATTATATAAAACAAAACTACTGGCCAGTAGCCCAATATTTAACGATGTCTTTTTAAAGGCACAAGGTTCAATATTTATGCAAAAAGCTGCAGAAACAAGCTCAGTAGCAAAAACATAAGCATAAACCCGGTTTAATGGCACTGGGTAAACGCCAAAGACATAGAACATAAAATCACAAACAAGAAACATAGAAGAACAGCACAAAACTCCAAAAACAGCACAGTTCATACATACTATATATAAAAAAACTAGGTATGTTTATCAAGAAAAGTGTCTAATAGAGACTTAATCGATGGTGATCACCACATAAATTGGACACTAAACTATGTTCACTGAGTCCTTTGATCATGTTATATTGTTTAAAAAGTAATAATTTGACATTGCAATACAATTCTAAAAATTTCGCTTGAAAAAATATATATTTAATGTATAAGGTAAACATGTCCAGAAATCTCCGAAACCAATTTCGCCTATAACACGTCAACTATTTCCTAACCTTTTAACACTGTCAGAAAGGTGAAAGACTAAGTTACAAGAAAAACACGAAATTTGTGGTAGTTCCTGCTACAATTCTTAAAAAACCAGACGATATGTGCAGACTCAACACTGCAATTACAAATTACGAAACAATGGAGAGGTTCGAAAACTACACCCCCCCCCGAAATACGTTCAATACTGACTCACAAGCAACCTTTGCGCATGCATAACAAATACAGGCTTGTGATATCATCCTTCCTGTTGTGAATTCAATGAACAAGACGCGTATTTATCCGAATCGAACGTTTTATGTTGTGTGATACGCTTGGAACATTTTTGGTGTTTTAATTTTACCTTCACAATGCACTCCGTCCGGTGAGGATTTGTAACCCGATAAGCACACACACTTGTAGGAGTCAATGGTGCTGATACATTTACTGTTCTCTGGACAGGAGTGATGGTCACTGAATGCGCATTCGTCTACATCCTCATTACACGTATTTCCAGACCAACCCGGTTTACATTTGCAAGCACCGTTGTCAGGGTAACAATAAGCTGTGTTCTCCTCGGCACATTGACATTCATGCTTACAATTTTCACCGTACAAGCCTTGTACACACTGAATATCTGAAGATAGAGAACTATTAAACATATTCCTTTAACACGATTAATTATAACGATTAAGTGAAGAAAAGTAGGAAGGATGGTTATGTGATTAGAAAATATATATACTTATACATAAAAAGAAACACAGGTATTTGAAACCTTTACATTTTTAATGAGCTATGGCTAATGTCCCGGTCATATCAGCATCGCAGAAGACCGCCAAAACCGATGCAAATACATAGTTGGAATTATAGTTGGGAGGCCGATCATTTATTGAAATGAACATACTTCACTGTAATGGGTAAATGAATGAGTGGAAAATGATCATGCATTCCGAGGAAACAATATCGAATTAATGATTGACATTGCAAAAGAAAAAAAAATCAATCACAATAAATAAATTGCAAAGTTATACAGTCTTCAAAAATGAATTCTGCATTTTGTGTATTTTCCTTTGAATGTCGCTACTAGCCAATGGATAATGCTACGTCGGAAATTGGGCAACGTAAAGGAAACTATGATGGTAGCGTGTAACCTTCAGCTTTTATGGGAAAAGTTGGTTAATTAGCATACGATGAACTGGCATGTAATGACATAAAGATGCACTATTGCCCCCAAATAAGATTTAAGACATCTAATTCGGTAGTTTTAATATACCAAAAAGGATGAAAAAATGTCGAAAACAATGGTGCTAATAAAGTTTAATTTGATTTAATTTTCAGCAAACACGGTATTGTTATCTTTTTAGACGATAATAGATCGCAGTAAATCAGTTAGCATTCACCAAATATTTAATATTTTTGCGTTTTCAGCTATTAAAAACACGGTTACACTATTGTTATCAGTTATAAATAGTTTCAACTACTCGAGGGTTTATCACTCACTTTTATATTTGTTATACATGTGTATGTATTGATTTTGAATAAAAGTGTCACTTTAAGACTTGAGAATCAATTAAGTCATACTTTTTTAAACACAACGCCCGTGACATTTATTCGCGCAACTTGGAAAACATAATAAGCATTCTTCTGCAATTTATGACAACTATTCATATATTTATCAACTACAGTCTGCATCCTCCGGAGGCGCCGATTAATTAAAATGTTCCAGTTGATGCAGTGATGGTTTACTTTTCTTTTGTTGTCTAGTCTTTACGCACTATAGTGATAAGTGGAATTAATTGATAAAATAAAAAAAAAATATCGATTATGAGAACTCTCTGAATATTTTTTAAAAAGATATGCTGTTGTGCAACAGCTGACAGGTCTTTTTTATACCAATCTCAACGGTGAATGATCGGCTCACCTTTGGGCACTATTTTACAACCGATCTCCAACGCGCTGGCCAATATCCTCCATTTCTGATCAATCTCTGGTCACCACAGAGTTGCAAATATTAAACCCTTATGTCAAGTAAAAATGATAGACGTACTGTGAAAACCAATTTGCAATGAAAATAACAGCCCTTGGATACCTCCAGAAGAACATTGAAACCGTTGAGCGACCAAATCGTTCAAATCTTGTGCAAGTGCAAAAGACCGGTTGCAACCTATTGCGCTTTGCGACCGCTGTGAAACATCGTAGCGACTTTAGCGAAACCGTGCATATACCTCTGAAACTGCGATTGTCATTGTTTTCCTGGCGAAAAGATCGCATCGTTGTCATATTTTTGGGTGACCGAGACTCTACATAGCGTAATTATTAAGACAAGGAGACGAAAAAACACTTTTACCGAAACAGTAGGCAGCATACGCGATGGTAGGGTCCAGATAATATTGTATTTCGTATCCGCATCGCCTCACTGGGATGTTGTATTCAAGTTTGCATGGATTTACAGGGTCATACTGACAAGCCTTGATTACAGAAATATCGCTGGTGAGAGTTGACATGAATGGATGCAAGTCTGAAAAGTAAAAAAGTACCCTTGTCAATATAACGGTTCCATGAAAACTTTTGATGTTAAATTGGTATTCACTCACAAAAATGCAATACTTTTTCTTAATAAACATATTGCAGGGAAGCAAATATTCTTGCTGACTATATTGCCCCTAACAGGCTCTTAAACGACACCGTTCATCGCAACATCGATTAATCAAATGTAACATGATTATTAAAAACTAAATATTGAACAAATTATTCTCATTACAAATGTAAATGTGAAGTCTTCGTTTTCGAGAATATAACTGGGGACATACAACATATATAGTTTTATAATGCTTTTAAAGAAATGCAAAAATGAGTAATTTGTAAACGGTTAATTGTCAATTGTTTTGTTTGTCACTATTTTATCTAACGATCTAACCGATATGGCACATCTGTTTATAACTTTAAGATTTCATCTCTCAAATGTGTACATACTATAGATAAAAATCGTCTATGATTTATGTTCTGCTTAAATACATACTTATTTGAGAACATTTTTTCTGCTATTCTTGAGATATGAAATCTGCTATATTTGATACGTAAAAAGGACATTTTAAATGCTTCAAAAGAGGCTTTGATATAAGATCTTATCAACGTTTTAATTGTTATCTTCCACATAGATCATGAACGTATCATACTAAACATCTTTTGTAACTTGACCCTTTTGAGCTTCATATATTTCAAAATAATACCCGAAATAAGGAAGATTTGTTTAAAACAGATATGCCTGTTGCTTTTGAAAGAGTTTCACATAGATTTAGTAGACAATGTATACACAATGAGACCTACATTTTAAGCGCATTTATTTATGAGCCTGACAAAAAGAGTTGTATTTTTCCATTACAAATGGTATCACATGTGTTTGTATATTTTGCATTGGTAAAAAAATACTGTTAAAACCATATAACATGAGAAGTTCGAACACCTAAAGCTCATAATAGTGTTTTGATGAAATATTCTCAAAATTATGCGTTTTACAGGTAATTTTACGGTTGATTGACTTATTTCCTACTTTGTCATTTAATATTTCGTTTGTATTCTATTGCATTGATGATTTCATTCATTCATTTAAATAATACGTATTTAGTCATGCTGCCACACTGTAAGTAAGGGTTGTCGTTACAAGTGACACTACCGGGCTGTAAGCAGTTGTTGTCGTTATAAAATCATACTGCCTGGCTGTCGTTATAAATCATACTGCCGGGCTGCAAGCAGTCGTTGTCGTTATACAATCATACTGCCGGGCTGTCCGAAATTGTTGTCGTTATATAATCATACTGCCGGGCTGTCCGAAGTTGTTGTCGTTATATAATCATACTGCCGGCTGTCCGAAATTGTTGTCGTTATACAATCATACTGCCGGCTGTCCGAAGTTGTTGTCGTTATATAATCATACTGCCGGGCTGTCCGAAGTTGTTGTCGTTATATAATCATACTGCCGGCTGTCCGAAATTGTTGTCGTTATACAATCATACTGCCGGCTGTCCGAAATTGTTGTCGTTATACAATCATACTGCCGGCTGTCCGAAATTGTTGTCGTTATACAATCATACTGCCGGCTGTCCGAAATTGTTGTCGTTATATAATCATACTGCCGGCTGTCCGAAATTGTTGTCGTTATATAATCATACTGCCGGGCTGTCCGAAGTTGTTGTCGTTATATAATCATACTGCCGGGCTGTCCGAAGTTGTTGTCGTTATACAATCATACTGCCGGGCTGTCCGAAGTTGTTGTCGTTATATAATCATACTGCCGGGCTGTCCGAAGTTGTTGTCGTTATATAATCATACTGCCGGGCTGTCCGAAGTTGTTGTCGTTATACAATCATACTGCCGGGCTGTCCGAAATTGTGATCGTTATATAATCATACTGCCGGGCTGTCCGAAGTTGTTGTCGTTATAAAATTATACTACCAGGCTGTCCGGACTCGTTGTCATTTAAAATCATACTGCTGGGCTGCAAGCAGTCGTTGTCGGTATAAATCATACTGCAAGGCTGTCCGTTGTAGTTTTCGTTATAAATCATACTGCCAGGCTGTCCGTAGTCTGTGTCTTTATAAATCGTACTGCCATGCTTTAATCAGTCGAAGTCCTTGTCGTTATAAGTCATAATGCCAGGCTGTTCGTAGAAGTTGTCGTTATAAATCATACAGCAAGGCTGTCTGTAGTAGTGTTCGTTATAAATCATACTGCCAGGCTGTCCGTAGTCTGTGTTGTTATAAATAATACTGCCGTGCTTTAATCAGTCGTAGTCAATGTCGTTATAAGTCATACTGCCAGGCTGTCCGTAGAAGTTGTCGTTATAAGTTATACTGCCAGGTCGAAGTAGTTGCTGTCTTTATAATTTTTACTGCCAGGCTGTAAGTAGTCGTTGTTGTTATAAGTCTTATGCTACGCTTACACTATGTTCCCGGTGGCCACGGCAGCCCCGTTTCAGACAACCGTGGAGAAAACTGGATAAACGTGAGACAGCGTGGGGGAACAGGATATGCAAACGTGACAGACCGTTATTGCCGTGCATGCCGGGCCAGAGTTTTAAACTGTCAAAATATTTGCCACGGCAGCCACGGTGTGGATAAGAAACGTGGTAGGTCGTTGTAAAACGGGGTAAACGCAATGACACGTACTGTCTCTGCGGTGTTCGTGTTCGATGCATAGGAGACCTTGACAAAACGTGGAAAACGCATCAGACCTGGATGAAGACGTGAACAACGTGAGGGATCCTATCAGAACGTATCGGACCGGTACGCAACGTACATGCATCCCTGGTAGACCGCGCCCGGACCTTACGCCCCTACGGCTTGTCACGGTGACCTTAATAAAACGTGAGGAAACTTAGCACAACCTAACACAACTTGTTTATGGAGACAAAAATGGCCAAAATCCCACGGCGCAATACGTTTCGGGCAAACGGGGCTGCCGTGGCCACCGGGAACATAGTGTAAACGTAGCATTAATGCCGGTGGTCGTTGTCGTTGTCGTTTTCTTCATAAATGAAATCAAAAATAAAATGTTGCTGCTGCTGCTGCTGCTGCTGCTGATGATGATGATGATAAGGCAAAAATAACACTAACCTTGTGAGTAAATTGGATAAAACGTTCCACAGTTTGCATAAGTTAGGTTGTTTGAATCGGACAGCAGAAACAAACGACCGTCAAGTGTTGACCTGTACCATGCGGAAACCAGCTCCTTGTCACTAATCAGATTGTCTGGAACTTGTTCCGAGTAGTTGGACATTCGGGATGGCAAAGCACTTAACTCCAGAACGGTATCGTTGCATCCTAAAGCTGTCAAAATAGTTAGAAAATTAGGAAAACAGCAAAAAACTGTCATACGCAACGTACAGTTTTGTTAATAAAAATAACGTAACTAACCTTTTTCGAAACCAATAAAGGTAACGACTAATCCGACGATTTTATTTATACGGCTCATTGTCGATAGTTCACATGTCGAAAGCACATCCGGAAGTATTTTGTTTAAAACCAGCTCCAGTTGTGCACAACCGCTAGGGCATGATATACTGTATGATTTTTAAATCAGGTAATCTTGATTAAAGCATTGTTCAATTTTACATCTGCCTTACAAACTATTGCTCTCCAATTAGAAGACAATTTGTAGCTGCAAGATCCGTATACATTATTATTACAAATCCTTTTATTTCTGTTTTGTTTATATTGGTATTTAAATTGATTTTGCTTTGTTTACCCATTTTTATTTTTGTTCGTATTTGAAATGGTAAAATTGCCCTTAACTTTTAGGGGAATTACTTTAAAACTTACTTATATTTTACTTTAAGGTATGCGAGGGTATTGGTGAGAATAATTTTATCTTACTGAAGAGATGGGTACGAATGACATCTGTTTTTCCAACACAGAACTGGATTTCCGGTTATTTCAGCCATGGAAGATAAAGAGGATATTTGTTGATAGTGAAAGGTTGTATATTACGAGTGGCGAAGTCACGAATAAAATATTATTTTTCTATGAACACGAGTGAATTTTAATACGATCTTACACTGAAGTCAACAATGATTTCTGTTTGTTTAATAAATATCGTTCGAGTTTTATTAGTTTTTTTTTCTTCTAAGTATCCCCTTTTTTCTACGCCACTACCCTTGTGACGCCCCTCACACGAAATTATAGAATTGAAAATTTGAAAAGTCGAAAGTACAAACAAAATAATGGCGGATTATCATTGGATAAAACATGTCTCCTATTTTAGAGTCCCATGCCACATGGGAATTCAATGATCCCTCACTGTTAAAGACCAGTCTGATTCGCTTGAAGACTGGTCGTTTTCCAGGTAAGTAGTGAATACGACGCTAGGTTGTTGACTCATTTTGAGGCGTTGGTGGAGTAAAAAGACATCATTTGATCTGTTAATTGTTGTGTGAATTTTCCTGGAAGTAAGTATTGCATTATACAACAAAAAACAGTTCAAAAAATATTTGAACGATATATAACATCTTATGTATGTTCGAGCAGTTGTTTTCGTCTGTTATTTGTTTTATATGAAAAAAAACGAAAAACAGGATTACATTTTTTCTGATAGTTGTTTATCTCCAAATATATCTTCACTTAGACGTATGCAACCTTTTTTAAATTTCAAAACAGATGTGTTTTGAATTGATCGAGGGAAAGTGACTGCAATCGATTTAAAAGTAGTTAATATTTTTACTCCTTGGTTTGCAGTGAAAATATCAATTATTGATATTTCCACTGTTGTTATTTCACTGATAATACTCCATATTTCACCGAAAAACCTTTTCTTCCACCCTATATTAACAGATCAAAATATCTGACCATGCTGTAAATCCTTAATCTGCCCATGGGCAAAGATAAAAAAGCACTCGTATGAAACTAGTTTTTTTTGCCATCACGCAAGTACCTCCCTCATTGAAGACGTCATCTTAAGCAGCATGAAAACCTTGCCTTGTGGCGATATTTAAAATCCAAATAAATCATTTATGCTTATGCTTATACAAAAAATGTTTATGCTGAATTTAAGAAATAATGCAGGTACTACATTGCCGTTAAACGTGAATATATCCTTGTGGGCATAATACATCGTAAGTAAGTAAGTAGTTTGTTTTTAATGTGACAAGGGCAATTACAACAATTAACAGCATATTTACAAAAGGTTTTACCTAACCGGATAGGTTTTTAAGTCATCAAAACTGAAAATAAATCGTATATACATTATAAACATACAACCTCGCAATATTATACAATATAAATTCAAAACTAATTTAGTACAAATCCTTTTTATGTTAAATAATTGTCGCTACAAATATATAATACTTCTAATAAGACATAAGAGTGTTAAATCTTCTATTCATGTTTACAATTTCAGGATGTAGTTGATCAAGGTACAACATTCACAAATCATTATATAGATCTCGTTGAAATACATGTAGGAAACATTTTTAGTTTTTAATTTGGCCTTGTTTATATGGTCTGCATATTCTCTCGTCTAATTCTTCTCCGATATAACGTCCAGTTTCTACCCTCAGTGTTAAGTTTCTCAATTAATACAACCGTGATCTTTTATTCTTTCTAAGATAAGGAATAATATACTTTATCTGTTTTATTGCATTTTGAACTGTCTAGACTTCCTGACTACTGACATTTGCGTTTTTATCAAGACCTTTGGCTGTGGGAGGTGAACAACTATTTTATGTTAAAACGTATAAGTTTACAAACATTGGAGAAAAGCATGAGGTGTATGTTATATTCAGGTCACCAGTTCATTGTAAAGTTTTGTAATGTTTTGCATGGATGGTATTCATGTCTGAAAATAGCTCATTGGTATCGTATATCCGACTTACAATAAAGATTATTTATCTCGTATCTAACGTATTTGATTTGATTATTATTTTATACTATATCACAATGCCCACCCAATCCCCCCCCCCCCCAAAAAAAAAAAAAGAAAAAAGAAAAAAAGCATTAAATAAATAAATAAATATATATATATTGTCACTTTAATATATGTATATATTACGGAAGAGTGAAGCTAAAACGTAAGCTCCGTTTTGACGTTATTGTTTAAAATATTGAAATGCATGATTAATTTGCACTATAAAAGGAACTTGCCTTTACAGTCATTCAACAAAGCTGTAGGTATTGGCGCTTTCCCAAAACTAGAATAATGGGGCATACCGTTTGCTTTGTTAATTTGTTTTTCCTGCAGCCGAACGTAACATTTAAAAGAAATATCAAGTTTATGAAGAATAGGGGAATGCCCGCGGCGGTCGACTGTGAATAGAAAAAGACTATTTGCGTGTTTCACTTCCGCCACAAAAAAAAATACTGTTAGCAACTCAGACACTGGTTAATATTTTGGATTAATGATCGCAAAACAAATTTAATAAGTTTTATTCTGCACTAGAATATTACCAGTGTAACAAAAATATGATGATGATACACGAACGAAGGAAGCTATCCATATGCATCTCGATAGTTGACCCATTCATAGTCAAACCATTTATAGAGCTCTATGCAGAGATATACAACTTCATTTACGTTTGGAGCTATGTTGTCTTAGAGTCAAACACGCTCGCTACATATGTTTCCATGGCAGTAACTTTATAAAACCTGCCACGTTAAAACGAGAGCGCCATTGATGATTCATAAGCTCGCTCATTTGTTGAGTCGTCCACGGACCAACAGTATACACAACGTATATGGACAGAGTGATGAGACTTGCTTTACCATGGTGTAGTACCATTGCCAGTATGTATTGTATATGTATAAGAGTGTGTTTTGTTCGAATTCAGGTATTTATGTACATTATTGAAGTGACAAGTCGCCATCGAAACCGCCGCAGAAATAGTTTTGCAAATATAAATGCTGACTTTACGATAGCCTATATATGAAAATTGGAGTCTAAACTATTGAACCTTTTTCTACATTTCGATTGTCAGTATTTTCAATTTAAAAACCGACTTACGGTGCAACAAAGGACATAAATCTACTTGAATACAATTTTACCCCCAAAGCAAATAAATCGCTGTCACGCACGGAAGTAGTGTTTTATTATATACAGTCAAATTAGATATACCAAGAGTAACCCATATGTGATAGTACCGAAGAGGGGTGGTAAAAATCATTTTAAAGGAAGGTTATTTATAATTAAAAACTGTTAATTATTGGTGTCGGTTTTGTTTAACTGCTCCACTGTTTTCCCGAAGAAGATATTTTTCGGAAAGATAAATCTATCTAGTATATGAAAAAATAACATTTTTGGTATAGGAGGCAAATCACTTGGTTAATTTGGTCAATCAATCGGCAAACAAACCTTGAAGTTTGCTTGCTACAGAAACAAAAAACGTGTGTTATGCTCACCTGTATACAACTTAAAATTCCTAAAAAAAAATTTATCGTTTTTCACGTTGCTGGTGGTTTGCACATCGGTTAACTGTTTTAGGTTTTTTATTCACGAAAATAATTTTTAGCTTCACAGGTGTTTTTTTTTTTCTTTTTTATAGAATTTGGATTTCTCGAAAACCATTCGACATTTTAAACAAAAGTTTTGAAGACCTGAAAATGCAAAGCAAGTGTAAGATTTTTTTAAAACATCTTGATTTATGCTTGACACAACTCATGATTGTTCTCAATGCATACACGATCATTTTTGCTTTTATGCTTGCTCGATACCGTCCGTCAGCCCGTCGCACTTTATATCCGGTTAATTATTTCATGATGCATGGAACCATTTAAAAAAATAAACTTACCACAAGAGTTTATTAATAACCACATCATGACAATGTCTGGCATGCAAGATCCAGGACCATGACTATTTAACACGGTCACAATGCACTTTCGGCCATTTTATTTATGTAACGTGTAGTGCCGTTTGTGTAGACGCATGATTTTTAAGATGAATATTGGATTTCATTTGAAAACATTTACAATGTTCACATAAAAGATATAACCACAACTCTAAATATAGAGGGACACCTTCTAACGATTTCACAACACCTACGTGTGAGGAATTCATACGAATATGTCACACTTATGATATATTCGTACTACGTTTCAACAACACTTTTCGTCAATGATCTTGAGGTATTTTTAGAAGATAATCCTGTAAGCGGACTTACCTTAGATGATATCACTGTTATACTAATGTTATTTGCCGACGATATGGTATTTTTTGGCAATACTGTTGATGAATTACAAATTGCTTAAATTTGTTGCATGTTTATTGTTTGAAATGGGGACTAGAAGTTAACATAGAAAAGACAAAGATAATGGTATTCCGGAAAATGGGTTATTAACGTGAAAATGACAAACGAACATATGCAACACATATGCAACATTTGATGATTTTAATTACCTTGGAACAGTTTTTAAATATACTGGGCCTTTTGTTCTAACCCAAGAATCCATAGCAGGGAAGGGTATTAAGGCTCTTTATCTACTTATAAATCATACAAAGCATTGCAATTTAAGGCCTTGCGTTCTTTGTCAATTGTTTGACGTCTTTGTTGGGTCCATGTTGAATCATGGGTCTGAGATATGGGGATTTTCAAAATCGGAAAAGATCGAGCAAATTCATCTTATATTTTGTAAATATATTCTAGGTGTTAAAACCAGTTCCTGCAATATGGCCGTTTACGGTGAAATAGGTAGATACCCTTTATACGTGAATAGATAAGCTAGGATTATAAAATTTTGGTGTAAAACTATTTCTACTGACAACATTATCACAAAATAATTATATAGTGACATGTTAGGAAACCTTGAGTATCGTCACAACTGGGCCAATAAGGTAAAATCTTTGTTAGATATGTATGGTTTCTCATATGTGTGGTTAAGCCAAACTCAGTTAATTTGAAAAACTTTTATATTATGTTTAAGAATAGAGTGCTCGATGTGTTTAAGCAATCGTTGTATGAAAGGATAAGCAATAGTAGTATTCTATGAACATATAA